>NC_091821.1:96356305-97023805 GCF_038994185.2 Dermacentor albipictus
TAAAGCGCGTCGGATTTTATACATGACTCGTCGCAGTCCCTGAGAAACTGATAAACAAGTACAGGTGTCAATATTTATTTGATGCTGCATATCTGATTTATTAAGGGCACGAGTAGAGCATAATGGGGTATGTTTTAGTACAATATGTAAAAGTCAATTAATTGACCCGCTCGTTTGGACAGACGGGAAGTGCAGCTTGGCACCGCCAGAAAGACACGATATCACGGGCCGCGTGGTAACTCACATGAGTGTTAACACATATGGTTGAACCAGACACAGACAACACCAGAAAACAGTTCTGTCGCATCTTGTGGCCGCAGCAGTTCGAACCACAATCGTGATAGTAGTGTAGCCATTGTCACAACAAGAGTCGCGTACATAACAGAGCCATTGATTCATGAGTAGCCTAAATGACGTGTAAAATGCGAATGGCTGCAGATTTGATTCCGTTTCACTTATGGCAGACTACACAGCGCTCCAACTGGAGGTTTGTCTCGAGGTACGCACATATGCCAATAAGGGACATTCCAACGTTAAGGTGGCAGGTCTGAACTTGTAGGAAGTATACGTATGTCGGTGTACTGCTCGCTCGTTGAGGCAGTGCTGATGCGTTTTGGTAACGTTTGTGGTAAGTATCAGCCTAGGCAAATGGCACAGGAATGGGTCCAAACAGGCTTATTCAGTGCGGTTTTGTCTATATGTCTCTTCGTGCTTCAGTTTCGATCGTCATCTCCACAGTAGTGTCGTCGTATGTAGCCACCACCACTTTCAATGTGTAGTGCCAACGATGAACGCAAGTTTATCTGTCGATAATTGGGCAGTAGAAAACTGGAAGAATCTAAACAATTACGGCTTCACTCGTGACCACGGTAACGTGACACATCTGATAGTGATTTCTTCAGGGTGTGCTAACTTATTATTGCACTTTTACATTTGGAAAATTCTTTCAGAGTTATCGCCTACGCTTTCACTGAAACGTGACCACCCTTCCTGAATATGTTTGTTTGTTTGTCCTCTGTCACTGGCTTGTAGCCACTATGAGGAATTGGCAAGATTCGGATGGAATTAGAATGCGATTAGTACATTCAGAAAAAAATAAAACAACAGATATAAGTTGGAACGGATCAAAGGAATAGAAAATAACAAATAATTATACATTTAGCTAAAATAACTTTTTGAAACAGCTATAGGCTCTACAGTAGCTGAGCAAGCATTCTTGTGGCATTGCCCAAGAGAGGAGGTTCGAAGAGAAAGAATTTCAGGAATTGCAAAATTCGCTTCAATTTTTCTAGATGTTGTTTCTAGAATGCATGCTTTTCCTTCCATGTGTAATACAGAATAAGAAAAAAGGGGTCAATTGTCCCATCTTCACCACAGTATGGACACAGCTATGAGAGAGCCAGACTAGCACTGTGTCTAACATGTTAAGAAAGGTATTCGACACCGAAGTCGAGTGAAAGTTACTTCAGTTTTACGTTTTTGAAAGAAATTTCTGCGCCAAGGGTGTCGATACTCAACAAATTTAGTTACAGCTGAGTTTAAAACGTTAAGCATAATAGCACGTGACCTGAACCTAGCTGTAGTAAAGTAAGTTGGCGCTGGACGTACCGAGAGAATTGGGTCACTGGGGCCCGCTCTTTCCAGGCCATCTGAAAATGACGTGTACTTCTTTATCTTGTCCGACTTGCTAGTGATGCTGAAACCATTTTGAGTGTTGTTTAGCAAACGCCATTTAGCGACACGTATATTGGGAAGTTTCATGATTCACTTGTTGCGGATGGAATACGTGATAAAGCGAATTGTGAACGCGAAACATTTCGCTACTGCAACGAAATGCTGCGTGGCTATCAGGCGACGAGATCGAACCGCAAAAAACGAATGCGTCTTCTCAACAAAGCTGTGTCAAACAGCAGAAAAATCCATCTGTAGGGGGAATAGAAAGAAATGCGAACACTGGATCACGCAGTCTGAGAGCATTGATGCGCTCTTTACCATTTGAATATATGAGTTCATCAACAGCTTATTTAACACTATAGGGCCTAGCCACACTATAGAGCTTAGCCTTTTGGATACGGCAAGTAGAAAGCGCAGCAATGCCCTCAGACCCCATGCTCCAGCGTTCGCATTTCTTATTCCCCTTGTTCGAGCCCATCATTCCCTCCAACCACAGCTGAGTATGCCTATGCTTTCCTTGGCTTGATTGCCCGCTGGCTTTATATGGTCATGATTAACAAAATTAGAGCACCTCTGTTTCCCTCATCCACGTTCATTCATAGCGAAGGTCTCAAATCTGGAAGCCTTGATGAGATTAGGCGGCATACGAGTGCTTATTAACCATGTGCCTTCTTTCCTAAGGTAACGTGTTACGTGTCGCCATCGGGCAAAAAAGGGTGTTCCACATCCGTCCACCTTGGCTCTGAGGGGCGCTGGATAACACCCTCCCCCCCCCCCCCCCCCACCTTCCCCCCGGGCTAGATCTAGTACACATAAATACCCAAGTTAGTGGACGGAATGATGACCCTCGCTGTAGCACGATTGGTTTTGCATCACATCCGTAATGCGAAGGTTCGGTCCCCACCGGCGACAAATTATCGTTTCGTGCGCATTCATTTTCCCTGTTTTAGTTTCTATATTTGAATTTCAACCACAGCTAATTATCCTTATGCTTTCCTTGGCTTCATTGCCTGCTGGCTTTATATATGACCATGATTACCAAAAATCGAGCCCCTCGGTTTCCCTTATCCTCGTTCCACCAGTATGTACTTAGTAGTTTAATATTCTAAATATTATGTGCAATATTAAAGCTCAGAGTGTGCCGAGTGGTTGTGGTGGTGGAACACCCAAGCTGCCCTCTAATATTCCTAATTCTTGAGTAGGAACATGCATAGGCGTTGCATGTAGTTTTGTCTCGCAGAGTGCAATTACACTTTCTTGAAAAGTAGGTGGAAGTTATAATGTCGCAAACATCAGCGCGAACGACGCGTTCAGGGGAATCGCACCGGGATTCACACTGGACGCTGCAGGACCTCTCACTGGACAACATCGACAGCCGCAGGACTTTCTGCCCTACGTGCTGCACTGCGTTTCATTGATCACGAACAACCACGCAAATGGCCAACGTTCTGCGACTCGAAGGCGGCACTGCAGAGTTCATTGTCAGCCTTGTGTCGGATCCCACATGAACAACTGATACTTTAAAAAAAATTATGCAGATGCCACGCACTGTATGGGAATTTCTGATATCATGTCTCATATTACTAATTCGATATTCAAGACTGGTGTGTTTCCTAACGAGCTTAAGCGCGTAACGTCATTCCAGTTCTAAAAAAAGGTGACAGTACATTAATACATAACTACCGCCCTATTTGTATTTTACCCTTTTTCGGCAAATGTTCTGGAGAAATTAATCGCAATGCGTCTATCCAAATATCTCACTAAATTTAATATTCTCTCTTCATGCCAATTTGGCTTTCGTAATGGATGCTCCACAGATTTGGCACTCATACATCTAACCGACCAATTAAAAAAATAATTGACGATGGTCTATTTGCAGGTTCAGTTTTCATTGATATAACAAAGGCATTCGACTGCTTAAACCATATTATCCTTTTTGCTAAGTTTGAGGCTATCGGTGTTCGTGGTCCTGCGCTCTCAATATTAAAAAGTTATCAAACAGGGTTCAAATAGTGTCTATATCTAACGTCTACTCCAGAGAACAAACCACTAACATTGGCGTCCCTCAAGGATCCATCTTAGGACCACTACTGTTTTTGATTTATATCAATGATCTACCTAACTGTTTGTCCTCTACTAAGTGCATTCTGTACGCTGATGATACTACCATATTTTCCTCTGAGAAACACATGTCACTTCTTATTAACAAGCTAAATACTGATCTACAAAATGCTTTAAGTTGGTGTAATGCCAACCTATTATCTATTAATGCCACCAAGACTAAATTTGTTGTATTTTCCTCACATCAACAACATTCGGCATTCTCCCCTTCTTTAACTTTCGGCTCACACTCCATCTCTCCCAGTCCATGCTCATCTTTTCTTGGGATTTCTCTTGACTGCAGGTTGACATATGAAGATCACATTTCTCACATCAAAAAGAAAATAGCATACGGTATTCGCGTTCTAATTAAAACTCGTCCCTACTTTACACATAATACATTAATCTCGCTATACCACTCATTCATTCACTCTCATATTAACTACGGCATACTATGCTGGGGTAACACTTATAACACTCACTTGGCATCCCTCCAGGTAATCCAGAACCAATCCATAAGAATAATTACAAGCAGTTCATGCTTTGCTAATGGAAAATCCGTACTACATGAAAACAACATCCTAACCATTTCATAACTCACCAAATATAATCTAGGAATTTTATTCTACAAATATATGACTAAGGAACTACCATCAATCTGCTTCTCACCCTGTGACCTAATAGCTCATAGTCACACTATATTTGCGCTCAATAATAATTTTCTTCTACCTAAAGTGCGAACTAACTATGGTAAACAGACTGCGGAATTTTCCGCAATATCGCTTTGGAATACTCTACCACCTATCATCAAAATGCAAAAAAATTATACCAATTTAAAAAAGAACTAAAATCATTCATAATAAATACTTACTGAAACTCTCCTTGTTTTTTTTGTATTCCGTTTTTTATATTGTCCTGCTGTTAACAAGTGTTCTTATTACTCATATGCTATAAACATGTTTTGATATTACTCTTAGTTCTCATCTGTACTACTGTTGCTTTAAACATTGTATAACATCATAAGTGTCTTTAGCAGGAGGTCTCGATACAGTCTTTGACTATGGGACCTCCTTATGTATACTACGCACATGCAATTATCTGTTTTTTACTAATAAATAAATAAATTGTGAAATTGTGAAATTGTATGAATCGACGTAAGCTAAGCTTTCCGTGTTGGATGCTTTGATTGGCGATAATTAGCGGTGATTTTGACGGCTAAAGCTTAATTTCTTCAACGTTTAGGCTAATAGGAGAGTGGTGAGTTGACGTTAAACGTCACCTTGCGTGCACCACTGCTGTTTGCCTGCGTAGTACGCCGAACACACAGGGAGAGGTGTTTGCTTGAAGCGTTGTTGTGCGCCATATTTTATAACCTTTGAGAGGGTTGAACGCTGTCATTGCCTCATATGGCACATTGCATTGTGGCAGAAGTATTAAACTTGAATTTGATTATGTAGCTGTATGTGCAAAAACCACACTCGGATTATGAGACAGGCCGTAGTGGCGGACTCCGGATTAATTGTGATACCGTGATGTTCTTTAATGTGTCCCAAATCTATATATAAGTGCACGTGCGTTTTATATTTCGCCCCCATCGAAATGCGGCTGCCGTGAATGGAATCAAATCCATTACCTCTAGCATTGCCATAGTCTCAAAGCTAACGCGGCGGGCACAGAAGTGTTGATTTGACGGTCGACTGCTTCCGCAGTGTCTCCTGGACCCTGCGGTGCGCCTTAATTATAGCGGCTCTGCTTCCGCACGCCGTGCGTAAGTTGCCCGCTTGACATGTTTACATGGCGTTCATTTTTCAAAAAATAGCAGCAACGTACTATACCGTATAGCTTGAACTTAAGCTTATCATGTTTCCCCGCAAGCGCTGTCATATAGTAGTGGGGTTTCCTTGCCTTCTCACGTCACCTCCCCCCCACTCTTGTATGGGAACTATCACTTTTCCTCCCTCTCCTTCTTCTCCTCTCTACAGTTCTATCTGCGTCCCCTATGGCCTCGCACATAGTATAAAGGGAAGCGCTGCAATTTCTACAATGCTTCTGAGGGGAGTAACGGATAATTACAGCTGTCAAGCGGCTAATGTGGCGACGGCCAGGGAGCTCCAGAGGGCATTGTGCACATTCGACGCGGTGAGGTGAAACCGAGTTTCTCCTGTCGCCTTTCCTTACTGACTCGCACCTGTCACCTATAGACCTTTTCATCGGGCGAGAAAAATAGGGCGCGCGGCGAGCCTTTCCTCCTCTCTGGCTTGGGCGATCCGGCGCGGCGCTTGTCGAAAGTATTGCTGTCGCGTGCTGCGGAACGATTTTGGAATGTTTTAGATCGTACTTGGTGAAATTTACGCCATGTCCGTTCATATAGGGTCATCAGGAAAGCCTTTCGGTGCATCGATAACTACCCAGTTGAAAAAGACAACAGGAATTCCTGTCGCAACTACAGAAATTTCTGTTGTACAACAGGATTTTTCTGTAGTAACTACAGATTCCTGACGGAGCGACAGACTTTTCTGATGTACAACAGACATTTCTTGTTGTGACTACAGAAGTACACTCTGTCGTATGTCTGTTGTTACAACAGAAAGCTGAAGCTCTGCAACAGATTTTTGTAGTACTACAGAAAAATTTGTCAGCACAACAGGCACCCTGTTGTCTCAACAGAAATGTTCCTGAAGTAACTCAAGAAAATTCTGTAGTGCTACAGAGAGCTGTTGAAATACTACAGAAACCTATCGTGGCAACAGGCCCCCACTTGTCACAACAGAAGTGTTCCTGAAGTAATGCGACAAACTTCTGTTGTACTACAGAGAACTGTTGGTGTACGACAGAAACTTATCGTTGCAACAGGCCCCCAATTGTCATAACAGAAGTGTTCCTGAAGTAATGCGACAAACTTCTGTTGTACTACAGAGAACTGTTGTTGTACGACAGAAACTTATCACCGCAACATCTACCCAATGATGACAACAGAAGTGCACTGAAATTATGCGACAAGCTTCTGTAGTGTGTACTACATATATGTAGCACGGAATTTCGTTTTGACACATAACCTACTGTGAAGACATAACTCAGTTTAAAAAATCCCAGTTGAAAAAGACAACAGGAATTCCTGCCGCAACTACAGAAATTCTGTTGTGCGACAGAAGTTCCTGACGTTTCTTAATTGAGAGACATCTCTGACGTTACGACAGAGATTCTGATGTCGCAACAGAAGCATTCTGTCGCGAAGGCCAAGAGTTATGAAGTCGCAACAGAAACGTTCTGTCGCGACAACAAGAGTTCTGAAGTCGGAAGAACAGCTTTATATCGTGACAGCGACCCCGACGTTACGACACCAATTCTGACGTCGCAACAGAAACATTCGGTCGCGAGGGCCGAGAGTTCTGGAGTCGCAACAGAAGCGCCTTACGTCGCGGCCCTTTAAAATTGTATGTCAATTTCAGATCGGTGATGTACACTGTACTTTTCTCTTGCGCGGTATTCAATCGCGCTTCTCTGAAGCCGGCAATGCTGATAGCACCAACACCGGTATTAAAGTCGACGTGGCCAATACTTATAATTGTCCCGTGACGACGCGGCACCAGCAACGCCCTGCCGGTCTCCTTAAAATCGGCCGCTGATCGAAATCGTACCATCTGCCGGAATGGCTGCGCATCCGTTTTGTTTTATTTGGTAAAATGTGGCACACAGGCCTGTGGACTTACATGTGCTGTTACACTGACACATTAGTTAATTTCCCAGGAATATTTCCCAAGCTTATGCGAAGCGGAAAAGAAGTTTTGGGTTGTTCCACAAAGTTGCGTGAAAGCCTGTCTCGCTCGGCTCACATTAATCTGGTACAGCGCTGCCGTGAGAAGCCAGTATGCTGTCAGAAAGAACACTCATCCACGAATGTTTATGTAGCTATTTTGCATTGAACACACGAATTATATGCGCGCTCGAAAGTGTAAAGAAAGAGCGACAACTGTCGAAATTAGCAGAAACAACCCTAACAGACACCGTTGCCTATTTCTGAATTTCTCATTTAATATGGATATCGTACATCAAAATCGATGTTCTAGCACTCCACGATGTACCTGTCGATGGTAAGAACACTCTTGGTCTTCTAGAGATGCGGCACTTGACGCGGTGGAGTGATAGCGCATCTTGACCCTTAAAACGCAAATGTAAACATCAGCGCATCAGCACATCGTACTGTTCACATGGCCAAAAATTTACTCTCGAAGGACATGTCAGCGGTGGTGCAGTGGTAAGATTTCGGGCTCGGAATCGTGCAAGTTCGAATCCTTGCCGCGGACGTTTTTTTTTAATTTTTTTTTCACTTTTATATTTTTCTTTTTTTGTACTAACAAATTTACATAGCCTTCAGGAGGTCTCTGTCAATTTTTAATTAAATATTGATCATGAACTACAGGGCTTTCTCATACAGGACGTCACACTACAGACAACAGAACTACAGACAACAGAACTACAGGCAACAGAACTACAGGCAACAGAACTACAGGCAACAGAACTACAGAAACAGCGTCCCAAAATACGACAGACTGTCAAAATTTCCTGTTGTGTTTTTCAACTGGGTACAGTAGTCAGAAATATGCCTTGGGGGCGCAAAAATGTGGCGCGCATAATCAGCCGCCGTGTACGCACATTATCAGTCGCGGTTTGCGTATGTGTTGTGAACTTTTTTGTTTATATCGGTTTTAGTTCAACAAAGAATGCTGGTTTCTCTGTATATGGTAAATCAGCTCACTGTCTGATCGCTTGGCGGAGGGTGTACAACATAAAACATAAGAGCGCATACTCGTGCACGGCCAACCTAAGGCAACCAAGAAACATCTAAGCGGCAGGCGCTATCAAATATTTGTGATACACCGGCATCGTTCTCAGGCATTTGAAGTCTAGCAGGCTTGAAATTACTATATGTTTACGCTAGCCTTCCTGCATGAGGCCGATGGCGCTGCTCAACACAGCGATCACTGCTGTTGGTGAACCAGCGTGATACATATATAAGCTGTGTGCTTCGGCATTGCCTTTTTGGCCTTATACTGCCATAATATATGAGAGGGATCGCATAAAGGAAATGCGATGACTATTTTTGAGGACGAAAAGTTTGTAATATGTGTGAGTGCGTCGTAGAGAACGGAATGAACAACAACAACAACAACAACAACAACAAAATTCGGTTATCATTCTCTTTCTCGAAAAAGCAAGATAAAACGGGATAACGCCGCAATACGGCCTCGCATAGTCACTCCGCGCAACGCTTATAGATATATAACCGCTGATGCCGTATGCTTGGACCATGCGCTATATAGAACAAATATATCTGTAATCCAGCACCTACCACTGCTTAGAACGCTCGCGCAGTTCGTAAACGGTCGCTTTGCTGGACAAGCTTAATTCAGACTGTAAGGTATGCTGCTACTACTAGCCAGAACTATTTTATTCATGGGTGGAAATCTCATCCATCGAACCAAGTAGTCACGCAATGTAACCTGCAGCGAACAGTTTGAACGCTTGTCAAAGTATAACAGCACAGCTCCTAGCAGAACGGTACCCACACTGTTACGATTGTCGCGTAGGTTTAATTTCTCCTAAACCACAGCTTAGAACCATAGAGGTTAATACTGCAATAAGGTCACATTAGTGAATGGAACATTCAGAAATACACAATTGGTATCCGAGGCTGATTGTAGGCTAAAGTATATGCCCGCACACATCGCGCTGCATGCTGCGTCCGCCTCAATGCCAGCAAAAAGTCCGGCCATACCGACTTAACCACGTCAGTACGACTAACACTACCGTTTAATAGCCCAGACGCACGTCATGCTGAATAGACCGCGCGAGCGCAAAAACAAACCCCAGAAACTATTGCCGAACGTATACCTGCCATGCAAAACGGAGCGCTCGCCCAAGCCATCATGCCGAGTGCCCATAGATGGCGCCACTGCGTAGCAATATGGTAGCGCCCATGAAAAAACGGTGTCACCTATATACACGCTCTGAACCACCCCCCCATGCGGTGTATGCGCGACAGCAGCAGTAGCAGCAGTGGGAAAGTCGAAGGAAGAGGCAAAGAAAGCTTCGCTTTGAAACCGCTTAGCTGCGAAGGGACACCACGTCATTCTTTAGCGGTTGCCGGGTCATGTGGTATTACAGGTAATGACAGGTATTGGTGCGGATGAAGTGGCTCGATTAGAAGCCCAGTATTTATCAATCCTGCTTTTAAGGATGCATGCTGTAAGAACTTCGCACATTTCGCCAAGAAGCTTCGCATATTTACACGCCAGTGCACGCTGCCTGATTGGAAAGGGCCCATCTTCAGACATACGCGACTACATTCCCAAGCGTGGGCACCATCAGGACTGACATTGTGAACCGCGTTCGGTCGTTGCGAACCGTAAGATCGAAGAAGGAGCGCGCAGCAACACTGTTTGTAAGAAACCAGGCAAACCGGCATCAGTACGGAACGGCATGCAAGCAGTTTAGCAACGAATAACATCATATGGTCGGCAACGCAGGAGTCAGGTGAAGAATGAAAGGAAGCGATATTATGGCTATGTTTTTGCGATGCAACCGCTGCGCCGAGCCCTTTGCGCCAGCTTTACCCTTTCCACCACAAAGCGTTCTTATTCAAACAACTTCAGAGGAGTTTCTCTACAGTACGCCATTAGCGCGATTGAGGTGGAAGCTTTCAACTATTTTCAGAAACACACGAGTTAAGCCTCCGCGCTGCGTGCCTTGACGACTGCTGCTTGGGATTCCCCTGTTTTCCTTTGTTGCATCCTGGAGGCTGCCTAGTGGGTCAAGGTCACGTGAATTATATTCGCCCTTAAGTGCTGGCTACGTGCCTATTAGCTGCAAAAAGAATTAGAGGGCATTGTGACATTAAGTGCACAACTACCAGCTTGATATATCGTTCATGCAACCGCCATACGAAAAAATACCTATAAAAACGAAATTTTTGGTTTTATGTGCCAAAAATACGATATAATTATGAGCTACGCCATTTGGGGACTCTGGCTCAATTTCTAGCCCCTGGGGTTCTTTAACGTGCATCTAAATAAAAGTAGACGAGTGTCTCTACGTTTCGCTGCCATCGAAAGCCGGCCGCCGCGGCCGTGGTCGAACCCCTCAGCAGTAAGACACCACAGCCACTGGACTACCGCGGTGCATAAATAAATATCTCTATATGTCGGCGTGAGTCCTAGCGACAATGCGTTAGTTGATAGATGAAGTAGCCGTTAAAGCACAACATAATATGCTTTAAGCAAAGGAGGCGTAGTTTCAGGAGAGAAAATATTCATTTATGTCTGTTAGGCGTACTGAACCAAAATTAGGTTTAATATAGATACATGTCACATCACATGTCAAAATTACATGTCACTGACATGTAACCATCATAACGAGTGCAACGTACTGGTATTCACCGAATCATGCACATGCCTACTGTCCATAGAAGCACTTATTTGGCACAGCGTCGCATCCTAGAACACAACAATGACACCATTTACAGGCCAGATTATCAAGAAGAAAGTTATCATGCCCATCCATACTTTTCCTCTAATACAAAGTGTACATGCACGGAAGCAGAAAAATTGCTACAGCAGATAATTGTTCGTTTGGAGCACAGCATATATATGTATTTATATATGGTTGACGTACACTCAGATTGCACAATGCTGTTAACTTAGTTATATGCCCGATCGTCTGCAGGCGCACGAGATTTGTACAGCACGGGTCCAGTCTATATATTTTCGACAAACAACCCTTCACGTCATTCTTCTTGAGAAGTTCGGATGCGTCCCACGCACCACAGGTCTGCTCGTTGGCTAAACTGTCAACACCACCTTATTCACTGCCGATAGATGTCTTTAGCTGATCATCCACCAAAAACACCGGGCAGCCAGGCAGGGTGCAGTAACACGCCGGTACAACTAACGATAAGAACAATTTACCTGTCCACAATTGAACTTTTCGAGCCATCTGTCTCGACGTCTGTTAAATCTGAAGCATTCCACGTGTTCGCCGACGATGAACTGTCATCCTCCTCAGCGGCAATTTCTTTTTGTGGAAAGCATGACGGTAACACCGATATAATCAGGCGGCCATCTACCGTGAACTTCGTGCAGATTGCATCCGGAGAGACGCCATCAGGAAGCGTGAACTTGCGCTCCAGCTTCTTCCAGCACTTGCTGGCCTTGTTTTCGACGACGGACGTCGTCTCACTATCACTAGCCGTCACCGAAACAACGCCTTCGCGCACCCTCACAGTCACAGATTCGGGCCTGTAACCCGCTAAGTCCAGTTGCTTGTTCTCGTAGTTACCTGACGGATCACCATCAACTTTCCGAAAAGCCTCAAAGTTTGGTTCCAAAAAAACGCCCATGTCGTCCGCGCAGTCCGGGTGGTCGCGGGCGAAGTCCAGCCACTCGGCGTCCAAGTCCGCGCAGTCATCTCCATCGGCGACTTGGTAGCTCTGAAAGCGCGTGTGCACTGTATCGACGCGCACCTCGAGCCCGCTCGGCGTGGACCATTCACTGTCGAAGTTGATAGGCACCACTAGTTGGGATTTGGCGGCGGGCTCCATCGGAATCGTCGTTAGTCTGGCATGCACACTATCAAGCACACAACCACAACTATGCACGCGCGCACCTGAACTGCCTGAACAGCCAGCTATTCCAAAGTAGCGTACACCGAAAGTTTTGATAGTAACGAGATGATATTACACTCGATGCCTAACAGGGCTTTTGAAGTGTTCACGTATAACGATGACGCCAGACACATCAGTCGAGCGCGCGTCAGAACGAACTTTTCATGCGGGCCTCCACGACTAAAGAAATTATAGCGCAAGACTTCGCCGCTGGATTCCTGCGCGGCCTGCGGACGCGAACCACTCGCTCGGTGGAATGAGCTTGACGCGTCGCGTGGCCCGTTATTTATAAACCTTTCCCTGGTGGCCCAGTCGGCGCGCCACCGCAGGGGCCGCAGGTCGCGCGTCAAGCGGCCAGGCTGCTGCAGGCATTGCTGGCGCGCATCACCTGTGGCCCGCTATCCGTCTTCTACGAAACACCACAAGTCGTTATGCGTCATGTCGCCGTCATAACGGAGAAGTTAGCTAGGGAGTTCGCAACAGTCTGCTTATGCGGAGATCTGCTTTCGAGGCCCAATTTGTATGTGCTTAAGCCAGCTGCATTCTTACGGTTAGTGATTTTTAGAGTGTGTTGTGCATGTTTGGTTATAATAGCAGTTAACTTAGAGGGCTAGGAAAGTGCGCACTTCACCGGCACACATTTAAGCTGACCGTTGTAAAGAGAAATTTGTGATATAGTCCATTAAATACTTCTGAATGAAGTACAACATTAAATAAAATTAAAATTTATCGTTATCTATCAGTGACGGATAAGCCGAGAAATAAGAGGGTGAGGGATTAACCCGTTATTTTTGCGATTTAAAGCAAGCAATATGTGTCAAGAGTTACTTCTTTATTTATTTTTGAAATTCCGATTGTCAGTTTGTTAGAAGCTATTCATTTAGGGGTTAGCTTTAGTAACCACCGACTGACCAGTGCTATATATATATATATATATATATATATATATATATATATATATATATATATATGTATAGACTACAATAACATAGCGTTTGTAGTCTATCTGTTGGGTTCTCCGAAGTGAACGCACAAATACTCTCACGGTGCATGTGTAGGGTGCAACGTCTTGCAGAAGACAAGCGCGAATGTTGCGCAACAGAACAGTTGTTAGCACGTCTCGCTTCGAAGTTTTCACTGCCGCAAATACATACAATCGAATCCTAATAGCGGTGGCAAAGTTTCGTTTCAAGTGCTTGCGCGTTTATTTCTACTATCCGCGAGTTTTGCCGGGGTTCGGATTTAACCCTAATGCGTTTAAATAATCCGCGCAGTCGTTGAATATCATGCACACTTTCTATAACGGGTCTGGGTCCTTTAGAAGGATGACTATATGTAAGCACGTTATGCTGCAATTAATTGTTTGACTACCTACCACAGGGATTCGCTCACTGTCACTACTTTGTGGGTCAAGATGGCATTCGGCATAAGTCAATTTTCTGGCGCTTTCATCGCGAGCAATGCGGTGATGGCACTACTGCCACGATACTGTGTTTTACAGCGATAGCCGCTTTGGGCTCACTTCCCTAGTTGTTTTTATGTGCGCTAGTGACTGTTTCAGGAATCCCAAAGTGTTTTTCGATGAGTTTATAAAAAATTTTGAAGGAAAGAAATCAACAGGAAACCGCGACGATCAGAACTCCATGACACACAGATTTCAAGTCGGACGTAATTAGCTCTCAAGCGCTCCACGGATACTGCAGTGGATGAGATAATACAGCGCCTTGAGAGCGTGGTGGCGCCGCGAGGTGCTGCTATTGGTTGACACTACGCTGTGAAAGCTTATCGGTATAAACCAGCACCAAGGTGAAATAATTTAAACTAAGCTAGCAGTAAGAAGCAAAAAGCAGGTTGGGTAACAGGAGAAGTAAAAATTCGTGTCTCTCCACTTATCTATCACCTGGCAGCCCCACTCGGCGAAAATGAAGACGACAGGGTCTAGACTCGGCTGGCTATTAAATTTCCCCCTATATTGCCGTATATATTTCCAATCAGGAGGAATGATGAAGAATCAGATGACTTCCCACTGAATAATTTTTTCTTCTTCTTGAAATGACGTTTTCCCGTACATCTGGGAATGTTTGCTCCAATTGAGACCGCACGATATAGTACAAGTCCTGCTGCGCTTACCATTGCGCCAGTTATCGCGTCACTGCTTCAGATATGGGCGACATGTTATGCCTAAAGAGTGCAAAGCCCTAATTTCGCCTAAAGCCTCGATCCACTCATTTACAACGTCAAAATGTCAGTGCTCTTTGTCTAAATAAACTCGACTATGCCACGCTTGTGACACACATGGCATATATGTATGATCACGGTGAGCGAGTTGCGATCACGGTGAGCGAATGTTGTGAGCGAGTAGGCAGCCTTAAAATTAAATTAAATTCTGGCGTTTTACGTGGCAAAACCACGATATGATTATGAGGCAACATTAAGTCAGTCTGTCCTGGAAGGGTGCCATCATCGGGATGCCGTATAGAACCTTAATTCCCTGTATACTTGAGAGCTCAGTAATTATGAAAATGTCACTGCAATTACAAACTGGTCTAAAAACTCTTATAGGGTAGTTCGTGGGAATACCTGCACCTTTCACACAAAACCCTTGCAAACGTTGAAATTTATAAAGCAAAATTCTGGCAGAGGATTATCACCACCGAAGTGACGACAACCTTTCTTACACGTTACTATAGGGCAGCCGCTACTCGCTAATTTATTTGACCAAACAACAACAACAACATTGTGATGATATGGATTGTGGCGTGTGACCATGAGAAGACAAAGTGTTTGGCCAGCCAGCTTGGAGTGATGCTGATTGTGTGGCAGCAACAAGAGGAGAATTAATTATGGTTATTACGGAAGGAGACCGCGTGCCACGAACAAGGAAGCGGCGTACGGAGAGTGTGAGCGCGAGAGAGCGAGCGGGAGGCTCGAACGGCAGCACACTGACCAGCGGTCGAGACTTGGGTACTGGCGACCGGATGTCCTGCTAGCGTGCGGACCTGTGCTGAGATCTCGCTCATGGCTGTGCTCTTCTACGCACCAGCGGCCTGCTGTCAGAGCAGCCTGGTGCAGTGCTTCATGCTGGGAACCGAGACGTTCCAGGAGCGGCTAGCGAGCCGCTAGCCAATTACAGCAGTGTCCTGGAGCTCGGCCGGCCTGTTGTCTCATATGTTTCCACGTTGCGACCAGGTGCGATGTGGTAGTGACGGCGTAGGACGTGGCCGTCGCAAGCAACTTACCAGCTGTGCTGAAAAGTCGGACTATACGCACCGATGCAGCGGCAACGACAACGCATACTGGCGAGTCGTGCTGCATGAGTGCTAGGCACATCACTATATAAACGGACAGACGTCTTCGGTTACTTTTACTCTAGTCCGCGTGCATGTAAAGCGTTCTGCACCGTGTTAACGAGTTTGTGTATAGTCTGTGTTGGTTGCAAAAGGCTCCCATCTGCCATGCCATTATTAAAAGGATCGTGGGCCCAAAGGAAACTTGCTGTTTCCTTCAACAACAACAACAACAACAACAACAACAACAACAACAACAACAACAACAACAACAACAACAACAACAACAACAACAACAACAACAACAACAACAACAACAACAACAACACTATTGAAGTGGCAATGTCGCGAGTAAATACTTTCTAGCGACCGCGTCAGTTCAGGTAAAGATGATGTTATGTTGCTGTAGCCAGCGACTAGTCGCTGACACAAGGGCCTGTAGGAGACACTCGTCGTGGTTTTCTTCCGCGAGAGATCTGCCCGCATTTATGGGCTGACACGGAAGGAACAAAAGTAAAAAAAAAGTAACCACAGCAGAGGAACACAACTGCTCACACCGCACTGACTATACAGGAGGTGCACCTTTGCCAAAAGGTTACGAGGAAATGAGCCGGAGCTTGTGGCGTTTAACTGCCAGGAATGTGCGAAGTGACTCGGGCCTGCGTGCGGCGACCTCGTTCTTGAATACGTGGCAGAGGCAGCCGCTTCGCGACGCATGCCATCCGACCACGGCGCGAGCTGCGCCACGCGTGTCACGCAGCTGTCGTCTGAAGTCGCCATATTTATATTTTTCAGGTGGCTTATTGAAGGAAGGGAAAGGCGTCATCCTTGTGGGGTCCTCCTCCTTTTCCTTTAAGTCACTTTTTTTTGTTCCTTTCGACTTTTTTGCTTGTAGTTAGGTCGTTGGTGTCAGCGGAGCGGTGGCACCAGCCTCTGTCGTTGGCAGCCGGCCACACGGGCTGCAGAGCTCTTTTGTTTAGACTAAACAGGTCTCAACCCTCCAGGTTGTTTTTGACTGCACCCCCCCCCTTTTTTCCCCTACCATCTTTATTTTTCGTTCTTGCTTGCCTCCCCAAGTTCTTGGCGCCCACGCACATCGAAGGTAGCCGCGCAGTGCTAACGGTCGACCCCTGAGCCAGAACGCGGGATCACGGCGCCGGTCGCCGACTTGTCCTAGCAAGTCAGGTAGCTTCTGCGGTGGGAATGCGTCAACACAGTTCGTGAGGTCATTGTAGAGCATGCTGCGTGGTTAGCGGTCTACGGTGGTTCAAGAGAGCCGTAACAACAGGGAACGAGCTAAGGCAGATTTAGAGTATACGATGGAGATACGAAAAAAAAACAGAATAGAAAGAGTTATCTAAGCGAACAAAAATCGAACGAAAATCGATGTCGACAACCAGTGTTAAACTGCTATCATGATAGCATGACAGCTCCTTGTCTTTTCAATGTATTATGCGCTAGCTCAAAAACTTTGTCAGGAATGTAATACAAGATATGAGCAACTTCAGGCATAGAATGTTGCGGCAATATAACCCGCATATACCGCATGCCATATAGCAAGGCGAGGCATATACATACACCTAAATATAAGCGGCATTTTTCGCTCACGGAAAACTCCGCCGATACCGCATTTTCTGCGACACGGGACCCTTAACATTATCGCGTTAGAACAAAGGAGGGCTAGGAATTGTTTCCTAAAAGAGACACCACGCACACCCGTTTGCAGAGGATAAATGATAAACAGAAGAAGGCGATGAAGGAAGAAAAAGAAAACACCGCTCAAGCACTCTGTGCAGATGGTTAGCAATCGAAGCTGAAACGTGCGGCCCCGATGTTTATCAATCAGTTAATTCCGACGGTTCATTAAACAAACGGCTTGGTAGGCTGCCGGATCCTCGGTACGCAATTACTGCTTGCGCTCGGCTGCACGAGCTTGTTGTTGTGCCCAGGCTGCAGCTTCACCATGGCGTAGACGAGCTCGTTCTCGGTTCTGTTCGCGGCGTTGTTGATCGAAAGCTGCCTGCTCCTACGGAGTACGCATGACTCGAGGCCTACCCATTTCGGAGCCGGAGATAGGATGCCTGAATGGTCTCTCCCTCGCCGCCGCTCCGTGCAGGGAGGGGATATTCTTTGAAAGGGTACTCGCCGCCTCTACCGGTTTTTTGCGGCGGCCGCCGCTATTGGGGATCTCACTTCACAAGGCGACAGGTGCGAGGAAGGAGTTGCGGCTGCTTGGTCCCTCTCTCATTCAGTGAAATTACTCATTGCTGCGTGCTAATTTGCATGAACAATTACAGAAATGGAAGGAAACTTTACCGTTTGCCGACAGAGACCAAGAGAAAGCTGCAGCGGATCGGGAAGATTAGGCGGGACCTCGCCGACATGCCGCCAAAAGGAAAACAAGAACGCGGAGAAGTGGAGGCCGATGTCATCGATGACTCTCAAATTTTAATCGTCGAAGAACTTGAAACAAAAGAATGCAACATCATATTCTAGATTGGTGGTCTTCTTTTAAAAGGGATGCTGCCAGCTGTTGCAGGATGTGAGCAATGCGACGCTGCCTTATTAGGCTCGAGCAGGTGAGAGCGAGCACACGCATCTGACTCCTCTTAAAGAATACAGACGTGAAGGTGGCATACTTACATATCGAAGTGAGGATGTTTTGCTGACGCTTAAATCAAGCGAAGACCATTTCTGGGGCATAAGTTACGTGGACTGAGAGGTTTCTTCACTTGAGGTCCTTTTTGAAGGCTGTGATTGAGTATTTCAGACACATGGTGCGCTCTTGCGTCAAGACCTGCCACGAGCGTAACGGGTCTGTAGAGAAGTTCCTGATCTCGAGTTATGCAAGTCTGAGGCTTCACATACATTTGCGTCATGTTGTTGCGATTGGCGTTAACGAACATAGAAGCAAAACATCTACAGAGGGCCTCCAGTGACGGAAAATAACTGAACTAGTTTGTTACTGTGTGCATTTTAAGTTTTTTTCTTTCAGAACATTTCACGTGTTTTATTATATTTTGTGCCCATAGAGATTGCCCTTACTCATGGTAAAATACCCCATGAGCAAATAAAGTAAGCGTTGTGATCTTTGAGCTGACTAAGGTTCTGATTTTTGCAAGGAGGTTATTCACAGCGAAAATTATGATTGTCGGAGTGATACAAGACAATGAGGCGAAATGCATCAGTGACACTTCACTGTTGTTTCGATCGGGCGCTTTCATATTTAAAGGAAGTTCAAAAATGTAGGTCTATGACAGTAGCAACATGGTTACTACTCTGTTTCACTTTCTACCCTCCTACAGATCTGTAAGATTTTTTTTTTTTCTCTTTAAGCTTACGGGGAGTGTGAAGCTGCGTTCACATAAATGAATTTTGCATTGTTTTTTTCGCAACTATTGAGAAGAAAAAAAGAGCGATCTGACAAACCTTGACGCTCCACACGCACCATCGGTGGCGGAAGAAAGCAGGTATAAGCCGTGTAAGATGGGACCCAAGCGCACAATGACAAAATCTACACTGAGTGGCTGACAGGCTGCACGGTCACCGAGGAGTCCATTGAGGAGAAGTTGCGGTGACAAGAGACAGTGTGCAACAGCTAAATTAATGTAGTTTGAGCCTGCAAACAGTCTATGAGCATAGACATGCCTATTCTGACTAGTAGTCTCTGTTGCGCGAAGTCCCTTTGGTTGCCAAAACTCCTGCTATACGCGCGCGCCAGCAGTTCGCTCTGTAGGGAGTGAGATATGTAATGGCGGACACAGTAGCAGACGACGCAGTTATAATCCTCTCTGTACGGAGCGGCGGCGAGGGAGAGACCATTCGAGTACCCTAGCCGGAGAGATACTGCTGCGCACCCGCTCGGCTGCGACGGAAAACAACGACGTCACTACTGGCGCAGCCAATCGAGGCCTCTTCAATATTTATTGAATGCAGGAAAATGTACGTGATGTTTCATTCTTCCAAAGTGATATTTGCCGGTGGTGTGAAGCCATGATACTGAAAGCGCACGATATCATAGGTACCACAAAACGGGTGTAAATGATCGCCTGCCGCCGCGTCAAATATTAATTAGCACATTTTATGAGATACCAGGGAAGTGATTTCACCATATACACAAAATGCAAGCAAAAGGAAAAACGCTTTACAAAGAAAGAAAAAAAAGGAGAGAGGCCGAACGAAAGAACATGCCGTGAACTTTCTCCCAACATTTCATTCTGTATGAGCCATTACTCAAAACAAACCATTTGCCTACAGGCTTAGATGCGAACAAACTGGAACAATATGTACGAAATCCGACAACGCTAGGGAATAAGTAAAGTAATTGTCTATACACGGACGCAACTGGTCGGAAACTGTCTGCCTGAAATGCAGTATACCGACACCGAAGTGTGAAAGAAGTAAACCGACTGCTTGCTGTCGGACGAAAGGAGTGCCTACATAAAAACGGTGCCTTTCTATAGTTGATTACTTTTTTCCCAGTCATTCCACATTCTCTCCTAGCAACGACGGCGATAATGAAGACAAAGCACGGATGAAGGCTGAGTACAGATAAGGATTACCATTGACACGCAACCTTCGCAATACGAGATTAAGACGAAGCAAATGGGCATGGAAACTTTGTTGCAAACAGGGGTGAGAGATTAAAAAATATTGCAGGTTATGTGCATGATAAAAGTCACAATAACCAGATGAAGTTATGTTACAAAAGAAATCGTTTAGACCGTGGAGAGGAACAGCCAGCGGGAAGAACAAATCGCAGTGCTTGACATATTTGCCGAGAGGGAGGCATCGGGAACACTTACTAATTATAATGTGGTCCTCAAACACATGCCAGACATAGGGGAAGTGCAGTTTACGCAGTTGCACTAGGCATTGGCAAAGAGAAGTTCAGAATACTACAGGAGGTTAAACTTCTGCCGGATATTTGGTTCTTTATAAACCATAAAGTTACTCGAAGCCCAAATGTAAATTGAGATCACCAAATAGCATGACTTCAGAACTGGGCAAGAAGCTGATTGTCGCTTCTTAGCAGCCAGAGAGCGAAAAAACCTGCGACTATAAAACAAGCTTGTGAGCTATGAAACAAAAAATGAGCCTAACAATAGAGTATAACCGTGGCAGACGGTAACCAGCCATTGCAGGAGCCGGCCTCTGTGCAAAAGAGATGATTTATACTCGCGGACAACTTTTCTTGGCTATGAAGCGAACGCTACGGAAGCTAAGCGCGCCTCTTTCACCGCTTCTGGAAGTATATGGACAGCAGTTTTGTTTACGCTTTCTAACGTGGAAAACAGAAAACAATATTCTTTTTTTTTGTTTTCACAGCACCTAATTTCAAACGATACGTAGCATTCACCAGTCCGCTATTGGTATTTTATTGTATTTTAATTAGCTCTTTCGAGTTTTGGCACATCCGAAACCGTCGCACGTTTTGAACATTCATCAAGCGCAAAATGGCGCCCGTGTCTTCTGGTGATTGTTTGTCCGCTTGCTGCCCCACCAATCAACTCCCCTGAGAGGCTGTTGACCAACTTTAGCAACAAAAGAGCGTTGAAGCCCACAAAAAAAGTGTTTGCAGCGTCTGCGCGGAAAGCAAGCGAACATGATCTGGAAATCGCAACCTTTAGCATGGACAAACGAGTGAGCGGGCAAGCTGACTGCTGCGCCGGCTCTATATCGACGCCATCGTCGGTTGCGCGTCTAACTCCTAACCGACGCCATACGCCTGCTTCAGAGATCCAACACAGGCTGCGATGCTCGCTGTTCAGGACGTGGTACATATGGAATGTGAATAAACATTGATTTACACCGAGTTAATTGTATCTGCCTTCACTAAAATAAAGAGGTTGTGCAAGGTTGGCCAAACCGAAACCGGTGCCAAGCGCGCCCGGACTACATTGCGTACGAATACAGCCGTGTGTAGAAGCTCCACCCCCGTAGCTTTCGCTTCATAGCCAAGAAAAGTTGTCCGCGAGTTGTCCGTGGTATCTATGTAGTCGATGGACACGAAGCTTCGTTATTGTAGGATTCAGCGCATAAGCTTGCTCGGGGTGCAATAACCACGTTGAAGTTATTTAGGAATTAGCAAAGCTTATTTGATCTGCTTCCGGCAAGACTATGAGCACAACTACGCAACGTACACTTAACGGCATTTTTCTCATACATGCATTGTACCCACTACAGTGCCTTTTAGTATACCGAATAGATCTCCTAGTTTTCCGAGATAGATTTGCAGGATACAACACGCGCCTTAGTCACACAAACCAATGCTCAGATTGCGGACTCAGCATAAAATTATACTAGAGAGCATCCTTGCTTGCTTAGCAAGCCACACAACACATCCGGCGAAATGACACATAGGACGAAAATTTTCAGACGAAAGCTTCCCTCAGCCAGCGGTCCATCTTACGCTGCCAGAAATACTGCATGCGCGAGGAAAGTGCTCGTAATAGAAACCGAGCGCTAATTCTGCTTCCCAAGGGATCGGTTTTCCCGGGAAACTGGGAAAGCTTTACAGCAAATTTCATTGAAGCGGTTGCCACTATTGCAAGGGAAGCCAAGAGACAGAAAAAATAAATAAAAATTGAAGGACGCTGAGAATGAGTGCCACGCTTAGCAAGTCTTAATTCGAGTTTCTATTTTTCAGAATTGGCACGCGTGCTGGTGTGCATTGCTGCGACGTATGCACCTGGACGTGGGCACGCAATCGGGCTCAGAAATCCGTTGCTTGATCGCGAACGCTCGGCTGCCGTTGATGGCGCCATAACGAATATGAGCTCCCGCTGAGCGGCGGCGTGCCTCTAAAATTACTTCGCGCCACCGGTCGCCTGGCACGCTTCGCCGCCGCGGTGGAACGCCGCGCGCTGGCTGGGCGCGCGGGGTCTTTGCGAGAACCCCGCCTGGCTGGTTCCGACAACATCCGCTCTGCCAAGGTTTTCTGCGGAAACAACGAAGGCATCTAGGGTTCCAAAAGTTCCCCGCCGAAAAAGGGGTGCACCACTTGTAAATAATGTGGGCGGTTCAGGTTAAATTAGGGTAATCGAGGCATCGTGTCATTGCTGAAATTTTGACCCCCGGGTGAGCAACTCCGCTCGCGACTTGATGCCAGCGATACCAGGAAGCGACAGATAGCGGAATCACACGAGTAAAGGCAACCGAAGCTCAGCTGTGAAAATAAGATGCTTCACACAAGCACCGGGAAAGCCGAGGTCCTGTTTCTACACGGTATGCAGAGCATCGTATTTGAGTTCTTGTTTTTATACTGCGTCAAATTGTGTTGTTTGATTTATTTCGGCTTTTCTACGTGTTTTTATTTAGATAATAATAATAATAATGATGGTAGAAATGGTGGTCACTGTCTCATCGCGACGGCTGCGCCTTATAAATAACTTAGCTATAATACCGGATGGTCAGCATCTACAAATATACGAAATGATAAACTGAGAAGTCTGCCGACATATATAGTCGCATTCGATGTATTTTCATCAATAAGGCGGTATGAATGTGGTATAAAATGTACTTTTATGCATAATTGTCTAAACATCACAACATTGCGAAGGTCCTCTGAAAACAGCAGTGCGAACACGGCGCTACTCCTTAACATGCAAAGCGCAGAATGACACTGTAGAAATGAAACACTCGAATAAACAAGACTTTTTTTAGAAAAAGATCGTACACCTTCTAATAGTGCCTAACTATTCTACTCTCCTAGAACACTTTTTTTTTCTCTTCAATGCTTACATGGGTAACTTTTGCACTCACACTTTCGCATGGGTCATGTTGGCCACTGTCCCAATAATTTATTTAAACTGAATGGTCTGCGATCTAATGCCATTAGTGGTGGTTTCTGTCAGTGTATTGGTGTCTCATGATGACGGCATTCTAAAAAGAGATGACATATTTTTCCGTCCTCATGGCCCCAGTGATACTGTGGGCTTTCAGCGTGCCTAATTCTGTGCAAAAAATATGCTTCTTATCGGTGGTATACCAAAATGGAATCAACAGATAACAGTTTCTATGTTTCTATTTAAACTAAGCGCAATATTATAAATTCAGTAAGCTGGTAGATATAAAATAAACCAGAACTCTTGGAATCTTTCTCAACCATGTCAGTTTATATAAAGTGGGCTATAGGATACGGCGCAGACCACTTCCTGATAGTGGGAGAGAATACATCTAATCTAGCCGATGTGCTTGTTGTGCTGGAATATGTTGCATGGAATATTGAAATGTCCCTGTGGCCACTGAAACGTTATTGTGGGATGCGCTTGTTTTACCTTTGTGAGCTCTTTTAGAGAGAAAGAGAATGAAGGCAGGGAGGTTAACCAGAGGCGAATTTTTGGTTTGCTACCCTGTACTGGGGTGGGAGATATTGGGGTTGTAAATACGACAAAGAGCGAGAGAAAAAGGAACAAAAAAGAAAGAAAAAATATTTGAGTGTCTGATAATCTGTATACGAAGGCGAATCAGAAAGTCTGTGCCCTTTTTCTTTTTTTGCCAGATTACGGCTGGAAATCTGAAGTCAACATATCCATTCCCAGCGATGGCCCTTTTTTGGACCGGCCCGACCTTATCTGCAGGTAGCTCCGCGGCATGACGCTGCTGTCAGTTGTTGAAGATGGCGGTGGTGCTTCACACGTTCACGGCGTACGAGCAACGAAGTGTGATTCGTTTTCTATGGAGCAAGGGACGAACACCCATCGAAATACACCGGGAAATGCAGCCCACGTATGGGGAAAGGTGCCTCGCATTGAGACGTGTGAGGTGGTGGTGCTGTGAGTTCGCAAAAGGCCGTGAAGGCTTGCATGACACATGAGCGTTCGGGGAGGCTGCGTACGTCGCTGACTGACGTTTCGCGCGTGGATGCAATGGTGAAAGCGGATCGGCGTGTGCACCTCAAGGACATTTCTCGGGAGCTCGACATTTCGTATGGGAGTATTTACGACATATTTCACGGGTACTTAGGGTACCGGAAGGTTTCATATCGGTGGGTCCCTAAGCAGTTGGATGACATGATGAAATGCAAGGGAGTGATTGCTTCACTGAATCGTCTGCAGCGATATGCCGATGAGGGTGAAAGTTTCCTGGACCGCATTGTTACTGGCGATTAAACGCGGATAATGCATTTAACGCCGGAATTGAAGCAGCAGAGCCTGGTGTGGAAATATCTTCGCCTGGGACAAAAAAAAATTCCGTTCAGTGCCATCTGTTCGGAAAGTGATGTTAACGGTCTTCTGGGATCGTCGAGGACCGTTCCTGTTGGATTTCATGCCACAAGGTGCAACCATAAATGCTGGCACTTATTGCTCCACACTGTCACTTATGCTGGGCGCCATCAGGCGAAAATGCCGAGGGATTCTCGATGTGGACATCACGGTTATTCTTCACGACAATGCGAGGCCACATGTGGCAATCAGAACCGCCGACAAGCTCCGATCATTTCATTGGGAGATTCTGGACCACCCATCATACAGTCCAGACCTCGCTTCTAGTGATTTTCGCGTTTTCAGTCTGCTGAAGAAGTTCCTGGCAGGACAGCGATGCAACGATAAAGCCAAGATAACCAGTCCGGCGGTGGTTCCACAGTCAGCCAGACGAATTCCACCACAGGGGCATCTCAAATTTAGTGCTGCGATGGGACAAATGTCTGAACCGATGTGGGGACTATGTGGAAAAATAGTGTAAGGTGCCTAGAACAGTACGTACGGTATATCTGTAATTGCTTGTATGTACCTTATTTTTGCTAATAAAAAGTAGGGGCAAGGTGACTCGTCCTCGTATCATAGCGTTCGTCGTTTATACACTTGTGGAGCTACCTAATGTAAGTACTACCTGAGATTCGCAAAACTACTTATCCACTTTTGCACCTCTAGTATGGAAGTTATGTACCGAACCTGTACTAAGGCATATTCTACCTGCACTTAGCACATGTCTCACTTGTCTCCTCGGCAGCTTACTATTTATCGTGAACTCAATGCCAAAAAAAAAAAAGTTGCAGTTTCGGCCGAAAGGCAAAACACTCACACGAAGTAAGCTCCATACCTTTATTTGGCTGTATAAATTGCAGTAAACCTCCGCCTGCAACGCTGGCGCGATGAAGAGCGCCGGCAGCGGGGAGCGAACGCTTCGTGCTGCCGCTAGCCTTACTGCGCCTCTGAAACTTAGATTGCTGGACCTCCATCTTTAGCGCCACTTCATACTCTCTGATCTCCCGATCGAGTGACCAGGTACCCACTGAATCAGCACCCGTATGGAAGGGTGGGAGTCAAAGTGGTTAGCCAGTGTTTTGTAAAGCGTGTGCGCGATATCACCAGCCGCTAGGGCTTGACAGGCTGCTTGACTATCCATGCGTATCAGTAAATTACGAGCACGCGAATTGGGCATGTACGTAGCGGCCTCCACAACAGCCGTGATTTCTCAACAGCCGTGATAATATCAGCACGTTGCGTGCTCATATTAATATAGGCACCAAAACAGCGGTGCTACATAAAGATTTCGGCAGATCCTATTTCACGATGACTATAGACGTTAATGCGATTAGCATTCAAGCAATATAGCGACACACCAATTGCAGCAGATATCTTTATTTAGAATTTGTATTGGTCATTCTAAGATCTGCATTGCTTCAGCTATATGCGACACACACTGTCTCCGCTATTGCCCACATTGCTATGACACTCGCTCGCCAGGGTCGGCCATGGCCATGACAGTATGACGACGACTGCATGCATAACGACAATGGGATGCCAATTCTGAAATGATGGCGATGGTATGACGATAACGTCGTAACGACAATCAGATGACAAAGCTGGAGTGAAGATGATGTAACGACCATGACGGCATCACGACAACGGTATGACAACGATGGCGATGACGCATTGGCGACGATGGCATGGGAGGAGGGAAAGAGATAAGAAGAAGGCAGGGAGGTTAACCAGAATCACGTCCGGTTGGCTACCCTACACCGGGGGAATGGGAAAGGGGAAAACAAAGATAACAGGGAGAGAGAGGAGGGAAGGAAATTGCAGTGAGTTCGATTACGTGTGTGGCCTTACAGAAATTGCATTGATAGTCACAAATGGTCGCACAAGCCCGTCCTCCTTAAGAAGCACAAAAGTGCCTTCACCGCTTTATGGGCCGACGGGCGATGGGGGCGGTGTTCCAGCAGCACCTGCACAGAAAGCGGCCGATTGTCCAGTTTTTGAAAAGCTTTGTCAAGTTCTTGTCTCTCAGGGGTGTATCGTGGACAGTGGCACAGCAGGTGGTCGATGTTTTCTTCCATGCCACAGCCCTCGCATGCTCCACTGTCAGTCACTCCAATTAATGTAGAGTATGCCTTTGTGAAGGCAACTCCTAACCAAAGGCGACAGAGAAGCGTAGCTTCACGTCGAGGAAGTCCGAGTGGAGGCCGGAGTTGCAGGGAGGGGTTTAGTCGATGCAGTCGTGTAAGTCGTAAGTTTGGCGAGTTCCACTCGGTCAGTGTGAGACTGCGCGCCAGGTGTCGAAGCTGCCTAGCGGCGTCTGTCCTCGAAAGCGGAATTGGAACGCTCTGCTCTTCATGATGTGCCGTACGAGCAGCGTTATGGCATGGAAACTCCGGCATAATACGTATTGAATGACGAAGGCATGATTACGATTGGAATAACGAAGAAGGAACGACGTCGATGGAACGACGAAGCGGTCTGACGACGACGGGATGACGACGATCGCGTGACGTCGGCGTAATGAGGAGAATCGGGTGGCGAAGCTGGAATGACGACGATGGAACGACCATGAAGGCATCACGACCACGAGCACATACCTTGTGGCCCAAGCTAGTAGTCAACTTGGGTAACTGGGCCAGCGTAAGAGACTCAAAGTGGCTGAAGTGGGCAGAGAATGCTGATCGCATTAATAGACTATCCGGTAGGCCTCGAAGTATTGAGACGGGGGCGCGTCCATGTGTAGGATTAATTTTCCTGTGTTTTCGTGTAGTTATTGGACTCAGGCATGGCGTCGGCCCAGTTGAATGTCCATGGCTCATGTACCGTGGTGAGCTGGTCGAGCATCGCCAACGGAGGCCAAGTTGGTGCGAGTGCAGGTGTTGGAGGTATGCGCAAAACCAACTCAGTAAGAAGGATGTGTCTCTGTGTGGAGTTTCAGGCAGGTGAATTGTGCTTCGCGGTGAAGTTCAGTGAGCTTGTCGAGTTCCGGGAGGATTGCAATATGTGTGACATCCCGTGCCCTAGTAGACTTCGCGCAAGGGGGCACCCAATATGGTACGAGAGGTTGGTCGGAGCTTGGTTTCGAACTTGGAATTTGGTGCTTTAGGGATTTCAATGTAAGGATGCTGGAACACGAATGGTGTAATCGAAACTGGGCGGATCCCGGAGACTAATCATAGGGGGTGACTCGGTGGGCATATCCTTATTGTGGTGTACGATATGCCTTCGCAAGGGTTTTAATGTGGTTTGTGCTCACGTGGTGTGGATGATTTATTGATCACGTGTTCGTCAGAGGTGTTATAAAACACTAAGCACGCATCGTTATGCTTAATACTTCTTTGTACATGCACGTCTGCTCGCAGTGGTTCCTTCACCACTCGCAAAACGTTGCATTAGCCTGCAAGTCATCAGTGCGTCCACGTCGCACACCATAAGGCCACGTGAACTTGTATTTGCATTTAAGCAGAAGGGTGCAAACAATTACACAAGTTGGAAATAAAAGTTGACAGTCACTTTAGCATACGCTGAAGAGGATGAAGGCGAAAGCCTGCGCACTCACGAGACATTCACCATTTTACTTTGACATTCTCATTCGAACGCGTTGTTACTTCAGATTACTTTTCTCTTGTTCTCTTTTTCGTTCGCCTAGACATCACTACTGGTTCTGCGTGGTTAAGGAAAGCTCTCCTACACCTCCCGCTGTTATCAAACCGTAGAAAACTACCTCGCATATGCCTTTTCCATAAAATCTACTACCACAACGCATATTTACGTTCTATCTTTGTTCAACCGCCGCCATACATTTCATCCCGCATTGACCACCGCCAAAAAGTAAACATTCCGCACTGCAACACCGTCGGTTTTTATTTTCATTTCTTCCCCAAACGAGCAAAGATTGGAATAACTTACCCGCATTACTTACATAACTGACACCAATAAGTTTAAAACCACACTTCAAGGTTTCATGTTATAAATTAATGTTTCGTTTGCTTGTTCTGTATAATAACTGCTCTTATGCCATAATTTTAAGTTATGGCTTGCATTTTTATATGGTATGTTCTTTTCTTTGTTTCCTTTCTTCTTTTTTGTTATACCATGTATTTTTGCCACGCTTGCAAATTTCTATTTACTATTCTTATTATTTTGTATACGATGTTTTTGCCATGTTGTTGCCTTCCTTCCTTATTTTTCCTTGTTCTTTTTATTAATTATTGACTTTCATGTATTTAGCTTTGGCGCTTTCTTCGAAAGTTTTTGCTTCTTTGTACTTATTTTTTTCTATAATGAACTATTGTGTGATTTGCCTCGATGTTTACCTTGCCCCTCCCCTCTACAATGTATAACCGTTCCTTGAGGGTATAATAAATAAATAAATAAATAAATAAATAAATAAATAAATAAATAAATAAATAAATGGCACGTTAGAACGGCCGTGGCAAGTCTATGAACCCTATTAAACACATATGCAGGTTCACTGAATTAATAATTTTTATTTCAACATCTTAATCGACGAGGGTAGCTGCATGAGCTTGTATTCATGATGCCTTCTACTTTCGTGTATAGCGCAGGCAGAATGAGAGGGACGCGGAAAGGCAAATTAGACAAACGCGAAGCGCTAACTTTCAACAACAGGAGCGCACTCAGAGATCGTTAGAAAAGCGTTTTGTCTGCGTTCAATGTCGCCTCACGCGATTGGCCTAGGCCAATCGCTTGAGGTGAAACCGAACGCCGACAAAACGCGCGTTTCGAACAACGATCTCCGATTACACCTCAGATTTAGTTTCAGTTGTCGCAGGCGTACTTATACTCCTCATTCATTAGAAAACACGCGTACAGTGCTCGGCTGAGAACAAAACTGGGAAAACTACACGCAGAAACTTTTGTAGCAACACTGGTTATTTAGAAGGGTATCCGTTCTACGCGAACGGCGATAATCGAGCTCTTTTTTTGTTATTGATAAAGAAACACTGGCACATGCGCTGATTTCTTGGTGCCATAACGCCGGCCGGTCAATTTTTCAACCCATGAGCCATCTAAGGCATTCCCTTTAAATACAATTGCACGCATCACGTGTTCCTTTCCATAGAGTTCAAATGAAAAATCTGTAAATTTGCCTAACGCAGATTCGAAGAAGTGTGTTTAATCTTCCGAAATTTTTGTCGCCCTCTTTCGACTTGGACATGCCACACATCGTAGCCTTCGTGGCTCCCCAATTTATACGACATCCCAAAATCAAAGCCGTAGACATAGCAGAAACCGCAAAATAATAACGTGAGGTTGATGTACCCATTTACAGCTGTCGTTACCCATAAGGTCACCGTGCCGACGAAGTGCGCACTTCCACACGTTTGCTCTGTCTAATTTTACACGTACGTAGAGGCTTTGCGTACGTAGAGCTTCTACGTGTCAGCAGTGCGCATGCGTCAAACGTAGCGGGCGCGCGCGCGTCTCACGGACGTATTACGTGAGATTCAATTCTTTGCGTGCGTTTCTTGCGCACGTAGACAGCTTCGCGCGGGAGTTCCGCGAGATCACGAACAAGCGATAGCGGGCCGCGCGCGCGCAGACGGCTTGCATTGAAACACAGCGACAGAATCGAATTGGCTACCGCCGTGTTCACATTTCCCGATAGATGTGGCTACGGGGTCCCTATTGGCGTGCGTCGCGTACGTGTAGCTAAAAGCGTTTCAGATGGCGTGCACGTAAGGTACGTAAGCTTTTCACGTTTGCGGACGTGGAGCCTCTACGTACGTGTAACTAAAACTGTCTAATAACGCTTGAAGCACACGATGTAAATTTCACCTCGAATCCTTCATTCGCTTTATAACTGGACGTTACTGAATGTTATATTTTTACCTGCGAACATAATTTCGTTCATTACGTTCAGGCACCGCACGACGTATCTTAAAGACATCCGAGCAGCTACACCTGGGATCAAACAAGTGATCACGTGATTTCAAGCCGAGAAGTCAAACTATACGCCACAGCTGCATCTTTTGTGCATGACATTTATCATAGTGCATGTAATTATGCACGCGAGAACTTCGCCGCTGCACTGCGCAAACGAAAGTACTCGTATACTACATGCAATGATCTCTGAGAATCGCCCACGGTTTCCGAGCCGGCTTTTCCCTTGCACCATACACAGTTTTAATCAAGACGTGGTGCCTTCAACGTTGGCCCACATGCACTGCTGCGAAATCTTCCTTCGCTATGCTTTGCACTGCATGCAAAATTACGGTACTGTGAAACAACTCTGCAAAAATAAAACAAAGGAACGAAAAAAAGCAAACAATCGGCCACGCGAACTCATAAAGGTGATTCCCGAACAGCTTGCAGACTGGGAGTGTCTTAAATGTTTGCTTGCCAATGGATGACCCTGCGCACAGCACACATCTAAAGTGACTGGAGCCAAGTTGCAATAACTTTACACACGTCTGTTGCATGCTAGCTGCAGGATTGCGGTGGAGGTTTTTAGTGTTGTCCGAGAGTTTTCAGGTGGCAATGGAGGTTTCACAAAGCTTTCTAGCACTACTGGGCAGTACATTTCAGGATCGCAAGGTATTCTCTAAAAGCATCGAGTACTCGGTCTCATTACAGCAGTTGGCAATAATTGAGCTAAGGAAGTCAAAAAGTCGCTGGAGACTCGTGGTTATGTCAGTGGCATAATATAGCGTGCACTCCGCCTTTTAAATCGATGACAAAAAAGCAGTTCCCCGCGCTTTAGTGCGCCTGCGCATTACGGAGGCTCATATTTGTCTCGTAAATCGACCAGCTTGCTTCTTTTATTTACGACTTTCAATAAAGCGACGTTTCACATCTTTCAAAGCATAACATTTCTTTTTGTTTCCTATTATTCTTAATCTTAGTTATTAGACAGTTTTAGTTCAGCCGGTTCGGCGTCCGCAGGAGCTCTGCGTACGCATCAAACCTATGGATGCGTCAGTGAGCATGCGCAGTATGCAGGAGCACGGACGGTATCTTGCGTGCGCCCGCAGCTTTTCGAAAGCTGCGTAGCGTTCGCTGCCGGCTCAGCGGGCTTTGCGGGACGCTCTCGCGTGTCCGCTAGAGGTCGTTTCTCTATATCGCTTTTGCCGAAGATATTACCATATATTACTCCGGCTTGTGGTTTGACTTCGTGGTGGCTGATGTTGGCTACACAGTTTCAGAAGGTGGCATATCGCGGCGCTCAGTAGCACACTACTGGTTCTATACTCATGCAAGTCATCAATCCCCTTCTAAACTTTCGCGTCCGGCCCACTACTGCCGTATCGTGCGCGCGCGCTTCGCTACGCGCGCACAACCTCTCGCGCTGCATACGTGGGTGGTTACGGACGCCAGACTAAACTGCCAATTGAAGCGGAGCTTGCTATGTCTCACTGATTCGTCCTTGAGCGCCGAAAACGCACTGCAGGAAAGCCAACTTACACATCTGCGTAGAACACTACAGCTTACATTCGCAGTATCGCGCCAGCGTCGACTGGCCGGCCGGTGAGTGCCTGATAACTGCACGAAGCGACGAGTTCAGCTAGAGTAGCGCACAAAGTTCACTGGAAGCGCAAGTTGCGTCTGCTAGGCATGACACCACCCCTGTCGCGATTAACTGAGCTTCCCCGCTTATCGAAGACAGCGCGGCCCTGTGTACATGGGCTCGTCTTAGGATCTGGAGAAAAAAAACAAAGCCCCTTTCTTAAACACGGTTGAACGCCACGCTACCCAGACGAACCGTATATATCTGCATGGCATTACGCGCGTCACGCCTCTGACCGTTTACCACAGCGATCACAAGGCAATACTGTGCAAGTATAGAGTCGTCCGTGAAAGTTAAAATTGAATTATGGGGTTTTACGTGCCAAGACCATTTTCTCATTATGAGGCACGCCGTAGTGGAGGACTCCAGAAATTTCGACCTCCTGGGAATCTTTAACATGCACCTAAATCTAAGTACACGGATGTCTTCGCGTTTAGCCCCCATGGAAATGCGGCCGCCGTGGCCGGGTACGATCCCGCGACCCCGTGCTTAGCAGCCCAACACCATAGTCACTGAGCAACCACGGCGGGTCGTCCGTGAAAGTGGGGGTGAGTGCGTGTAATCAACGGCTACATGATCTGAAATAAAGGCTATGCAACTTAACGAAATATGTCTTCATTCAACGCTCAAAAATGCAATCCTACACAAGCAATCAAATCACGATAGCACCGGGTCGCTTAGCATTTCTTGGGTTCGTTGCATGGCCGTTGGCTTTGCACTTAAGCACGAGATCGCGGGATCGAGTCCCAGTCACGGCGGCCTCGTTTCGATGGGGGCTAAATGCGAAAACACCCATGTACTTAGGTTTAGATGCACGTGAAGGAACTTCCGGCGGTCCAAATTTCTGGAGTCCCCCACTACGGCATGTCTCATAATCAGATCGTGGATTTGGCGCGTAAAACCCTATAATTTATTATTACTTTATTTGGATTTGGAATTAGACTTTGATTCAGTTTGCATTGGGGGAAAGCTTCGCGTTCAACCATCTTTCTTTAAGAAAGGAGTTCCGATTTTTTTTTCGTGCCTCCCATGGTGCAAGTCGAAGATTCCAAGATACTGCATTCGATGGATGCGAAAAGAACACGTCACGCTGTGCGTAAAGTCAGTTGTCCTGCCTGCTTAGTGCGACGTTATCAAATCTACGCTTGGCTTAGTGAATGGGTTGTGTGGTAAGTCATGCTGACACAAAGGAAGCAGAAGGCGCTGCGCGCAGACGATTTCTTCCAGTTACCGACGGAGGGACGAAGTTGAGCCGCTCCTTCGCCACACTTCCACGCTGTGCGACGGGCCCAGTTTGAACCGAGAAATTCTACTCCCGAAGGAACACGGTATGTCCTATTTTATTACATGTTCTGATGCGCGTGTTGTTACTTTAGATGTAACGTGTGCTTACACTTTGTGTTTTTTTTTTAAAGGAGATGACAGGAAGAGGCATGGGAAACGCATACTTAGTGGTATAGCCTTACTTGTGTGTAGGTTAAGTATGGACAGCTGGGCTAGTTTGTTGTGATTAGCATTATGAAACATCGTTCCAGCGCACAATTGAACATGGACGAAAAGGGAAAGACAACACGAACGCCGGAGACAACACTGGCGTTCGTGTTGTCTTTCTCTTTTCGTCCATGTTCAATTGTGCGCTGGAACGATGTTTCATAATTGTGTGTTGGTGTTCGTTCAGTATGCGTTGAAGAGCATAAGAAAGAGGTCGACAACTGCGTGCCAGTCACAGGAAAAGTCCATTTGTCAGTGCTCGAACGTACACGCACCATTTTTTAAAAGGCCCATGTTTCATTTTCTCTGAACTTGCTACCGGCTACAGCATCGCTGTTCCAATATTTTTGCGCATAATTTTCTTCGAGCGTCTGTCCCATTTACTTTACCCCTCGTGTGAAGGCACCTAAGTGCGCGTCAATAAATGCTTACTTTGTGGGATCAGTTCATATTTACATGAAGTTCCTTCACTGTTATACATGCCATTTGCGAGTGTGCAAAGCCATTTACAAGCTTCCTCAAAATAGGATTCCTTCCATACTGAAATGGCTACTTGCGCAAGGACACTTGCAATTTTTTTTCGTTGAGACATGGTTACGAACTGCTGACGCTTGGCTGTTTTACGCTTTCCTCGTACTGCTCGAGTTTGCTCAAGTGCTCAACGTTTGGCTCACCCGCCGCGGCAGCCCAGTGGCTATGGCGTTGCGCTCTCGAGGTCGCGGGTTCGATCCCAGCTGCGGTGGCCGCGTTTCGTTCTGCGTGAAATGCAAACGCGCTCGTGTGCAGTCCCCGTCACGGCTGCTTAATAGAGCGCGGAAGCGATGCGCTGCCGCATTATGCTGCCAAGACCCTTAGCGCCACCTACCGGGTAAAGCTGGAACGACATAGTTGCTTCTGAGAATGCGCTAACAGGCGGACAGGGCAAGGTAAATATACCTGGCAGCAGAGCTCCCATAGAAGCCTATACGTTCAAAACATGACGTTTCATTGGCGCTTCATAAAGCCCAGCGGTTCATGGGGCTTAACGCCGTCTGTGTGAGGTGGGAACACTTCCAGTGGAAAGAGAAATGTGGTGCCATATTCGATAAAAATAGAAGTGAAATTGTTTTGTTCTCAAAGGCGCGAAATTTGTTTTGGTGGCCTGTCAGTAGAGCTGTATATTCATATGCCCCGCCATTCGACTTGATGGGCGTTTCGAGCTTTCAGCGCGGAAAACGATGCAAGAAAAGGTAAGCCGTACGGGTGTCAAAATCGCACCCCTGAACAGAATATACTTTCTTTAGAGGCCGACGAAAGGTTTAGGTGTAGTGCTGGTTCTATCGTCGGACGCCAAGTCCGTTGGCCTACGCAGTCGTACGAAAAGAACTAAAGTAAGCAATTATCTGGTGGTCGTAACTCACTCCTTTTGACTAAACAGGTTGAGAAACGATGGAGTTACCCGCGTCACCAAATTCAGACAAACGTCGACAAGCAAAACAGCACAACGTGTGAAGGGGGCGTATTCTAACATGAGAACTTTATGAGCGCGCCTTCATGCACACTTCAAGAGCTACATTGCTTTGCAAGCGATAGCGGCGCGAAGCTCTTACGATGGGCGATTTGTTGACAATGATAAAAAGTTGTCTTCTCTTTACTCGTCACGTATATATAAAATTGATAAGGAATTTTATTTTTGTTGAATGAATCTGTCCCGTATTACTGAACAAAAACCTATTTGGATCGACCTTAGACAGGGCTTCACCACTCACTGTCAGGATTGCCTTGCGCAGCCCCCCCTCCCCCCCCCCCTTTCCTGATGATTATGCCCGACGACAGGGGGAGCCGGGATAGGCGCCAGGTTATAGAGGCACCTTACGCCAAGCTGCAGGAACTGTTCTTTATCACCACGTGTGATGGCAAGACCACGCGACCGCTCGTACCACGACAAAATATCACGCGCTCGTGCGTGCTCTCATCGGCCGGAGTCACCAGCCAATGGGAACAGCGTGAGGGACATAGTTATAACCGCAAGTGGCCAAAACCTGTCCGTCTTGCAGTGCATGCTCAGAAGAAACTGCCGTTCGAACTTGCTCCTGTAGGCGACTGAAAGGGAATCGGAAGCGTACTAATGGGCACTGGTGTGTTTGCTCGATACAGCTGTGATGCGGGCTGTATATAGATTTAGGCACACGTTGTTGCTGTTGTTGCCGCCTCAAAACAAGGTACACGTTAAAGAACCACAGGTAGTTGAATTTGATCGAGTACGCCACTACCGCTGTCTCATACTCAGTTCGTGGTTTTGGCGCCGTAAAACCCCAAAGTTGCATTCTTTTTTTTCACTTATGACGTTGACGAAACGTACTGCCGAGGGTAACATTCTAGAGAACACGGAAGTGGAGGCCAAGCTGCATCGCTGTGCTTGCTCTCTATAATGGTGGTGCGTCTGCGTTCCAGACGCGCGTGCTTCGCAGAAGCGTCCATCTTCTAGTCGTAATTCAAAACATCAGTTTCCGTTTCTTGCAACTCTTCGTCAAAGTGACTTCGCCTATAAGCAAACTAGCAAATTTCCGCTAAGAAAAGGATTTATGGGCAATCTATTGACTTTGGGCAGCCATTCCAAATATATTCCGGAAACATGCGGCAACGACACCCAACGAAGCTGCTTGGGAGGACTAAGAAAAAATTAACAGCTAATTATTTACTTAGAAAGAAAATTTCGCAGTTAGTCTCGAAGGGTGAAGCATTGGGAGCGACAGCAAGTTATTACATTACACGAGGTAAGGCTCACATTTTTATAGCCAGCGTAGATAGCCAGTATAAAACTAAACACGCGTGGTGTCACATTGCCCCCAAAATTACAGCGGAACTCTTCTCACAGTGACTGTCAATGGTAATGCGATTAGCATTTGAGCAAGGTAGCGATGCACTGTTCCTGAAGTCACGTTTATTTAGCACCTGTGGTGGTGATTCTGAGAATTTGGTTGGAGGGACGATGACGAAGCTGGAGTGACGACGACTGAGCGACGCCGGGGGTATCAAGATGGTGGTGTGACAGCGAATGCATGACGAATGTTTGACGTCGATGACGTGCTATGATGGCATCACGAGAGTAAAATGACAAAAGCTGGAACGACAACGATACAACGACCATGACGGTATTGCGACCACGAGCACGTACCTAGTGGCCCAAGCTGGTAGAAAAGTTTGACGTCTGTGTTTGAGTAAGCGGCTAGATAGATAGGTTCAAAACCGGCTGAAGCAGGCAAAGAATGCTAATCGCATTAAAACGGAGTTCATTCGATGACTGCAAAAGCACATGTGGGGCCTCATGCAGACCTTCGCAAGCTTCCGTTCCCTGCTGCAGCTCCCTTTACAATTTATTTCACTGGGCCGTGCCTCCTGAAACTCGGATCAACCGATCACGAACAGTCGGCGTGCCGGGAGTCCGCACCAAGGCACCAGCCTTCGCGCCCTCGCAGTCTGCCGGGCCCGTATCGCTCCCTCTTTCTTCCACCGCTTCACATGAGATGTTGCTTCAAGGTTGCTCTCGACATCGATCTCGTGAGCGCTCTAAGACCAGCGAACGAGCAGGCTGACAGATAGAAAAAGGACATGCGCGGCTTCGACATACGTGGGGTTCGAACGCACTCACCACTGCTCGAGAGTGCAGCGATGCAGTTTGGCCGCAGCTCCTGCGGTCTCTAGACTGTGGACAGTGCAGCTACCGCAAGTATTGAAGCATGAAACTCTCGGATATAGGTTAGAAATGTAGTAGTCGTACGAAGGTGTAGCAACTGTTCGATCGGAGGATAGATGCATCAACGGGGACGATATTTCGTGTTTTCCCGTATTTCATGCTCCAAAAGTTTCTTTTTTGCAGTTCCTTGTAACATTTCGTGATTTTGGTATTAAACAAAACTTTCCCTGGTGTGTAGCCACGGGTGTAGCGGTATTGCCCCTCAAGTGCTGTTAAATTCCCCCCCCCCCCCCCCCTATAGGAAAAAGCAAGATTATTGCTCAAAACATCTGCCGGAATGTCCTTGGTACGCCGGTGTCATAGCTCATTGCGAAATACATATAAATCAAATCCAATTCACTTCATTTCAGAATCGTTAACTGTTAGGCCAGATGGGGTATCATGTTGTGTCGTTGAGAGGAATATTAGAGTGAAACGACGCGATGTGGACAGGACAGAGCGTTTGTCCTGTCCACATCGTTTCTTTCCGCCCGTATTCCGCTCGACGACACATTACCTTATTCAACATCGCAATCCGAAAAACAGATGTTGAGGGCTGTGGACTAAATGCCACAAATCGACTTGACGGGGCCTGCGGTCCATTAACTTGGCACAGAGGAACGGGCACATCAGCGTAAAACAGACTGCTTACCTTAACGAAACAAAGAAAAATATAAGCATACCAATTTTTTTATATTACTGAAACACATGTTTATACAAAGTAGCATACTAACAAAAGTAAAGAAAGGCACGAATGCAAACACGAAAAATTGAAATTTCAGTTGAGACAAATTGTAGTACAGTCAGCAAAATTCGAAAATTCGCGAGGGTCTAGTTGCAGACATACAGATATTACAATATTTTTTGGTCAGCTTTTTATTCGTGAAGTTTTAGTAGAAAACTCGGTGCCCTTCCACTCAGTGAAGAATGATCAGCGAAGCTGTGTATAGGTGTGTAATGGCGAACTGCACCTCCGCAGCGGGTCGGCCAAGTATTGGACTACCTTCGGGATCGGCACACGTGTGGGGAGTGCTTCACGCCTGCTTAACCCCCGCCGCAGGTCGGCTCCGCATTGCACTATCTTAAGGATTTTGTCTATGCACGGGCACTATCCTGGGGAACTTGCCCTTAACAGCTTCACTGTAAAAACACACAGGCTAATAAAGTATAATTTGTGCGGTAATAGGTAGCGCAACATCGGTTTTCCGTAGCTGGTTCTAGTTCGCGGAAGTTCCCAATCTTGAGTGAGAGGAGTAACGCCTTTCCTTTTTTTTTTCAGCAAGAAATGCTGTCAAAGGAGTTCTTCTAGCGTGACGTTTGTGGGGGAAATTCATGACACGAATTGCCATGTGCAGGTTACAGATATTGAATAGGGTCGTCGTGCCCCACACTAACTGGCAGTATTCTATGTGATGCGACCTAGCTGTTAAAAATAAGCAACGTCAGCTGCGGTAGCCCACTGGCTTACGTTGCTCTGCTTAGCTAGAGGTCCCGGGTCCACTCCCTGCCGCGGCCGCCACATATTGATGAGGGTGAAATGCAAAACAGCTCGTGTACAAGTACAAGTTGAAGCCCAGGTGGTCAAAATTAATCCCGAGTCCTTCAGTCTACAGCGTGCCTCGCAATCAGATGGTGCCTTTGGCACGTAAATCCCGAGAATTTATTTTATTTGTTGCTATAGCTGGCAGGCATGATGTTCAAATGATCAATTTCTCCTGAAACGGGCCCAATGCGGCACCGGTTGCGCAGTTAACAGCAGGGGGTGCGGTTCCTGATACAGAGGATACGCTGATCTGTGCATGTACAGTCGCGTGTAAAATGACTTGCAACACTCTTGTTCGTGGTCGGAGGGGCTCCAGGGCTGCGGAGTGCCTCGGACATGCGCAATGGCGGTTTAATAAACACCGCTAATTGAAGCTGTGTTTAGGTCTGGAACTTGCTCTGTGTCTGCGCAGCCGTACAGTCTTGGAGCCCCTTCGACCACGGGCACCAGTGTTGCAAGTGATATTGCACGTGACTGTATATAGCGTGGTACATAGCGTCAGGAGTGCGCTATGAAGGCCCGAAGTTGGGAGGCTGTTGCTGCTGGGCACCTGAGACATTTTTTTCTTCGCCTGAGATGGCCATCTTCGGATAATCTTAGCGGTGCATCGCACCTAATTCCTTAATGAAGTCGAATAAACGTCGATAAGCATTCGTAGTTTTTTGTGAAAAAATAAGCACCACAAATTTAGAAGCATATGTGGTTTATAGAGGAAACCGCTGTACAGTGGAGACGCTAAGTTCATCGCATTCATTTTCAGCCTCTGAACTACACTAATTTTAATGTAACAGTTCAAATTCTATCAATTTTCGTGTCTCTAGAAATGTTATGACGTTGCCGACAAATTGCACCACCTAATGTTTGTCAACAGGAATTTCTAAGGGACCTTTTACGTAATTAGACTCGCCATTTCTATGAAACGTGCTACGCAAAGAAGCTTGGATGCAAAGTTTGGAATGTTCACGGCAGGTTCTAATTCGGATATCAATCGATTTAACTGCAGATCATTCAATGCAGCTGTTGTACTTTCTCACGCACAGTCAATTCATACGGTGATGCGTTCGATTTATGCAGTGACTTGAGCCTTTCAACCCAGTCAGAGGTCATGGAGGTGACCGACCTCATTGGTGAGACGGGCATCTACCAGAACGTGATGCTGGTGCTATCCATGTACCGGGGCATGATGCTGGCCATCAACAACCTATGCGCCTCGTTCATCTTCCCTGAGGTGGAGCACTGGTGCGCGCGACCGCCTGCTTACGCACACTGGGACGCACAGCAGTGGAAGGCTGAAGCCATCCCACATGGAGGCTCTGGGGTAGAAGACTACTCGTGTGTGCGCTACGCCATTTCAGACAACGGCGGGTTTGACAACCTTTCAGTGGTTTCGTGCAATTCATGGGAATACGACCACTCCGAGTTTTGGCCCTCGGGCACTGAAATGGTGAGCTCTTACTGATACTATTTTACGCCACAATGCGGGCCGGCAACTCTTACATTATTACTAGGTTGACAGCAACAGCAAGATGTCTTGTGGTGCCGGCAGAATGGTAGTCGCGACATGCAGTAGTAACAGAAAACAAAGGTACCGTGAAACCCATAAGCTCGAACGGCAGCTAAGCCATAGTTAGGTGTACGTTTATGTTTTAAAGCATCGCTCCTTGTCGCAGGCACTCTTTGGCAACTCGGGATGCAGGAACTATTGTGTATATGTGCACCATCTTTAACATATGAATCTGTTACGACTATAATGTTCACGTGACGTTGGCAGCTCGGCTATGTCCAGCGTTTACAAGTTGATACATGTTGCTTCAGCTAGATCTTTCGAACGTATATATGTACTGGTGAGCTACGCTACGCCTCTCATATGCTAACTGTGCCTTTGCGCGTTACCTAAAAACTTGAAGCTCAACTTCTTTACATTTTGCTCCTGGTGGCATGCAGCCTAGTTTCTTATGCATAACTTAAAATATTGAAGGCGAGATGATCGATGTTCTCTTCCGTGTTTTCTGTAGCTTTCACTTCATTAGTGCCGAAGAACCCTGAGGCTGAATGAAAACCAATTTCTAATAGAAACGGCCGGCGTTCCACCAAAGTGCTCATGGCGACTGAAAGAGCATTGGACATACGAAATGGGCGATCATTCCGGTCTTCGCTAGCAAATGAACGAGGTCAACTACGGCCCTAGGGGACTTCCACTACTCAAGCGACGCCTTCACGTATGGCGATATTTCTAAGGCGACTGTGCCTTCTGGCAAGCAAGAGCCTCTTTTCCTTGAAAACGGTCCTAAGAAACTTTCATGATGAATGCCGTCGCACTTAATAACTAGTTTTCATTGAGCTTGGGGGACCATCTGATATGACACGATAACGTTTGTGAGGCGGTTATATTAACTGATCCTAGGACACATATCTGGTGTCTGGGAAACGATAGTTGTGGCCCGAAGTTGATACCGTAGAGCTTAGCGCTGACCGAAACGTTCCTTTGTCCACACTACTTCTCTACCTTAGGCGAGGAGGTCTTCATGCTTCCTGTGTTGCGGCTTAGGCTGGCGTTAGGGCAAAATATCCGCCAAGCCCATCAACGAGTACGTCCAGTAGTAGGAATGAAGGGGAAAGGGTTCATTGCCTTAGTTACACGGCTCCAGTTACGGAAGCCCAATCCATGCAGGAGCAAGTTAAACGTCCGAATTCACATCAGGACCCTCTCTCCTACTGCACGAAAAGTCTCCGCTTTTAGTACCCTCGTCTTCCCTAAGCGAGACGACTAGGGAATCTGAAGCCCGTCTAGAAGCAAATCACAATCGTCGAATCCGTTGCGATACCACGCCCATGCTATCGCAACGCTCCACAGTAACGCCACCTCCGAAGCCCGATGGTATGGAATGTGCGGCAGGATAGCAACCTGCGAATCCGAGGTTGTCGTTGTGCGGTAGCATTTGATGTTGGCCCCCCTCATCATTAGTTCAGGCTGTCAGGTAGTGGTGGGTGCAGTGGCCTTTTGTGGATCCGTGAACAGTCGATGTCCACGCTGCGTTGACGTCTGGATAGGCGCTTATGGATGGGTGGGGGTTTGCCTCGTGGCAAACATATAATTAACGCCTTTGTGGTGTTGAGACGTAACACTAGACAAGGCCCTTGGAGTGCACCAGACAAGACAATACATAGACTGAAAATAGTCAGGTCCTAATCGTTGGCATTCACCTTCCTTAAGATGGGGATACCGACGCTAGCATTAAGATCGCCCGTGCGCTGGTCATGGCAAGTCTCGGCATGTCGTACATGCTATGGTACTGCATCCTTCAATCTTATATAGGCACAAAACTGAAAGTTAGTGTTTACATTGTGAATCCATTTGCGTCTTAAATGGCCTTTCTCGACGCATGAGAACAGAATTAGATTGCTTCTTCGGCCTTTCCTCACTCCAAGCCGTCATTGAAGAAAGCGCCAGTGTACAGTGAAGAAAGTTAGGTAATCTGTAGAGCTTCGGAGTGCTGCTGCAGTGGAAATATCCTCAAAACCCACCATCAGTCATGTATTTTTTTATTGAACGAAAGCTTATACTTTTTGTTTGTCTAACTAAATCTCTACTCCGGGTGTACGGTCACCAGACCCATAAAAGGAAGGGTGTGCTCAGCGACTCTTCGATGTCATTATTTCATACTGCGAACAGCAATGTTGAAGAGGCACCGACTGTTCAATATGCTTAAAAGGTACATAGGACATACACCCTCTCCCTCCCGGTATTTCTAGAAAACATTAAGAACTCCACTGCCACCGGAAGAACTAGAAACTCTTTGACACTGCTAGAGACTCTCGCGCAATCCTAAGCACGCAGCCTGCATGCAGCAATTGACGGTTGCTGTCCGCGCTGGCCTGTTAATGCTGCTTGTTATTGCCATCAAGCTTTGCTTCAAACACGCGTCATTTAGCGTTCTTCCTGAAAGCCATTTACTAAAAAAATGATTTAAATACGTTTGCCCTTCTATCGTTCTTTCAATGTTCGAAGTACGAAAGTCATGGTCATACTGATCAAGAACGTTTTGTTACCAAGTCCACGATGAAACTTGCAATTTAACAATTCACTCGACTACTCTATTGACTGTAGATTATTACGATTTCTGTGCAAGGCGATTATTGCACTTGTTTTTCACTCCACTCATTCACTAACCTCCATCTTCGCGTTCTTTTTCTGCTTGCCCCATGCCAAGATATTGCTACTCAAGCACAGTTGCACAAGTTTCGCACTGTTGGTGTCTCCGCAGTATAAGGTTGCATGAAAGAGGGCATTCATTACAGGTGGAGAGGGAGGAAAGCATGTCCACAATAAGCAGGGAAGCAATATTGTATATATATCAAGGGCTGGGTAGAGATACTACGAAAAGTATTCCGGAATACAGCTATAAAAATACACGTGTTGGAAGCCTAAAATAGATACTGCGATACATTTGTCTTAAACGTAACGGAATATTTCGCAGATACTTGCAGAAAGATTAAAAAAAGTATCCGGAACAGACAGCAATACAGATACAAGAATACCGATACTGGAATACTTCTTATTTCGAGGTTGTTGATGCTGCGCAAAGACATCAAGTACAGCGTATTGTGAGTCGTGCAGCGCATTCACTCTTGCAGCGTTAATTGCACTAAGCAACATCAGTCTCTCAAATGGGTCGCCTTCTAGGCAGCGTTGGTTGGGCCTCAACACAAAACACGCGAACGAGAAAAGTCTCTCTACCACTGCAGACGAGCACAAGTTCGTGTTATTACGAAAAAAATGCCACCTTCATGGCCGGAAAGTCCTGTATCATGGCGATATCTCTTCTCGGGTCATATAGGTACCGAAACACTTCAGCTCTCACGTGGGTCTGTTCTGACGGCTCAGAAGCCGAAGCGTCTCCGTCTTCGAACTCATGAAGACCTTGATTCATCACCGACAATGATGATGACTCGTCGCACGTGTCCTTTTTGTGTCGTGCGTGTGCTTCGGCAGCTCGCACGAGTAAGCTCTCAAAGTTGGAAGATTACCGCTATTTCTTGAACGAGCCGCATATCAGAGACAGCAAGTGCGCTTGAAGACGGGCTCGTCTTAGGATCTGGAAAAAAAAAATCAGCACCTTTCTTAAAAGAAGATGGTTGAACGCCACGCTACCCAGACGAACTATATATCTGTATTGCAATAAGCACGTCACGCAATGCAAGAGAGGCCTGGTTCCGGATCCTTCCTTAGAACTGTGTGGACAACGAATACCTATCAGCAAAGAGCACAAATTCCTAGGTATCATACTTGACTACAGACTCACTTTCGTCCCCCACATTAAATATATTAAAGAAATATGTCTGAAAACAATGAACATAATCAAACTTCTATCCCAGACTACATGGGGTAGTGACAGAAAGTGCCTAATGAATCTCTATAAAAGCATCATCCGGTCACGATTAGATTATGGTGCTGTGGTATATAACTCTGCCGCCCCAAGCGCGCTAAAGATGCTAGACCCTGTTCACCATCTGGGTATCCGTTTAGCCACAGGAGCTTTCAGAACGAGTCCCGTACAAAGTTTATATGCAGAATCGAATGAGTGGTCACTTCATATCCAGAGAACATACATCAGCCAAACATATTTTTTGAAAGTGCACTCTAATCCTGAACATCCATGTTTTAACACCATCAATGATATGACATATGCTACACTGTTTCGAAATCGTCCTTCCGTAAGACAGCTAGCCTTTCTCGCTGCGTGTGAGGGAGCTTAGTGAAGAAATGCACGTTCCGCTCCTCGAGCTTCCCCTAATGCATCCAGCCAAGCTGCTACCTCCTTGGGAGTGGCAGCTCATACAATGCGATATATCTTTCATGCAAGTAACAAAACACACTTCAGACATTGAAATCCAAATGCATTTCCGGGAACTCCAGCACAAACACTCCTGCGCGGAGTTCTACACTGACGCATCGAAGTCACACGATGGGGTGTCCTATGCAGCCGTCGGTTCATCCTTCTCGGAATCCGACGTACTGCATCCGGAAACGAGTATCTTCACAGCTGAGGCCTACGCACTACTGTCGGCTGCGAAGCATGTCAGGAAATCAAAACTCCAGAAAGCAATCATATATACGGATTCCCTTAGTGTTGTGAAGGCCTTGATGGCATTCTCTAACCACAGAAATCCGGTAATTAACGAACTTTATTCTGCTCTGTGTAAAGCGTATATAGGTAATCAGCATGTCATCATATGCTGGGTGCCAGGTCACAGGGGCATCGAAGGTAACGTTCTAGCGGACCAGATGGCCACGTCAGTTGCATCGCATTCTGCTAATCCCACCGCTGCAGTTCCTGTCACAGACCTGAAGCCCTTCTTACGGAGGAAACTACGGAACCAGTGGCAACGGCTATGGGACGCGCAAACAAATAACAAGCTCCACGTGATAAAGCCACAGTTAGGATTCTGGCCTTCCGTAATAAAATCACGCCGGACAGATGTCCTATTCTGTCGTCTGAGAATAGGACACACATTTGGCACACATAACTTTTTACTCACCGGAAACGAGCCTCCAACCTGTGGTAGATGCGGGGAGAGGCTGACCGTCCTCCACGTCCTTCTGGAGTGTCGGAAAGCCGAATCCGAAAGAAAGAAACATTTTCCCTTAGCATACCGCCAGCACATCCCCCTTCATCCAGCAATGTTAGTAGGCCCAGAACCGCTGTTTGACTCCAGCGCAGTCCTGGGCTTCCTGAAAGATGTTGTATTACATGTTATTAGCCCCACACACTCGTAGCGTCTCCTCTTTCCAGAGAATGCCGCTGTGATAAATTTTTATGTAGCACATGCCTCTAGGCCCTTGTCTCAAGGGCTCTAACGAGGCAGTGGTGCTCTAGTGAATTTTAGAATCTTATATATTTTCTATTTTGCATCATTCTTTTACGATGGATTTTAATGTACATAGTATCCGTCATTAGTCATCGCCATAATTTTATAGCACGCAGATTTTACGCACTTTACAGCGACTATTTTTAGGCCACTTTAAAGCCAAGTCACATCTTCCATATTACATCGTTAACACTACCACTTGTCATGGCGCTCTTTGGCCAAACCTGGCCCTTGCGCCATAAAACACTACACATCATCATCATCAATGCACTCCCGGCCGTCACCATGGGTAGGCCGCGGGTGCAGGCCACCGCAGGAGAGGCTGCCGTACGCTTACGCAAGTGTACAGTCGTACGTGAAAGTGAATGTGTGCGTGTAACCAATGGCTACATTATCTAAAATAAAGGCTGTGCAACTTAAGGAAATGTCTTCATTCAAATTCAACGTTCAAAAAATACAATCCTAAGCAAGCAATTAAATCACATATGCATAGCATCGGGTCGCTCAGCATTTCTTGGGTTCGTTGCGTGGTCGTTGGTTTGGACTTTGATTCTGTTTGCATTGGGGGAAAGCTTCGCATTCGACCATCTTTTTTTACCAAAGGGGCTTTGATTTTTTCTTGATACTTTGGTTTCTCGCCTCGGCAGCCTGTTGAAAATTCCTCTGCGCTCGTTATGTGCACACGAAGCGCCAATCTGCGTCTCACTCGTGGTCTTCTATGCCGTGTCGCTGTGCGTTTTCTAACCATGACAAAGGAAAAAGCGATGGCACATGCTGCGAACCCTTAAGCCTATTTCCGCCAAATAAGTAACGAGGTAACCATGTCTTGCTCAGTATCGCGATATAATCGCTACATCGTAAATGCATTTCACTACTGAGGTACAAATACATTTTTCAAATGTATCTCGGTACAGAAATACATAGTCAAAAGTATATCTAAGATACGATCGCGATACTCTTTTATCACGATACTGTACAGCCCTGTTTGTATCACTTGGAGCAGTCATCGCAGAGTAATCATAGGTAGGATTTCCCATGTACTGCACATTTCTTTACGTAACCTGCTCTAAACTTTCGAAGCGTTGTGGAGTCAGTGAAAGCTAACGTGAAATGGCCTGCGTGGTTGTCGAAAGCCTATGTAACAATGTTACTGGAATTCACACACACAAAAAAAATCGGTGCTTCACTACCATGTCTTAACTCACTCTGGGGCATGCATCGTTAGAATACAACCATGCTATAGCATATTGTTAGATACGCGACCGTTTCCTGAGCCTACTTCGAGTTTCCCAGACCACATCGAATCGCACCACAGCTAATTAAGGAGCGCAGAAACACGGATGCCACATTCATGAGGCACGGCACGTGCAAACAAGTCGGCGGACCCCACTTCGTGTGCAGCCGGTGGAGCTATTCACTGCTTGGCTCTTCCCGAAAGTGAAGGGAAGGGACTTTTCCGTCCTGGCCACTGATCTCCACTAGGGGGTTCTGGATGGCGCATCGCCGCTTTCGGGGCCGCGCGCTCACACGGCAACCGGAAGTGACCGAAAGTGTGCGTGCTTGTCCCGGAAGTCGGCGTCTGCTGCGGTTTTCAACGGCGGAGTTGGCGTTTTTGCTTGCGCTTTGTTGCAATTAGAACTGCACAGTTCAAATTGGCTATTGGAAGAACACGTAGTGAATGTTTAAAGGCGTAAAATATAACGTTTTCTGCTTGTATATCGTAGCAGTGCTCCCTAGAAATAGCAGCAGCAGCTCGAACGAAATATAACACGATCTGGCGGGCTTGTTGGACCCAGTGGTTGGACCGTCCTGTCCGCCTTCTGTCCTTTTTCCTAACCGTGCTCGCGCTGCTGAAATCGTGTTGATAGTTCAGCGCTCTGTCCTGTCCGCCTTCTGTCTTTTTTCCTAACCGTGTTCGCGCTGCTGAAATCGTATGGATTCCCACCAACTAGCCCGCCAGATCGTGTTATTCTATCGTATGAAATCGTATGTCAGCGCTCTGTCCTGTCCACCTTCTTTTTTCCTAACCGTGTTCGCGCTGCTGAAACAGTATGGAACGAAATATGGGTAGTCCTGTCGCTAAGCGGCTGATCAAGGCAACCAGTTCAACAGAATTTACTTAAAGTCGGAACTAGTTGGCCGATTGTAAACGAAAATTCATCGCTTTTGCAGCGCGTTTAAGATAAAAATAACCTCAAACTCGCTCTGATGCTTGTTTCTAGGCAGTAACTTAGTACTAAATGGCATTTCAAAAAGGGACAAGAGACCTACGCTTGAGCTAGCACAGCCGGGCATTTTTGCTGTTTTCAGAGTACACAGCACACATGCAGTATTTACCTTTCTTTGAAGGGTGGAGGGGTCTTCCAGAGAAGTCTGTTGAAATGTTGGATAGCAGACTGAGGCTCCTCCCTCAAATCATTTGTGTGTTGTTCAACTTCCCAACCTCTATGTGCACTGTTAGCTCTTTTGGAGGTTTCATAACTTAAACCAACCTGCCACAGTGCCGTATCAAGATTTTAATATGCGTTGCAGAGCAGGTGGTCAAACACTTTCTGCAGCCCTTAGCTACAATATGCTGTGCTGTTGGATCCACCTTGGAAATGGTAACCTGTAACGAGCTCCAAAACCTGATGGGTAATGGCTGCAGCCTATGAACGTATGTTATGGTTTTCTAGGGACCAACAACTATCTACATATGGTCATCTCTTTACCAGTCATCATTCAGGTCTTGAAAAACAACTAGAAGAAAACATCAATGCACTTAACTTACATGTGTTTGAGGCCTTGACTAGGAACAAAATAAGTACACAAATAAAACATGGTTTATTTCACTCGAAAATTGGCAGTTTTCTCACATCACATATTACATTACCTTATTGGTGGTTGAAAAGTACCAAATTCGTCAAGCGCTTGCGGATGTTTGGGCCGTTGATCTTTGCTGTTGCTTGCTTTGCAGCGTGATGCATTCTAATCTTGATGTAGCATCCAATGACACATTTAACCAGACGCACAAAATGATTTGAGTCAGCAGCTGACTCAAACATGTGCTCGTGCAGTTCTGGATACAGCTGGCCGAGCCGAGTTGCCGAGAGCTCAACCATGACCTTGGCTGTCAATGCGCTATCCACATTTTGTCTCTTTGAAAGGCTACCGCCATTAACTTTTTCCTGGAGACGAATGACCTTCTCGGTCATCTCGCAGATATACGAGGTGGATGATGATGGCTTGGCAAGGCCTCCGCGGTTCTTCCTGTTCAAAAGCGCTGAAGAACATGCCTCTGCAATAGTAGCTGAGTGGCATAGGGTGCATGGGATCTTGCGCTCTACCATACGGCACACAAATCCAGCAATGTATCGTACAACATTTCCTAAGTAGGGAGACAATACAGGGAGCTTTCCAACTTCCGCATCAAGTTCACTTTCACTTGGAAAGTCAGCGTGTTGCATGAGGTCTTCGGTGCCATTCAATTTTGCTGTCGCCATGTCTAGCTCATCAGCACAAATGTGGCTGGACACGTACAGGACGCGTGTCTCATCAAGAGATGTGCAATTGCCTGCACCGCCTTTGATTTGGTTGCGGGTGACGAGTCGCTTGTATGCATATACAAATTGTGCCACTGTGGGATTATTGTTCCATCCCCCTCTTGCTCGCACAGCAGCAAAGAAGAGTTCAATGTGATCCTGGGAAAGCTTGTAAGTCAGCAGGTAGCGCAACAGAGGAGCTTCACTCAAGAGGAGAGTGGATGCCAGGCATTTTACACTCTCAATTGTAATAAGGAAGCCAAGAAATGGAGTTTTTCTTGGTGTCTTGAAGACAGGCGTGCCTTTTACATCAGTGAGCCCCTTTATGTAGCTGTTTGCTTCTTCAAAAAAACTCATCCATGTTCCCTTGTTGGCAGGTCGGAGTGGGGCCTTGAAATTCTTTGCAATAGGGTTGCGTGAATTTAGGTAGTCAAAAAGTCTGTCAAACAAGCGAATAAACTTCACTGTTGCTTCGGAGTGTTTGAATTGCGGGAGTTTTAAATCTTCCCGACAGAAATCTAGGGCGTCAGCAACACTGGAGCTCAAAGTTTGAACAGCGAGGTTCACCTTCATTTTCTGCCTATGCCACTCAATGTGAGCAGCACGAAGTTTTGTAGCAGCATGGAGGCCTTCTTTCTCTTGCACGTCGTGCAGCTGGCGGATATAGTGCCATTGCACCGATCCTCCCGAGGCGTCTTTCAGGCACTGAAGTGAAGCCAGAGCGTTTCTGACCAACTTAACCATGTGGCATGCATCCAGAAGACAGTACACCTTTCCACTGGTCACAGGGTGGGGGAATGATGTGCACAGTGCCGATTCGTCCTCAAGTTTGGCACCCAAATCTTTAAACATAGTGAAATTGCATCGGAGGCCATCACAAGTGATAGATGTGACATGCACTCCTGTGTCGTGCAACTTGGTAAGACATAACTTCACTATATTTGCACGTTCCTTTCCTGAGAGACCATTGATCAGGAAATAACCGCAGGGTATCTTCCAGTGAGAATCCAGAGATACAAGCATGAAAACTAGTGCTTCAGATGCAACTGCATTGCTGTCATCATCTACCTCATTTCCAATATCAACGTAGCCTCTGAACTTCTTTCCGTCCCATTCAAGATGCTTCCTGATGGCCATTTCGTCGACCACAAGATTGCATAGAAGTTCTTTGTTCTTGTTCTTGGCCTCATTGGCTTTTGATTTGATAGCATTTAGAGCTTCACCAGTGAAACCAGCTTCACCATTTATAGAACTATACCACTTCGTAATTGTTGATGGATGCGGCAGCGCACAATCAAAAGTTTCTCTCACATAGTTGTAGGCTTTTGTTGAGTAAAATTGCAGTGTAAGTGCAAACATGCGCAACATAGGGGGGTATTTTTCTCGGCTGTACTTGACAGACTTATCTCCTTCTGCTGGTGCATGTTTCAAAAGGCGTTGCATGATCTCTAGAGGCGCGCCTGAAAAACATCTTTCAAGCATTGCAGAGGCATCTTCTGAAACAAGGTTCTTCTCTTTGAGATCACTAATTATCTCAGTGAATGTGCACACCTTTTTTCTCAGTCGGCACTCTCGTTCAAGACTCAGCTTCAGCTTTTTCTTGACACCAACTACTGAGTCCACACAGAGATCCATTTTCCTCTTTAATGTCTTGGGAGACTCGAACACGGCGTAGTTGTGATCAGAGAGCTGTAAATAAACCACAGGGAGTTAAAGCTTTTACAGGTACAATGTGCAGAAAATTATGAGAGCTGAAAGCAGACATCTAGCGACACAGACATCACAGCCAAGTAGAGCTAGTATATTTCAACCTATCAAACAAATTTTCAAAATACTTCAACTAGAATAGCACTGTGGCTTTTGCGTAGAATTCCTTTTCTTTGAAAATGTGAAAATACACTAAGATAATTCTCGTTTCATAGAAATGCCACAATAGTAATGCCTTAGGGAGGCTAAAGCATATGAATTTGATTATGGTGAGGTGACAAAGACTTACATTAGCTGAGTTGTCCTCAGTTGATGTACGAGTGCTAGTTGTCGGCTCATTCTCTGGTGTCGTGTCCTCAGCTGGGGTTCTTTCTTTTGGTGGTTTCCTCCCAGCCGTTTTCTGAAACAGCCATGTGAATGGTGCTCAGTTCTTACCAAGACTGCATAACAGTAAAAAAAAAGTAATGCTGGCCACAACAACACAAATGTAGGACATAGTGTGAGCATGGTAACACCATTATTTGCCTACCTACGGTACAGCTCAGAGTATGTAAAAAAAAAGAAACTTGGCGAAATGAATAGGATACACTAGCAATCTGGATCATCAGCACTGTAAACATCTCACTAAATTTCTTTCTTCACAGTGTAATGCCGGTTTAGTTTAAAGTGGCCACCCAGTGCTCTCAATTTAGTTCGGGCCATTCGAGATAAGACTGCCAAGGCGGTCGCGCACAAGCCTCTGCTATAAGAAAGAAAATCTATTTTTAGGGAAAACCTCAGGTGTACTCATCCCCATGCTTGTGCAGAGCTTTGGAGAGGTGTGCCCAGCTGCTCTTAGTCTGGGAAAATGAAACTGACCAGGCACTTTGTGCGTTTGTGCACTCACTATAGCGCAAGCATTGTCTTGGGAAACCAAGTACCTGAACAAGGATGTCATTTCTGTGCGGCATCGAGGAGTTCCAGCGTTCTAGGCAAGTGTTCTGACTATACCCCGGGCGAGCGAATACAACGGCACAGCTTTATTCTAGTTTGATATGTTTTAGGGAACATCAACTCAGAATCGTCCTACCTTCTGCAGATGTTTTGGGAAAGAAAACAGCGTGGGAACTGCGTCACGTAGAAGACGTATCCTTGCGCCCGTTCGATCAAAGCAACCCTCCTCGAAGTGGTCACTACAGAGTCTGCTGCCAGGAGATGGTGTCCATTTGTCCCTCTTTAGGTTCACGACCCACCGCTGATACAGCTGAGGGTTTGAACGTGGAAACCTGCATAAGACGAGAAACACAACCTCTATACATGACAAGCGGTCGCGTTTTCGCCGTGTGTCGCATAAAGTCAACATGAATGCGTAATACTTACGCGTGAAATGTCTTCCCAGATGTCTTCTCCGGCCTGCTTGTGCAGTTTATAGCGCAGCAAGCAGGCATTTTCTCGAAAAAAAACAGAACAAATACCGGCGAAACGGCGCAACGGCAGCTACTACCATGTAAACACGGCGGCCATTTGCCAGACTTCCGGGACATGACCTAGAACTTCCGGTAGCCGTGCGAAGGCACGCTCAAAGCGCCATCCAGAACCCTAGTGGAGATAAGTGGTCCTGGCACTGTTGCGGGTAAAGTGGGTCCCGAAGAAAGACGGCTGTAATGCGCCGTGACAAACTGGCGGCGTCGCCCCCTTCCCTCTACGGTGACGGCGCATTGCAAGTCAGCAAGGCAAGACCGCAGGGAGAAGAAAGCCCTCGGACAAACAACCGAGCAGCGACTTTCCTCGCCGGATGGGAGTCCATCGCACGGGCGCCTACCACCTGAGCGGGCTCTCCCATTGGCCGAACGTGACGTGTCTTATCGAAACTGAAGGGCTTAAGACGTAGACCGGGAGCAGCAGGAGAGCATTCCAGAGCATTACTTGATTCATCTCTCTCGAACTTCTTGCCACGGGCCGCAGCGTCCGAGTTGCTGTATAGGCCGGAATGACTCCTACAACTGGTTGCTAGCGGTGGGATCGCCTCCAAATGCATCAATATACACATTTACTCGCATGTCTTCGTAACTTCGTTCGCATTAGCTGTAGCCGTGTGTTTTCGAACTACTGGCGTCTGTCAGAAGTATCGCCTGCGGCCGTAATTGGCAAGGGTTCTTTTCATCCGATTTTATTTATTTCGTAACTTTCGTCCTGTCGAGTGGCTGATCCATGCGATAGCGGTGGCGCGAGTTCATGAGATTCAGTGACTAAGGGCTCACATAATGGAAAAGCAATTGTTTATTTTTACAAAACGCAACCACTGGTTCGCATTAATAGCTAAAAAACTCGTAGCCACCTGAGACCATTCGGTAGATATCTGGATTATTTCGCAATATTTTGACTGAAAGCGAGCCCTGCAAGTGCTTGAACGCGTGATAAAGAATAACTTACTTCCTGGCTCTTGACGTTGCAGGAAGTGAAAGTGCTCCTGCGGACGTGAAAGCGTATCACATTTAGTACCAGAGCGTACCTGAACACTACGGACGGCATAGACACGACCTTGGAGATAAAGCTGCGAGAAGCCTCAAATGACGATATTTTGCCCTTCTCTAGATTCAGCGCAAACTCTCTCGTTCTTGGGAGTATACGAAATGTGACAACACATGTACTGCATGTTTCCTGCATGGTTCCAACCGGGCAGCTACCATGGCTGCCTTCACAGGCCTGACCCTACAATGCTTTTTTTTAGCCGCTACATGAGTCACCGAAGCCAGTGTATATTGTTCAGACAATGATTAGGTGACCTTTAAATAACGAGATGGACACGGAGGTGTAGGCTCTTCCAGGTGTGCTACACACCATGGAGACAAACCGCAACAGTGCACCACTTAATTTTCGGGAGCAAACACCACATCTTTAGCCCCAATAGGCGCGCGAACTGTAGACTTTGGCTGATTTGTTTGTTGACAATGAACCGCTCACTAAAAACATGTCCCACTGAGACATTGCCCAGGGGAGGATGAGGAGAATGATGCAAGCTACGGGCGGATCTTGTTTTTCAGAGGCAGGCAATGTGCTCCGCCCGAGCCTAATATCGTGCGGGAATAAATATGCACAGGAATCAACAGTTCAACGCAACATACAGTTCCGTGCGCTACCTCCGTGCGCTGCCATGGAGGATTGATGTTCCTTCAGGGACATAACATTTTCAGATGTGTTTCGCCTCCTCCTGAAGTTTTTTAAAACTACCAATCTACTCAATGAGCAGGGAAGTTCACCAAGCCGTGGTTAAACTTTACCAGTCACGTAACATTGGCCAGACTCTAAGGTGCGTTACTTACATTTCTACGCAGCGCGGGTCTAGACTCCCGTCTGTGATGGATCTGACAAGGTATTATTTACGTCGTAACCTGGTTTTCTCCCATTCCTTTTCCCTGTTGCAAAATGGAAGGCTAGACGCCAGGCCAACCACTTTGCTGTTTGCTAAACTTGCTCTTATTGCTAGTGCGGTTCTTCGTGTGAGAATATACGAAATGAACTGCGGAATAATTCAAACCGTAGTCTTTTCCTTGAGTATTTCTTTATATTCTATAGTTTTATTAGCTTTGCAGATTGTGGATTGCTCTTTTTGCGTTGTGACAAATGCGATCTAGAGTGCGCGCATGCGCGTGCATGTCTTTTGCATTTTCATGAGGTGTCGCAAAACTTTGCAGGACCAGCTACATCCCTTTCACCTTTTTTTTTTCGTAAACTGTTTAATGGGGACCAGAAGACTGTTTTATTCGTGGCCGTATCGGCAACTGTGTGGAAGTTGTTTTTCCTGCGGTATTTATATTTTGCAGACGAGTCCTGCGTCGGGTAACGATGTGTATAATCACTGCAAGGCTCGATTTCACCTCGCACCATCCTTTCATTATTTCACCAATTTGTAAACTGGGTATCGGAATTTTTATTACCATTATCTTCAATATCATAAAAGAACAAATCAAGCAGCAATACGTTGCGAGTTTCAAAGAAGGCGTAACTAAAACCTATAATATATATAGTTAGGCGGCCTACACACATTTAAACGAGAAGGGGATTAACCGAGGGGCCCGATCTTTTGTTAGTCATATCATAAGAAGCCAACAAACACTGACACCAAGGACAACATAGGGGAAATTACTTGTGCTTAATAAATGAAATAAAGAAACAATAAATTAATGGAACTGAAAGTGGATCACAAAACAACGTGCCGCAGGTGCGGACCGAACCCACAACCTTCGCATATCGAGTGCGATGCTCTACCAATTCAGCTACCGCGGCGCCGTTTCCCCATCCACTTTCTTGGGTATTTGTTTCCTAGCAGAACCCTGGGAGTGTTAGCCAGCGCCACCACTCAGACCTTGGCGGCGGACGTGGAACGTCCTTTCTGCCGCAGGCGTCACGAGAACGTGATCTTTTTGGATGAAGGCGATTGGTCATAAACCCACACATGCTACCTGAAGGCATGAGTGTTGCCGGATTCGAGACCCTCGTTATGTAATAAACGACGGGGAAGGGGATTAACCGAGGGGACCAATTTCATGTTTCATATACTTCGTCTCGCTTGCACGCTTTCTTTCCGAAACTTGTTACTCTTTGAAGCCCTGTGATTGTCGTTTTCTCCTGCAGTGGAACCTTGTGTGCGGTTCTGCCTGGAAGAATGCATTGCCCCAGAGCATCTACATGGTCGGCATGACAGTTGGTTTCGTCATCATGGGTCCACTCTCGGACATGTGAGTTTGAATTTTTTTTTCTTCTGCAAACTTGACAACGTTCGTAAGAACCTGTTTGGGTGCGTGCTTGTCAAGTTTCACCTAAGCGTTTAAGCGGTGGCGCGATACCGAGAACTGCACGAGATTTTGTTGCGAGTGTAGATTTGGCATCATTTGATGCCGAGCTCCACTCCGCTGTTGAATATATTGAACGAGAATCACGCTGTAAATGGCCAGGGTTCTGTGATTCTACAGCAGTCCTTCCAAGCCTGCAGGCGGCACTGTTTCATGGAAACTATCAACAGATGATTCCAAACATAACAGAAGCCTGCGATCGCGTTGTTGGAAAAGGTCGCGAAGTTATTGTGCAGTGGCTACCTGTTGACTGTGGCATTTTGGGCCACCACCATGCTAATAAGATCAGCTCACGATAACTCCTAGACAGTGATCATATACCACGATCAAGCACGGACGCAGCGAGAAAACTTCCAAAAATATTGATCAGAACATCACGCTTGCTGTTTTGAAGACACCTGTGTATTACAACCATCGTTTCTGCATGCTTGATCCATCCCTGTAACTGATTGCCATCAAACCAATCCAGGTGTGACACTTGACACGTGTACTTGTTTATCCTTTTTCCGGGGACAGAATTCCACCCGCTAACAGGTTCAAGTTATCACTCAACGCAAGACGTGCCTGTATGGTTTGGAGCTTACTCGAATGTTCTTGTTTTTATCTGCTGTGCATTTTCTCGCTGAACCTTGTGCGACCAGATTGTGTGCGCGACGCGAATAGTGCTGTACTTTCTTGAAGGTATACGAGCACTAGCGATTACGCTAGAACCTTCGGCGAGTCATGTGTAAAAGCCGACGCGCTTGACCCGCAGATAAGATTTTCGACGATCGCCGACTGTGCTCCACTGACGACGGCATAGTCTGCTCCTGTATCTACAAGTGCTGCAACAGTGCTATTCAGACGTCATTCTCGGCATGCGCTTTCTGAACCAATGCGCTGCAATCATCGACCTGAAGTCGAAGTCGATAACGCTATCCGAAGACCAAGCGACAGCGCCGGAGGGCTCTGAGTCACCATGCCTTGAGTGTGCTCGAAGATCAAGTCAGCATTCCGCCTCGCACCGGTATTTCCGTCGACGCCGAAACACCCGCAGACGTAGAAGTCATCGTTGAGGGCGACCAACATCTACTGCTCGTCCGTGAAGTTGGCGTCGCAAGAGGAATCGCTTGACTGCATGGAGGAAAATCGAAAGTGTACTTCTGTCTTGAAGTTTGTCAGCATCAAACACCTCAATAAGCGCACGATGATCGCTGTCAGAGTGCATGCCCGCGCCCCTCTCAAGATGGCCGCCATTGCCGCAGCAGCAGCAACGCCGCTTGCACGGCGATGGGGAAGAGAGCTTCCCATTTTCCTTGAGCTCGCCAGACTGGTTTGGTCACGTGTGTCGCCTGAGCGCGGCGGAGGGACGAGGCGGCTCGGCGAGCGGCAGAGCAGCTTGGAAGACTAAGGAGCGGGGTCGTGCACCGGGAAACAGCTAAAGATGTGGTCGGCAGGCTGAAACCTCCAGGCCGAAGTCTTCGCCGTTCGACCGACAGACGGTGCAAGTCCGTCAGGATCTTCGGCAGCAAGGTACCAGCAGCCCGACGCTCTTCAGATCGGGATCTCGGCAAGCCCGCCCCAGATAAGCCTCGTGTTCCAGGCCGCTCTCAGAACTTTCCGCCGGACTCTTTTTTTAATCGCGTTTAATCTTTCATTTATTTATCCATTGCGTGTTAATTATTGTATGTTCTGTTAGTGTAGTGTTTGCCGCGTTTATTGTCACGTGTATTTTTCATAGAAGACGCATTTGACCGGCTCTGCGACGCTAAGTACTTTTCATCAATGGATCTCAATACTGGCTACTGTCAAAAGAAGTCGACGAGAGGGATCGTGAGATTATCGCTTTCATCACGCTGGGCGGCCTCTGTGTTCAAGGTCATGCGACTCTGACTTTTCATGGCACCTGCAACGCTCCAGCATGTGATAGATATGGTGTTAGCATGGTTGCAGTGGCAGACCTGTCTCATCTACTTGGATGACGTTATTGTCTTCGCTGGGAATTTTGATCACCTTAGGCGGCTTGGGAACGTACTAGAGGCCATCAAGTCATCATGGCTCACTCTGACGTCGGAAAAGTGTCGTTTCTCCTACGATGAGCTTCTGTTCCTACACCACGTCATCAGCCAATCTGGAGTCCGTCTTGATCCACAGAAGACATCTGCCATCACTAGCTTTCCACAGCCCACCGACAAGGTAGTGCGCAGATTCCTTGGCCTGTGTGACTACTATAGGCGCTTCATCAAGGATTTTTCTTCCATCGTCAAGCCATGAACTCTACTTCTGATTTTGTGAAATGGGTTAAAGTGGCAAGCGCCGCAAGCCGAAGCATTCGAAGAGCTTAAACAACGTTTGCAGTCCCCACCAATGCACATTCGCACCGACGCAAGTAGCGTAGGCGTCGGTACCGTGCTAGTCCAAAGGAAAGACGGGCCTGAAAGGGAGAGCTTATGCTAACCACTCGCTATCGAAAGCGGTAGCCGCTTATTCTACTACGGAAAAATAATGCCTTGCCATCATTTGGGCTACCACAAAATTTCGACCATGGGCGACCATCACGCTTTTTGTTGGCTGGTGAACTTAAAAGACCCATCAGGGCGCTTAGCACGGTGTAGCCTTAGACTTCAAGCGCTTGGCGTCATTGTGGTCTTACAAGTTCGAAATAAAGCTGATGCCTACCACCTCTCTCACCCATCGACCCACCACAGCAAAACGACCAAGACGAAAGCACATTCCTGGGGACCATATGCACCGACGACTTCGCTGAACAGCAGCGAGCACACCCGGAACTAAAGACTTGCTGAATACTTGGAAGGCGAGACCGACTTTGTACCGAGTGTTTAGGCATGGATTGTCGTCGTTTTCGCTACAGAACCACGTCCTTGTAAAGAACTTCTCCTCAGTCAGCGCACAATACCTTTTCGTTTTGCCCGCAACACTGCGGACCGAAGTCCTGCACGCCCTGCATAGTGATAAGACAGCACGGCATCCCGTATGCCGTGCGTGAGTTTTCCCGTATGCTCGCAAGGACACAGTAGTATTGGCCGCGCGTGACCGACGACGTCAACCGTTACGTCAAGACATGCCGAGAGTATCAGCGATGCAAGATACCACCAACCAGGCCAGAAGCATTGCTACAGCCAATCCAGCCTCTTTGTCAACCATTCCAGCAAATTGGAATGGACTTGTTGGGGCCCTTTGCGACGTCAACATCGGGGAATAAGTTGATCCTCGTGGCTGGCGACTACCTTACCCGCAACGCCGAAACGAAAGCCCTGCTTAAAGGTAGTGCGACCAAAGTGGCGAAATTATTCGTAGAGTAGGCTATACATCGCTATGACATGGCGCCCCGGAAGTGCTCATTACCGGCCGAGAAATCGCTTTTACAGCGGAGCTTACCCAAGCGATTCTGCAACACAGCCAATCAAACCACAGCACAACTGCTTACCACCCGCAGACGATTGGTCTTACGGAGAGGCTGAACAAGAAGACCCTCGCCTACATGTTGGCAATCTACCTCGAAGTCGAAAACAAGACGTTGGATGCCGTCTTTCCATAACCTTCGCTTAAAAACGGTGGTGCAAGAAACAACACGCATGAGGCCGTTGAGGCTGGTTTAAGGATGTAACCCGGCGACGACGCTCTACGCCATGCTACCGCACGTCACCGACGAAGACAATCTCGGTGTCGCCGCCTATCTCCAGTGCGCCGAAGAAGCCCGACATTCCGGCACTTTGCGCATCAAAAAGCAGCAGAGGACGGACAGCCGGCACTATACCCTTCGACAACGCTACCTGGGATACCAGTCAGGTGACCGTGTTTGGGTTTGTACTCAATACGCGGACGAGGACTTAGGGAGAAATTTTGGTGACGCTATTTCAGACCCCACAAGATCAGACGTATTGGCGTACTGGACTATGAGGTCGTGACAGATGGCCTTATGCTATCACAGCGGCGCTGCTCGTGACCTGAAGTAGTTAATGTTGTGCGCCTTGTCAGGATTGGGGGCTCAATCCCATCGCTCGAGATCCATTGCCAAGATTGGAGTCCGGCATGAATTCGAAGGTAGCTGGCCCATGCCGTCGTCCAACTTATCCACGCTGAGGACGTTGATAAGGAAAGAACTGCTTCTCATCGAGAACGAGGAATATGGGTTTATTTACAGTATTTAAATCAGTCTAACATGACTGCTCAAGAGAAGTGTATCAGTCTAACATGACTGCTCAAGAGAAGTGTATCAGTCTAACATGACTGCTCAAAAGAAGTGTGTCCAGCATTCGCACCACAGCAGTTTTTATACACTCGGTCCTCCTGCGATACAAGGTGACGCGAACGTTCGTTTACTCATTATCAACTTGCCGCCGCCCCGCAGAACAGTTTACGCACACAAAGCACACACATTCCTATGTCCGGCGCCGACGTCCGAGGGGCGCCGTTCCTGGAAGCTCGGAGCCAATGGTGGGTAGCTCGTTGTCTTGCGTCCCGGTCGGGGCGTGTGGGAAGCAACAAAAAAAAAACGGCTTTCCCGCGGCAGCTTGCTCACGCGTAGCAGATCAGGTACGCGCTGGAGAGCTCCGGCACCATAGTTCGCCCACCGAACTCGTTTCGTCACAACGGCGATGGGGCTGGAGGAATGGCGGTGGTTTTCAGCACAAAGCCCGCTTCATCGAACGCATCCTAGGTGCAGCGACGGAGAGTGGGGGATGCGTGTCTTGTTCCCCGTTCGTAACTGGGTGGCAATCTGGCAGTGCAGCTCGCCATTCTTAACAGCCTTAAGCCTTTCTACCAGCGCTAACGGACGCTGGGACTTTGTTTCTTTGTTATTATTGCGATAGCAATTACGTAGCAATTTCTGCCGGCGGCGTCACCGTGACGTTCCGCATAAAGTCCAAAAGCGATAAAATCGTCGCCGCGCGCCGTATGCGGTATGTGCGAGTGAAAGCTTGCGAGGGTGAGCCGGCAATCGCGTTTCAATCTCACACATGCAGGAGAGGACAGCGGGGAGGAAGCGCGCCGTCTTCTAACCCACTCAAGGCTACAGGGTGAGGGGGAGGGAGGGGGGCGCGCTCTACTCCGGGCGGACCGGGCTGCCGCGCGCCAGCCCGGGCCACTGTATCTTGAAAGCCATCAGCGACGGGCACAGAGTCCGCCGTGCGATGTGTTTTCGCGGCTTAGTTCGCGTTGGTGCGAGACGTAGCACGAAGGTCCAATTTCACTGCTACTGCCGCGCTTCCGTACTCCAGCGTTTTGACAGCGAGTTTCCGCAGTCATCGAATGAGACGTGTTCATCTTTGTGCGCGCTGACACCACTCATTTTAATTAAGTTGGAAAGCGAGGGTTTACAAGTTTATACGGCGGATAAAACTACGACCCTCACTTAGCATGGCTGTCTATGAATTTGCTATTCAAACCGATGTTTCGCCTTTCGGGCGACACTGCAACTTTTTAATCTCGTGTTTGTAGCATCGGGATGATGCTTTTCGAAGTGGCATTGACACGTGTACTTCAACCTGTCAGCGGGTGAAATTCGGTCCCCGGAAACAAGATGATGTTATTGCTCAGCGCCAGACGCACATGTATAATTCGGAACTCACTCAGTTCATGTGTGTGACGAGAATAGTGTACTTTCTTGAAGGTACACGAGCACCAGTGATTATGCTAGAAACTTCGACGGGTCATGTATAAAAGGCGACGCGTCTCACCCGCAAGTCACATTTTCGACGATCGCCGACTGCGCTCGCCGATATCGCTGTACTTTGAATGTCGCTTACTTTAGGGGTACAAGTTCACTCACTAAAGATTTAGTTTTTGTGAGTTTTCGCTACTGTGTTCAGCGTCACTACTACGTGACACACTGCACTGCACTGTGCCTGCTACGATTGGGTGTAGCTTTCACACTCTTACTCCTTCCTCATTGAAATAGCTGACTCTAGTGTATGTGATCACTCTAACAGTGAGGAGACCATCGAGCAGCTACTCTGCCACTGCGCCCACTTTGACGTCCAACGTCAGCCTCCTCGAAGCGCGCTCAACCAGCTGGATGGTCAACCCTTTACAGACATTTTTGGTGCTTTACCTCACCAATCAGCAACCCAAAAAGCTGCCCGTGCTCTCATCACATTTATAACATCAACGAACCAGAAAAGTTGCTTGTAGGCACCATACGCCTACTACGGTGCGAGTGAACTATCTCTCTTCGCCATCTCCTTCCTTATTCTGATCCCTCATCCTTTTCTCCTCCTACAGGATAGCAAACCCGACGTCTGTCTTGTTAACCTCCCTGCCTTTTTTCCTCTGTGTGATGCCGTTCCTTCTCGCTTAGTGAGACAGTACATATCAATCTTGAACCAGCTCAAACACATATTCATAAAATGCAAATAAGTCAGATTGCGTGCACGCGCTGTTCACAGGACGTTCAAGTAGGCACATTGTATGTTGCAGTAAGCGCATATATAACATAGCAAGTAATTAGACTTGGCGCTCTTTGGTCGAGGTGCCCTTGCGCCATTAAAACCCATCAATCAATGTAGCATGTAATCACAGCAAGTTAAAGTGCACCGTACGTCACAAAAGCACAGTAGCGAATGCGTTTTCATAAACGCATATGAAACAATAAAATTGAAGCACAGCCATTGTTGGTCTTCGTGAAGTTGGAGTAAGCACCCAAAAGTCCTGGAAAAACAAGAATTGTTGAAAATTACCTTGGAGCAATGTGTGTGTTGCTTATTCCCTTTTGTCCTGAATGGTGCGATTTGAAACTTTTTATGATGGCTCTTGGGGACACGGTCGCAGCCCCCCTCACGTGGCAGCGGGAGCCTCCTGCATATCATATGCGGTAATCAATTTCGGCTTACGTTAAGATGAACGGCATGTTCTTAGGTTACGCTGTTACTACTCCGTGCTCCTAACATACCACGCCCCCTTTTTTGCAGATTTGGCCGGCGGCCTGTTTTGCTGTATGGTCTGCTGAGCTACGTGATACTGGAGTACGCCATGGCTGCGGCCACCTCTTTCACCTTCTTCTGCCTGCTGCGTTTTTTGAATGCCATCTCTGTAGCCGCAGCGAACAACAGCCTGACACTCTGTAAGTACACACGTGTGTGGACAGTATCCTGCACTTTGGTGGCAATTCTCAACGTTCGCCGTGCAGTTCTCAAGTAACGCTTCTACTTACTACCTATGTGTATAACAAAGGTCTCTGTAAACGGAGACATCCAACTACCGGGATGCGTATGGCGCCTTTGCGTTCAGTGTGGATGCATGCAAATAGATACGAACTAAGCGCCTTGGTTTCTTGATCACAACCCAATTATGTGTAATATAAAATATCCGATAGACGGGAACTAGCAACCTAAAAACGTATAATCACAAGTTAATCCCAATCTGAAATTGTCCACAGCCTTTGATGCATTTCATCTTGCAACACTTTTAACTCTCTTGAGCAGTAGCACCGCAACCTTCTGAGAGAATCAAGTTTAGCGACCTTATCAGAGAAGTCTGAAAATTCTTTTTTCCGCAGTAGGATAAAAATTCGCCCTTTACAGATGCCCCGGCGTAAGCATGCCGCGGAAGCACCAACAGAGTGGCGTAATTTATTAAAACGTTGGAGGAACCAACGGTAAGACAACCTGTAGAAACGATAGCAGTACGATCAAACTTGGTTCGGTTAAGGTGAGCTGCCATGCGTCATCAATTTTCGCTCGGGTCTGGTACAGCCTTGTGTAAAAAAAAAAAACTCCGATTTTGAATAGCCGCACTGAGACCGCCTTGAAGCTTGGTAGGTGTTCTCAGAAAATGTTAAATATGGTAGGAACTGAGTTAACTTTGTCTTCTCTGCAGCGCATGGATAGTATCGATTGAGCGCAGAAGATAGTACTATGACCTGCCGTTTTCAATTGCAGAAAACGAGGAAAATATATGATGGGGCTGTGGTAATCTCTTGTGGCGTGTGTGCCAATTTCCACACGCTCATTTATTGACCGGGCCTGAATCTGGGATATGAATTTGAATCAAGTCCTGACAGAATTTTCAATTGCACTTACACAGAGGTCCATGCGCCACACTCCTTATATTAACGGTAAAACATGCTTCAATGACTTCTTCGTCAGTGCTGTTGAATAGAAAACAAAACACCGATTCGGTTCAAGTTCAACGTGCTTCGTTTTCTTTCGGTTCGCTTCTGGTTCGGTGATGGAAAATATAACTGATTACGGCAACTAACCTACCTGTTGGCGAACCAATTTCGCGCAGTGCACTTCGTCCTCAGCCGCACAGGTTCTTTGCAGGCGACACATTGCACACAGGCAAATGAGCTGCCCGTATGTGTAATTTTTAAAGCGACGCCTTCTCTGTGTTTAGAAAGTTTCTTTCAACAAGAGACGATACGAACGCTGAGTCATAATCACAGCACATTTCCAGGACAACATATAAAGAACGAAACACGGCACGTTTTCAAAGTAGTGTCAGAGTCCTCACTCACCAACATATAATCACATAGACCCGCAGAAAGGCACAACTACACAAACTAAATTTCACATGTATAAAATGTTTCATATATACAGTGTACACAATGGTTATGTACAATGATGTGACAGAACACTATACACAACTTTGATGTGATGTGCATGAGATGTGTATATACAAAAATTATCACGTATACGAGAGCACACACACACAAAAATCCCGCGCACCTCCATTCTATGTGCATTAAATGAATACTTTTGATGGCCCGGCTACAAGAACTAGGCTGATTGAAAGTTAAGCCATACGCGTTCATCAGCCACCGACAGGAAACGGCATGACCACTGTTGAAGGAACTGTTCTCCGCCAAGCAAGAACAACTGCTCTTACAGAAACGACAGTAGCACAGAGTAGAGCCTCTCCAGAAGTGGAAACAGAGCGCGGCGACGATGTTCCGCGGCAACTGCCTCGCACCGGTTGCGCCATAGACAAAAGGCCCCCGAAGCAATTAAATGTCGCGTGAAGTGGCCACGTGAGCAGCGACCAGATGCAATAAAGTGGTTAACTCCAAGGCCACGGAAACCAGTATGCACGGCCCTCCAAAATATCCTGGCGACGATGCATTGCAGCAGCACATGTTTATTGGATTCTTGAAGGGGGAAACTGCGACACAGCGAAGATGGGACAACGCCCCACCGCTTTAGCTTGTAGCAGTTGGAAGCAATTGCCCGCTTATACGCCACATGAAGTCGCGTAGGTGGCCAGGCAGAAATGACGCCGTTATCGCATCCCACGACTCATCATGGGAACGTGCGAGGGGCGCTGGGGGAACTAGAAGCAGTAAGGCTGACATAGTATCTACTACACGGTTTTATAGAACGTCTATATCAGGACATACCTGTTCTATGTGGCTATAAAATGCAGCGGCCGTACAGTAAAATGTAGGTGCCTTTAAAACTTGTGGTCCGCGATTTAAGTGCACGCCCGGTAACATGTAACGAATTTTTCTGCTAAGGAAATAGCGGGCGAGTTCACGCGCAGGAAACCGATCACGCTGTAACAGGCGGAGCAGAAATCTCAGAGCAAGCAGCCGGCAGCGGACAGACACTGATGGGAATGCGAAGCCATGCACCGCGACAGCGTGGTTGCCCAAGCGCCGCGCGACAGACCAGTTCTGTACTGCCCGACCAGAAGGAACAAAGGGACTGCAAGGACCTAGTAAGCCGTAATGGTGGCTGTACAACGTGACAAACGTACCACACTCGGCTGCAAAATACCGACTGCTAATTACCTTCTTTCTAATAGGGGTGAATCATCCCCTTAAACATCCTGAATATTGCGTCTTGCATCTTCAAGAATTGAGAGCCACACAGTTCGATATGCCTTCATAGGTGTAATCAAGGCCTAAAATACGCAGAGAATTGCTCTTTTGAAGACGGTAAAGGTGGCTTAGGCGTGTCTGGTGAACCAATGAACAAATAACATTTTGAAAAATTTAGCGCAGCACCTGAAATATTTCCCTACTCAGTGAAAATTTGAAGGCTGCTTGATAAGCCATCTGCATTCTCGAGATATAATGTGATGTCATCGGCGAAGGCTGTTACCTTCACAACACCGCTACCAGGCAGTGGGAAACGGCATACGTAAGGGTCTCTCACTACTGAGCGCAGAAATGGCTCAAGGCTGAGCACAAAGAGTACTGGGATAGAGGGCACCCTTGACGAACACCACGAGTAACGGGCAATGGTGCACTTTCACGACCATCAAAGAACAATGTACTTCGGACATTTGAATAGGCATTCCTAATAAGTTCAACAAAATTTGACGAAAAGCCGAACGAGGTCACTACATTAAATATGTAGCTATGTTCAAGGCGATCGAATGCCTTTTTTTGATCTAGGGAAACTAAGACCACGCGCTGACCTGGTCAGCGTGTATGTCATTATGTCACGCGTACCGAAAAAAAGACTGCATCTCTCTGCCAGGGACTGAGCATGCCTGATGGTGTCCTATTAAGGAAGGCATCAGGCTTCCCAAGCGCCGGGTGACAACAGCTGTGAAGGTTTTGCAGTCAACGTTGAGGAGGGTGATTGGCCTCCATTACTTTGGACGAACTGATATGAATGATGAATCGTGCTTAGGTATCAGCACAATACGACCACCGCGAAAACTAGACGGGAATTCAAAGTTCTTAAAGCAGCGGCTGACAACATTGCGAAAGTAGCACCATTATTTTCCCGGAACGTTAGATAAATCTCAACGGTAACCCGACCGGCCCTGGGGCCGAGCCACGCTTCATGGAAGATAATGCTGCCTTCACTTCATCGGCTGATGGTCGTGCACAAAGACAGTCGGCTACCTCAGGTGGAACCTGAGGCCGCCCACTAAGCGTTGTACGAAATCCTCGAGAGCTAGGATCTATTTGCATAGTCGTACGCGCCATATTTTCAAAATGCGTTACAAAGAGCAAATAATCACGCGTGGGAGGCGACGTAACAGGAACTGTTCTTGGGGCCGCAGAACCGAATGCATTCGGATGTCTAAAAACCGAGTTTCTTGTAAAGCTCAGAACTTCAGGGTGTGCACACGGATTACGTCTGCATCGCCAAGCAGCAGCTGACAAAGACGACGCTGCGATGAGGCAATGGAAACGCCTCCGTAGCTCACGCTGCCAGGGCCGGTATTTTGTAGCGATGCCTTTTCCGATTCTATTCTTTTTCACGCTTTTCGCGCTTGGCCAGTGGCCAGAGCGACAGTCTGCCCGCATTATCAACGGGATCGGACGGCCCTGTGTGGTGGATAAGAATAGCATAGAATAAGGCATAAGGCATCGCTACAAAATAGCGGCCCAGACCGCATCAACGGAGTCAGTTGACTGACCCGCAGGGCAATACGGAGCTTCGTGGCAGTACGCGCCAGTTCTTCTAACATACGTTGTCTGCGTGCACGTCCTTCAACTGAACAATGTAGACGCCACTGCACCCTGAGCGCGTCACATGACTCTGGGTCAGATCTAGAAATAGGCACGCAAGACTCTTGACAAACAAGAGCATGAGGATGCGTCATGTACAACGCGGATGTCTGGACGCCAAGATTTTACTGATGAGGAAGCAGGGAATCGAATTTCAAGCATAACTGGTCTGTGATCGGAAATATAAAAAGGGGATGAATGTATAGTTATCACATCAGATCGGGTGACATACAGAGCTAAATTGCTTGGAACATAGGCACGGTCTAACCTGCATGACGCGCCGCGTCGCCACGTACAGGCAAATAAAGAACCGTGAGAAAGTCCATATGTATCCAGCAACGAAAAGTACTGGACGAGGCGACGCTACTCCCGTGCGTTCCAGTCAAAGCGACCCCAGCCCGGGCCTTGCACGTCTGCTCGCGTATCTAAGACGCAATTAAAATCCCCAACAAGCCCCACGGGACAACCGTCCAGGAAATACGTGTCCAGGTCAGGAAAAAAACATTTGACATAATGGTGTGCGCGGTTTCATATATGCACAACATCCGTAACCTAATGAAGATAGTACCCAATTAAATGCCAATATCCGCCCTGTACCATCATAAGACATGATTATCTAGCAAGAGAGCTCCGTTGAAAATCATACTATAAGAACAGTTTACACCCTTTGGTGTGCCCCTTCTGCCACACAATAATCGTCATCTGCCTTGATGCGTTTCCTTTCTTTAACGCTGAGAGCCCAGAACTTTCCAGTAACGAACGGCCCGCATGTTACCAGCATAGAACAGTTTACACCCTTTGCAGTGCCCCTTCTGATAACGCTCGTGCCGTTCGTTACTGGAAAGCTCCGGGCTCGCAGCGTTAAAGAAAGGAAACGCATCAAGGCAGATAACGATTATCGTTGTGTGGCAGAAGGGGCACGCCAAAGGGTGTAAACTGTTCTTAGAGTGTACCAACTCGACTAGAGCATGATGTCACGAAGGAGAAAGAAGTCTAGGTTAAAAGTGCGTTTAAATGTAAGAACATGTACAATGATGAAAAAAATTTGTTTCTTGCAAACACAGTCCGTCACAATTTTTTTTGCGCGGGCCACGCTGATAATTTTGGGCTTGTTTTACAGGACTTCGGAACGCTTGTGCGGTTGATGAAATAGTGTTCAGGTTGACATCCATACTTAATTAAAAGTATTACCAAAACTGACCTGGTCGTGTTGTTCAAGTCGGCGCCCCGGGAAGAATTCCAGAGGTTATGCACTACACTAGTCATTTCTTCGACCCTCTCGAAGAAGGCCGAGGTTTTCGGGCCGCTGTAACTCGGCGCGGCGATCTGGGTCGTCGTCCGAGCCAGACGCTGACGCATGGGCACGCTTTACGTGTCGTGGGGCCACCATTTCTATGTCGAGTCCATCCAGGCTTGGTAAGAGTCCAACGCTGCTATCATCTCCGAGTCTGAAGCTGTTTTCTGATGAGACAGATGAAACACAGTAGAGACAGTTGAGACAGATGAAGCCACAGTAGCTTTCGTAGGTGTGTCGACTGTAATAATCGCAGGTGTTTATCAGGTCAGGTGTTTTATCTGTGTTTAAAACCTCGGTGCGATCAGGACTGATGGTAGCAGCTTAGGTGGAGGCGCTATCGGCCGCAGCATGCGTGTCCTTCGCTGCTTGGAAGGCCAGCGAACATGGCGTGTTGGGATCCACCACGTCACGGTCTTTTTTTTTCAGTAGAGGAGGCCGGCGAATATGGCGCGTTGCGATTGCCCGAGCTGCATGCCTCTTCCTTTCTCATTTGTCGACGCTGGTTGATACGGCGTCAGGGCAATTTCTTTGGTTACGGCGCCACGCGCAGTCGCAACCGCAGCTGGCGACGGTGGTAAGGGGGGAAAGGCTCCAGCAGCAGCGTCCGAGTATGAACGCCGCACACGTCACGCCACCGTAGGGTGACCATCCCCGCAAAGCCGACAAGGACGGTCAGATCCGTCGCTTTCGTGGCCATGAATACCACAATGACCACAGAACGCTGCGCTGCACTGTGTACGGTAGTGATCGCTAGAGCCGCACCGACGACACACGCGTTGCAAGCCGCGGTAGTCAAACGTCACACGATGACCAGAGACCCGCAGGCAATTGGGGACCGGGGTTGTCGTACTCATATGCGTACGAACGAAGCGGGTGCCCGTGAGCACACCATGTCATCCGCTCATGAGACCAGCGTTGACACAACCTTGCCGTACGGTGATAGTGCCTGGACGAGGACTTCGTTCGCAACGAAGGACGGCAAAAAGAGGCAGGTTACGTTGGTGACCTGCGGGCCGACGGGCACGACAGGACAACCCTCGCCACCGATGACAAGGCAGCCAGCATCGACGATTAGAGCAGTAGAAGCCATGCTCTTGACGGTGACTTGGAAGTTGAGGCCTCTCATGTGCTGAACGCAGTAGACCTCAGAGAGGCCAACTATTGAGGCCGTCGTGTCGACGACGGCCTCAATAAAAGATAAAAAGATAAATCAGGACACAACCTTTATCTATGATGCCGGCTAATATGCATATAATGCACACACCAATGTTCACAATGCACACACCAAGCAGTAATAAAAAAACTAGTGGCTATTCCGTACATTCATTCGGTATTGCATAGGCTTAAAAAAGTTGCAAGTAGATATGATAATGTTTTCACTGCTCCCAATAAGCTAGGTAAGAAATGCGCTGCCTTGCAGAGGAAAAAGGAGCAGGTAAAAGGCAAAAAAAGAACAGATATTTGTCCAGTGAAGCACAATAAGAACAAGTTTTACTGACTGTCGTATGGGTGTGGTTTATAAAGTTCCCTTTAGCTGTGGCCAGTTAGTTCTACGTAGGGTGTAGGGTGTATCAATCAGAGGCTAATGGAACATAAAAGGTCGTTAACCGGCGGATCGCCTTCTAATCTTTCCCTACCTTGCCAAGATTGTAACTGCACGCCAGAGTTAGATGAATGCGCGATATTGTACAGGCACAAGAATGAAGACACGCGTCTAATGGTAGAGGCATGGCATATCTATAATGGTGGAAGTGCGTGCGTGAGTAAGCCTTCGATTTCTTTGCATAAGGAAGAGATTACGTGCCTTAACAGTTATCTCTCACGTAGACCGGCACATGTGCCCGATTGACACGTGGTGATACCATTCCAGAGCTTACGCAGATGAGCTTTGCGTCTCTTTTTTTCGCCCAGTGCTCCCTTCAGTTGATAGTCGGCGTTCGTGTTGTCCGCTTCTCTTCTCTTGTGTCCTGTCTGCACGCCGCACCTTTTCTTGAACATTTTGCTATTTAAATGTATCTGATTCATATAGTCGCGACAAGTCGTTTTTTTCTCATTTCGTGTAAAACAGTCGCATTTATTTGTTTCCATTGTTCAGAAGGGCAACTTGCATGCTTCTACCTGACCAACATGGCTGCACCATGGAATTCCAGATGACCTTCAAATTTGAGGTCACCTTACAGCATTTTTTAAATTCAGTTTTTGTGCAAATCAATATTTAGGCCGCAGGTGAGGAGGCAGTAGCGGGGTTAATTAAGGGTTTCATGCTTTTAAGGCTTGATGACTCGTTTTGAAGGTCCCGCCTAGGCCCTGGGCCGTAGGGCCACCTACGGGATTTCAGGGATTTCACTCTGTGCATTTGCAGTACTACTATATAGAAGACTTGGCGCCTGCGAATACTGTGAGCTACTGTGTAAACTACGTGGCGTTGTTGCTGCGACGTGGCTTTCGGCATTCATGTAATTGTTGATACTTTTGACATTGTTTTCCATCAATTACATTCTTAGCGCATCGCCTATTCTGGGTAGGTGCCATGATTGCCTCTGATCATCGTCATGTACGCCTTTGTGCCGCCCACGCTCGTTTTCGGGAACATGACAACGAATAATTGCGCGTCAACGCACCGCCACCTTGTCCAGAAAAATTTGTGATGCACATAATGTAAGCATGGACGGTTACAGTAATCGGTCTCGCCTCCAACTTGCATGCATAGGTAACACTATATGTGGAACGCAAAGCACTCCATTAATTGCCGAGCACCTTTGTTACGCCATAGCTCAGTGGTTAGCGCGTTAGACTCCTAAATACACATTGCTTCATTGGCAAGGGCTCAAATCCCAGTGGAGGTGGTTGCGCTTTGCTTCACGCTGTGGCAGTAGCGAAGCTGGGGATGACGAGGTGGCCTGAAGACGAAAAAAATATAATCGTTTATCTTGAATGACAAAGGTCATCGTCAGTGCAACTGACTAGACGGATGGGACAGACGGACAAGGCAAACCCAGTGTCGTATTTCTTTGTGCATGCAACTGCCATCACCCTTCTTTCCTCGGAAAGCATCTTACATCGCGTATGATACGCAAAGTGTATGAGCAAGAGCCCGGGCTCGCACCCGCAATGGCCCCCTTTCGCCTCGAGGAGACATGGGTGTACAGCAAGCAAAGAAAGTCGAGGCGCACCTGGTAGGCTACAAAGACTACAACGCGCGGCAGTGCCACGCTGCCTCTTGAAGCGCCTTCGATATCCTGCACTGAAGACCAGCACACCGACCGAAATCCCCGCGCGAATTCAAGAAATTATGCACGTCTCACTGGTTCCCAGGAACATGCACCGATCTTCTACGTTGGTTGGCGACAAGCCCGAGCACGCAGACGGTTGCGAGAAAGTGAGAACCACTGCAATGTCTCGTAGGTAGATGCGGCCAGCACCGAAAGAAGCACTGCATTCGTCAGCCTAGTCCATAATCAGGGGTCCGAAACAAAATGCGTTGTCAGTCTCCGGAGCGAGCTTTTGTAGAGGCAGATGAACTAGCGATTGGGCTAGCCATCGCGGCGAGACCGCACTGGGAGTGAGTCATTTCTGGCGGACTCTCAGACGGCATGCCGAAATTTTTGCAGGGCCGCACGTCGCATTGAGTGGAGCGCACCAGCTCCCACCATACATACAACTGGTGTGACAATCAGCCGGCAATTACGCGACAATCAGCCGGCACCCGCCTACGCACGAACACATGTACACCGGAGTACGCGAGAGGGACGTTCCACCCCGAGGCGATATCATTAACCTACACGCACATACAACAACACTGTCGCCTTTCTCGAAGAACAGTCTCACAATGCTCTCACGCGAGATAAAGCCGTAGTATGGTGGAAACTCCAAACACACATCCATAATTGAGTCACGCCATACGGGCCTTGCGGTGTATCCTTATAGTTGACCACACTGCGATCAATGCGCAACACTTTACCATATGGCATGTGCTTGTACGAGTGTGAGCTCGTCATACGTATCTGTGCGCACACCTGCCATCAGCCTTCCTTCAGATGATGATGATGATGATGGCCTGATGTTATGGCTCATACCCACACTGGGGGATTGGCCAAGAATTGTGCGCGGCAAAGCATCATACATCTTCTTCGTCCTCATAACATCGCACTATCCGTCTCAACTACACATCCTGCTGATTTGGGGGTTAAAATTCAGATATTTGTCCAGTGAAGCACAATAAGAACAAGTTTTATTGACTGTCGTATGGGTGTGGACAGTGTCGTTTGTTTTGTCAACAGTGTCAACAAAAATCAGTTGCGATTTCCCGCTATGTTTATCTGACTCACACCTTGTATGGTATGAAAATAGACAATTGTACCTATCGCATTTATTTGTATATTGCTTAATGAACCACTCACCAGACCGATGCACACCGAGACGTCGACTGAACGGTGTCACGAGGACGAAGGCGATGTTCGATGCTCCTTCAGCGAAGAATGATGAGTCGTATGCAGAGAAGTACGATGCACATTTAAATACATTTAACGCTTTTATGCCGCTTGCGCCGCCGTGCGTCATACCCAGTTTGCCCAAGAATGCGTAGCACATATATAAGAAATTGAGAAATATCAAGAAAGCTCGTTCATTATCATGCGCCATTCGATGAAGGTGTGCTTTAGAGATGCCTGAGCCAACATCGTGTGCGCGGGTTTTATTATTTGTTTACGCAGAACAAGTGCGCTCACTGGCACCATTTTGTTCGTCAAAATTACGGACTGTACCGGACCGGCTGGGTCATCCGACAATTTTTTTACTGTCGTTCCCTCTCCACAAGTGGCACATACCCCACGAGAGGGATCGGGCAAGAATTTAGTACATACACGCGATCGCTTGTGTGCGCTCCAGGCAAAGAAAGCTTCGCGTTGAAACGCAGAAGAGCGGGTTCACGACCGCTTGACTAATTGGCGCGAAGAAGCCAAACCAGTTTGCACACGTAAATGCTGGCGGTGGAGTATATCAAACGCACAGCGAACGCAGACTCCCACCGTTGGGGCTTTTTCAAATTTCAAGGTCGATAACTTTGGGCAAAGCGCGTTCATGCACTGTGTGAGCTGATGGACAGTCCGGCGCCTGCGTCCAACTGTCCGAGGCGCCCTCAACTGAAACCAAGCCGCAACATGGGCGTGAAAAGCAGCGAAGTACGAGTGGCAGGAGATGGGGACCGTCGCGCCACTGCATATTTCTCGCACTTGTTGATGTGGTGAGAACGTGGTAGCCTGGCTAATCTCGAGTTCAAACAAATTTTAGGCCAAATTTGCCGTATGTGTTATTTCCGGATGTCAGTTATTGTTTCGGCTTCTTGTGACTTCATTTTTAAGCTAGGTACATTAATAAGGAACAAATACTATAACGAACACTTCCCGCACTAAGCGGGCTCACAAATATGTCGCTTGAAGAGTTGGTTAATTTTTTTCAGCTTATTCTCAGCAGTTAACTGCGCAGAAGCTACTGAGGCGCTGAACTTCAAGTTGCCATTTAACATTTCGAGCAATAAAACATTCGGGTTGAACTCATCTGCGATGACTATCCAAGTATACGAATAGCATTCTTTCGAGATTAAATTCTTGTACACTGAATGGCCGGGAACTTTCGCTGCTCCATCTAGCGACGCACCGGCGATGCCAGGGCGTGGCATCCGAGATTTGTGGCGCCCCGGTGCGTGCGAATAGAATTAATCTCTGCCTCCCATCTAACACTCGTGGCACAGCGTGCTAAAGCGTCGGCCTGCTGTGATTGAAGAACCTGTGTGACGTGGTTTCGATTCTGGCCAGCATCGGACATATTTTAAAGAATGATTTTTTTTCATTGAAGAACCCTGTGAACGAAGTTGGGCCCACACTTTTAGGCTGCACTATCTTCGGGATCGGCCCATATTTTTGGTTTGGTAGACGAAAAAAGAACTAGTCTAGCAACGTCAAGAATTCTGTTGTCATTAGAACGAAATGACTGGCTTATTCCGTCCTTGCGTCGGGATCATGTGACCGTATTTGTTTTCGTGCCACTTCGTCACAGATGTGGAAAGCATTGGTCCAAGCTACCGAGGACGATCGATGGTGGCATATGGCATCTTTTGGGGAGTGGGCATCGCCGTGCTGGCTGGCCTGGCTGCCGTTGTACCAGGATGGAAGGCCCAGCTGGCTGTCTTCGCTACCATGTATGCACTGCCACTGCTGCTCTGGAGGTGAGCCGCCGATGATCCCCTCGGGCGCTGACAAAGGCCCTTGGCTCAGCTGCGCAGCCACGGTGTGCTAGGGGGAATTTAGTTCACAAGAATCGAGCTGTTTTCGAGCGTTAGGTGAAGTTTCAAGTGCAGCTCATTTGTTGGTTTAAAAACCTACAGGCTCAAATCCAATAGCTTACTTTACACTCAAGGTTTTTTGACATTAAACATGTAAAGTATTTCATTATTGTGTAAAACCTGATACACTCATGATCATAATCGCGAACCATGCCAGAAAATGACCCTCGTAATTTTTGGAAGCATGTTCTGTGTAGTAACTTACGATTGCGCAATATACGCTTGCTCACCTATATAACTTTGTGGTTGATTGAGCTGTGTCATTTGTGAATGTGTTCCTTAGTTCGTTGCTTTAAGTATGGCTTTCCTTTCAATTTTCTAAACCTTACACTTGTAATCGTGAGTATTTTGCTCTACTTGGCCTTCAGCCAGCAGTGTGTAAAAATTAAGACTACCTAATGGAATAATTCTGTAATTAAAAAGCAAATTAATAAACGTAACGCATCGAACGTGCATAGTGCCAGGACAACGTATAAAAGCTACTGTTCGCTAAATTTTAATACGGTGGGCAGGTGTTAAACTAGAGCACTGGATGCACAGCAACATCAGGCATTCAAACATTAAGCACAAGTTGTTACCCTGGTTGTCGTAGGAACAACTAAAGTATCTGTTATGAGCTACTACGCATTCACCACAATACTGCTGATCTTATACAAATTATGTCGTGTAGATTTTAAAGTCTAGCTAGATACGCGAGCACATAATCGTTTATTATTTGTGATCCGCACTTGTTCATAGTGAGTAGCTTAAGGCACTCCACTAATCACGAAGACAATAATGAAGTTCCAACTTTTTTAATGCTGGAAGGCCTCTATGCTCTGCTCTTAAAGGTAAGGACTTCGTACTTTAATGTCAATCCTTATCTTTTTCACTGCTTATCGCAGGGCTTAGGCAGAGCAATCGCCTTTGCATGTTAACCATGGCGTCGATGCATGTGTCCAACCGCAGGTGATAGTTCGTGTGTCCTTCCACAGTCTACATAACTCGGAAAATAAACGTTTGGAGACACGCGACTTAGAGGAAGGCCGGGCTCACCTGGGTGCAGTCGAAACCTAAACTCATAATGTGCAGTATGTCGTAAGATGAGAATGCAGCGTACGTATTATGAAGGGTCAGAATTCACAGGTCTATCGTGAAAGAAAAATGAAATACACAGCAGAAATGACCCGCATCGCATTTTTTTAAGATATCGCAGCACCGTATGCACGCATGACCTTCTATATGATGCGAAATATTTCAGTTTCTTCTAATGAGCGAACGTCTCCACCCAAAGGAAATGTGTAAATTACCGATCCCCTATAGGTAGTTTTTCGCAAACTTTGTATCTCGGAAATTTTTTGACGAATTCTGAAAGACGTGGGGTCGTGTCATGAGGATGGCTAGTACATATTTTCTTCAGGCGTTCGTGCAAAATTTAGTAGCTAATCTTAGGTCGCAGTCGCATGCGCACGGGCGCAGAACGCGCGCATGCGCGCCCTCACATTCTAAACTTGCCGCCCACGCGTTGTATTTTATGGCAGAACTTGAGAAGCAGTCTTTCATTAAGTGCGAAATGTTCGAGAACAGTGCTGAAGTATCGACTTTTGGGTGTTCCGTGGCGGTGCCACTGGACCCAAGTCTCTCCTATTTAGCTGTGCTTCATGCGAGCTCATATTTCGTAGAGCGTGCAGTTCGAGCTGTTTTCCACGAACATTACTGCAAAACAACCGAAATGTTAATTTCAGTGTCTAACAGCTTTATTGAAGTATGGTCTGTAATTTCGGTCACTTTTGTTATCTCTAGAAATCTAACTTTGTTCTTGTTCTGAAGACGCAATGTTTTAAGTCTGCCGTAAATGTACTGAAGCAAAAAAAAAAATAACGCCATAAATTTGCCTCTGGAAGGAATATGCATTAAAAGCATACCCAAAAGAGGCCACTGGTACGTTATCAGCAGTTCAGATGTTAAAACGTTTTAAATAACCACGCTATTGACTCTTGACCTGGCTTTTGTGCAAGGCGGTGGCAACGACAAGTCAATCATCATCTCTTCACTACAAGAAGCTTCGCGCTGACGGAAAGAAAGTTAATGTGCAAATGTTGATTCCACATATCTGGTGCATGAAAAAGAAACTTACGACAGATCCGACGTACTTGTTGGAATATACGTTAACGGAAGCTTTCAATTTCCATTAAATGTTGTTACAATACACATGTGTGCAATTGCATTTTATTTTAAACTTTTGTAATTGTCCACACTTTCTCCGTAAGAGCAAGCACAAGCTCATGACCTCATGGTATGCGACGAAGAGGCAAAGAAATGCTCACCTATGTCAATGGCATGCGCGCCCTTTATGATGGGCGAAAAACGTGTTTACCGTCGTTGGCGTCATTCGCTAACTGTGTATACCGTTAAACAGTTCGTAGTGCGAATGAACCCTAATATTTATTCCCTTCAACCGGAATGCCACTGTTACAGCGTGTCGTTGTTTATATTCATCGTTCGTACCTCCTACTCCTCCTCCACCTCCTCCTCCACAACTTCTATCAGGTACATAGTGGAGTCTCCCAAGTGGCTCTTGACAGTTGGAAAGTACAAGGAGGCCGAAGAAGCCATCAGGAAGATCGCCAAGATAAATAACATCAAACATATTGAAGACGAAGACCTCGCTAAGCTGAAGAATCAGTACAAGGAGGTATGGCCAACATTACTAACTTCGTCTTATTTAACCCCGCAGGGGCGTCTGCGTGAGCAGGTGTTTGGTGGGTTGCGACACCACGCACCCGAGAACGTGAGAGTTGCACCCTCTCGCGTGTAGCCGTGCGCGGCTTAGCTGCGTCTGCAGAAACTGGAATCCTGGGGGTTTAGCCGATGCAGTTCGCACCTTTAAGGTCCCCCGGTGGAAGCAACACACATTTGACCTCTGCTTCACATAAAGGGCGCCTGCGGACTGGCCCACCTGGAGAAAATCGGCAGTCACCTTTTCCTGTCCTGCTCTTCAACCTTCGTATTTCTCTCACTTTCAATCTTTCCTGTCTTGTAATCCCTTCCATTTACTTCTGATTTTCTGGTCGGCAAGTGTTAACCTAGTGTAATATATCCAGTCTTGGGTATATGAATATGTGAAGTTACAACGGCGATGCATGGCTGGCGTGTGCAGGTATACTTTGGTACGCCCACTGAAAAGAGGGCCAGCGAAGCAACTTTTCGGTTATTTTTTAAACAACACGAAAACACGTTCCCAAAGTAACATGCCCCTCACATTGAAGACAACACAGCTTTAAGTAAATTATCACCTTTCCAAGTATCTAAACTCCTTGCAAACTCGATTGGATCTGGTTACAAAGCCTTAAAGATGACAAGCGGAGACCTCGATATCGTCCGTGACAGATATAACAAGTTGAAAAGCTCGCTTAACTCACCAGTATCGGTGACATTAACATGACAATCTCTGCACATCGATTACCCAACACAAGCAGGGGAGTAATATAAGATTTCTTGAACCTTAGTGACGAAGGTCTCTTTAAAGGATTCCAAGAGGAAAATGTAATTAAGGTACAAAGAATAACACTCCGGCGAAATGCCGAACGCATCTCCACGAAACACGTGACTCACATTTGGTACCAGTGCTGTCGCCAGTTCACTTGACGCAGGATATTTGAAGATCAACGTCAGGCCTTACATACCGAACCCGATGCCTTGCTTGAAGTGCCAGAGGTTCGGGCATGAACCAAAAGTTTCGTAGAATGAAATAAACATGCGCGAAGTAATGCTCCCGCACAATGTGTCAATTGCAAGGGAGACCATCCAGCTTACTCATGGAGCTTCCCTTGCTGGAAGAGAGAAAAAGAAATCATTGCCATCACTTTAAAACAAAAAAAATCATTCCATGAAGTGAGGAAGAGGTTAGAGCCCTTACCTCAATTAAGCTGTGCCGGTGCGGCGTGGTAGGTGGCAGTACCATATCGGTTTGAGGGGTCTACAGAGTCCACGCACGGCGTTCCTGTAGAAACTCCATGTGCCCTCTTGTGGCAGCAGCCAGTGCTGCTACATCATCGAAGACGGGCCGGCAGACAGTGGTAGGGCCCGAAGCTGAACTGAACTCCACAACTCCACTGCCCGAGACGCACGTCTTGGCGCCTCGCTCTCGATGATCCAGCGCCTCGGAGAAGGTGCTAGAGGTTGACCCTTAAACCGCGGCCTCATCGACGCAAAAAGATCCGCGCTCCCTGGAGCTCAGTAAGGCCAAACTTTTTGTAACTGCGTTTCAAGAGGGACTGGTAACCTGAACAGTTACGCTCTTGCAAATAGTAAAACTCCTTTAGCACATGTCACGTACAACTTCTGAGCTTCTACATATAAATTAACATTCTCAATTCCATCACTGTCTTTTAGCATATATTGGAAATGCAGAGGCCTGATTCACAATTTAGGTGACATAGTAAACTTCTCACCTGTAGCATATTGCCTACAAGAAACAAATCTAGGCCCTAAAGATAGTCAATTGCTCAAAGGTATTACTGCAGTGTGAAGGGCCGGGGACATTCCGGCCATTTGTCAGGAGTCGCTACACTTGTACCAGGCGGTACTCCTACCCGTAGTGACCACTTGAACACTACTTTTGAGACCGTAGCCGTCGCTGTTTTGTCGTATAAAACTGTCACCATCTGGTATATTTACATTTCGCCTCATAACCACGTTACACTTGCAGAATTGGAAAATTTAATAAATGGTTGCCCGAGCCTCTTCTTTTAGTGGAAGATTTTAATGTCCATTGTGCACTTTGGGGCAGATATATAACTGACCAATGAGCGTAGCTTATTGAATATTTTATCTAATATTTATCTTTTAAACTCAGGTGCGCCAACCTACTTCTCTTACTTAACACAATTTTAATTGCCTGGACTTTTTGCTCACCATGTGTTTTTACTGATGAATGGGAAGTTCTGGACACCCCATATGGCACCGATCATTTGCCTGCGATCATCAAACCCGCATCATCACTACCCATTATAAATTTCAAACCGCGGCGCTGCATGACACGTACATCTTGATGATTTGCCTCTTTCTATAAAACATGCAAAACTCGAAGACTTTTCAAGTGAGCTAATCGCTGTCGTAATTCTAAAGTTCACTACGGTTTTAATTTCAGCGGCTGTAAAAGTAATACATCAAGCATCCAGCCTTTTGCGCAAAAATCTTAATCTCTGGTGGACACGTGAGTCAACAAAAGCTAAAAAACAACAAGATAGGACCTGGATAATCTTGCGCAGAAACCCGACCTATACCAAGCTCCTCTGCTTTAAACAGGCCAAAGCCAAGCCATGATTTATTCGAAGGCAGGCGGAAAAATCGCTGGGGAAGAAATGGATATCATCAATAAACAGTTCAGTCACATCAAAACGAATTCGGGGACAGGTGAAGTTTAGCGGAACTTGCGAAAGCCCAGGCACACAAACACAACAGGCTCACATACTTTGCGAACACTTTTATATTGTATCCAGCTCAGTAAACTGTTCAAAAGAATTTTCAAACAATAGACAGCATGCTGAGAAAAAGCTGCCTACTACTGACGATTCGAATGAATTATATATCCCGCTTACACTGCTCCGCGTTTGCTCTGTGCAGGTAAAAAAAATAGGCGATTGCGATACTATCTGATCCGAAATTTTAGCGCAGCTCTGTACATTTTTTTTTATTTCGAGATTTACGGGCTGGCGCGGACAATCTGTCTCATGACGTGCATTGCAAACAAAGCGAAGTGTGGCGCGACTGTCTCGCTAATCTGGAGGACGCGAGAGCTAGCGCGTGGCCGTCGCGTGGGCGCGATTCACAGCAGCAGCAGCAGCAGCCACCGCCGCTATCGCCGCCGGACCTCCCAGACGAGGCACGCTACTTTGGCGCCATCCCGTAGCCATCGTCTCCGCACTACGCTTTCCATCTCACGCTTTCGCCATACCTTCCTCCTCCCCTTTCTGCCTCATGGTTCCGCTGCACCCTCCTCCACCGCTTTTCTCCTCGCGTCTTTCATTCAGCGCTGCGCTCCGCGTTCGCTTTCATCTTTCGCTGTGCTCATTCGTTCGGTTACGCCTACGCTGGCCGCAGGAACAGGTGCCCAAGAGCTCCGCTCTAAAACAGTAGGTCACGACCGCACTCACTACTCCATGCTGGCTCACCTATCACAAACATCCGTAGAGGTTCTGGAATTTTTCTATAGGGTACGAGAATCTGGAATAATGCCGAAAGAATGGAAGAAAGCAATAGTTTCATTTCTTAAAAGCTGGTAAATCTCCAACATCCGCAAGCAGCTACAGAGCCATTGCCCTGACGAGATATTTGTGAAAATCATACGAAAGCATTATTAGTATAAGGCTCTCATTTATTTGAGTCAAGAAACCTAATGTACCCTCACCATCGCGCATATAAAAAGCGTTGCTCAACCACTCACCATCTTCTCCGACTAGAATATGAAATTCGATATGCATTTTTACACAGGCAACATTGTCTTGCAGTTTTCTTTGATTTATAAAAAGCCTATGACATCACGTGGACATGTGGAATTTTAAGAGGTCTAGCTGACCTCAGGATCTGCGATAAAAAGCTGAAATGCCTAGCTGATTTCATTTCTGATGGAACATTTCAGGCGCGTCCCGGCACAGTACCGTCACATATATTTACAGAAGGAAATGGAGTTCCGCAAGGCTGTGTTCTAAGCACGACACTCTTCATAAGTACAAACTCTGTTAATAAGGTTACACCGTCGTCCGTTATGCACTCTGTATGCCTCGACGAACTGCTAGTGGGTTGCCGCGCTTCAAGTTGGTTAAACTGAGAGGCAGCTTCCAATCGCGATAAATAACCTTGCGCAATGCTATCGAAAATGGCTTGCGCTTCTCGGCTCAGAAAAGCTACTGTATTCTATCAGAAACGAAAGCTACACTGCTACCCAGTCCTGAAATTGGAGAACTCTACACTGCCAGCCGAACAAGATTATAAATATTTAGGAGTGACCTTTGACACAAAACTAAACTTCCTATCCCACATAAACAACATAAATTACGGCAATTAAGACGTTGAATGTCCTCAACGTGTCGTCTCATAAGCACTGGGGTTCTGATCAAACGTGTTTCTTACATAAATTACCAGCCTGTTGTGTGTATTCGTCTAGACTACGGTTGTATAGGTTATGGCTCAACCAGAAAGTCTCGCATTTGACGACTTCATCCGGTATATAATCTCAGACTGCGACTGGCAAGTGGTGCTTACAGAACATCACCTGTACAAAGTCTATACGTTGACTGCATTGAGTCTCCCTTACAGCAGCGCAGGGCGTACTCCCTTTTTCCTACGTACTCAAAATTCAGTCACCACCCCAACACATGCTACAACATCGTGACACAAGGGAACTCATACTTGCACTATACAAATATACCAAACATGATTAGGCCGCTTATCTTGAGATAGGAGCAATACTGTCGAGATTGTGATATTCTTCATGATGTCCTCCAGGTTGCTGAAGAGCCACAATTGTCCCAGGTGTGCGACTTTATAAAGCAGTGTGATTGGACAAGGATACATATAAAGAAAAGAGACGCCCCTCAAGAACACATCATACAAGATTTCCGCACTCTTCAGAACGAATGTAAAAACAGAATTCTACAGATTGGTCTAAAACACCAAAACATGTGGGTGTGGGGGCCGTAACGAAAAATTGGGATAAATGTATTCGTTTGCCACAGCATGGCTGTGTTTTCATTGAAGTTTATGCTATATGGACTGTAGTTAAAAAAATTGCCACTGACAAGGACAAAACTGCTGTCATATACACCGATTCCTTAAATGTACCGAAGGCTCTCCATCTGAAATTTGAGTGTGAACCTCTGCTGGGTGATATTTTACACATAACTTCAAACAAATACGGGTGATCTATTGGTTTCTGCTGGATCGCTAGCCATGTTGGAATACCGGGTAATGAAGCGGCCGATAGATCCGCATTCATGACAGCGTACAAAGGCATGTAACGCAATACTTCCATACGGACATAGTATTCGAGCGATTCGTAAGGCCTTAATGGCAAAATGGCAACACAAATGGCAATATTGTGGAAAAGAGGTACATCTTACTAAACCTGTACTAGACGAGTGGAACTCATGCAATCACCACGAACGCTTTATGGAAGTAGCTTGATGCCGACTAAGTATTGGGCGCGTACACCCGACAATTTTTTTTTGCTTAGAAAAGAAGACCCACCAACATGCGAGAAGTGGCAAGAACTGCTAACAGTTATGCACATTTTACTGACATGTACACATGTTAAATCATACAGAAAAAAACTTCGATCGACCGTGGCGGCCGCATTTCGATGGGGGTAGAAATGCAAAAGCGCCTTTTTACCATGCATTGAGTCAGGCACGTACCCCGGATTTTTTTTCGGGGGGGGCCCACCACCTCCATCATCATCATCATCATCATCATCATCATCATCGCCATCATCATCATCATCAGCCTGTTTTATGTCCACTGCAGGACGAAGGCCTCTCCCTGCAATTACCCCTGTCCTGCGCCAACCGATTCCATCTAGCGCCCGCGAATTTTCTAATTTCATCGCTCCGTCTAGTCTTTTGTCGTCCTCGATTGCCTTTCGTTCTCTTCGTAACCATTCTGTAACCCTAATGGTCCAACGGTTATCTAACCGGCGCATTACATGACCTGCCCAGCTACATTTTTTCCTCTTGATGTCAATTAGAATATCGTCTAAACCCGCTCGCTCTCTGATCCAAACCGCTCTTTCTTTCTCCTAAAGTTATGCCTAGCAATCTCCGTTCGATCGCTCCTTGCGCGGTCCTTAACTTGCTCTCAAGTCTCTGCCCCATATGTCAGCACTGGCAAAATGCACTGATTGCACACTTTACTTTTCAATAATAATGGTAAGCTTCCAGTCAGGAGCTGGCAATATCTGCCGTATGCGATCCAACCTATTTTTATTCTTCTGTGAATTTCCTTCTCATGATCAGGGTTGCCTGTAATTAATTGGCCTAGGTAAACGTGCTCCTTCAGTCTCTAGTGGACGACTGGCGATCCTGATCTCTTGTTCCTTTGTTGTTGTTGTTGTTGTTGTAGCCTGTGGCACGTGTGGCTCATACCCACGATGGGGGATTGGCCAAGAAATGGGTGGATTATTCCAAAATAATATAGAGCATAAATTTCCTAATATCTATGCGAATAGCATTGAATAGGGTTGAATTAGCGGCTAAAATAAAATCAGGAAGGTGCTGTTGAATGAGGAATAATTAATTTAGGAGTTATAAAAAAAATATAATTTAGCAGGGCATTCGTTTAGATTCTGTAAGGAATGTTTGGACAGCGAAGCATGAAGCCCTGTGGCTGAATCCCAAAGTGGACGCCCCGAACAAAATAATTGCAGGTTCTGTCAAGTCCAGGCCAATTCTTCGAAAAGGTATCTCCAACAATCTTTTTCTTAACGCAGCAAAGCGGCGGCAAGATAGAAGAAAGTGCTGTATCGTCTCCTCTTTCTCACAAAAGGAACAAAGGGGAGAGAGAACCAAACCCGACCAGTATAAATTGAAATTTAGGGAGGGAATGCGGCATCGTAATTTTGAGGCAGACCTCAAGCATCTTTGTGTAACAAGATTCGCTATGCCAGGGAAATGCCAGGTGTTTATACATGCCAGGTGTTTATACTCTGGAGAAGCTGTCAAATGTGGGTTTCTGGGTTTCTGTGGGTTTCAAATGTGGTTTCTGTCAAATGGGAGTTTCTGTATCCTGTTCATTACTGTTTCTAAGTGAGCTATCGTGACTCCTCTTGGTACTGTATGCAGGTCAGCTTAGAATTTTTCCGCTGCTTTTACTATATCTTCGAGATTGCGGATGATATTCCCCTTTTTAACTTTTAGTACATACATCATGGTTTGTCCAATGCCAGGTTTCTTTTTTACTGATTTCAAGCTGCGTTCATTTTTTACGGCTTCTTCAGTGTTTCTCATGTTATAGTTTCGAATATCAGTTATTTTCGCCTTGTTGATCAGTTTTGACAGTTCCGCGAATTGCGTAACGCTGTGCGGCCGCCAGTCCCATACAACCGCGCAGAGCGCAGGACTCTGTGATTCTACACGTACTGCGCTCACCGCGAAAGGTTAGAAAAACACCCACATAAGCACAGCAGAGAATTGGCTACGTGAGGCGGTTCGACCGATAACTGTAGAAGCGTCATTCAAAACAAGTGATTGTTCTCCACTTCCGGCGGCGTTTTCTCTACTTCCTTTTTCAATAAAAAGATGTTGATCCATAAATAGTCTCATAAACAACGCTTAACTTTTTTATTGTTCGCTTTTGCTTGCAGTTTGGTTGTTGCCTTGGCTCGTTCCCTTAGTATATCGCTTAATTTCTCAACTCCTTGCGATTTTTGTTTCCAGTTGCCAATTTTGCACGAAAAGTGCTATACAGTTAGGGAAAAATAGACGAGGTAACGGGCGGCAGTCATCTTGCTTATGGGTTGAAGGGTTATTTCAGGGTTTCATGATGGACGCTCTTTCACATTATTTTATTTCCCACCTTATCTAGTCCATATCACGTGTATATGGTTCCGGGCATCTGTCAGCGTCGCGGCGAGCCGTAACTCAAGAAAATAATGAAGCAAAGGGAAAAGTTAAACGCAATTGGCGTTTTCTGCGGCCGCAACTCGTTCCATGAGAGTACAGATCAGCTGAGGAACAGCCGCATCCCTCTCCTGGTCCCAGGATCAGCCTAAACAAAGAAGGTTGAACTAACAAAAGCAACAGCTATGCGCGTGATGGTTGAATAGATGGTGACAACTGAACGCATCGCGAGTTAATCGCGCGGGTACCGAATCTATGAGAAACCTGTCCTTCACATTACAAGAGGTGCCGATAACTACCGCCGTCTAAAAGGAGTGAAAAAGGCAGCATAATGCTGACCGATGAACAGCTGTCAAGTCTCAATATTGATCTGGTGGCGCTTTAGGAATGTGTGAGGAGTGGTGGCGTAGGTGGGGAAGGGGGGGGGGGATATGCCACTTGATTTCGGGGGGGGCCCGGGCCCCCCCGGCCCCCCCCCCCCCTGGGTACGTGCCTGCATTGAGTGCACGTTAAAGAACCCTAGGGGGTCTAAATTAACCCGGAGTCCCCCACTACGGCGTGTCTCATAATCATATCGTGATTTTGGCACGTAAACCCCACAATATTTTTTAACAGCTCTGAAAATGGTTGTCCTCAGTTTTCGTTCTTCGCTTCTTCATAGAATAGAAGCACTTTAACATTTCATCGCTGTGAAAGCAGCGCTTATAAAGATACGCCCCACGAGTATCAAAGTAATGCGACTGCATTAATAATGGCACCATTTTGAATTTCAGCTGACGCCCATTGTTAATTTTTGCTATTATTTCTAATAATAAATGCTGCTAGCGCAACCATTACCATCTGCATTTGTGAGCGTGCTATGCAGCGGTGTTGGAGCCTAGAGGCTTTTTCTAAAGTTCTGGTGACACGAAGATCGCTCATTATTCAAACTGACTTTTGTTGGCTACGAAACCTTGAAATTCAGGATCTTTGGAAGTGAAGTGCATGTTCAAAAGCAAGGTGAACTTCAGAGAATCGTCAGTAGTAACGAAGCAAAAAGAAAGCAAAAAGTTTTTTACTTCTGGGCTGCATTGCTGTCTCGCCGACAGTCGGAGTGTGCAAATGACATCCGTCTCGTGAAAACTCGAGCTTACACGGAAAATGTACATTGTTTGTTCAAAAACGTTAAAATATTTTGGTTGTGTTAACATGACATAAGCAGGCGAAGTAGTGTAGATTAAGGGATCGCTAGATCATTTCGCACTCATTCAGCGGCTTATGTGCATTCGCTTTGCAGCAACATGGGAATCGGAAAGCGACAGCCTGCGCTGGAATCCTCGCCCTGTGCAATTCAAGAACGATGATCATATTTACGCTGACCAACGTAATCTTTCAGTAAGTATGCCGAACTCATCTATTCTTTCTCGCCCGTGCGGAATTCCATTACGCATATCCGCTATACCTCCTATTTACTTTGACGTAGGTGTGGGTGAGCCATTAATTCTTTGTTAGTCTCTTAAAGGAGTACAGCTGACGCGAAAATTTTGTGCCGCTACTGCTTTAAGTCGCCATCAGATCTGGCATGCATGGCTGCGTTTGGCATCGGCGTCTCCCGATGACCTACGCTTATATCGCGACTCCATTGGCGTTGGGCCTGTTCGCGAAAACAGATATGGTAGACAGATGCATATGGTAGGCGCAATCAAGTTAAGCGAGTTATCCTAGATATCCTTGAAGAATATACAATCGGTGCGTTCCCGTATTACGACTAGCCCATGGGGCTGAAACTTTGGGGATATGGAATCTGCAACGGGCCGTGGAGCGGAAAGTGTGAAACGTTAAGATGGCAGTTCAAATGAGAGAGCAAACGGGTTTAGCTGATAGTGTAGTTGACCCGCCGTGGTTGCTCAGTGGCTATGGTGTTGGGCTGCTGAGCACGAGGTCGCGGGATCGAATCCCGGCCACGGCGGCCGCATTTCGATGGGGGCGAAATGCGAAAACACCCGTGTGCTTAGATTTAGGTGCACGTTAAAGAACCCCAGGTGGTCGAAATTTCCGGAGTCCTCCACTACGGCGTGCCTCATAATCAGAGAGTGGTTTTGGCACGTAAAACCCCATAATTTAATTTTTTTTATAGTTTAGTTGAGATCAAGAGGAAGAGATGTAGTTTCTAGTGCGCAATAAATTGTAACTCGGGATTCGCTGTCAATTTTATCTTATAGCTCCCAACAATAGACGCTATAGTCCATAAGCACGTGCGCTGGTTAATTTATCATGTCTTTCGTCTCTTGCTTAACAAAAAATTGCTACGAGAAGAAAGTACTAATGACGTCAACTAGGGCCCCAAAAAATGTGATGACCGCTCTACATTTATGAACGAGGCCAGGGCGTTCTGATGACTGTCAGCGCTGCTTAACATAGAACCTACTCAAACAGATAACCAAGCTAAATTTCTTTCTGCAATATCATGGGCGTGAATTATTCTTTACGTCAAAACTCTACATGTTTGTTTGCCGGCTTCAGTGCACTCGCGCGGTTCTTTTGCTGCAGAAAATGAAAATTCTTGCACCTCTGGTACGCCAAACCGGGCACAAGATACTGCGCCAAGACCTGTTCACACAATAAACGCCTAGTACAAGACAAAAGTGCGAGCGGAAAGGTGTTAATAGCCTAATTTACACCAATGCGGTACACGCGTGTTCAATGGTGACTACGCGCGCCACGGAGCGAAAGAGCACATTGCGAGGGCGAGCGACGAGGGGAAGGTGAGGAGACAAGGAGAGGCCTGGCGAGGATGAATGTCGCTATCCGAAGTTTTATTCATGGGGCTTAGCTGCTCCGACTGCCTGGAAAGTGTCCAGAGCCTCAAAGGCTCGGGAGAGACGTGCTCTCATTGCTCTTTTTTCTCCTTTCCGTTCGTCAACCCCCTTCCTCATGGGTAGGGTAGGAAATCGCAAGGCGTCTGTTTGACCTTCTTGCCTTTCCTTCCCCATTTTTTTTCTTCAGCGCCACATATAGTTGTGAGGTGAAAAAAAAAAACCTTGAACAATCAGACGAATAAATCAACTTAGATGTGATCCATAAAAAAATGTCCGGCGAACGTGCGTTTCCTTAACATTCCTCTGTTTACGGTTTATCTTGTATGATGAACAGCGTTAGAACAGAATTATTCATTTAGATTACTGTGCAACAAGTTCTTTTATCTGATAGCACAAAGAAAAAAAAATCAAGTGCGATATCCACATTTTGCACGCTTAACGTACATAAGGGACAGGTACGGTCCCATCGCAGTTTCATTGCAGAGCAGCTTGCACGCTGCTGCCAGTTTTATTCTTATATGAAAGATACCATCGATCTACAACACTGAATCGCATTTTTGTATAAATTAAGAGGTCAACGAATCATACTATCTAGATTAAACATCTTTGCGGTTCACTGGTACACCTTTGAGTGAACAAACAATATTTATTAGTTCATTTGTTCATATACCTGGTAACAAAATCGCCTCTTGAGTAACTTGCGAATTTCAATGGTGCGCTGAACGGGAAGGCGACGGACGAAGTTTCTCGACTGGATTAATTCCTGAAGGACAGCCTCCCCCCCCCCCCCCCCTGCGTTATGTTTGTCCCCGTCAAGGGCTTACTTTACCGGATTGCACTACAACAAGCCGTTGTGGGCCTTGAAGAGCTGATTCACTCATTTGGCGTCGTAGGGTTTCGGTAGGGTACTAACGAACATGAGCTATCTTAGTCGAAAGAACTATACAAGGTGTCCCAACGATCATGCACCAAGATTGTCAAATATGCAAATACCACGCAATTGGACAGAAGCAAACAAGTGTCCTTCAGGGATTCAGCCGAGAAACTATCTTCTTCCGTTGCCTTCTCCCCTCCCACCCCCCTTCACGGCTAAAGTACTGTCAAGTTACACTGCGATCGTGTTCTGCCCTAACTAATGTATGCATAAATAGCCCAAAAGCGTCGTCATTGCCCGCGTGTCCCTTGCTCTCCGTGTCGAAAATGCAGGTAAGCGCACAAGACATGAACCCACTCAGAGGAGTAGGGTCGGAACCACACCTTCGCAAGTTAATTGGAATTGGTGGCCGCACTACACACATGTCCCCCTCGTATCCGCATTGCAACTGCGACGTCAGTGCTTCTCGCAGGTTCTGCACTGCTCTCGTGCGGTACCAACTGGCACTGGACACGGGACTGCTGCCAGTGGACCCATACATGAATTTCCTCGTGGGCGGTGTCATCGAGGCAGGGAGCGGAATCGCCAGCCATCTGATTTTGCTGTACCTACCACGCAAGGGTTCCACCATCTGCTTTTTAATTATCACCATGGTCGCTTATCTACTCCATGCCTGCTTGCCAAAAGGTGCTCCCTCGCTTCACGCTTTAACGTGTGTTTCGATACGCTATTCAGAGCAAACGTCAGTGAGTCGTAGACAATATCCTGAAAAAAGAAAAATCAAGGCCCCTTTCTTTAAGAAAGATCGCTGAACGCGAAGCTTTCCCCCAACGCAAACTGAAAGTCAGTCCAAAGCCTACGACCACGCAACGAACCCAAGAAAGGCTGAGCGACCCGATGATATGCATATACGGTTTGATTGCATGTTTAAGATTGTATCTTTTGAACGTTGAAATTGGATGAAGACGCATTTCGTTAAGTGGCATAGCCTTTATTTTAGACAATTTAGCCATTGATTACACGCTCACTTTCACGGGCGACTCTACACTTGCGTTCGCGAATGGCAGCCTCTTCTGCCATGCGCTGCACCCGCGGCCTGCCCATGGTGACGGCCGGAAATGGATTGCGTGACGGGCGTAATGCAGTGCAGATATATACAGTTCGTTTGGGTAGCGTGGCGTTCAACCATCTTTATTTAGGAAGGGGCTTTGATATTTTTTTCCAGATACTAAGACGAGCCTGTGTTCACGCGCACTTGCTGTCGTCGATAAGCAGAGAAGCTCAGTTAATCGCGACGCAACTTGCGCTTCCAGTGAACTTCGTGAGCATGCGCTACTCTTGCTGATCTCGTCGTTTCGCGCCGTCATTCACTGACCGGCCAGTCAGTCGACGCTCGCGTGGTACTGCGAATGTAAACTGCAGTGGTCTACGCAGATGTGCAAGTTCGCTTTCCTGCGGTGCGTGTTCGGCGCTCACGGACGAATCAGTGAGACATGAAAGCTTCGCTTTAAAACATGCGATCCAGCTGACTGAATCTTTGGGCAAGTTTATTCCGGGCTCGAAAGAAAGCCCGCGAAATACGAAAAAGTACCACATGACCAGCCGCCCGGGCGCCGCGACAGCGGCACAACCAAACCTGCAGCACACGAACGGCGCATTCTTGCCAATCGCGCTCCATTTCACAAGTAAGGCCGGATTCACTCAGCCGTCATACGCCCCTTAACTGTCTCGGCACCGGCGTCCGTCATCAGACCGCGTTTCCTTGCCGGTTTCTCCTCAAGAATAGGGAGCCGGCAACGTTAAGAGCATTGGCAAACGTCACCGGCGTGCGCCGAGGAGGAACGGGCGAGGAAACGCTCTCATGATGGACGCCGGTGCCGTGAAGGTGACGGGATGCTACAAAAACTTAGAACTCGAGACTGCACGTATGAGTGAGCGAATGGTGGAAAACATACACATAACACATAAACATACACATAAGGCAAATCATGAGTCGAATTATTATTGGAATTGTAACGCACTCAGTTACTCGTAATACCATGAAACAATTATGCTCTACCGTGCATTAAAACGTGCTACGTATGTAATAAAGAATTGGACGTTGCATGAGGTACGATAAGTGACCTATAAAGTCGATATCATGACGCAATAAAGACATCAGGAAAGAGCTTGGTTACGTTAAGGTCATGAGATTATATCCCGCGTAAATAGGCGTACGACAAACGTGCAGTCGAATAGTTTATAACCGGAGCTACAATTTCGAGCACATTACCGGGCGCCGTGGCAAGGCCTGCAGGTTTGGCTGCGTTACCAACAAATAGAGTATGTACTATTTAGATTTCTTAGGTCAATCTTTCATTTGTGCATTTGTTGTATGAACTGTACCCCGCCTGCTGCTTTACCATGACGGTCAACGCTTACCGTCTTGTCTCTCGTCCAGCTTACGCCTTGGCCGAAAGGCTGATGATGCTTGTGGGTCGGCTGTGCATCGGAAATGTGATCAACATCAACATAATCTACTTAAGCGAGATGTTTCCCACCGGTGCCCGTGCATTGGCCATCGGGTTCGCCCAGACAGTGTTCGGAGTCGGAGCTGCCATCCAGCCGCACATCAATCACCCCGTAAGTTCATTGCACGGAGTTGTTCAATGTGTTTGGATTGAAAACATTTTGCTATACACTGCAGTGGCAGCGTGAAATTTGGCGATCTTGATAATGTATACAATAAGACAAGCACGAAATAGTAGGAAGACAGGAAAAACGACATGACGATGGCTCACTGTTTGTTTGTGCCTTCCAAAAAAAAGGAAAAAAAGGTTCTGTTGTCTTTCTTTGGCCTTCAGCTCGTCTTTTCGTATTCTTCGTTTACTAACTCACCCAACAACCTATTTTTCTGGGATGTTGACGAGTTCATCTGAAGCCTGTTACGCTGTACTGCTGCCACGTCTGCTTGACAAAGACCGCGAGTAATACGCGCATAGGACATTCGCAAGAACGAGCATCTGTGCGGTCGTGGATAGGGCAAGCCGGTTGCCTATTTTCGCTCTTCGCTCGTGTTTTGAGGTTGTTCCTTATTGAAGAGCATTCACTATCCATGCTGGAAACAAGCGCAAACTCCGTCTTTGGGTTTCGCGAAGCGAACGGAACTCCCGTATTTTAATAGCGTGCGCATCAGCCTGGCTTGTATTTCTCACCGAGATGCTAGGTGGTGAAGGCGAAGTGTGAACCAGAGTGCTGCAACCATAGGGCTCACCTTAAAATTTTGTCTTCATTAAAACAAAAAGTTACATTAAAATGTGTGTGCTGAGAGTTATATCCTGATACTCACTTTTCGCGTAAGTCTGTCATGGACCACCTCATTTTTACCAACGTTTACACATAGGACGAAATGGTGTTCTTTTCTTTAAAAGTCCGGTTTTCGTGAATGCCGGTGGGCAATAACCGTGTGCAAATAACACCTAACTTCAACAGACAGTACGCTTTAGGGAGAATTGTACCGGCTGATTTTTTAGACTACACATATTTTTTAAACATTGCCTTTCGCAGATAGTGCAATTCTAGTTCTTGAGTTGAATTAATCGAAGAGGCGGACATTACTTGCTTGAGAAATTGCAGTTGACTGAATAATGACCAATATTTCATTATGTGCTAAATTAATCACTTTGCTACACTTCTTGCAATTGAGGAATTGTAGCCGGCGAGTTTGCTAGGCGTATCCACTTGGAACGAATTCTCAGACTGACACCCGTTTCGAGATATTTATTCCCAAAATTTGCAACGAAATACATTGGGGATGCAGTTACTTTTGTGCGTCAGTGCATAAAACGGCTTTTGTTAAAAAAAATAAGTGGAACAGTGCACTTTTACCACAAGTTTGACACGGCATGTCTCGATACCGGTGCCGTTTTTAGAATTCGTTTCAAGTGCGCATGCCTTGCCAACTTACCCGTTACAATTAGTAAATTCCAATACGTGACTTTAAGTTTCAAACCTAATTACTGAATGTTTGTTAATTAGTAAATTTGCAGTTGGACTTATTGTACTAGTCATGTCCACCTCTTCGAGCAATCCAGTTCAACGATCATAATTGTCATAAATTCTGCAGACAATTTTCTAAAATTCTGTATAGTCCGAAAGGCAGCTGGTAAAGAAGTAGCTTAAGGCTCTCCCGGGTGACCCCGCAGGGGCGTCTGCGTCAGCAGGCGTTTGGTGTGTTGCGACACCACGTACCCGAGCACACGAGGGTTGGATCCTCCCACGTGTAGCCGTGCGCGGCTCAGCCATGTCTGGGGAAAGGGGGATCCTGGGGGTTGAGCCGATGATGGGTGTTTGGACCTTTAAGGCCCCCCGACGGAGGCAACACACCTCTTCGGCCTCGGCTTCACATAGACGGCACCTTCAGACTTACCCACCTGGAGGAAATCGGCAGTCGCCTTTTCCCGTCCTCCTCTATCTTTTTCTCTCTCACTTTCAATCTTTCCTGTCTTCTACTCACTTATTCTTATTTCCGGGCGGCAAGGGTTAACCGTGTGTAATATATTCAAGCTTGGGTATATACATTAGGTTATAGTGGCGGTGTATAGCTGGCGTCTGCAGGTTTCTTGGAACCTGTAGACGCCACCAATTCGGCGGCGGTGGTGGGTGGCTACCACCACCGCCGAATTTTGACACCATCCAATGGCAGAAGCGTTCTCCGACTCTCAGATCGGCATCCGAAAAAAGGTCGCACCGAAGCAATTTTCCAGTTCTTTTTAAAACCAAGCGAAGGTACATTTCCAAAATACCATGTTCTTCATAGGGAAGCCAACACAACTGAGAAAACTGTCACCATTCCTAGTTTCTAAATGCCTAGCAAACACAATTGGACCTGGTTAAAAAGTCTCAAAGATGGCTAGCGGAGACCTCCTCCTTGAACTGACCAAGAAAGATCAACTAGAAAAGCTCGTTGAAATCACCAGTATCGGTCACATTTAAGTGTCAATCTCTCCACACCGCTTACTCAACACAAGCAGGTGAGCTATATCAGGAGACTTCCTAAACCTCAGTGACCAAGAGCTCCTGTGTGTGTGTGTGTGTGTTGATGAACGGTTTGACACAGCAGAATTTGAAAAGCTGATTGACCAGCTTCGTGAACCCTATATAGTAATCCGAGATTTTAATGCTCGCAACACATTCTGGGGTGACTCAAGATGTGATGCGAGAGAACGGGCAATAGAAAAAGTTCCTTCTTTCATATAGAGCCTGTCTGTTTAACCAGACAGAGCCAACTTTTTATAGTTCTACACACAACACGTATTCATGTATAGATTTAGCCATAGGGTCAGCATCACTTCTTCCATACCTGGAGTGGAGAGTTATTGATAATCCTTATGGGAGCGATCACTTCCCCACACTCCTAAACATGGCACGATGGGCGAGCTTAGCCCAAAAAGTGAGACTTCATAGTGCAGACTGGTTGAAATTTAGAAACGTATGTAAACTGTGTCTGGAATGTGTGGACCACCTAGGTGTAGAGAAACTGACCAGCTACATCACTGAGCATATCCTCTGTTCTGCTAAAAACTGCATACCTGAGTCCTGCACAGATAAAGTTAATCCAAAACAGTGGTGGAACAAAAACTGCAATTGCAAAGAAACGCCACAATTAAGCATGGAGCAGCTTTTCACGCTACCCCAAAACAGAAAATCTGATAAATTTTAAGCGGTGCAATGCAAATGGCCGCCGTATCCGCCGAATATCCCAAAGAGAAAGCTGGACACGTAACGTATCCTCAGTTAACTCGTACACGGATGCTACCGAAGTATGTAATAAGGTACGTGAACTAAAAGGACAACGTCCAAATTCTTTTCTTCTCGTCACTAGCTCTGGTGTTACAATAGAAGATCAAGCAAACACTCTTGGTGAGCGCATTGAGAGGGTATCAAGCTCAGAAAATTATTCCGAAAAGTTCCTACACCATAGAAGAATAGCTGAAAATATTCCTCTGCGTCCAAACAAGTTGTCATCGGAAGGATACAACAAACCACTAACATTCCATGAACTCAAGCTTGCCCTAAGCTCTTGTGGGAGCTTGACTCCAGGTTATGACACAATAACATTTGAAATAATCAACAATCTGCCTGGTGCGATCCTAAACTGTATCTTAGGTCCTTACAATAAGATTTTTGCAACTACTCATATACCTTCATCTTGGAAGGAGGCAATAGTCCTGCCAATATTCAAACACGGCAAAGACCCTTCCTTAGTTAACAGTTACAGACCAATTGCACTAAATAGCTGTTTACTTAAGCTATTTGAAAAAATGATTAACCGTCGCCTTGTCTACTTTTTGGAATATAATGGTATATTGCACCCTCACCAATCTCGCTTCCGAAGAGCGAGGTCTACAAGCGACAACCGATAATCTTGTTCTCCTTGAGTCATATATACGTGATGCATTTTTACACAGCCCATACTGTCTATCTGTATTCTTTGATCTTAAGAAGGCATATGATACTGCCTGGCGATACGGTATTCTGGGGCGCGATCGGAGATATTTTGTTCGATACGCGTTCTGTTCAGTTGCTGCAACGTCACAAAGTTGCAGTATGCAAAATTTGTGACAGCGGGGCGGAGAGAGCAGCCAATCAGGAAGCGGTCACCTCCCCGGAAGTTTACCTCCGTCGTTTGTCGTCTGCTTGCAAACAGTATACTACAAAGCCAAATGTTTCTCGTCTTCCGATTGAATGAAATCTTTATCTAAAAAAATGTATTTTTTCTTCTCAAGCCCAAACACGTTTTCAAATAGTAGTACGTGTGACTACTGCAATTTATAACTATTAGGTTCTTTGCGTCGTCCCTAGGTGGTGTCGCGCACAGCGAGAAGGAAAAAGAAAAAAAATGGCTGTGGCTTAGGTAAGGTTAAGCCCAGGATGCGAAGCATACTAGCCTTTATTTTAGTTGTTGAACCACTGTTTAGCCTGGTGAACTGCTGTTGCTTGGCTATATTTGGTTCGGCTAGACGAAGAAACAACTCATGCATTACTTCTTCGCCTTCAAGAGTGGAACGCGACAGCGTTCCCGTCGACCCGCCAAGGGGTGTAAGACAATGGGCTACAGGGCAGCGACTACGCGCCCCGCATTGGACGCGGTGAGCGTCGAGCAAAGCAGCGTTCGGCGCGGCAACGAAATGTGCGCCTGAGCAAGAGACGCACGCCTTAGAAACAGCGCGTTTCTAAGGCAACACCGCATTCACTAGAGGCGCTTTTGTACCGCTTTGAAGCGTTGTACTCGTGGCTCAGTGGTAGCGTCTCCGTCCCACACTCCGGAGACCCTGGTTCGATTCCCACCCAGCCCGTCTTGCAAGAGTTGAGCCAAAGCCACTTCTCCTCTGTCGTGACGTCACGGTGTCACGTGATTTCATGGTCACCGCCGCGCCTGAGGAGCTGGGTTGAGCCCTCGTAATATGCTTCGCATAAAAAAACGCCGGGAAGAGTGGCGCACTTTTCAAGAGGCAGCGACAACATCCCAGTGGCTCGCTGGCACCGATGATGTTGTAGATTTCTCTGTACAACCAACGAATTATTTGTTTCGAGAAACAAAAACGACGCCGGAATTCACTTTCTGCCATTTCTTCAAACGCGTTTCGCACCGCCACCCGCTCTCCTCCTTCCTCTAGAAACGCCAGCGTAACAACCGAAGATTCCTACGGAAGCGCCATTTTCTAGAATTAAACTATGGATTGGATTCAAACGTGCCATTCCGCAGCCGAAAAGGCCGCCTGTTGGATCCAATCTAATCCACCAGACGCGTCATGCGAAGCCGTATGATCGCTCCAAACTTCTCAACTCCCGTCGCGTTCGGACGAAATGCTCGGTGGGCGGATGATTGACAGGAGCGTGTCGTCATTTTGACGTCACCAAAAACGGGGCGGCACCCCGCGGCTGGCTACGTCGGCGCGGAGTAGGCCAATCGCGCGCGCCGGTAACCGAACGAGCGCGCCGAACAAGCATCTCCGATCGCACCCCTGGAAGACCTGACGTCCTATGGAATTTGTGGTAGCATGCTGAACATTTTGCAAAATTGCATATCTGAAAGGATGTTCCGCGTAAGAATTGGCAGTGTACTATCGCGCACTTTTGTTCAAGAAAACGGTGTACCACAGTGAGTAGTGCTAAGTTGCACACTTTTTATACTTAAAATTAACTCTTTGCTCAGTTATACCTCCCATGATATGTTAGTCTCTCTATGTGGACGATATCCAAATCAGCTTTAAATCTTGCAACCTGTCTATATGTGAGCACCAGATACAGTTAAGTGTTAATCGGCTCTTCCAATAGGCAGACGAAAACGGGTTCAGATTCACTGCAGAAAAAACTACCCGTGTGCGCTTTTCCAGACGAAAAGGGGTATGTTCTGACCCTTGCATTACGATGAATGGGAAAAGCCTGGTAAATATAAAAACAAAAATGTTTGGGTGTAATCTTAGATACTAAGCTAACCTTCATGCAGCATATAAAACAGTTGAAGCTGAAATGTCTTAAAACTATGAATATTTTAAAGATTTTATCTCACCAGTCGTGGGGAAAAGATAGGTATTGTCGCCTATCTCTTTTTAAAAGCCTTGTGTTACGCATAGACTATGGATATATTGTTTACCAGTCAGCTCCAAAGACAACACTTAAGCTACTCCATCCTGTCTTTCACTTAGGTATCCGCCTAGTACTTCTTGCCTTTCGTACGAGCCCTGTCCAAAATCTCTATGCAGAATCTGATCATTGGCCGCTGGATTGTCAGCGTACATATCTCGGAGTCACGTATGCAATAAAAACCATGTCGCTAAACATCCATGCAAAGCACTCATAAAGAATCAGTCCACAATTCAGTTGTATTTAAACTGGCCTTCACACGCTCCACCTTTCTCGTTAGCAGTAAAATCTGTTGCGGAAAAACTCGCAATAGTTTTTACTGATCTGCAAGAAAGTGACTACGCTGAACTCATCCCACCTTGGGAGCCATGTCCAGTCACCTGTGACTTGCCCTTTAAAGAGCTTAACAAAAGAAGTTGTTTGGGTGCCCACATCCAGCAACATTTCTTGGCCCTTGAAGACAAGTATAGATTTATGGCATTTTCACTGATGCTTCAAAGTCTGCAACTTCGGTATCATGTGCAGCCCATGACCCAAACTTCTCCAACTCTACAACTTTGCATAAGCATAGCAGCATATTTACAGCGGGAGCGTACGGTATTAATTCTGATCGTTAAGCGTTGCCACAGCTCTGTCCGGTGGCAAAGCAAGCCAAAACCCTGTAATAAACAAGCTCCTTAGACACATTCATGTAGCGCGTAAACTAATCCTTGCTCTTGTCGTATGCTGGGTGCCAGGCCACTCTGGGGTCGCAGGCACTGATGGCGGACAAAAATGCAGGACAAGCGGCTCATCGGGATACAAATGATGTAAGCTGGGTACCTGGTGTAGACATGAAACATGCGTTACGAAAGGCGCTCCGTAATCATTGGTAAGCTGAATGGGGCAAGGAAGCTGAAAATAAGCTGCACCTGCTTAAACCGCAGTTAACCCAATCTTTCCCACTGAAGTCACCATGGCACGACTCAGAATTGGACACGCCTATAGCACACATAAATACCTCTTGACTGCAACTGACCCAACGAACTGCACACGCTGCGGTGAGAACGTAACCATCCATGTCCTCATTCAATGTCCTGAACTTCGAGCGAGTGGCTCATTTTAGGTAACTGTACTCGCACCATATCCATATCCCCCCCCCCCAATCCCTCGATGTTCTTATCAGAGGATTCACTTCTTAATTTTGAGTGCTTAATTATTTTGCACAACTTTCCAGAAATCATCTCATTCCATCCTAACCGTCTGATTGTGCCTCACAGGTATGCACAAGTCTGAGCTCTCGCACTTCTTGCGTAAGCAAGAATTGTAAAGCAAGGGACTCGGACTATCCACAATAATTCAACATGTGTGCCTGTAGCGAATGCATTTAAAGCCTTATATTTTTTTAGTAATTATTTTAGAACTGATGCACCAATATTTATAGAACTACCTTACGTGTAGGCCTCTATACAGCCTCTATTTTAAATCAGTCTTAAACTGATAATTTTGCTAAATCAAGACGCATCTCCTGGCGCTCTTTGGCCTTAGATGCTCTAGCGCAAATAAAATGCAATCATCATCATCATCATCATCATCATCATCATTTCTAAGGAGGTAAATGCCTTGACTTCCTGGTGCTTTAGACATGCAGCATATGAGCAAGAACCTCAGCTCTTCACTTCGCTATTGTATCGTACATTTATGGTCCGGTAACAGCACTACTCTCTGACGTTCCCGTGAACATTGATGTGGCATTTGCAGTTTAGCAACGCAACCTGGGATGCCGTCTTCTACGCGGTCGTCATGTTGGTCGCGGCAGTGGTGCTGATCCCCTGGCCAGAGACCAAGGGCCGGCCGCTGCCGGATTTCGTGGCTAACGTCGAGGCTTCGGGAAGTTTGGAAACAGCTGGATCGGTTGCAGACGACACCAACGGCGCTGGGCACACTGCGATACACGATAATGCTGGGTTCAGCGCTAACGAAGCTGAACCCTGTGCCAACGAAGCTGGAGCCAGCATTAACAAGATTTGGGACACCCCCACGAAGACCGCGGACAGCCCCGTCGTTATGGAGTTAGCCTCCTTCGAGCGAGTAATCGGCGTGCGGCAAGCTGCCTTGGTCGCTGGTGCCGTTGCTTCTCCTAGAGGTGTTAGCGCGCTTAGGCGCGAGCACAGCTTCTGAGTGGTGCCATTTCTCTACTATTTTCCCGCTGGAGAAATTCTAAGTTGTCATTTTTATTTCCTCATGCCATCTGGTTTAACTCTTGCAGATCTTAAACCTCAGTACGTGCTTTGTGTTTAGTGTCATGGTCCCTCATCGTGTGTGCGCTGTTCGTCCCTCAAGACCGCTTTTCGATTATTCTTGCTATCGTGAGACTTTAGACAGTCGTTTCAAGATAGCCTTTGGCTAACACTTGACTTCAGTTCTGCTTCGAACACCCACAATCAAATCTATCCGCAACTCCCTTCATAAAGAAATGTCCAACGACTGCTTTAAACACGGGAATGAGGAAAAGTGATATGTCACTGTCATATTGTGGCCAGGCTGTGTCACTCTATTGCTTATTCTTCGCGATTTGTTATGACTGCCTTTCCTTCCGTAGAGGCTTATTTGAAAAAGTGTCTTTACCTGTCTACTGAGTGCTTCTGACAGAAGCGTACATTAACCTCTCATTGCGTTTTTATAAATGTTTTACTCCATCCCATGTCCGAAAATCGTCGTTCTTTATAAACTATGATTGTGCTATATTCTGCCACCTGCGCTCTTTTAACGGGACGTCACCGCAACGGCGCTCATTCGTTGCAAATACTAAATAAACATTTGTTCCCTTTTCTGTTGTGGCCGTTCATTTTGGACTCTAGTGCTGAGCATGTTGGCTATATTTTTACCATTGCCAACTCGTTCACATAGGCGTTCTAAAGCTTGGCGTCAACGCTTATTTGTTTTATCTTGGGCGGGTATGCCGACAATATGTGCACCCTATCGCAAAAAAAGCAAGGCCAGCCACCTATTGGGCACAGCGGCCGAGTGGCCATTTACTTATTTTGTAATAGCCTGTACTAGTCTATAGTGTAAAATATTAGCTGAACAAATGCATAAGGACTTCATCCCAAACACCATCGACTGGAAAAAGGTGGTAGAGAAAATACCAAACTCTACTGCAGCCAGACTGAATGCAATAGCAATGGGGCTAATGAATAAACGGCGGGCAAATGGAACATACTTGGCGATGGGGTAGGGTAGAGGTCGGTCGGAGCATTTTTCTCTGGCTTGCCGCCCTGCGTCGGCGAAAGAGAAGGGGAAGAAAAATTCACCGGCGATTACCATGCTCCTCGATGCGAAATTTGAACACAGCGCTATAATTACTTGTTTTCGTTTCGCGATACATTGACTGGCGCGGACGGTCTGTCTCGTGCGGGACGTTCCAATCGGAGCGAAATGTGGCGTGACTACCTCGCTAATCGCGAGAGGCAGCGCCTGGGTGACGCGTGGGCGCGATTCAAAGCAGCCGCCACAGACAGACCTCCACTAATTCAGCGCTTTGTTTCCATGTCTGACGTGCGCTATTCGCCATGCCCCCTTCCTCCGCATTCCACCATATGGTTTCGCTGCACCCTCCTCTCTGTTTTCCTCCTCGCGCTCGCTCCGCGTTCGCTCTTTCGTCCTTCGCAGTGCTCGTTCGCTCGGTTGCGAGGGACGCCGACGCTGGCCGCAGGAACGGCCGCCTAAGAGCTGCGCCTAAAGGTAGTACAAGGTCGATTCAAATAGGTCGCGAAGCTTCGGGCGAAAAGCGGTTCAGTACAGATTGTCACCGACATCAGCATGGGGGGTTATGGGAGCAGCGATTGAAGCGCGACTATGTTTGGAGGGAACAAACATTGGGAAAGAAAAACGCGTTTTTCAATTCAAACGAGACAGTTAGATTCATTCAACGAAAATAAAATTCCTAGTAAATTTTATATATTTGTGACGAGTTAAGAAAATACAAGTTTAATTATATTATTATTAATAAATGCATTTCTTTTCAGCGCTCATCGCTACAGGGGGCGTTGACTCCACTATCACTCGCAATGCATTGCACGTCTTGAAATGGGCAGAAAGGCGCACTCGTATCAGCTGTTGAAATACGCCCCCCTCACAGTTTGTGCTTTCTTGCTTGTCGAAGTTTGTCTGAATTTGGTGACGCGGGTAGCTTCATTGCTTCTTAATCTGTTCAGTCAAAAGTAGTGAGTTACGACCGCCAGATAATTGTGTAGTTGTTTTCGTGCGACTGCGCTGGCCGACGGGCTTGGCATCCAACAATAGGATCAGCACTCCACACCTAAAGCTTTCGTCGGCCTCCAAAGAAAGTATGTTCTGTGCAGGGATGCGATTTCGACAACCGTACGGCTGGCCTTTTCCTGCATCGCTTTCCACGCTGAAAGTTCGAAACGCCCATCAAGTCGAAGGGCGGGGCATTTGAATATATAGCTCCAAAGGAAGAACAACAAAACAAATTTCGCGCCTTCTAAAACAAAGTGACGTCACTTCTGCTTTTAACGGACATGGCGTCACGTTATTTTTTCTTCCGTCGGAAGTGTTCCCACCACATACAGATGGCGCTAAGCCCCATGAACCGCCGATCGACCGCCATGTTTTGAACGTATGGGCTCCTATGGAAGCTTCGCTACCAGTTATATTTACCTTGGGTAGTACACATGACGATGCCAGTGTACAGTGAAGAACCGTGTTTATTCGAATATAGATCGACCTTTCTTTCCGACAATGTTGATCAAGTAGAGCTATCCACGTATTTCCGTAAAAAAAAGTAACCTATAGACCAGAATTTCCAGCGCCTGCAGGCGGCTGCCATGTTTTCGTTATGATGATGAGGCGACTAGTATCAGCGCGGGAAGCGGCAGGCAGATGGCTGGTTCCAAAAGTGCTGTAGCCGTCTTGTCTCTGAATGCCGGAAAGTGTCTTCTTTAATGCGATTACATTTCAAAGCACAGAAATATAGTGAAACGCACCCTTACGCTTGAACGGAGCTGTAGCGTCGTCTGCTTCCCTGCAGTCGCAACTTCATGCAGTTGGCCAAGTGCTTTTGTACGTGATCTGCGTAATTATACACGTATTTTTGGCGTTTGAGGCACTGTATGAAAGAGACTAGACGATATCTATAGTAGACATACGTTTTTTTTTGAAGACTAGTATCATATTTGTGTCGCACGCCACCATCATACATTGTGCTGCATTTTTACCATGCTTTGTCATCTCGATCGCCGTGTGCTCTTAGGATACCATGATCAGTGCGAGTACATTAAAGTTACCTTCTTTATTTTGCACGATGCACTCAGTATAAGGGAAACTCTAGCGCCTACGTGTTGTTACGTCTCAATATGGCGATGAGCATTCCCTGGAAGTTACCCACGAGGCCGTCCTGTCATCGGCGCGCGCCCAGACGACGACGGGGCCCGACATGGACTGTGACGCGCAAACAAAGGGGCTTTCTTCGAGGCGACAACAGCAGCCGCCCTCCGTCGAAGCGGTGATTACCGCGATCACTCTACCTGAACTGGAAGCTGGCAAGCTGAATTGATGAAAGAGGCCAACGTCAAAGGCTACTGTGAGAACAGCGTTGACCTCGGTTTCCCAGATTACTACGCAGTTGCGCCATATGCGGCGCGAAGGTGCAATATCCATAGTAGGCGAATCCGGCGGAAGGGTGCGTCAACATGGGAGGGATATTGAGAACGATTCGACGATTGTGATTGGACGCGATGCAGTCATCGCATTCTCTAGTCTCCTAAGGAAGACGACGTTTTGAAAAGCGGAAACCTTTGGTGCAGCGACAGAGATCCTGACGTGTCCTGAACCCAGACGTTTAGTATGCTCCTACACGCAGTGGGCTTCCGTTTCGGTGTAAATAATGGGAGATAAACTTTTTTCCTTCATTCCTACTACCGGACGTACTCATCAGTGTGCCGGGTGAATTCCTAGCTTAAACGCTACCTCGAGCCGCAACAGTGCTTACGTCAGACGAAGTGAGTATGAGAAGCATTTCACACTGACGACGGACACACTCGGCAACATAATCATTAGTGGGTGACTGAAGCGAGTACGAGATAAAAGCTTCACATCGCGTGTATTAACAGTTGGAGGCGCTTTAATACTTACTAACGCGACAGCGTTAAGGAGCTCGTGTCGCAGAAAAGCCGGTGTCGGCGCCGCTGGCCGTGAGCGAAAAATCCCGGAAGGCAATTCATAAAAAACAACTTACAAGATAGGCTGGGTGGGAATCGAACCAGGGTGTCCGGGGTGTGAGACGGAGACGCCACCACTCAGCCACGAGTTCGATGCTTCAAAGCGCGACAAAAGCGCTTCTAGTGAATGCGGTGTTGCCTCGAAAATGTGCCGTGGAAAGTTATACCGCGATGTATATCGGTAATTATCAGCATGTAAATTACAGAAGTCGCAGTTAAACGCGTAGCGAAGTACGTTTCCGCTACTTTCTTCTGCGCTTGCCGCACCCGCAGAGCCACCTTGCGGCAAACACACAAGACCCCCTCCTCACAATGTATGGCGCTGCCCCTACAGGTGGCGCGCCACTCGCCCGCATGATAAAGCCCCTTGATAATTTGAAAGTAGCGACACTCTCCTCCACTCCCGCGCTTTCCTCCTCGGTTCTCCTCGCCCGCCGGCTGTGCGCGCTGCGCACGGCACGCTTCGCAGGCCATCGCGCGCACGCCGGCCCGATGCATTAGCTGGCACCCGTGATCGCACCTAACTTCGGGATTTTTTTCTCGCTCTATTATTAACCGAAAGCACTAGAAAGGGATGCAGTGTGCTTGACTCTACCATGACCCACATTTATCACCTTCTCGTTTGAACAATGAGAGCGCTAAACGTGCGCGTTTGCGGCATGAATTAACAATCGCGGCGTACTGTATATAGCCCACATTGGCTTTGATATCTTTATACTGGTCACTTCAACAGGCCAGAGCTTTAATTAGCACAGTATTTAATTTAAATTTGTACATTCTTTAATATTTTTCGACGCAGTGACGCTCCGTTAAATCCAATTTACACTAGCGCTGCATTTTCGCGGAAGTACTTTTTATGACACTATCTTTTTGCAGTCGAGCCAGGCAGAGATTGCGGTAATTTAGTTGGAGGTCATTGCGTGCGTGAAGCTTCAGAAGCAGGGCAGTGGCCGCAAAAATGATGCGAAATTTGCTTTAACGTGATTATGAATTTTTTTAGGAGGGGGCATGGGGGGAGGGGTTCAGTCCTAAAAGGCTTGGGGCCTCGGTGTAATGCATATGCCGCGCATTTAATACCTGGGCTATAGAAATTTCATTCCTGCTTGAAAGAGAACAATTTTTTTCTAGTTTTTCGTGCTCTCAAGAGAGATATATTTTTATTGACTTCTGTAGAAGTGAGCGTAGCCAAGGGTTGGCTTGAAATTTATGAATGATTGCTGACGGCAACGGACGAGCTAGATTAAGAGATGGGAAGGTGATGCTGTCTTTGTGACTTATTCAGTGTAGCCCATCGAATGCATTCAATTAGTGCCTCAGACGCCCGTGGTGATGCAATATTCAGCGCTGTAAAGGACGATAAGAAAGGATTTAGCCATTCTGTGGCTGGGTCGGTTTCAAGGAAACAATTCGTACTATTTTAGAAACACAGAGCTTAAGAATCTGACGTTATTTTGATAGCATAACTAAATATAAATTGTAAAGATTGCACCTATGGCGAATGAAAGTCAGCCTTAAAAGGCATATCTGCTGACTCGCTCCTCACGTGCCGCTAGACCTCGGTATCGCGGTAGACTTTCACAGTCGCGGCGGTCACACGAAGGCCTTCAACGCTCTAAAGATCCATAGCAGGCAAGAAGATGCTCAAAGCTTATTTGCGCGAAGTTTTGGTCCTCCTTTGCACATTATTCTTCCAATCTGTGGCATTAATGACTCTCCCAGATGTCATTCCTTTTGCAATTTGCCAATAAAGCTGTTTCGTAAGAGCTGGAAAAGCTGCCAGCCGCAGCCATTACCATAGATCTGAGAGGGGGGCAGGGTTTTGCCAGTTTTTTCGGCTACTTACTGAAAACATCGCGCCACCCCAACACAAATTTCAGACGCAGAGTACAGGTCTGGAGCATAGAATACACAGCCGCTGTGGCACACCAGCACATATCTGGCCAGATGCAATTTTTATTGCAGGTGACTCTTGAAACGTTACACGGAAAACGCACAAAACATCCAGGATAGCACACACTTCGGAAAATATAAATATTCATATAAACCGCCGGTTACAAGTAGCATAAGCTCGAACCCAGCAACATGAAACATTGCATGGTGTTAGCCTCAGACGATATGCGTGAAAAAGGAACAAGTATTATTCAGAGTAGCGCACCAGATGCAACTAAAATTTTACAACATAACATAACTGAAGGAAACGAAGCAGCTAGTTTGTATACTCACAAAGTTTTGGGCAGGTGGTACAACAAAAAGCCGCGCGATAACACTCATGTACAGCAAATGAAATAAACAAGATTATCACGCAAAGAATTAGAATATATATACAAATGTACGACATATATTACTAGAATACATTCAGGCAACACAGAAAAGCATTCAAGCCTGTGAAGAAATGAAAGCGTCATATGAATATAATATTAGGTCCCATAAAGTAGAAATGCTCGACCCACGACAGAGGAACACGGCCTGCCCATGGCGCTGAAGAAAAACAACACAAGCAAAGCGACGCTTTCGCGCGCGTTTCCAAGGCGACGGCTGGGGCCGGCCGCAGCGGCCAATCATCGGTCAGAAAAGCGCCGAGTGGAGAGGCGGGCGAGGAGGATGTGCGAGGGTTGGCGGTGCGGCGGCAAAGTTCACAGAATGGCGCTACTTTCAAATTATCAAGGGGCTTTACCGCATGAAGCGGCTCCTCTTTCCGCTCACAGCGCGATCCCGCCCGAGGTGCAGTGTCCAATGCGGGACGCCTCTGACGTGATCGGTTCGCCGTAGCGCGTCGGGAGGGAAAGCGTCCCCTGCGAAGTGTGCCGTGCTGCTGGCGAGGAGTCATGCATCTGCGTGGTGCTCCCAAGCGAGATAGAGGACGATCCCGTCGAGGCGTCAGCCCCATGATCGCGTCCGCCTTCATGGCGCGTCGCGGCCCGGCTGTCCGTGCCGATCACGACGTTTGGCTCGCGTAGATCGTTCCTCCCTCCGAGACACCGAGTTCTTTGGTTCGTTCCGCTTGCTCAGGCGCACCTTTCGTCTTTGTGTGACTCAAGAGCATGCTGAGCGAATGAGGGGGTGGTGCGAACGGGGTGCGATAACGCTATCGCGTTCCACTATTGAAGGCGAAGCTTAAGCGTCCTCCAATTTTTTTTCTCGCAGTCCACAGAGAACACAATAATTAGAACATATCCATGTACGACATCACTGAAGGGGGGGCACAAGCCCTATTAGGAACGACTGAACATGCTTCTCGTGTAGCCGAGTGTGATAATCCCAGTTATAGCATTTCAAACACCCACACACAGCGCGTAATTAAAAAAATAAAGAAGCATTGATGCGTGCGCAATCGTGTTTTTGTGTACGTTGTCATATGCTTTATCTCGCGGTCACGAGTCCTCGAATGCGCCTCATTCACGTGCATGAAAAACAGGTCACAGAAACTGCCAAGTACGTTTTGTTTATTTGACGTAACGGAACAATCACTGCGCGAGTTATGAAGTCGGCACGCGAACCCGAACGCTTTATACTTACCTTTCATTCGTACACGAAACGCAGTTTACGGCATGGGTTGACCACAGTGCACTTTTAGTCTGGAAAGTAAACCCAACGGCCCGAAATTAAGGACGCCGAGAGGTAGGGAACGGCCCTGTTATGCTGTTAAAGGGAAGCTGAAAGGTTTTCCAGAAAAAATGAGTGAACATGTGTACATAATGGTTTTCAACCCTCTGAATTCGAATATCGTATCGAAGTTGAGCGAAAGAAAGCGCAAATATATTTTATTTCGACGAAAAGTGCAGCAGCGGACACGCCCAGCTCGCGCGTCTCGTTTCCGCCTGTGATTGGTCGGGCGACCAGTGACGTCAACTTTAGCGACCGACCGCTGCCGCTCCACATGAAGCGCGGTGCCAGGTAGTTTGGTTCCGTAATGGAAAATTAAGAGGTAATAGAAAATTTAGAGAGACTGCGTTTTTCTGAAGAGTTCGGCGTTGCTCCCTACATGTACGAGCCGATTGCAAAGAGCCGGCCTCTCGAAGAAGCAAACGATGCTGGTGCGAGCAGTGCTTTCGACGAGAACGAAAGCGAAGTCTTGGGATCTCCTCGTGTTGGAAATGCTCTTTGATGAGTATGTTTTTTGCAAAACGATCTAGTGATCTCGCCGATCTTTCGCCGATTTAGTGAGCTCGTTTCCGGTCAAACAACTGTAGTGTTGTGTTCCTGCATGCCTCCTCGTGGAACGTAAGCGGGGATGCGATCGTCGGCATTTGTGCGCTGTCCAAAGCTGTCGGGAACCTACAAAGACGGTTCAAACGCGTGAAAAGCTTCCCGGTTCATGCAGTACGTGTAGTGACCTTCATCTGTGCGCCATCCGCACACTACTCGTAACCGAAGTCGTAAAGGCGGCGAATTCCGTCGGCTACGCGAGACGGTCGGTTTCTCGCTGTGCGCGAGAGACGGGGGGAGCGTAGCGTCTTGGCGTGCGCCGGCTTTCCAGCACATGCAAACTCTACATTTGCACTGCGTTATGGTAGCTGCGTGCAGGCTGTTTTACAACACACGTGCGAATAGAAAATTCGCGGCGCTTTGCGACGAAACCTGCGTCGAGGGCGGGAAATAAACATGCACCTTCCGTTCAGCGTGCTAACATGAAGGAGCTCGCAGTAAATCAAAATCCAGGTTTGGGCGAATTCGTGTATTCATAAGGCCTTCCAACACCAGTTATCATCAGTCAGTCCGCACTCGTGCCGTCTTTGTTTTCGTTGCTCCGATCTTTTCGCGCTGCGTTTAGAAAGCCTGCTAGTGGAAATTCTGGTGATAATCGTCGTCACGGAAGTGGTTGGAGCACAGCAGTGTTGTTCTTGAGGGCTTGAAATTCTTTCGCTTTACAGCAGCCTCCCACTTCCTTAAAAGCTTCTTGTCTTGTGGGAAGCAATGGAAGACAACATCGTCGCGGCCGCTGGTGTTCGTGCAACCGTAGGCTGCACAGAAAGACGGCATGATCGGCCCACCACATCAGTTGATGCTGCGCACGTTGACCACCACTCTACATACACACAGACGCACCAACAAAGAAATGCAGGGTCGATCGAAGCATATTACGGCGCCCCGCACGCAGAAACAAGCACGGTCAGGCACGGTCGCGCAGGCTGCGAAGGAGCAAAACACTAAAGTTGACTTCACAACACCGCGGTTTCCGGTCTCCGCTCGCATCGTCAGCGTCAGCAGCAGCGCGCGGCATTCGACGGGGGGCGGAGCTACAGCGCAATTTCAACCGACGATTACGTCGCTCCTATTTGAAAAAAAAAACCCAAATTTGACCTACATGGTTTATAAGGTTCCCGCATCCGTATATGAGCGTCTTATTGAATTCGACAGACTCTTCAGCTTCCCTTTAAGGCAGGCCCGCTATGCGGGAAGGCACGAAGTACACTATCGTGTAGTTTACTACAACAAAACGAAATCCCACCCGAGCAAGCTTGCTCGGCGTGGAGTCTTTTCTATTCAAAGCCAGTATTCTACGGTCTGGTTTCTCAGGCGCCGTAGGAAACTTGTGCAGCGAATACACTTTACACAAGAAGAAGCTTCTTGTATCTCCGTAAACGTCGAAGAGCAACTGTCTTTTTCGCTGGTTGTTGGTGCAGCCAGCGACGGCACAGTGCCGCTCGAGCGAGTAACCTTCGTAGTACATACAAGGTCGATTCAAATAGGTCGCGAAGCTTCGGGCGAAAAGCGGTTCAGTACAGATTGTCACCGACATCAGCATGGGGGGTTATGGGAGCAGCGATTGAAGCGCGACTATGTTTTGGAGGGAACAAACATTGGGAAAGAAAAACGTTTTTAATTCAAACGAGACACAGTTATTTTAATTCAACGAAAATAAAATTCATAGCCAATTTTATATATTCGTGAGCAGTTAAGAAAATACAAGTTTAATTTCATTATTATTAATAAATGCACTTCTTTTCAGCGCCCATCGCTACAGGGGGCGTTGACTCCACTATCACTCGCAATGCAATGCACGTCTTGAAATGGGCAGAAAGGCGCACTCGTATCAGCTGTTGAAATACGCCCCCCTCACAGTTTGTGCTTTCTTGCTTGTCGAAGTTTGTCTGAATTTGGTGACGCGGGTAGCTTCATTGCTTCTTAATCTTTTCAGTCAAAAGTAGTGAGTTACGACCGCCAGATAATTGTGTAGTTGTTTTCGTGCGAGTGCGCTGGCCGACGGGCTTGGCATCCAACAATAGGATCAGCACTCTACACCTAAAGCTTTCGTCGGCCTCCAAAGAAAGTATGTTCTGTGCAGGGATGCGATTTCGACAACCGTACGGCTGGCCTTTTCCTGCATCGCTTTCCACGCTGAAAGTTCGAAACGCCCATCAAGTCGAAGGGCGGGGCATTTGAATATATAGCTCCAAAGGAAGAACAACAAAACAAATTTCGCGCCTTCTAAAACAAAGTGACGTCACTTCTGCTTTTAACGGACATGGCGTCACGTTATTTTTTCTTCCGCCGGAAAGGTTCCCACCACATACCGGTGGCGCTAAGCCCCATGAACCGGCGATGGACCGCCATGTTTCGAACGTATGGGCTCCTATGGAAGCTTCGCTACCAGGTATATTTACCTTGGTACATATCGCTCAGCAGATGCGGTAAGAACACGCCTACATCAAACAGCTCAGCAAATGCGACAAGAAGACTTCTAAAAAATTGGAGGAGGCTTAAGCTTCGCCTTCAAGAGTGGAACGCGACAGCGTTCCCATCGACCCGCCAAGGGGTGCGCAGGGAGCACTTACGAGGCGCCCCGCATCGGACTTTGCGCCCACCTATCACACGGAGAGCGTCGAGCAACGCAGCGTTCGGCGCGGCAACGAAACGTGCGCCTGAGCAAACGGAACGAACCAAAGAACTCGGTGTCTCGGAGGGGGAAACGATCTACGCCAGCCAAACGTCGTGATCGGCACGGGCAGAGAGATAGACAAATAGTAATCTAAAGAAAGGAACGGCGCTTGATCCTGCAACCCGCGTGGGAGCACGGCGAAGCGTCGTCAGGGGAGAGGGAGTCGGGGCCGCAACGCGCCTGGCACCGGTCCGCGCACAGCAAGGCCCAATGCGCGCATGGCGCGCCACCTGTTGGGGCAGCGCTGTACATTGAGAGGAGGGGGTCTTTTGTGTTTGCCGCAAGATGGCTCTGCGTGTGCGGTAAGCGCAGAAGAAATGTAGCGGAAACGTACTTCGCTACTCGTGTAAATGCGACTTCTGTAAGTTACATGCTCATAATTACCGATATACACCGCAGTATAACTTTCTACGGCCCGTTTTTAAGGCAACACCGCGTTCACTAGAAGCGCGTTTGTACCGCTTTCAAGCATCGAACTCGTGGCTGAGTGGTAGCGTCTCCGTCTCACACTCCGGAGACCCTTGTTCGATTCCCACCCAGCCCATCTTGGAAGTTGCTTTTTATTTATAAAGTGCCTGCCGTGATTTATCGCTCACGGTCAACGCCGCGGACGCCGACGCCGACGACACCGGCTTTTCTGCGACACGAGCTCCTTAACGCTATCGCGTTAAAACAGAACATGCGAACACAAACCACAAGTGAGTGCATTTTCTCCCGCCTTCTGCAGTCCCCACAGCCTTCGCCACAAGGCAGCACCTGGTGTTGAAGGTAGCAGCGCGGTTGACACACTCGCTACGAGGCTATAAAAAAATCTGGTATATACGCGTAGTGCGCGTGTGCGCGTCGACGGACGCGCCACTGGTGGCGGCCTTGCAAAGTGCGCTCGAGAAGATACATACATACCAACTCATCTATCATTAGTTAGTGTTGACAGTTGAGGTATGGCTGAGCGGATAAGCGGAGACGGTAGCGGAGGGCCGCACGAAAGTGTATTAGCTCGGCGATCCTTCGCTCGGCCGAGCGGAGTGAGTGGAGCGCCTTGTTGCGCAATATGTCGAACAAGGTTGAAGTAACTCTGAAAAGATCGGTACGCTCGCTTCAGGTTCTCAATAGTTGTCATTCACTTCAAATCGTCGCCAAACGGCCTGGTTGCTGAAACCTCTCGCACGATACAGAGGTTCTCTTCAGTGGTGAAACACTTCCGAGGCTTCTCCGCCTGGAGGCGATCTATCGCCGCGTTTGAAGACTATTCCGACGACATGCCGCTGGCGCTGCGACATGCCGACACGATGGCGCTTCGCGCGCTTCGCTGGGGAAAGGATACCAGCGAGCGAACCGCCCACTCCCTAAAAACGCTGGTCGCCCCAGCGTACCGCACACGCGCCGTGGTACACGGCGCATGCTGTGGGGACGAGGGAAAACGTGCGAAGGCGAGCCGAGATGAGAGCTGGCTTCATGTGCGGCTAGTGATGAAGGGCACGTAATCTAATGTTTCGAGGACGCGTTGAAGCGAGAAGCAGCACAGAAGCGAGTGAGGCAGGTAGGATGCAAATCATTCTGACCGCAAATAAAGACGGGGACAGAGGGAGAGAACACATAAACAGGATCACCATGACAGGTGCCTGTTGGAAGGTGTTGCCTGTCTTAGCAGGAGTGTCTCGCAACCGGCTTCCAATCGAGCAGTATCCGCCATTCATAGGACTTTGACGTTTTGTAAAGACAACGAGTTTGTTCTTTCGGAAGCAAACAAAGAGGGGAATTTCTCGTGCTCCCGAAGGGCATGTTTGGTGCTAAAGCCTCTGAGGCACTGAAGAAGAATTTTAAACCTATTAGGAACTCTGAAACTAGAGTAAAAAGCAAGGTTATAAGAATGTGCAAGTCTCTTAGTCTCGATAAACTAGCTAGGGACGTCAGTAGCGCTTCAGGCGCCGCGCTAAGTGTTTTCTTTACTGCGAAGACACATAAACCCGGCATCCCATTCAGGATAATAGTTAGCGAGTGTGGAACGGGGCAGGTTCAAGATAGCCGCTTCACTTTAAAGACTTCAAAGACGCTTGTTATATCTGACCCCTTTGTTACAAAAAGCTCTGACGAGGTTGTTGACTTTCTAAGGGCTAACCAGGACATAGGTCCGGCCTTTTCGGTTGATGTAGAAGATCTTTTCTACTCCGTTCCTCATAAAGATTTGTTTGTTGCTGTGGGGATGTGTATTGAAGAAAACGGCACTGTTCCCTTCCAGAACGCAGTTGGTATTTCGGTGGAAGATTTTTTAACTCTTTTAGAAACCTATCTTAATAGCACTTTTATCAGTTATGACGAACACTTCTATCTGCAGAAACATGCAATCTGAATCGGCTCGTGTATTGCGCCGCTTTTGTGTAAAATTTTTTTAGCTACCATTGACAAATCGCTTGATCAGGCGTTTGGGGGGGGGGGGGGTTAAACGTTTTAAAAGTTTTTTGGTATATGGATGACTTTTTATTTGTTTTTAACGGGCAAGGAAGTTTAACTTCTTGTGACAGCATTCTAGCTGTTTTTAAACAACTTGGTAAAGGGCTTTCTTTTACTCATGAACTTCCAATCGACAATTCTCTGCGTTTTTTAGACCTACGCATTTCCTTTGCCAAAGGCCACGCGTGCTGGCAGTACTTCCCTCGGGCACAGAAGGGCTTGGTGTCATATGATTCCTCCCAGTCAAAGATTGTTAAACGACGAGTAGCGATACTCTGCTTAGAATCGGCTCTCCGCAAATCGTGTGTGCACAAGATGCAGCTTGCCTTTGACAATCAGATTTCCCGTCTTAAGACGGCAGGGTTCCCTGACTCGGTGGTAACGCCAGTGGCGGAAACCCTCCTGCAGAAGGTAAAATGATCTAGAAGGAAAGCAAGGGTGAGGACGGCTACTATGGCCGTAAGACCTGAAGTGGTGCCATATATTCACAAGGTCACTCACAACCTAAGGAAGGTGGCAGGCAGGTTTGGAGTCCCCCTTGTCTTTTCAGCCCCTTTTAAGCTGGCACGGCGCTGCCCCCGCACCTCCCGTGATTCTAAAGGAAGGCAAGGCTGTGGCAAGAACCACACCAAGCCGTATGCAAAATGCAATGTAGGAGTTGAGTACGAAATCCCCCTGGCGTGTGGCAAGTCCTACATAGGGCAGACAGGACGGTGCCTGAATGATCGAGCCAGGGAACAAGAACAAATGTTAACGAAAGATGAATTGGCGTACTTGCGTGCGCGCTGCAATGCCTGTCGCTGTGCACCTCTATTTAAGGAAATAAAGATTTTGGGGAGAAGCCATGGCCAGACTGCACGCGACCTGATGGAGGCTTATCACATAAAAAAAGAAAGACCAAGTCTGTGTTAGTGACACCTCCATTAGGTTGTTTCAATCGGAAATAATTTTTTTTGATAATTGGTTGCCACGCTAGGCTGATGAGTGTTATTGTTTGCTGCGATCTGCGCATGTTCTATATGCCTACATATGCCCACGGGCTGCCGTGAATAAAACAGTTGAAAGTTACCGCCCGTGCTGTTTATGTGTTCTCTCCCTCTGTCTCCGTCTTTATTTGCGGTCAATATGATATGCAGTAAACACCAACTAGGCCAAAGTGAAGTTTTTCTGAGGCAGGGAGGAGCAGCGTTGATTCCCGCTGCCGGCGTTCTTCATCATGCCAACGATGCCAGCGATGTGGCACCAAGAGTTGTCGGTCATCGAGTGAGATCTGTTCCTGATTGCCTGTGCGCGTTTGACAAAATGTTTGTGAATTTAATTGGTAAGCAATTGTCTACTGCAATTCAAACGACAGAAAAACTTCGAAGCTTAGTTAGTGTACTTGTCTAATGCTTTGCTATCACTATCATTGCTTGCCCTTTCGGCCGAAACTGCGACTTTTGATGCTTTGAACCGGCGCCCGAACAGGGCTGTCATCAGTTCCCGGTGTAATCCGAAGAGAAACGAAAATAGCAGGCCGCTAAAACGAGTCTGCTAGAAGGGGACAGTCCCGCTTAAATTTGGCGGGAAAAGTTGGGACAGCAAGATGCATTTTGATCGTTCGCGTTGCACCCTATTGATTGAGTGTTATCGGTAACGCGTAAGCGAAAACAGATTTTACCTTGCATGCAAGTGGACAGTTTAATTATTCGGGTGGCGTTTGTTTATCAACCGCCGTTTGTCCTAACAACAAACAAACATCAACAAAACGCAGATCCAACGCAATGTTGGAATCTAAATGACGCGAAAGTTGTCTTAGTTAAGGATAAAGCAGCAGTAGCAGATGACACGAGCGCATGTTGTTGACAGAAACCTCTCACGAGTCTCACGATCTCACAAATCTCACGAGGACGAAGGCTCATCCTTTCGTATGATGCTCGTCAAGGGAAGGATGTCGAGACGCGTATGTACAGAGATGTAGGCATCGTCACATATCTAAAAAATATGCCTATCCAAAGCACACGTTGGAATCTATCAGAAGCGAACCTTTTGTGGAGCGGTGGGTATTGAATCCTATACGACTAACAGGGATACGTACGATTGTGTTTACTTTCACCTATGCAGCGTACAACGCTATTCAATGTTCATGTTTATCCACCACAAAGATCAGAACTGTAATCTCGTGCAGTTCTTATGTTTATGCACTACACCGCTCACAAAATGTGGTGAAAGGCAAACACCAAATCAGGCGGATGCACAGTGGGGGATTTGTACGGTCGGCGCCAGCCACCCCTGCGTAGAGCGCGGCAACGGTGGCCTCCGGGGCGCTCCTGAGGAAGCTAGCGATGTCTAACGGTAGCTGATGGGCACGTCTGGGCACAGCAACTACTGTTAAATGTCGCTGGCTGGCTCGTAAGGTGCTCCAGCAGCCACCGGTCCAGCATTCTACCCAAGGGTGACGCCGACTGTACGTAGTGATGCAACGAGGACGAAGGCGATGTATAATGCTCGTCCAAGAAAGAATGCTGTCGATCGGTGTAGGCACCGAGAAGTACAATGAATTTCTAGTTAAATAACTCCGGCGCAACCTGGATGATCCCTCCATCGTTTACCTCACCAACACCATCAACGAAGTGTGGAAGAAAGGCGAGCTACCCGACGCCTGGAAACTTGTCCACGCGATCTTCGTTCCCAAACCGGACAAGGTGCCTAGCCTATATCACCTCCGCCCCATCTCGCTCACGTCGTGCGTGGGTAAGGTGGCCGAGCACGTCGTCCTCAACGGGATCGGTCGATACCTCGAGGACCACGAATGCCTCCCGTAACACAAGAACAGCTTCCGACCCGGGTTATCTGCCCAAGACGCCAGGTTGCTCCTAAAGCATCAGATTCTTGATTAAGGAAACACTCGGGACATCCGTGCCATACTCTGTCTCCATTCGGAAAAGGCATTTGATAACATCGCACACTCGTCCATCCTGAAGGCAATCACAGACCTTGGGCTTGGGCGTTGGTTCCATGACTTTGCCCGCTCCTTCCTTACCCGCCGCAAGGCCGTCCTACGCGCAGGGGACCTTGTGTCGGAAGCAGCCGAGCTCGTACAGCGGGGCACCCCTCAGGGATCAGTCCTCTCGCCGAAGCTTTTCAATCTCGTGATGATCGGGCTCTCCGAACGACTGTCGAAGATCAACAGGCTAAACCACACCATTTACGTGGACGACATAACCATCTGGTGCTCCGCAGAGTTGGATGGCTTCATCGAATCCGTCCTGCAGGAGGCCGTCGAAACCGCTGAGTCCTACCTCGAACACACTGGTCTCAAGTGCTCCCCCACCAAGTCGGAACTGTTACCGTACTTGCCCAAACGTCGGGGTGCCAAGCCCAGAGGGTGGAAACCCCCAGCTGAACGCAACATCACCCTCCGTAGCAGGGCCGGCCGTAACGTCTCCAAGGTACCCTCCATCAGGGCCCTGGCCTTGATCATCAAGTTTCTAGGAACAATAACACCCAAATGGTGAAGCAGCTCACGACCAAGACGCAGAACGCTATACGACTCGTACGCAAAGTGGCTAACTGTCACCACGGCTTCAAAGAACACAACCTGCTATGCTTTGTACACGCGTTTGCTCTCCGCCACTTCACCTACGTCACTGGCATGCACAATTAGCTACGCGCTGGGCGCAATAAACTCAACTCCTTCATCCGAAAAGTAGTGAAACGGGCCCTCAGCCTTTCGATCACTACTTCCACGAAGAAACTCCTAGAGCTTCGCGTGCACAATACGCTAGAAGAGATCGCCGAGGCTCAGGAGCGAACGCAGGTGACCCGACTCACGACCACCAAGGCGGGCAGCCACATGCTGCGCGAGCTCTGCTTCTTCTGATCGACTACCAGGGATCCACCGAAGTTGACGCCGGTTCCCCGTGAGATCCGATACTTCATCACGATCGCTCCTATTCCGCGAAACGTACATCTTGACCGCAACAGAGGCAGGCACCTTGCCCGGGCGACCGCCTTTCTCCAGCGCATTGAAAGTGGACGACGGCACGTTCGTGGACGCCGCCGCCTACCGCAAAAACAGAGCCTTCGCCGCGGTCGCGGTCTCATCTACGCAGCGGACCCTCAATTCCGCTATGGTCCTCACCCGTGACCCCGAGGTGGCGGAGCACGTAGCCATAGCCCTGGCCATGCTCGACGGCAAACGGAAAGTGATCTGCAGCGACTCCAGACTGGCCATTAAAGCCTTCGAACGTGGCGTCGTCTCCGACCAGGCGTTACGCATCCTCCGTAGTACGGACCTGGGCACCCTCAAGCACCACACTGTCATCTGGTTCCTTGCCCATCTAGGTCGGCTGCCGGGTGACCGAGATGGTCCCCCGGCAGCCGACTGCCTTCCTCAACCTCAACGAGATCGCCCACGATGCAGCGTGTGCGCTTACCGACCGCACCGTCCCCGGGTAACCCCATCTCGTCGAGCTAGAGGACAATAGGGACGCGCTCATTACGTACAGCGAAATTACAAAACACTTCTACCTGGGGCGCCGCTTCTTTCCGCCACCACACCCAAACTTACAGGCCGCAGGCGCCAACACTTCGCTTACTACAGACGCACATGTATCCAAACCCCGCTAAATTACACGTTTTCTATTCCAACGCATACCCTATCGACACGTGCCCCTCGTGCGGAGACACGGTGACACTTGCACACACGCTCTGGGAGTGTAGAAACGTTCTTTCCGACTCTACCTTGGACAAGTGGGAGAAGTCCCTCAGAAGCTCACTATTCGCCGACCAGCGATGGGCTGTCAGCAGGCCCGCGAAGCGGCCGCCAGGTACTCCTTGTCGGTCCGCTAAGTGCGTCCTGCAGGACCATAATAAAGTTTTCCAGTCCAGTACATAACTATTCTACAGGATTCGACAAGAATGGGCACACGCCCAGTGGTACATACCGAATGGATAAATCAAGCATACATAGAACTGACTTGCAGTACTAAGTTGCTTACTTAGGACTACAAGCAAGTTTTATATTTCAGTTATCAGCAAGTATTAGTCAGCGAAAAGAAAACCATTATGCGCTTTAATGAAGTTCCATCATGCAGCAGGGATGTTTAGTCCATATTCAAATTAGATCATTCATTTTCATTAATTTATCATCATGGAGTGGTGGCAGGCACATGCTTAGAGCCACGAAACGAAAGAAGATGACAAGCAACATATATTGCACTGCAGAGACAAAGAGAACGTTAAGAACAATTGAGATTAATATGGACCAGGAGCAGTGAAGCTCTGAGCTCGCTTTCAAAGAAGCGAGCTTAGCCTGGAGCAAATGTTTGGATAAACGAGAGCATGGAATCGTCATGGAAGTTGAGCCTTCTTCTCCGCCTGCACACTGCAATCAGCCACATCGCCAGGAGAAGCAATTCGCGAGCAAATGGAAGTTCATGGGAGGCGACGAAAACGAAGTCGCGCCGACATGCGGCCGCAAGGGCGGTGTCGGCGTCCCCCCTGACGCACCCGTGTGGGCATCGCGGCCACACGAGTGCGGAGCGGCCTCATGGCCAAAGCTGGCGACGAGGACTCCAAGAACGCTGCCAAAGTAGTATCCGAGCCCAACATGACGTACGTCGAGGAGAACGCCGACCTGCGGGCGCTCATCGATACGGTGAGCAGGTCGCGACCACCGGAAGGCGACACCACCCGCATGCTGCTCGGCCAGTACGAGACTGCCTTCCCCGAATTCAAGCGCTCCACGCAGAGGTGAGCTCGACGCGCTGCGAGTGCGCTCATGGATGGTGATTGCCGGTCCGGATGCAGTGCACTGCGCGCTCATGTGATCCCCACATGTGACCCGCAGATCACGTGACATCGCAGTAAATATTAACGCGCCATCCACGCGTACCAAATGAGTGAAAGACTTTTAGAAATGCTGTGAAAATTCTCATTGTAGTATAGCCTGAAAAATCGGGGTATATTGCTGACCATGTAATTTTTGTTTACATACTTCATTCTCCTCTCGTGAAGAAAAGTAGGCTGGCTCACATACGTTGGCTTCTATACCGGCAACGCCACTCTGCAGTAACAGCACTGAAGCACATACTACACAAGCAGATGGGCAGAGAAGGTGCGCAGTGGAACTGTGGGGACACTCACGTTCATTGAACGAACGTGTTGCGTAAAAAAGCGACAGACAGCAAGAATAGTTAGTCATCCAAGTTTGTTGGAGAAAGAAAGACGACGAAACTAACCTAAGGAGCCCGCAACACTTTTCTTGAAGCTTGTCTAAACTTTGCATGTTCCAATACAGGCAATGAGTCTAAATAGGGATGTTTTCTGCTTTCACATATATCCTGCAGCATTTCGCACTGCACGCTTATTAAACGAATGGTTGGGGTATGTTATATTTACACTTGGCTGGTCTTCGTGGAAACTTGCAACTTGATTGAAATTAAAGAAAATTATCTAGTTACTTTCGTATGACAAATGTCAAAAAGAAAAAGAAAGACATCGAAAAGAAAAACAACACTTATGTATTCTGATTCTTTAAGCGACGTGTAATAGCATGTGTAGACTGTGTAGCCTGTGTAGTGCCTTCTTAAGCATGAAAAACTCTTCAAATACTTAGGTGTGCGGTTCTTGTGCAAGCTCGACATAATGCACCTGCGTTCGTGATAAACGTTCTTCGCTTTACTGTATAAGCAATCATTCCTTCAAATACTTTATGGTCTCAAATACTTTATGGTCTTGTACTTCCTCATTGGTCGAATGTGTTTCAATGTACGTTTAGTGCGACTAATATTGGTAATGAAGTAAACTGTCTTTTCGAGGACGCCGCTTGAAGGTTACCTGAGGACGGCACGCGAAGATTTGAAATTTCCATTTGATGCGAATGCCTGTATCACGTCAAGATAGGTTCACGATATACGGTAAGAATGCATGGAGAACTTTATGTGGTATATAAAATTCATACGCACGCTACAACGCTTACAACGCAATAACCTTGTTCGTTTAATCATGGAATAGAAAAATCACAAGTTAGCGCGGTAGCTTTATTCAAACAAAAAGCCAAACAACAAACATTAAACTGCAGTGATTCTTTCGGCTCTTAACTTATTTAATACGATAGCAGCAAACTTTCCCAGCGGACACTGCCATGTGTTAAGAACACCTTGTTATCTGCGGTGCACCAGGGACTTACATCTCCCCCGCCCTCTCTAGAAATTTATGTGAACACTATACCTGGCATAGAATGGTCTGCACCGTAAATAACAAAACACTGCCATATCCTAGGAACACTTTGTTATTTGCGGTGCGCGAGGGGAATAGGTATCCTCTCCCCCTCTCTCGGACCACCCTCTTCCTCCAAAATATTTTCTCGCTACTGCATTGCGGTGCACAGAGAAATGTTTTCGTCTACCATACCTGCTGTGGCCTCCCAACACTTACAGAGACGCCTCTCAATTCTCTATGGGAACGTACCAGATTACAGAATCATCGCATATCAGGCGCGTGCCCAGAATTTTTTTGCAGGGGGGGGGGGTACCTTTACCAGTACAAATGTTAATAGCGCCCGCTATTCGCCATAAAGACGCGTAAACCTGCCAAAGAGAAATGAAATAAGGTGTATCTCGCAGGTACGCCTGTGAGATACACCTCTCCTTTACTAGGCAAAAATGGAACCACATGAAATGGACTCGCGCAGGAAAGAAGCGTAGGAAGAACAATGCCAAGAACAATTAAAAAAGGGAAAGTGTAAAAGAAAGATTTCTATGGTAGCACAGAACTTTAAAAAAAAAACAGCAGTTGACAACCAAGGCACATGGCCCACGCGGGGTTGTGTTACTTCGCCAGTCAATCACTGAAGCAAACAAAATCGTCGTCATGCGGTCTTTTCAAAATGGCGTTGTACATGATACCTCCGAAGCGTCTGCTGTTCTTGGAGTCTTTTCATCGACGGAAGCAATGACGTGTGCAATAGACATGGACAAAGTATATGGAGTCTGAGCATTTCACTCTTCGAAAGTCTACCTGCCATGGTTGTTTAGTGGCTATGATGTTGGGCTGCGAAGCACGAGGTCGCGGGATCGAATCCCGGTCATGGCGACCGCATTTTCAATTGGGGCGAAATGTAAAAACACCCATGTACTTAAATTCAGGTGCACATTAAAGAACGCCAGGTGGCCCGAATTGCCGGAGTCCCCTACTACGGCATGCCTCATGGTTTCGGCACGTAAAACTCCATAATTAAATCTTCAAAGTCTGCGGTGCCATTCATTTCACTGATCAACCCGTTTTACTCATGAAACTTCACTGCCAACTGAAGTGAAACTTGACATTAAATAGTTGCAGCAAAACAAGCATGTTATTTCAGTTCCATAAAGAATTAGGATTTGGCCATTCCACTATAAAAGGCGAGGCAAAAGGCATAAGATTACGCCCTAATAATTTTATTTTTGTGGTTACCGCCTTGTTTGGGTAACAGGAAAAGTTTGAAGTACGAATTATTTGCAGCCTTGCGGAGGAACAGTGGCTGGTGGTTATGAGGGCGTGTGCGGGACCTCACTGTACATTTGAGTTGTATCGGACTATAGCAGCGTTTTTTGAATTAGCTGTGGAAGAATAATACAGGAATATACTTTTGCGGAACAATCACAGTTCTTTTGGATGTGTCGTTTAAATCGGGGGGGGGTGGGGGGGGCTCCCCGGCCCCGCCCCCCTGGGTACTTACCTGTCAAACATCCAAGTGGGTAGTGACATCCATGTTCTGAGAATGGAGATAACGTGAGGACAATGCCTCCATCTTTCCACAAACAGACTTCCTTCTACCCTGAGGCGGACGCCAGGGGATCGCTCCCTGGACCTGGACGACGTAAACGAAGTGAAGATTGGCATCGAGAAGCGGCTCGATGAAGAAACCATCGACAACGAGCATTCCTTCACGCGGAAAATTGACGGCGAGCAACGGAAACGCATTGCCGAGAGTCAGTGCAAAAAATCTTCGTTCCAGGTTAGTGAGGCGCCAGCTAATGCCGTGCGGTGTGCGTCGATGTTTTATTTTTACAGGGCGGCGAAGAATCGTATTTAGAGACAGTCAAAAGGCTCAATAAACCAGCAGGAGTTCCTGCTTCAAGGCGCTATAAAAGTACTTTTACCCATCCCCCACCCCCGTTTGGCGACAGACTGGTCAATTAAAACTTGCGCTGCGACCAGTTTTGCGTTTGAGATTTTTCTTATACCTTTCGCGTGCGCAAAACAAATGCACGTATACTCAATAAGATGTAGTGAACAGAAGCGTTCTCGAGGATGGTTTATCTCAGAAGTCCTAGAATGCACCAGCAATTTTTGCTGCAGGTCCTGTAGTTTTAAAAGATACACCGATCTTTGTAACGTTTTTTAAGGTAACTTTATAAGCACTTGTTTATGAATTTTATAACCCTGCATTTGATCAGCACTTTATCAGTCACTACGAGTAAAAACTAAAAGCTGCTAAAAACTCTTTAGTAGCAACCACTGTCACACTTCGGTAATGACTAATATTAAAGAGAAAGACATTGCCGGATTCCTTGAGGGTCTTGAATGATGTATCCTACTAGCTACGTGGACGCGTACGGTGTGAACTTACGTTGTCCTGCTGCTTTGTGGTGTATCTCGTGGGCCACGCGTAGTACAAAATCAAAGGAAGGTGCATTGACCATCTTTCAGATGTTAGCGTTTCGGTCACACAAAGACGGTCGTACGATCCTTTTACGACTGCGTCTGCCCGTCGTGGCTATGGCACGCTGCAGGACAACACGAGCGTGCCGGGAGCGGGTGCCGCGTCGGTGCCACCGCTGCAGTTGGGCACGCTTCGGCGCGTCAAAATGACCAAGAAGCGCACCGTCCAGGGCAAGACCACCATCAACCGGACCACGACGCGCAAAGAAGAAGAGCGCAGCATGACGTCGCCCACGGGGGAGACCGACTGCCGCCGGAACGTGGACGAGTCGAGCACCACGGCCGAGAACGCCGAGACACACGAAGAGGAGCTCGTCGAGACGTACGACGATGATGACGCCGCGCTGTAGCAGACTGGGCACGCCGGCATTTAGTCAGTATCACGCAACGCACGGGAGCGATCGAGCACGGTGACACGTCTGAAACGCTCACAGTGGAGAAAAAGGGGGAGGGGGAGTCAGCGGCGCGACTTCTCCGAGTTTATTCAGGGAATTGTAACTACATACTAAAATGTTATATTATATAAACGGGATGAGTACTTGATGTTCAGATTTGGCATCACTTCGCTCCTCTTCACGGCTGCTTTTTATTGAGGTAGCCTTACCTAGCAGTGAGAAAGTCCAGGGGCGCAATGTTTGCTCGAGAAAGTAACGAAAGTGAAGAAGAATATAAGTGGTCGCAATGGTAAGCTTCTCGGGGCAATGGTGAGTTTCAAAAACATGTCTACTGGCGGCGAAAACGTCCCGTGAGGGTTAGCAAACTGTCCGAATTTTTGGCATACTTGGTTGAGTCAAGTAATGCCTCTGGAGGATCAAATTACAAAAACCATAAGACTGATAACAGACTAGAAGCCCAGACTCTTATCTGAACCTGACATGTAGACGCCATGTTCTTCATTTTGATATCATCGCGGCTCAAGACTATTCTGTCTGTTTCTTCGAGGCTTTAAATATGTTGCAGTCTTAATGGGGTATCGTACCTAAACTGTAAGCGAGGGCTGACACAGGGAAGAAATAGCTTCGTAATAAGTGACTGGTGCAAAAAGCTACTGCAGGAGCCTGCTAGCTAAAGTATACTACAGTGCCTGCACTGTCTAGGCTCAAATCAATCCAAATGCCCTCCAACTTCCCCTCCCCCTGTTTTTTCCAACGCGAGTTACCGCATGTCACGTAACACAAAGCCTTATTCCTTCGTGGTTTCCATGAATAACCGCGACGTTCTGCAGCATGACCTTGGGGACTCTGGCTCAAACCCGCCTGCGCTTGTATAATGGACGATGGTCAAGCATCAAGATTTGGTGCTTGCATTGCAAGCATTTGCTGTCCTAAAGTGCAAATGAGAGGAACTTCTATAAGATCACTGCTTTTCTCCAACAGGACGGCAAATGTGATGCGACATGGCCAAGTACTAGGGCGGAGAAAGTCTTTGGTATGGGCGCTGTAAAATTCTACAAGACGGACGTACTTAACCGAGGAGCGAATAATATATAATCGAGGAACGAGTAAACACTTCTTAGGGCTAAGCTGGGCTTCTCCGTTTCTCCATGCGTTGCCTTTTCATACGAAATGCAAATACGGCACGGGTACAGACATCCACATCCCGCTACGATTCCGGAAAAACCCGGAGCATAGTCAACACGGTTTTAGGAAGACCTCCTAGGCGTACAATTGACAGTGCAATAAAAGACGCTTTCCCGAATATGGAAAACAGAAAACTGGCTGACGATTTTAATAAGTACTTCATTGAATCGGTGATGAAGTTACTTACGCCCAGTCCATCGGGATTCCGCGTGTACGTAACCCAACAAATAACTCAAACATTCATTCTGCTTACTTAGCTTCTATCTCAGAGACTGAACTCTGGAATACAGTCAGGTAAATAATAATAACGAAATCACCTGGCTACGATGACATTAGAATAAGGGATATCATTGTACATTTTGGTAAACTAAAAGCGATGATACTACAGATAATTAACGAAACACTAAAGACAGGACATATCTATAAGAAATTGAAAATCAGCGCAGTAAAACCCCCTTTTAAAAAAGGCCCAGGAAATTCTTACAACTACAGACAAGTTGCTACCCTTTCGCCTATTGCTTGTATTTTTGAAAAAAAAAAATGTGTTCGTTCTAATATGATGTCATTCTGTCAAAAGTATGATTTATTAAGCCAAACTCAATATGGTTTTCACCCTGGACAGTGCACAATTCATCTGTTAGAAGATTTTAGGCACTTTATCTGCGCTGAAATTGATCGGAACCATATTGTTCTAAAACTTTTTATCAATCTTCAGACGGCATTCGATATAATCAATCATGAACTTCTACTACATAAAATAGATAATTTTGGTTTCAGAGGGCCATATCGGTCATTCTTTCATAATTTCAAAGAGCGAAAACAGTGTGTCAAATAGATGACTATTATAGTGCATTATCAGATATTAAATAAGGAGAGTACCTCAAGGGTCCGTCCTAGGACCCCTCTTATTCAACATTTATAATAATGAACTAGCCAGCTTACCGCTCAAATTCAAGCTGTACTTATACGCAGATGACACTGCCCTTGTACTGCCTGGGACATCTTATAGCACTTCAAACAGATATACAATGTGTGCTCTTTCGGTTTTCTCTTAATACAACAGTCATTAACAAAGCCAAAACAAACCTTATATGTTTACACAATCCACATAAAGTCGTAATAAATTCCAAGCTAATTTACTTGCACCACTCATGCTTTGGGAATTGTTCATGTATCCCGGTGAAGTTAGTAGATAGTGCAAAATATTTAGGCATGACGTTCGACAAAACGCTATCTTAGAATATCCATATAGCGGAAGTCGCAAATAGGTTGAAAACGGTTTGTGCTTATCTATATGCCCTGAGATAGTTATGTGATGCATATATAGGAAAAATAGTTTATAAGAGCTTAGGCGAGTCAGTAATAAGATATGATCTTACATTGTACGGCCGCGCATCTATTTACAAATTAATTGTGTTAAATAATATTCCAAGAAAAATTGCCTGTATCCTGTCATACGGAACACAATTTCATAGTGAAAATGTATTACTTAGCTTGAATCGTGTCGACGTATTATTCATAGAGAAGCAGTTACTATTTGAAATTTTGCATAAACATTATTTCTGTGGTTCTTTCAAATTGAGAAATATACAAACACGCAATTTACGCAACACAGAAAAGTTTATTATTCCTCGTGTCTACACTCATTACGCAAAGAGAAACCGTAACTTTTATGTACCTTCAAACTCTAACAAATTTGAAATCAATACCCCACTCACCTCTGTCCGACAAATTAAGCAATTCATACGGTCATTTGTGCAATCAATTGAATGAATCCACATGGCTTCCTATGCTGTCCAGTCTATAAAAAGTATCTTCTATTGTTTTTTATGTATAATGTGGAAAAAAGATAATCTCACGTTTATGCATGCTCTGTCTTTGTGTAAGGCCTCGTTTCTTTCTTAGCTGTTTCGCGACATACTAATGTTGTACTTCATGACCTATGTTTCCTTATGATGTGAACGATATCTGCTTCTAATATGTCTAAAGGCTTAATTTGTGCATGCATCTGCACTGAAGCAACAACGCTGTGCTGTCCAGCCACGCTCACAAGCATTAATGCGCAAGCGGGCTGGCTATTACAATGCATGTTTACTTGGAAATAAAATTATTATTATTATTATTATTATTATTATTATTATTATTATTATTATTAGCGTCATTCAGGCATGTGCAGGCGTTCGCGTGATCCTTAACTAACCTGGTTTTACTTAGTCAGGTATGTGCCGCTACAATACAGAAACTTTTTACAAACCTCTGTCTAATATTATGCAAGTAAAAGTGCTCAAAATTTAGGATTATCATAAGCGCCCCCGGGCATGTTTGGAGAAGTAAGAAGCTGTCTCAGAGTAGATGGCCCACCGATTCCACGCCCTCGCAGCGGCAAATGATGCAGCGGCCTATAGAGCTCCGCTTCCTCTTTCTCGGTATCCTCAGACGTGAGGAAAGAGCTCTAAGAAAGTAGGCCGCCGGGTGGAACGTTTGTGAGTAGTGTGTTCCAATTCATTCCAGCAAGCAAAGCTGACTTGACTGACGTCTATGAAGATAGCTTCTCCTCTGCGTCGGTCTGCGTATTGGAGCACAGGCACGACTGGAAATATTTCACCCGAGGTGTAAAAAAGTTTTGACGTGAAGGCAAATTGAATGTTTTTTCTGTGTTCGTTTTTCCCCCACAAATGCATAGGAATAAAAAAAAATCCTTAATTCTCCCGCATTTTATTCGAGGATGTGGTACTATACCTGCTTCATTGCAGATGGCTTATAACAGACCACTGATGTTCGACGACTCGAACACATTGCTTTCATTAAACAAGGTTTTTCCAAGGCGGTGCGGACCCCTCACCTAAATAGCACTCATGCGTAAGGTTTGACGCCTCCAGGCACGTCTACGGGCCTCTAACGTGGTCGTACTCTTCCCGCAGCTCTTCCTTGTAGCACCACTGTGTGCATTCTTCTCGCAGTACAGCAGAATTTTCTACATTGTCGTGTACTTCGATGCTGTCTCCTCGAAGCTGTATTCTTTGTTGTCTTCGTCAGGATAGGAAAATGACATTTTAGCTCGGGGCTTCTCTCTAAATACATGGGAACGGAGCAATCGTTCTTTTCTCGGCAACCACTGCATAGAATTGCACGAGGTTTACTACATTTACAAGAACATTTTCTTAATCTATAGTAACTGTAGCAAGCAGATTTTTTAAAATTTATTCCGTCAATGTTTTCATAAATATGTTTGAAAACTGCAAAATTAGAAATAACTGATATGTACAACTCTCTAACTCAGAAATGAAAGACGACATCACAATTGTGTAAACTGCACCAAATAATACGCTTAACGCGTATAAAATTTGAATATTATAGATTGTTTTAAATTATAGCATGTATTTGTCAGTAGAATCTTTACCAAACCTCTGTCAACGTTGTAACAAATTCACGTAATATGTAAATTTAGAAATCACATTTGTCCGCTTTGGCTGTTCTAACGGATATAATTCACAAGACTGCGGTATCAGTTTTTGTTGCGAGTCACTAATTTGTAAACTTCGCGTTTCTAGTTTCTTTAACAGTACCGATTCTTGGCCATTTTTGTAACGCATTTCGGTCCTAAATAAAGATTCTGCTTCTATAGTCACTAGAATTTAGCTTTCTGAAATGCAATACCTTCCATTAAAATTGGTTCAGCAGTTCTTTGAAAAAAACATTTCAACGTTTTACATGTAAAGCTTCCTCTTAAGCTGGTGGCTGTCGGGCGATGACGGCCAGGATTTGGTAAGCACTCATACTTTCGGTCAAAGGCAAATCGAATACAGTGTTCTTGACCGAAATACATGGAGTGCGACATCCTGTAGCAGTGGCGAGATAGACTATCGCACATGCAATAAGAGACATTCGCAGTTCACGCAGGTACTCGTCTTGCTGAATGTGTTCCGTCCCTGTCTTATAGCGACGTTAAATGTTTTCACAGTGTGTGACCAGCCGAACTCAATTCAAGATACTGGCGTTGAGCTCTCAGTGCGAACACTCCGCTCCTTTTTCATAAGGGCGATACATGTTTCACGAGTCTTTTTGTTATTCTGACTTTGCTACTGGATCCATGCAGAAATGGGCCTACTTTTACAGCGAAGCTGTATATGGCTAGCCGATTCCTCCGCCCGTCCGTCCGTATGTCGGTCGACTGCATGCCAAAAAATCCTCCCCCATGGGCATGCGCGAAACAAAAAAGAGAAAGGCATGTGATTAGCCAACACCACCTAGATGCACAAAACCTGTTTACGCCGGTCCATGACGCCACGCTACCTGGCCCGAAATTTCTATTGACAAGGCTGGCGTGTTGAAAGCGGTGATGCCAAAATCACTGTTGCCTACTCGGGAGCACCCCCATTAGATTCTATGGCAGTCGGGTCAGGTAACACGATGTCATGGATCGGAGTGAATAGGCCTTGTGCTATCTAGGTCGTGTTGGATTGGCTGCGCCAGTAGTGACGTCGTTGCTCTCCGTTACAGCCCAGCGCGCGCAGCAGTTTCTTTCCGTCTCCGAAATGAGAAGGGCCACGTGTCATACGTACTCCTCAGGAGCAGGCAGCCTTCGATCAGCGACGTCGCGAGCAGAACCGCGAACGAGCTCGTCTACGCCGTGCCGATGGCCGATGCTGCAGTCCGGGCACAAGAACAGGCTCGTGCAGCCAAGCGCAAGCAGCAACTGCGTACCGAGGATCCGGCAGCCTACCAAGCCGTCGTTTAATGAATCGTCGGGATAACCCACTATTAAACACCGGGGCCGCACATTTCAGCTTAGCTGGTTAATCATCTGTACGGAGTGCTTGGGCGGTGAATTTTCTTCTTTTCTCTCTTAACGCATGTCTCGAACTATGCTGCACATATTGACATAAATTGTGTATTAGAAGACAGCACACGAAATTCTAACTCTGCAGGTACAAAATAAAGCTTGTGTGGCTGCATGGCTGCTTTCCTCTTTATTAGCGGCGGCCACCGGCAGCTGCGCAAATGAGCTGCGAGATACCGATGTTCTTGACCTGACGTCCCTTGAGTCGCTCCGGTGTAACGCACGGCGGTGCAGTCCAGCTGTCCGGAATCTGGTTCAGAAAGCGTGCGTGGCAGTCGCAGTCCAGGGGGTTTCCTGCAGAGGAAGAAAGGCGCGCAAGTAGATTATGTAACAGGAAACAAACCATAGCCCCATAGCTTCAGTGTGCTCAAAATTTTGTGCAAAAATCATCGAGGATGATTGTCAATGTAAACGAACAGCCGAACGCTTCCAGAAAGCTACTCACTTTGTTAAAGGAATGGTGTGCTTGAGGTCGTATATTTGTTGCAGTGAGGGTATTTAGGTAACGTTTGTTGTTCCATGGCGTAATTCTGTAGAGAGAACGGAACCAGTACAACTCAAGCGGTATAACCGGTGGATAGCACGTGCGTCTCGAAGTCCCTTGTTCGTTTCTCCGACTGCCAAGCACCGACACCATAACGAGCACAAGAGCCAAATAAAGCTATTCGCTTAAAAAGAAAAGAAATCGGAATCAGCTGCATCTGTGGCGCGCACACGATCCGATTATAGAAGGCTGTGTTGCACACATGTTAGGGGCGAAACCATCAGTGCACTTCGCGATACAGCGAGATTATATTCGGCGAGAGGTATAAGCAGAATATCTGATAACTCAGTGGAAGCGACCACAGGCTAAAAATGTAAAAGTAAGCACGTGTAACAATGTGTTTCATCACGATTTGAGAGATTTCTGTCAGCTTTAGCCTTTATAATTTTTAGCTGTAGCCCACGAATCATCACCTGGCGCTGTCATTCCGTTTCAAAAGGAAAATTTGGAACCATAAATAAATTTAAAGAAAATTTTTGCAAAATCTCCTCTTACCAGAAAGATACTCTAAAGTGTCATGTCCAGAATAGAAACGGGAAGGAGTTGGTCGAAGATGTGTTTAAAAATTTTCGTCCCACCTTCTACCTTTCCCTAAATGTGTTTCGTGTGTTTCACTGTATTTTACCCATAAATCTAATGTCCCGTTTGTAAGGCACCATCCGTACAGAGAAGTAGATTGTGGGCAGCTTACCAAGAAAATGCACCCACCCTCTCAAATTTCGTGCTCACTGTTGTATTTGAACTTCTCACTGAATGAAAACTACGCTTGGTCAGTTTTCTGGCACACATATTGGCGGCGCACACCGCGCGACATCGTCTCGTCCCTTCAGTAGAACAGGCGTGATGTAACTTAAGTATACAAATCGGTATAGAATCACACATAAGACTAGACGGCCATAGACTACGATCCAACAGAATTTAATAAAGCATTCAAGCAAAGTGCATGCCTGCATATTGCTTGTAATGCAGTTTGTCGAGACACTTGAATATCGAAGCGCGCGATAGCACTCCTGCCACGTCCATGTTGAAAGTAAACCATATTAATCGCCTACAAGAAGTTTATTAGACAGTCCTTCGAAAACATGGAGGCGTTCTTTTGTTTTGTTTTTTCCCCGGTCTATGAAGTCTGCAGGTAGTCCATACACAGCTTGTATAATAACTTAATAAACAACTCTACAGGCTGTCTATATACAGTGCTGATTAGTATCGAAGATACATGTATCTTAGATACTACCTTAGATACGCTTTGAGTAGATCGTATCTGTATCAAGATGCGTCTGGAAAGACTTGTATCAGTATCTGTTTTTCCAATACGAAAAAAATGTATTGTGTATCTTAAGGTACAAGATACTGCTATCGCAACATCACTATGTGAAACTACGTATAAACTCATATAAACGTCGGCTGAACTCCGCTTCTCAAGCTGATACTGCTGCCAAGCCACCTGAATAAAACTAAAGGCAGCGACATCTTTTTATCTTTCCGCCAGAGCCCTCAAGCGAGGGCAGGCGATGAGGCGTGCGCGTCCCTATTGGTGGACCAGAGTCACGTGGTGGCGCTCGCACCGTCTCGACAGAAAACAAGCGCGCCACGTCTGCGCGCCGCCGATGTTTTGCTTTGATTTGTTATTTTAAAGCGAAAGCTTTAAGTGATCCCCATGCAAGTGACCTTGCACGCGACAGCGACAAGCGACGCGATGGAAATTGCTGTCGCGTTCGCTCGTTGCCTACAAGTCGTACCCCATGCGAGCGACGACTTCGAGCGACGTCTCCCCAGTGTTGCCGGTATGAGGACAGCAATATAGGGGCCGAAACTATCGTGACGCGTGCTTTATTAACTTAATTTGATGTGTTTTACTGTAAAAAGCACCATAAAATACTTCTGAAAGTCTTGCAGTAGGTTCTTATCCTTGCACGTATAAAACTTCAATCGTTTGCTCGTTCCGTGCGACAATCAGAAGTACTTGAGTTATGTACATCCAGTTCCGGCTTCGCACTATTGGTTAGTCGCTCATAGCACTTCCGGGCGACGAGCGACGAATTCTAGATTTGCAGAACCGAGCGATCGCGCGACAATTCCCAGCGATCTCTTCAAGCGACGGCCCGATCCATCGCTCAAAGCCGTAGCTCGTCGCTGTCGCGCACAAAATCACGCTCATGGGGTTGAGCCCTTACTGGCCGCGAACTTGCGATTTCGCCGTGGCGGTGCTCCAAGGAGGCATATGACGTCACAACGCGAGCCTCGCCGCGGATATTTCTCTCTTTCTTTCACTCGCTCCCTAGTCACTACTGCGCATGCGCCACTAGTAGCACCGAGCCACAGGTTCCGCCGCTGCGCAGCGTCGCGCCTTTCTCCCGCAGCCGTTTCGTATGACGTCACACGCGTTCCTCGTCGTTGCGCTTGCCTCCGCTCGCTTCGCTAGCTGCGTCGCATTCCTGATAACATGTCAGAGGATTGAAAAGGAGAGTTCACGTGCGCCGCAACCACAGTTGAGGCGGCAGTATGGACGGCGACAATTCTGATAAGCAGGAGGAGGCCTGGAATCGACATCGGAACGAGATGAAGAGGAAACGAATCGCCCAGGAAACAGACGAACAGCGTGCCGAACGACTGGCTAAATGCCGCAACACAGCTAGACAACCAGACTAACCTGGACTTGCAATCAAAATTAAACAAGGCGAACCCTGCTATGCCTTAGCTTTCGCTACGTATATCCTGGCATAGCCGAGCTAAGCCACTGCCAAATTTTTTAGTTGCGTTGGTGCCCTGACACTTGCTCACAGCCACCGTACTGTTCTGTGTACGCTAATGCGGGCGGCGTCTTTCGCGCAAATTCTGATGCCGCTATAGTGTGGTTATGGAATTTTACAGCGAAGATGTTTATGTCTAGGGTTCCGAGCATTTTGCGTGTCCGCCAACAAATTTGTGTGAGCAAGAATCATCAGCAACGGCTCGTGCCACTGCTCACGCGTTCATCGTCGTCTTCTACACTGGCTTTTATCACAGCTGGCTCGTTGGCTCTTAGCTTTCGCTACGTATATCCTGGCATAGCCGAGCTAAGCCACTGCCAAATTTTTTAGTTGCGTTGGTGCCCTGACACTTGCTCACAGCCACCGTACTGTTCTGTGTACGCTAATGCGGGCGGCGTCTTTCGCGCAAATTCTGGTGCCGCTATAGTGTGGTTATGGAATTTTACAGCGAAGATGTTTATGTCTAGGGTTCCGAGCATTTTGCGTGTCCACCAACAAATTTGTGTGAGCAAGAATCATCAGCAACGGCTCGTGCCACTGCTCACGCGTTCATCGTCGTCTTCTACACTGGCTTTTATCGCAGCTGGCTCGTTGGCGCCCCTCGGCACAACCGCGCGAACGCGGCCGTGCAACTTGCTCGCGCGTTCGTCGTTGTCGTCGTCTTGCGCAGCTGGCTCCGTTGACGCTCATCATTCCAGCGTTCCCACAGTGCCTCTCCCTGTGGGAAGGCGCTGACGGTATTAGCCCATGCACTGCCAGTCGGTGCGGTGATTTCGGTATCAAATTCTTTGCCTCAATATATCGCTCGCGCCTTCTTCGTCGTCTTCTTCGACGGCTGGCTCCGATGCCACTCATCATACTAGCGTTCCTATACTGCCCTTCCCCCAATACCCGCTGTGGTTACTTAGTGCATGGCATGGCGTCGGGCTGCTAAGCACGAGGTCGCGGGATCGAATCTCAGCCACGGGTCCGCATTTCGATGGGGTCGAAATGCGGAAACGCCCTTGTACACAGATTCAGATGCACGTTAAAGAGCACCTGGTGGACCGCATTTCGGAAGTCCCTCACTACGGTGTGCCTCATAATCAGATGGTTTTGGCACGTAAAACCCAATAATTTAACTTAATTTTTTTTTTGCTCCTGCCTTTGCGAAGGCGCTGACGGCGCTGGTCCACTGCCATTCGGTGCAGTGCTTTCGGTCACAAATTCTTTGCCTCACTATATCGCGAAATGAAAAACACGAATGCATATAACAAATGTATACCATGAATGAACACGGATGTGTAAAAATAAATGTGTGTGCGTATACCTTTCGTCACGATGACCACTGATCGAGACACTAAATGTGTTCGTAACTTTGTTCAAAATTCTTTGTCACCTCTTTTTCGTGTGCTACACAGCTTCGCTGGTGATCCACCTTCACAGAGTGGAATGGCTCATGATTTTATTTTGGGTGGTGCTTTATTACAAAGTCTGAATAATGCAAGAATGGGGTTGCCTTGCGTCTAGTGGCTTTCACGCATCTGAGATTTGAACGATCTCGTCCATGTAAGTTTGGCTGCTGTAAACCGAAGCGTGGATGGCGCTGCTTTCGGGAGACTTATACAAAAGGCGGCTATTTTGTCTACATGATTGTTGCTCGCAAGCGCAAAAAAAAAAAAACAAATTTTCGGAGTACACAACATGAAACTTTTTTGGGCTGTACAGGCTTTCTCATAGAAGAAAAATCGTAAGAGGATTGCACGTTAATGAATATGTCGCTGAAGAATGCTTTTCGCCAGCAGATAAATAGAATGTGAAAGGTAATTTGCACCTTTATGCGCTTTATATACGCTATACGTCACAAGAAAATGCCGCTACCAGCGTTGTTGGTGCTGTACAGTACACCTGTCCAGTTATCCGATATTGCGGAAACAGTCATACGTTTACGGACACGGTAAAACTCCTCAGCGGTGTTTGAGCCATCGTGTGAAGCCTTATTGACGTTTTTTGTAATTTAATGGCGACCCCCTAGCTGGTCGGCGAGCAGAGCAGGTTATGTTCTGGATAAAGAAATCGGAGCATTTTGGGCCTCCTTGGCGCAATGCGAAAACACCCGTTTGCTTAGATTTAGGTGCACGGTAAAGAACCGCAGGTGGTCGAAATTTCCGGAGTCCTCCACTACGGCGTGCCTCATAATCAGAAAGTGGTTTTGGCACGTAAAACCCGATAAATTAATTGGGCCTCCTGCATAGGCGGGCCGGGCTGTCTCAGCGGCGAAGTCTTTACCAGCATTTCCGATGCGTCCAGGCAGCCACTTAAATATAATGTCATGCCCCTTATCAAGAGTTTGATAGAGGTCCTTTTCATCTGATGGTCCAACTGCTCATGAGTACTGTGATGTAGTTCAAATTGCAATTACTGAATTTGGACGCAGGGACCGCATTATCGATCCCTCTTGGACTTCATTAGGTCAGCAAATCTATTTTCATTCATTTAATCATCCTTATTCACCCCCATCCCATACCCTTGTATGCCCTGAGGCATTTATCCTCGCATTAAAAAAAAATTACTGAACTGCTGTTTTAGAGTCGCAAAATAGGACACACTTGCGAAGTTGATTTTGCAAGAGGTATCTTACAACAACACGCAGGGCAGCAAGCTCTGTAGCCGTTGATGTCATATGGAACACTTCAAGCTTGATTGTAGCGGTAATATAAGTGCCATCAAGCGCAGGTGATTTACCAAACACCACCACTGAGGTTTCAAGCACTTTGGTCAACAAGCGTGCTCGGCGGCAACAGTACCAAAAAAAGTCCTTCTACGTTTTCTAGGGCAGCACTCGTGTGATCATGGACGCTTCGGGCGTTGATTATATTGTTATAATTGATTATACAGCTCTATCTACCATGATTGCGAAAGTTTAACAGAGACAACAGAAAGAAGACACCGCACAAGTGCTTTTCCTTGTGTCTGCCTTCCAGATACGCTTGCAAGCTTTCACAGTCATATATTACCAACCTATCTGCCTCCCCCTAGAATTCGCTTGGCGTAGAAATTTCAATAACGCGCCAAAGCGTCTGCTCCGATAGCGTCTGACGCTCCTATTGGGGCATGGTCCTCCTTATGAATAGGATTTGTTTTCTCGTGAAGTCATCTTCGGAGCTTTCTGACTGTTTTCTGACGGCTACAAAAAATTGGAATCCTTCTTTCACAATCCCCTCATTCATCAGGGTTTTCTTACGCTGGCGTGGCAGTTTTGCTTCCTGCGTTGCATGCGTCAATGACAAACCTAGCTTCCACAGAAGTCATGCAGCCAACCAAATCAGACAGCAATGCAAGCAAATAAGCAAAGTATGAAGATGGCAGCAAGGTTGCCTTCATATACACCTGTGCGTTTGTCTACGTGAAAGTTATAGAAAAAATATAAAGAGTCGTTACGATTCTGTTTACTTCGGTCTATTTGTATTCCACAGACGTTTAAAGCGCTTTGTTGTATGAAACTTCTCAGTAATAGTCGATTGCAAAAATGGTTAGCGCATAACCATACAGGCTCTATATAGGTATGGCTGGGAAAATATACTTTGCAATTGTATCGTGATACGATACAAGATACTCGGGCAGCAAGTATTTGAGATACAGATAAAAGATACTACCACAGTTACTGCATCCGATACGATATTTTCCATTTTATCTTAAGATACTTCGACACATTCCCAATTTCTTATTATGCATCTATTTAATGTAGAAGCAAATGCGTATGCAGAACATTTTTTGCTTGGACAGGTCTTAACTCCGACTAACCTTGTTTAGTTTGAATGAAATGTATGTTGCTATCTCAAAATGTTTGTTTTCCGTGCTCAAAGTAATATTTTCATTCCCAAACAATTTACTGGGGTTACTTTAGCTGCTTAATATGAAAGCTCAGTATAAGCTCTGCTGTCAGCGCTCATTGCTTGTCGCTTTTGTAATTGACGCAATTAAACTATTTCTTGGCTTGAACTATGACACAGATTTATTGGTCTTCTCCTTGCCTATCGAGTTGTCGTCTTCATACACTTGACCGATCCCTAGAGCTATAATCGCTATCACAAGTTTCCCGTTCTGAGGCGACATTGTTTTGCCCCCTGTGACTCAGGGAAGTATTTACAAAGGCTTACTTTACCACTAGGAATGGGTGATATGCCTATACGTAACTCTTGCGGGGACTAACGAACTATTGAACGTCTTTTATACCTTTTCCCCGGTACGACGTCGAGCGTGAACTTCTCTGCACAGCATTGAACAGGCCGGACTCGAGGCCGTTGTTGGAAACTTAGGGATTGGAAACATGTCGCTGGCGCAGAAAGCAACGACGGCTTTACTTCTGTATCTGAAGTCGACCAACCTCTGCAACCCTTTTTAGACTTGGTGCGCACCTTGAAATGTGCACGAAACTGTGCTCTCTATCTCTCTCTTTATGCCCCTTTATCCCATTCTCCCCCAGTGCAGGGTAGCAAACCAGACGCACGTCTGATTAACATTCCTGCCTTTTCACTCCTCTGTTTCTCTCTTTCTCTGCTCTACTAGTGTATTCATTGCCCTAGCACCCCTACAAGCAAGACAGAAGATAGTCAACTATTCAGTAAAGACAAGTGTGAAGTGTGTGCAGAAGTTAACTTTAAATATATTATTGCGATAGAAATGATGTGGACACTGCAGCCGCATTTCTGCCGTTGTTGTCGGCGTCGCGGTGACGTTCAATATAAAGTCTAAGGGCGACAACATTGTCGCAGCGCGCCGTTTGCTTTATGTGAGAATGAAAGCTTGCGAGGGTGAGCCGACGACGGTGGCTATATCTCGCGTACACATAGTAGGAAAGCGGGGAGGTCTTCCGTAGCGAGCATGGTGGAAGGGGAGTGGTTGCGGGGGTTCCACCTTGGCAGTGGCTACTTATGGCGCGGCCGCGCGTGGTTTATACTGAAAGTGATCCGCGATGGGGACAGGGTGCGCCGAGTACTGATAACTTCGTGTGCGCTACTCTCGCCGCTTAGTTCGCATTGAAGCGAGAAGCAGCACGAAGGCCGATTCACTCGCTGCTGCTGCCGCGCTTTATCGCTGTAGCGGTTTGACAGCGAGCGTGCGCGGTCATTGATTGAGATGCGCTTATGTTTACGTGTGCGTGTATGACCCCATGCCTGTTATTTAGTTAGTAAGCGAATGCTTATAAGTTTATACAGCCGATAAAAGTACTATCCTTACTTCGTCCAGCTGTCATCTAATTTGCTATTGCAATCGATTCTCCGCCTTTCGGGCGAAACTGCGGCCTTTCTTATAGTACCACTAAAGTGCTGTCATTGGCTTTTGGACACACAGAACCATGGAAGGGTCAAAGATAGTATCCAGGGACACAGTTCCATTGAACTGACAGGTGAGAAAGAAAACGTTCCCACAAGATCAGTCGATGAAATCAATCGACGAAATCGACAATCAATCGACGAAATCACTGTCATTTGACCGTCTACTGCGAAATATGATTCGTTAATTTTTTTCCATTATGAGGTGGCGCACGCTACTGCTGACAGTTTTCTTTAGTTGCACATGTTTAGTAGCGTGATATTTTCAGTGTGCTGTACACATCACAGTTTTCTCCTACCCTTCACACTCCCGTTCTTGAGCTTTGCACTCTTCTAACAAAGAACACCAGAAATGAGCAGAAATTGAAGAAGCCCTTGTTTGGAAGTTTTGCCTCGCTAGAGCTACAAAGAACTTGATAGCAAAACAATAATCATAGCATAACAAAAATACATCTTTTCTGAAAATGTATCTCTTTTTTAAACGCACGATGGTTTACTTCAATGCGGGAAATAAGTGAGGCAATGTTTCACTACAAGGACTCAGCAGTAGTATACACAGATTAACCAAAGACGGCGCGTACTATATGCGTGTGTCTCAAGAAGCTTGGGTTACGGCAATTAAGAAAAAGGGCAGTTGGCAAACAGTGGTTCGTGACTCAGAAGGCACAATGACAACGCTATCCCCACGTAACGTTCTCATGGGTGGCAGTTTGGGCACATTGGTATTCCATAAGGACGAATAAAGATGTGCGAGCTAGATGTACACAGAAGAAAGGCACATACATACATACATAGTGCATTTTCATCCGTGCGTAAAGGTATTCAGGTTACCGCTAGATGTTGTGGAAGGTCACATAAGTGAATACGTTGCGAGCTGTTTGCATTTCATATGTCTTGCGATGGTATGAAATAGCATGTGCAGCTGGTTGGAAACCTTGCTCACACTGCATAGCTATTTTTTAACCTTGAGAAAATTCTTAATAAGCTAAATGTGACCAATATACCGTGCACTGTGCATTGATTCGCCCAGTTCAAAAGAATTCCTTGGTGACCTGCAGGAGCACGAAGTTGCACATGGTAAGTTTACTGTTACCACGGCATGCTGCTGGCACCGCTACCTTGCTTGAGCCCCCACCCATAATCTCGCCTCACTGCCAAAGGATCGACCACGTGCTTCCTTTTGTCAGACAGTCCTGTCCTATCGTGCATACCTCCCATCAGGTTATACAGCTCCAGCAAGAGTTCCGTTTTCCACATGGTGCTTGGCTGAAGCAAAAGTTCGACTAATGGTACCAGGAATACGAACAAAAGCACAACTCTTGTCTCCAGCACTCAAGCAGCTTTCAATGCTCTTGCTGTACGAGACATACAGCGTGCATCACCATCTATATACTGACGCTTCAACCACGGTGAATGCGCCTGCAGGATCGGTGATCTCTCCTGCAAAAACCTCCACGTCCGTAAAGATTCGACTATCTCACCAGACTAGATCGACTGCCGCGGAACTCGCTGCTTCTCGTTCTGCCCTTCGTGTAATTTCTTATGAACTGCCCAAGAAATGGAGCGTGTTCAGTGACTCCAAGGCTGTTCTTCATTGTTTGGTTTGTGCCTTACGTCGGGGACCCCTCGAAGAACTAGTTCTAGACATCAGACTGCTGCTTCACCAGCCCGTCGAGCAAGGACACCACATCACGTTATAGTGGATTCCAAGCCACTGTGGCATAATGGGCAATGAACATGCCGATGCAGCAGCACGGTCTGCACACGATGAAGGTTTGCAAGGCTCCATACCATTCTCAAGAACAGACGCAGCAATTAAAATTAGTGTGCGTGCAAATGAAGCCATAAGATATTTATGGAACACACCAAGCTTGAAGCACGCACGTCTGCACCGACTGGACCCGTCCCTTCAACCCCTCATCTGGATTCTTTCAACTCGAGACAACAGTACTTTGCCGACTGTGGCTTGGTGTCGCTTTCACAAGATCTTTTGCCTTCCGAGTCGGTATGGATGAGAGCGCGGCTTGCAGTCACTACGGCACCGAGGAGGCTATCGAACACGTACTGTTTCACTGTCCTCGGTACAGCGCGCACCGGCTGTCGCTAGCGGCCGTGTTGGCACGCCTTGACGGCAGGCCACTTTCAGAACGGACAGTCTTGGAATGCCGACATGAACTGTCGTCGCACCGAAAGTCGGTCAAGGCTTTGTGGACCTTTTTACGTGGCAGTGGCCTATTACAAAGACTATAGTGATCCCGTCCCTTTTTTTTTTCACGCCTTTCCTTTTGTCCCCGCTCTTCTTCCCATCTTTACTTCCCCTTTCCCTTCCCCTAGTGCAGGGTAGCAAACAGGACGTTTTAAGTCTGGTTGACCTCACTGCTTTTATCTCATTTGCATCTCTCTGTCTCTCTAGAGGTATGAACTTTTCTTTACCCCGCTGTGCCCCTCTCTATAGCACGCATATGATGTGCCTAGCGCATCAATGCTTCCGTCGACATACTTCCCGCAAGTATTTCCCTTGTACTGGACAGAGCTTATGTTCCGATCGAATGATGATCATGAATGACTGTATTGGCCTGAGGGTAGTTAATTCTTTTATACATTCTTATAAAAAACTTCTAGTTTAAAGTTCGGCCATGGTAATAGGTACTTGTTGCCCTTGTTTCGGTATGTTCACTTATCGCTTTAAGCTATTTTATTGATTAATTTTAACGAATGCTTACTGAATACTTTGGTTCTATTGAACAACACCTTCGTACGTTCACGCATTCGGCGCTGGCCGACTGCATATCAACGGAGGAGACCTGAAATTGTGTTCATCTCACCATCTAAAAAGGCTGCGGCATCGGTGCTCCGTTCGAGCAGAGTAGTGAAACTGCGGTCGTCGAACTGGTGAATGGCGTTTTGCTGAAGGTTGAGCTCAGTCAGCCGGGGCGCGTCCACGGTGAGGTCCGCCGGCAAAGATGTCAAATTTGCGTTCCTGCACAACGTGGCAAGCGGCGCAGCCGCAGTCAGGTCACTGCATCGCGCATCATTGCATTGCGCATAACATGCGCTTAGTGAAAAGGTTCACTGAAACAAGGATTATACTATTGCGTGTAGTCTTGCTATCAGAGCCTCTGCAAAAACACCAAGGGGTGATGTTCTGGAGTGGTTAGATTATACGAGTGAGTAGGTAAAATGAAAGCCAAGCAGTCTCATCCTTTTGTGCTTGGTCCACCGCGGTTCTCAAACAGCAGAGTCCATAATTAAGATTATAGACACAGCGTCAAGTACATTTTCTGCTTTGCAGCAGCTAAAAACTGCGCTAAAGGAGCAGCACCGTGGCTCAAATCAGCCGCACAAGCTTCCCAAAGCTAATAAGGGTACGTGGCCTCGCTGGTATGGCATCTTCTGTTTTGCTATAACACAGAATGGCACATTAGAAAAAACACATAGCGCTAACTTTCTACAACAGATTTGTTTCCAGTTCTCGCAGGCGTACGTATACTTCCTAAGCAACTGGTGCATACCACACTGTGAGCTAAAGGATATCACATAATTTGCGGTGGTGCTCCTTCTTTGTTTCTTTAAATATCAGTTCTTTGTTTCTTTTGGTGCGCAATCCGAACTCTATCTCTATGAGGCTCACCTACGGCGGAATTGAGAACTTATACACCGAGCGTCATGAGTCGAACATGAATCTCAATTGACTGCATTGGCCGGAAAGCGGTGTCGGTGAGAAACCGTCAATTGTTACCGTGTCCGACGTGCTAAACACCATACAGCGATACTTGAGGTTTGAAGATCATGAATGAGTCAACCTAAATCGAAAAACTCACATCCTATACATTATAACAACGAACCTACAATAATACCTAAAGGCTTTGTTCGTGCACGGCCACTATGGAGTTTTCACCAACTCGTTGGTGATTGCGTATTTATATAACCTGCGATTGGTGGCCTCAAAGAGCCCCAGTTAGTATTGATAGATAATATGCATTTTACGATTACTCCACGCAAAAGTATATGCCGCGCACATTGAATGATGCGCTGATATGTAACCTGGTCAGGACCGCAGAGGCACACAAAATCGGTTTATAATCATTTGCTGCTGAGTCCACCATAGTTTAAATTTGTTGGCATTGATTTGAAATATTGTATTTGTTCACAGTGGTGGCAGCTTGGGTGCATGTTAATTACGGGCAAAAAGTGGTTTTAGAGCTTCAAGCTTGCTGAAAAAAAAATTATTGCCCTCAAAGCGAGGACTAAAAAAAATTGTAATTTCTTCGTTTTCTTCACCGGGATTCTGCGAATATATCCTTCGTAGGTGAAAATTAATTTTTTTTCCCTGCTGAAAGCAATATATGGAAATATCAAGATTAGTATTGATAGGATGAATAAAGGATAGTTACTATATTTGTCAGCTAAAGCGACAAACAAAAGTAATGGCACGAAATGTGCGTTACTTTTCCGCGTCGCTTCACTTGACAATGCATACTAGCAGCTACATACCAAGTGGCTCAGATATTCGAGCTGTTGCAAGAAAGTAACGAACATAAAGAAAGCGCTCGTGAGTTAGTGTTATTGCTTTTTGGGTGTCGACTGATGTCTAGGTTTGTGTGACAAAACCTAACCATTGTGCCTTTATACCTGAGCGTCAACGATGTAAGGTTGCGGGCTGGCCTAGGCAGCATAGATCTCGAGAAGTGGTTGATGTTGCTGTTCTCGACGTGCAGCTCCTCCAGGTTTTCCAGACCTGCAAGCCAGTCTTCGTCTACGCCCAGGATAGTCGAGTTCAAGACGCGCACACGCTTGACACTCTTCGGGAGTTCGTTGAAACTGCTGGAGAGGTTGACGTAGTGCATGTTCAAGAGGATGACCTCCTCAAGCTTGGTCAGCGGAGCTAGCAGCGCCCATGATGGGGGTGCCGTGCTGCCATCGCTAAGGATTACCTTCTTGAGCCACGACGTGACACCAGTGAAGGGGTGCCCATCGGACGTCGGAGTGGGGCCATGCACTCGGACATTACGGAGCTCCACTACCAAGGCCATAGTGCCTTCAAGTGCTCTCACCGGTAAATAGTCGAGGTTGCTGTTTTGAAGAAGAAAGTCAACCCGCGAATAGCGATCCGGCGAGAAGTCGCGACGGACGACTGTATTGAAATCGGCGTGGCTTGTGAAGCCGGAGCAGGTGTACGTGACCCGCGATGTCCCGGACTCGACGCAAGTCGGTGTGGCGGCGACGAAGCACACGAGGAGAGCCCAGAGGGCCACCCGTCCGAAAGCGAGCATGGCTGCTGTGCGTGTGGGAGAAACAGCGGGACGAGTGCCGAACACAACCCGTTTGGGCGACTCTTGAAAAAGCCTGTGATAAACTGGCCGTAAGATGACACCCGTAGGAAAAGTCCTTGGTGAATTTGCTGTCGCATTCGTGGAAAGAAAGCTGACACTCCGCGATAGGACACATCGCCTTATGGTTCCGTGATTGTAGCTGAAGTGTGAAAGTGGATCTTGAAGGTCCGCCCACCACTCAAGGTCTTTCACAGCGTTTGTGCGAGAAGGAAAGCAGGCTCTCGGCCAGGAGATGACATGGCGATAGCTGTTACCATAAGGCACCACACACGCGAAAACATCGCGTCAGAGGTACGCGTCCATTTTTTGTAGTGTGTGTGGGCTTATAATAATTTAAGTCAAACTCCAGAGAATCAAAGCTGCACTTCTCAGCTTCTACTAGCAATACTGCAACAAAATATTTGCAAAGCGAAAGCAGACTTATTCCGTCGTAAGGGATGCGATACCCGATTACGCCAGCGCTTCCGTGAGCTTCACGCAATTGCTAAAGTGAGTTTTACGTTACTGGTGAGCAAGCACATGGCTGATAATATAACAGATAGATGAAGCGGTTGAGAGAACTATTCCTATCAATTTTGCTTTTGTTCTTCTATTTTTTTGGACCGCCAGAGGCTGTACTTAGCTAGACATATGCCCCTTAAATGCCCTTTTATGCAAATATACGGATTCGGCTTCACTGTGCGCAGCACAACGTGAAAATATTAGAGCAAAATTTTGTATCGGGTTTTTTTATTTAGTGGGCATATTACCATAGCTTTTACGTTATTGTTGATGTTACTGTGTATTGAGGTACAAAGGCGTAGAAGAATGCGCTGCTGAGAGTCGGCTGTAAAAAATCAATAATAAATCTCCGCTGCGCCAGAATAGTATAAATGGTAATGGCTCAAATGCATGAGCATTTCGTTAAAAACAATTTAACCCCGCGGTCAGTCGGAAATCTAGCATAAATGTGGTATCACTACGCATACGACACAGCATCGTTGTTCGGCGAAAGCTGTGCCACAAATGATTTCATTTTGATATGAGCGTGTGCACATCCGGAAGTGGATGTACATCTTCTTTGTCGCCTGCCGTTTTACATGTTTTTCTACCTTGTGATTTGCTTCGCTTTCTTAATAAGCGCACTAGGATAGAATTTCCATATAAATTGGCTTACCTAGTAGGAGCTATGGGGCCGGTATATTGTAAGGATTCCTTTCGCTCGATTCGATTCCTTTCGTATCAACCGCAGATCACGACCAACCGATCTCGTTGATGACGTTGAAAGGAGCGCCGCTGGGACCACTGATGAAGGGCGAAAAGGAATAGCATTGTAATAGAAGTGCTATGTCATCCCGGCACTGTTTTTCCCCCTTCTTTATTGCGCAATCCCGCGCATTTACATTGTTGAAATTGTTGTGCAAAAATAGCGTTTTTTGTTCTTGTGTGTATTTTTGTCGGCTTGTAATTTTTTTGTGACTAGCTATATACTTTCTGGAATGATATATTAGTATGCCATAATTTCGATTTTCCGATTTTGCTTTTTTTGGTATCGGAAAGGACACACTCAGGAAAATTACATCCCCGAGGGTAAGCTGGATGTCGAAACACCCTTTTTTGCACCCTTACTTCTCTGAACATTTTGAAAATGGGTGCATTCGTTAGGAGACAACCCTTAGTGCACCGTTTCATTAATATAGGGGTAAGGTGCTAAAAGCGTGTTTTGTGCGATACGTACACCTCGCAAAATTGAAGGGTGCTCGGGCACTTCAACATTTCAAGCAAATAAAAAGCGATGAGTCTATTAACGAGTGGTTTGCGCCAAGTATTTGTTAGAGTAAGTCATATAATCACAGTAGGCTATGAATGTCAAGTGGTACTTCATGAGTACATGCTGTCCCCTGTGGTGAAGCGGAAAGAGATAGCTTATTCTTTTACTTCCTACCCTGGCATTCGCTTTTTACCACTGGCTTGTTTAAGATATTTCAGCTCGGTGTTCTTTTATAGATAAGCTGCCAGTCGTCAGCGAGTCATAGCGAGTCAGCCAATCACAGTTCCTCAGGCGCATGTTCGTTTTGGTGTATCATCGTGCCGGTGCAATATTATGCGCTGTAAGTCTTGCGCTGATTCAAGCTGTAATGATACGAATAAACATTGATCAGCTACTTATATATCAGCTGCATGCGGAGCAATCTACTTCCGATAAGAACACAGCACTCATTGAGGAGGTGGCCCGCCCTGGTCGTAAAGTGGAAAGACACTGCTTTGTCCTTTTTCTGCTTCCTGCATTTCACACCCCACTGCTATCTTCGCTGAAATTGTTTGGTACTGGTGCTGATTTATAGATGAACTGAAGCACTGAATAGTGTGGCGTAACCTTATCAGAGCAGCTTGAGGCGCTACTGTACTGTTGAGGTGCTATATTATTCCCTTCGGTTGCGTTGGGGCGTATTGCAGAGAAATACTAAAACGAGCTTGCCGCTGGATGCATATGGCATAAGGTATTTGCCATTGAAGTTTGCCAGTGTGAAGATCATGTACCAGTTGATGATATCATGCTGATTGCTCTGCACAGCCTTTGAAAGAAGCGCTTCGCAGTGTGCAATGCAGATGTTGACATTAGACCAATTAGTCTGTATTCCCGAGAACTCATTGCAAGATTTCTTGAAGTATATAGGCAACAAAAGCGTGTAACCGAATGGCTCGATCAACTGGAGTCACTTGAATGCTTAAAATAATTTTTGAACTTCTGAATCGGCCATTGATTGGGTGACATGTTTAAATCTCTTCTTCTTATTGTATTTATGATTGCATTCTGAGAAAACGCAGGCAATAAAGACATAAAAGGGGCGAAGTGGTCGCGATCTAACACTTCCGACTGGCGGTCTGAAGGTCCACAGATCGAATCCAGGTGGCGCGGATATGTCTTTTTTTTTTCTTCGCTTTAATGTTTTATAAGTCTCGGAAATTCCTTTGGGATTACTTCGGCGGATGTCTTAAAGACTAGGGTACGGATAGCATAAACAATATCGCTGTAAAAACAAAATGTAGTGCGCACTTCGGCAATGTACACATTAAGGAAAAGGGTGCAAATAAAGAAATCACCATTCAAATGGATGTATATTGGTTTCCTTTATCACAGTTTCTGTGGGTGTAAGGGGTGAGTTATAAACACACTCTTAAAGCAGTTGCACCCTTTGGAGTGTATATTTGTCCCAAAATCATAATCGTCACCTGCCTCCTTGCTTGCGTTTTTTTTTTCGATAACGCTGCACTCGTTACTTTTTTGTCGAGAATGCTATGTCACGCTGATAACGGGCATGCCGTTCGTGACTTGGAGGTACCGGACTCGCAGTGTTAAAGAAAGGAAAGGTGGGCAAGGAAGATGATTGTTGCTGTGGGACAAGATAAGCCTCACAAGGTGCAAAGCTTTTAAAGAGTGCATAAGACAAACACCCTTAAGGGTGCAATTTTTTCTGAGTGGGTATACTGTTGTGTGTATACTGTTGGTATACAGACAAGTGGGTATACTGTTGGTATACTGTGGGAATACTGTTGTATACTGTTGTGTTGTGTTTTAATTGAATAAACAAATAAATCGAATGCAGCACACGTTCATGCACTAAAGCTATTCACAAAGTAAAATCCAACAAACAAGCTCCACTGCCATTAGGCGTCAATGACATATATCTGCGAACTCACTCATTAGTATATTGACTCAAAATCCCTCAGACTTGTGAGTTTCAGTCTCAGTGAGCTCGTGTGAGTTCGAGTGCGTCTAAGTCTGAGTATAATTAAGGCTCCCTCAATCGGGGTTTGGAAGGAAGTGCAGTATGAGTCGATGCAAGTATGAATAATTTGCAATTCCATTAGTCTTCGACTCCTTGAGACTATGGCGAGGGTGATTCACATGATTCCGAGTGAATCTGACTGGTGTGCGTTCGAACCAGTAAACGTGAGCGAGTACACGGGAACAAAGAATTTGTGTCAATGAAGCGAAACCACATCTGTAAGATTCCATGTTATACCGTGAATTGTACATGCGTATTTTTCCGAAACGTAGATTTAGGCAGCTGTTTATAGCTTCTGGGTTACTTGGCATTCTGTAATTAACTGTAAACTAATTACTTGCTTATCCATATTGCAGTTACCAAATGTAACCAGCGAGTTTTCAAGACATCGGCGCTAGAAAGGAAATTTAATACGTCAGCGTTAGAACGGTCATGCGAATGAAAACTGGTCTGTCGGTTTGTGTACTGCAATAGAAGAGAGAAGAGATAGAGAGGAGGTCGACACAGGTGGAAGGGGAGGAGGCACCTGACGGGGGCGGCGCTAGCAGCGTGCTGACATGCTGGCCTTGCACAGTTGGCGTTCGGCCGTCAGCTTCTGCTGACGTTTGAAACTGGTGTCTGCTGATGATGACACCAGTTTCGAGGTATAAATTCCCGAACTTTGCGGAGAAATGCATTGGCGTTCCAGCTAATTTGTCAACAAAATGTCGTTTCATGCACTGAAGCACACAAGTAACTGGTACGCGAATGAATCTATCCGCAAAGCTCGGGAATTTATATCTCGAAACTGGCGTCGTCCTGAGAATTCGTTCCAGGTGGATTCGCCTTGCGAAGTCCACTGCTACAATTTGTAGATTGCAATATGGGTCATAAATAATTAGCTAAACGTTAATTAGTAAATTATTGTTAATTAGTCGATTTTGCATTTCAAATATACGTGCAAGTAGTGTCCGCCGCTTCGAGTAGCACGGCTCATAAACTAGAATTGAGCTATCTGCCACAGGCAACCTCTAAAAAATTTTGAAAGTGTTGGCTGAAACACCCTGTATATACGCGCGTATGTAAGTGTGCACGCGCTATATCGGTCACCGCCCTATGAAAGCCCGGATGGAAACTTTAAGCCCTGTCAAGGAGTGCTCTCTCCTACATGGGATTGTTAAAAAATCCGCTAAGATTTAAAAAAGCGAAACAACGATATCAGCAAGAACAGATGTAAATGACAAGCACTGACGCGACAAAGTAGGCGGTATTACTTTAATATTTGAGATGTTTTAATGAACGTCAGCGATTAGTACAAGAAAGTTTTCTATCAAATGGCGATTTATTTGCTTTTTTAATAAATTATGTGTAGCCTATGATTTTATAGAAAAAAGGTGTCGACTTCCATAGCTTGATTCCAGAAAAATGAAACGGTTTTCATCTTATCATAACATGCGCGTACCGTAAGTAAAAGCTTATCACGTGTTTCGTGAAAAGGGAAAATTCTCATCCACCCATCTGTGGCACGAAGCTAGAAATGAGACCATAGGGATTTCAAAGAAAGAAAGCTTCGCATTGAAGAAAAAATGGCCAGGCTTAGCTTGGTTAAGCCAAGAATGCGTTGCATATTGCGCGAGTTGGGGCCCAGCTTTTCCTCCGGCTGTCGTGACGTCACGTCACGTGGCTGCGCTAAAGGTCAATGGTGGCTTCCCGGCCGCGCCCAAGGGCTGAACTGAGTGATTGCAATATGCAACGCATAAAAATAGAAGCAAGTTAATAACAAACATAGAAAAGAGAATAGACCCACATATGAGACGCGCAGCAATGAACAGTGGCTCATACCCTCAATGGTGGCTGCCCGGCCGCGCCCAAGGGCTGAACTGAGTGATTGCAATATGCAACGCATAAAAATTGCCCTGGTTCGGAGGATCGAACACGCGACTAACGCCATCGCTCTACCATCTCTGCTAACCAGGAATCGCAGAGCGAGGCCGAATCAACCAACAACTCGAAGCACTGCAGGGATACAGAATGCGGCAAGTCAGTCGGCAGAAGCCCGCAAGGTGGAGGAAGGTGAGCTTCCCTCCATCTTGCTGGCTTCTGCAGGATTAAGTTACCATATTCACGTTGTGTTTCAAATAAAATTTATTCTTTCTGCAGTACTGAGAACTTCACCTATCACAAGATAACGTATTGCTGAGCTGACCTGCTCTCTCTCTCTGCAGATTATAGATGTCCCACAGATATGTGGAGAACGTGGTAGATTGCAAATGCTAGGATGAAATCAACCGCGAAACCAAGGAGGCATACCATTGTTTATAGGTATAATGGTGCTTTACAAATAAGCTTTTTGGTGAAGCCTACAGAGCTTTCTTCGAAAATGTCCGCGGCCGTCTCAACAAACCACGCCACTTAAATGCAAGATGCCATAGCTTGCGCATATTTGTATCTTTTTTTCTTTTTTTCCCGCCATTTCCTGGCAGCTGCGAGCTGGTTATGCCGGTCTTTTGTTCGTAACGAGGGTTTTGTGCGATGTGCCCGAATGAACAGTGCGGAGCCGCTTGCGTCAGTTGCCATACGGTATAACCCGCTCTGTTCAGCGAGTGACCAACAAGTGCTATAGTCTTCGCGGAGCGCTCAGGCCACAGAAGCTCAGTAGTGGAGAGGCGTCCATAGCGCGCTCCGCGAGGTCAAGGTGCGGCGCTCGTGCCCTCTACAAAGCATTGACGCCAGTGGCGGAATCGTGCGGCCTCCCTAAATCAGTCGCGTACGTGACGCTGGATTCCCGGCCAGAGCTCTTTTGATAAACTATGCCGAGAGACGGCGCTATTTGCGCGCGCACACCACTCTTCATCTCACGACGACGAAGAGGGCCGCGTGACCGTCTCGTAAACACACACACGTAGACGTCCGGCGCTCGGGCCGCGTCCATCATCCTGCGCGGCGCCTCGCGAGCTACAGAGAGCGTGAGGAGCGCGCGTGGCCTGTTTGAACAAGCCGCCCTTGTTACCAACAAGTGTTCAGCGTGATATAGCGTCGCTGATTATTCCTAATGAGGTGCGCTGATTCAAGAGCTCCTGGTGGCCCGCAGACTGTTTTGCGCGAAGCATAGTCGTAAAGATTTTGACAGAGGAGAAACGCATACAGAGCGTCACCTGCGGCTTAGCCTGACTGAAAAGCCTTTCCAGAAGGCGCACTCTGCAAGCCGCCAAGTTCCCTTTGATGCGAACGGGCCGCCCGCCTTGTTTAGACTGCTGAGGTGCGCCAACGAGCAACGTAAAGGACTGATTTTCCGAGCGAATGTTTCTCCGACCGTGGTTCCCAGGAGCAGCCGCGAATATGAGCCGCAGCGGACGCTACCGACGCACGTCAATCCCTTGCGCCCATTGTTTCTTGTTCGACCATTTCCCAGTAGTTTCTCGATGTTCCACACAACCTATAGCTTATTCGCAAAGAGAAGAATAGAGCGGAAGTACGTGCAATATTCGGTGAACAGAGGTCTTCCGTAGAGGTTTATTGGAGAAGTGCTAGAACTGTGACGGAACACACCGAAGCCTAGCTTGAAATTAAGATTGCGTGTTGGTCCTAAGGTCTACTTTTGGAAAATCAAACTTTGTGGGACTATGCAGAAGACCCATAGCAGCGTTTCACAACCTCGGCAACAATCTGGCTCATCAACTGCATTAAATACCGGCCGTTAAGTCCAGGTTTTGGCGATCGCGCAGTGTTGATGGTCCAATGTGAATTTACTGCACTACCTGTTGTCGACAGGTATTGGCTACTGTCATATAAACTTGCTATTTCACCTCGTGTGTGCATAACTAGGGCTACTTTCTCCCCTGCTTTCTCTCAATTCGCCCCTCTATCCCCTTCCCCCAGTAGTAGCATGTCCGGTAGTCAACCGGTCATGCGTCAGGTTCTCTCTCTCTCTCTCTCTCTCTCTCTCTCTCTATATATATATATATATATATATATATATATATATATATATATATATATATACAAACAGTGTTCTGGAGAACTTTGCATATACGAATGGTAGCTATACTGATACTTATTTTTGCCCCAGAATGCACTGTCCCTGGGAAAATGGGAGTTCTGGAGTAACCAAGCAGCCTACAGTGACATTGTACTGTGAGCCTTGACCTCATTAGGCATCAGATGTTTAGGAACTTCTCCTAACGTTGAAGACAAGAGCTCATTGAGCTGCCCAACAGTACGTGGAGCACGGGTGATATGCATGCACGAGCTTGAAAAGTGGCATAATTGGTGCCTGTTTTGAAACATGGGCAGGACGCCACTGATTCAGCCTCGTATCTCCCGGTCTCCCTATTATCTTGCGTGGCGAAGGTAGCGGGGAAGCTATTCTGCCCCTGGATGAATTGGTTCGTCGAGCAGAAAGGAATTCATCTTTTTTCTGGAGTAATTCGTGCCAAAACCGTGATCTGATTATGAGCAGCAGAAGCTTGATGTGGGCGAGTTGGTTATGCATACTTGATGAAAAGAGCGCTACGAAGACGAGGACGAAAGAACAACATGTACGACAGCCTTGTCTGTCGTACATTTTGTTCTTTCGTCCTCGTCTTCGTAGCGCTCTTTTCATCAAGTCTGATTATGAGGCACGCCGTAGTGGGGGCTCCGTTATAATTTTGACCAGCTGAGGTTCTTTAATGTGCACCCAATGCACGGTACACGAGCGTTTTTTTTTTTCATTCTGCTCCCATTAGAATATGGCCAGAGCGTCCGGGATAGAACCTGCGACCTCAAGCTCAGCAGTGTAACTCCATAGCCACTAGGCTATCAAGGCGAGTAAGCATGAAGGAAAACTTCCAGCATACATGACTGGTTTTCGACAGTGGCTACGCACTTAATACAGTGCACTAGATTTTGTAAGCCACTCTGAACACCACGGAAAAAACGGTCTTAATACTCTTGCTCTTTTATGGATGCTTCTAAAGTATACTGTATGCTACAGAGGTCTACCATCCCCTAACTATAAAATATGGAAATCGAGGGAAAAGCATCTTACTTGTAGCCCATCTGTTTTTTTTTTCTTAAGTGAGTGTATTTCATGTTCCCCTTAGAAGTACTTTGAGCTAGAGAGGCGCATTGCACTGCCGAGGGTGTCTTGTTTCCCTGTTTAAAACTGCATTGGTTGGTCACCCTAAGGTATTTCGTTGTAGAGCCACGCTACTTAGAGTGTCTGTATATGCAGCCATTTGTATTCGGGCCTCACGGTATAATCACACTTGCTTAGCATTTATTGTATCCTGGCCGATTTGGTAACACTTTGCATCAGTAGCAGCAGAGAAATCACACATAATTCTTTCTTGGGAAAATACAACAAGCTGTCACGTTGCAGTTAATTTGGGAGCTCATCCAATTCGACATGCCTCCAGTGTTCCCTTCCTGGGCGTCATTCTGGACCGTAGATTCATACGGCGATGAGCTGTGGACTGCGCTACGATGTTATCGTAACAAAGACGTTAAGTACTTCAGCCCGTTGTCGGCGCGCTGAGATAGAGAAAATGAAAATGTAGAGAAGTCAACCAGACCAGCATCTTATTTGCTACACTACGCGGCGGGTAAGAAAAAGTGCGACAGAAAGAAAGAATGGAGAGAATTAACACCCCGCGCACCTAAGTAAGGGGATGCACCGCATGACAGCTGTGACCCATCCACATGACGCCAACAGAGAATGAAAACAAGGAAAGCGTAGGGAGAAATTACGTTCATTCCAAATGAAAAAAGGACAAGGTAAAGGGAAATGAAAGTGGACAAGAAAAAAAAAACGAATTGCCCTAGTGGGAGCCACACGCACATCTTCCGCATCATGATCATTTTCTTCTTCATCAGCCTATTTTTATGTCAACTGCAGGACGAAGGCCTCTCCCTGCGATTTCGAAGTATCAGCTAGCGTCTTGCGCTAGCTGATACCATCTTGCGCCAAAAAATTTCCTTATTTGATCACCCCACCTAGTTTTCTGCCGTCCGCGACTGCGCTACCCTTCCCTTGGCACCCATTGTGTAACTCTAATGTCCACCTGTTATGTACTCTATGCATTACATTGTCTGCCCAGCTTCATTTTTTTTCTCTTAATGTCAACTAGAATATCCGCAAGCCCCATTTGCTCCTTGATCCACACGGCTCTCTTTCTGTCTCTTAGCGTTACGCCTAACATTTTATTGCAATAACAGTTATATGAACACTCCAAGGGCATTTCTGCCGCCGGCATCGGCGTCGCCGTGAGTTTCCACATAAAATCCAAGGACGATAAAATCGTCGCCGCGCGCCGTATGCTGCATGTGCGAGGGAAAGCGTGCGAGAATGAGCCGGCGATCGCGGCTCAACCTCGTGAATCAAAAGGGAGGAAAGCCCGGAGGAAGCGCGCCGTCTTTCGTCACGCGCAAAGCTCCTGGGGGAGGGGAGGGAAGGGGGCGTGTTCTGCTCCGGGTGGCCCGGGCAGCCGCGCACGTCCGCCCGGGCTGCTGTATCTTGAAGGCCATCTGCAACGGGGACAAAGCCCGCCGCACGCTTTGTTTTCGCGGCTGAGCTCGCGTTGATGCGAGGCGCTCGCGTGGTGCTCGCTGCTGCTGCCACGCTTGCTCACTCCAGCGTTTTGACAGCGAGTTTCCGTGGTCATCGAGTGAGATGTGTTTATGTTTGCCTGTGCGCGTGTGCCTAGTCTGCCTATGTTTACAAGCTTATACGACCAATAAAACTACTATCCTTACTTCGTATAGCTGTTCATGAATTTGCCATCGCAATCGAGCTTCACCTTTCGGGCGAAACTATACCTTTCTTCTTCCAGCGCTCCTTGCGCCGTCCATAGCTTGTTCTCGAGCTTCTTTGTTAATTTCCAAGTTTCTGTCCCATATGTTAGCACCATCAGAAAGCAATAATTGCACACTTTTCCTTTCAACGACAGCGGTAAGCTCCCAGCCAGGATTTGGCAATACCTGCGTATGCAGTCCAACCCATTTCTATTCTTCTGTAAATTTCCTTCTTCCGCATTGCGCGTGCGATACTCTGCCAGTTGAGGTAAGGTGATGGCTGCTCTCTCGTCACGTACTACTACGTGAAGGATGTTCTACATTCGCCGTCATGGCCATGTGTGGCACTGGCTAACGCTCCCAGGGCAAAAAGCAAATGCCCAGGAATGAGCATGGGAGAATAGTCGTCGCCGTAGCTCATTTGGTAGAGCATCGGTCGCCTAATGCGGAGGATGTGGGTTAGGCAACCAGCGGCGGCAAACTCTTTTTTTCGTCCACTTTCATTTCCCTTTACCTTATCGTTTCCACACTTCAAACAAAATCAAAGTTAATGTATGTTTTTTTATGGCATCATTATACGTTAGCTCCTTGTGGTTGTGTCCAACAAAATAGAGCCCCTCGATGGCCCTTCCTTTCGTTCGTGATTACAGACAGTCACTCAGGCCACTGCCACTTCAATAAATGAAACGGCGCGTGAACTGCAGTTGCGTTGGTCGAAAATGCAGACGTCTTGCTTAGCGACAAATGTGGCCACATTTTCCAGAATCTTTGCCTGAGAAAGTATTCTGGAGTCCATCCAGTCTAACACAGTCTGGAAAGAGATGCTCTGGACGTCATATCGAGTATAGGTGTACAGTCGACCGATTCTCTAACAATACCGCGCGAGCGTCGACTGGCCGGCCGTTCGGCGCCGTCTAACGGCGCGAAGCGACAAAATCAGCAAGAGTAGCGAATGCACGTAAGTTTCGTCTGATAGGCTCTTCCCACAGGCATGACACCGCCCCTGTCGTGATTAACTCAGTGGCAGCTTTCGCCACGTTTTGAAACTAGATCGAATACTGGATAATCCCCTCTTTCGCTACTCTTTCTTGCCCCTATGATACAGTTGCATTGCAGCTTCGCACGTTTTGTTGGTTATACTGCTGTTCATCCGCACTAGAGAAGCACACGCAAAAAAAAAGAAAGAAAAATAAGGTCGCAAGCCAAGGGCACACGCTCCTGCTATCTTCGATATGCGAGGTAGCTTTTGTCGAATTAATTGTGCTATTGACTATGTCCTAGTAATAGCCTAGCAGACAATACTGTAACTTTGAGTGGAATGCACTACTCTTTCTGATCTCGTTGCTTCGCACCGTTGGAAGGCGCTCGCTGATTGGTCAGTCAACGCTTGCACGGTACTATTAAAGAATCGGACAACTGTACAAAATTTGTTCAAACTGCGCAGTACTCTATAGGCGAAGGCAACCTCAAGTTTCCGCCCACGACACCAGCGCCGATTTCTCCCCTAGCAGAGAAATTCCAACATCGCCGGTCGCCTCCTTTCCCTTCAGAGCAACCTCTCGACCGTTTACGTTGGAGTGCGTGCTACCAGTGTTTCTACTTACACTTAGGCAAGCGTGTTCCCGTCTTCCCTTAACTTTGGTGCCCAATAGTTTTGTGTCGCTCAGTGCCACAACAGCCTCGAAAACACGAAACGCTGTGAAACTGCGTATTTTAGAGACATTCACAGATGAGACAAGCGCCGCGCTGTACGCTGAATCAAATCGCGCATTTTTAAGCTCGCGCGCCTTCTTTTGATACATATTTTGTGATAAATCGAGTGGCCCTTACGTACACAGCGATATAGTTTAGTAAGCTCAGTACATACGGGAGCGTTCACTTAATGCTGACCCCTTTCAGGAACAAGCGCGCTGCAGGACAAGCTGATTAGAAACATTGTCTGGGTTAAGGGTCTTGTATGAAAAGGCAGTAAAGCAATAGCATGTTTTGGCCGCAATTTAAAGGACAAGTATCTTGGCTACTTTTCTGAAACTCTATACCTATGGCCTGCGAGCCTGTGAGGCGGCCGCGTGACAGAACGACAAATGTAGTAAATTACACAGTTTGTTTATTGTTTGTCACAATACACTTAGTTTAACTTTGCAAACTTTGGAAGTAGTTGCACTTATAATTGCTTTTATTTTTACTCACAGTTGAACTGCAGAATATCTTAGATGGTTCACTGCGTATTTCACTTACAAACTTTTTGTAAATAAGTTGCCTAACCAAGCCTGTTACCGTAAATCAGAATTTATTTCTCCTTCATTTTGTCCTGCGCTGCACTCTAATTTTCCTGTAAACAACTTTCTCTGTTTAGGGGCCGTATAACGTAAAACTATTTCAATATGTTTTTATTCCAATCTCCTGACGTCAAACTTGCGTAACCGCCGACGCAAGCATCGGGAGGTCACCAACAGGGTTGTCTGAACAAACCAATCAAACGCTCCCCTCGTTCATAGGAGGTCACTTTTGTTTGCTTGAAAAACGAATTACGTTGTCTGCGCTGAGCGGCTTGTCTTATCTATTTGGCTCACAAGAGGCGAGGAGCATGCTAAAGTGGAGAGGGATTCGATGGGGCCGAGTCACTGCACTGAATATCGATAACCGGATTAAGAGTGTGGTGCCGGCGTCTGCGATTGGTCCGCTTTATCTTACTTAACTTGCGGTGGCTTGTCGACAATCGCGGTGGCATGCAACGGAAGCTTAAGAATGACGCTAAAATGGATCCTCAGCAAAGATGAGTTGGCAGAACGAGGTCTTAAACGTGCCGGGAGTTCTCAAAAACGTTACACGACCACGCAAACAGTTTTATTACACGCAAGTAAACCCATGCTCTCCGGCACTGGCGAGTAGCCAGTACGCCTCACTTTGACGCGTCACTTTGACGCGGTAAGTTTTTGCGGTTTTGTGACGTCGCGTGAGAGGCAGGTGAATGGACCATTTCGGAAAGTTGCGCGCGCCCCCTACGCGACCGCCGCAAAGCAGGCTGGGAATTGTGAGCGATCTTGGCGGGCAGGATCCGGCGCAGGAGCGGTACGACATGGACGTTGCGCAACAGCAGGTAAAAAAAAAAACGTTTTTTGGAGTGCTAGTAATACTTTTGTTGCATGTTTGCGCCGCGCAAGTGGTATTTACATTGCCGTACAACTTTCTTGTGGTTATGCAGCCGACGCTACGAGCGTGAAGCGAGTATTTTCGCACGTGAAGCGCGCACATGTGCCAGTATCTCGCGCTCGGAGCTTGCGTTGCATAGCAACACCTTTGTCAGCGTTTTATAGCTATGCTACTGAAGGCACGAGCGCGATCCTACGGCTAGCAGGCGTGTTTTGTTGGTGAGCACGCGCTAACAGTGCATTTATTTACTAGTCGCCCGTCGCAAACCTTCGAAGTTTGTGCGGCTGTTCCGGCGGCAGGCGTAGTACGTAGCGTACAGTACATTCATGTTTGTTGCAACAGTGCGACACCCTCTTGTGAGAATTTATGCGCTGTATTTCAGCAAAATACCTCGTTATCGAGCACTGCCCATTCAGTCTTTTGGTTACATCGGGCTATTTAATCTACGGACGAGTCTGAAACAAGCATATCGTCGAAAGGAACGGACAGCGCATACGTTCAATAATGTACATCTTGCAAGAAATAAGTAGCTGAGTAGGCGCTTAGCTTGTGCCAGCGAATTTTCTTGCCTATAGTGTTGTTTGAATAGCACGCAGCAAGTACGAAGTAGAACCAACAAGCTCTTGTATTAGTACTGTTACATTCAGTGTATATATCTGAGCATAGCATTGCGGTATAGATAGCAGTTGCTGTTTGTTTGACAGTTCGTACTACCTCGGTCGCGGTGTACATTACTTACTACCGTGGAGTGCAGATAGACGCACCCAAAATATGAACGTGCCTCGGTGGCTACAAGTAACGCGAACGCGGTCTAAAAAAACTGCGGCGGATGTTTTGGCTAACCTGAAAAGTATTGAACGCGCCAGTACCTTGTACTAGGGCGGCCTCAGAGTTTTAAGTTAGCTAGTGGCTTACGGAGCCCGTCCTTGTGCAACATTCTTCACAACCACGCATAGTGAACGAAACGGGTTCAGCGTTGCTTTTCAAGCATGCTTGCCACAAGTGACCAAGACACAATGAATGAATACTCTTTTATTTCAAGATCGCATTGATGATCCCATGATCAGCTGTGTATGCTTCCATGCTCTGTTCATATGTGGAGTGCCGAAGAAAACATTTTGACGCTTGCTTATACCCATGTTGCAGGAACCACTACGAGCCATTGAAAATACTCGTCCTCTTCAAGCAAGGTTACCGAAAGGACCATGGACAAAGCAGTTAAAAGACGTGCCGGATGGTTTCTCAGAGCAAGAAATTTTGGCACATCAGAATGCACATAGTGCTCAGAAGCATACTATAAGCGGATACAGGATGTTTAAAGCAGATAAGGTTCACAATGTTCTTATTTGCAAGGCTGACAGTTCCACTTTTCTTAAAGCAACCGTGGAGGCATCGTTCTCTTTGGCAAAATTATATAACACTGCTGCTGTGCTCTCGTCAAATGGAACTGTGGTTGAAGGAACCTGCAACTGCCGGGCTGGAGCTGCAGGTGTTTGTAAACATGTAGCTGCCTTACTATGGTTTGTACTAGACTTGAAGCGCTCTGGGGCAGCCTACGTGCGAGACGCACAGTCGTGTACAGACAAACCCAGAGCATGGGGTACTGGCGCTAAGAAGGCCAACATGCACTCACGCGAGTTCTCACAACTACGTTTTGTGAAACATATGCCAATGAAAGCTGGCAGGTATCTGACTCATGAAACCACAGTTTCTCTGACAGTGACAGAAGACCATATTAAGAGAATGTATCAGACACAGAAAAATATTCCAAACGCCATGCTATGCAAGACGCTGGAGGACAACCACTTTCTGCCCGTAGCAGTGAAAAGAGCACTTCACGAGGATGCTCTTAGCCAGATGCCAATCAGGTTACCGGTGCAAGCCCTATGGGTTGAGCATGTGCCAGCTGGATACAAGTTCGGCTCCTGTGAGCTTACTTTAGAAGACTCATGGGCCCTTGAGCAAGCGACTAGGATGCAGAGCGGCTCTACAACATGGAGCTTCGAGAGATCCAAGCGCCTGACTGCTTCGTACTTCGGAGATGTGGTGTCACGGAAGAAGCCAGCTGACGAGAAGTTTTTCAAGAGGCTGTTTGGGTCTAGCCAGATGCAGACCAAATACATGGCTGATGGTTTAAGGAATGAAGCTGCAGCCGTGCAGCGTTACATAGAGAAGAGAGAGGTCCCAGTTAGGATTTACTGTTGTGGGTTGTGCGTCAACCCTGGTGTCCCTGTTCTTGGTGCAACGCCAGACCGTGTTGTACAGGAGGGAGGAGATTTTGGTCTCCTTAAAGTTAAGACCCTCTCAGCTGCCAAGGAACGGGGTGATGAATTAGAAAATGCTGTGAATACGGCATCCTACCTGAGGAATGGAGTTCTTAAACCGACCCACAAGTACTTTTACCAGGTCCAGGGGCAAATGGCTTTGACTGGACTCTCCTGGTGTGACTTTGTGGTTGATAATGGCACAAACTGCACTCTTCAGAGGATCACTTTTGACAGCTCGCTTTGGATTTCACAAATGCTGCCACGGCTTCTGGAATGTTTCAAGAACTACCAAGAGCACTGTGCTTGTGTGTGAATATCAACGACTTAGTTAAGTCACATTGGTCTGCAGGACAAAGATGCTCGGACTCATAACATGCTTTGGCATGTGTTCATCTTACATATATTTGGTTTTTAAATATGTTGTATTGCATTAGTCTCCATGAAGAAATGAAGAAAGTGTTTTTCTGTGTAATATCGTTATGGCCACGCGTATGTGTTGCCACCGCCTATTTAAATGTGTGTGCAACTAATCGGTGTGTAAAAAGTAAATCAAGCACCACACGTCTTGCTGCCTTGTCATTGAACACATACATAACGCACTCTTAGACACAGGAATCTGGGCAGCTACACACTTCAACATTTCCTATACTTGATGGTGATAGTGACTTCACATTGTTCTCTGTAAGGAAACCGCATTGAAAGTTGCAGGCAAAATCTTTGCGAAGTGAAAAGTGTGTTCTCCTTAGTGTAGGTACTCTTGCACTCGGTACGACCTGTAACATACGTGGAGTGAACGAACGAAGGTTTATGTTTTACAGTAATCAATGTGCCGTCATAGAGAGTGCCCAAGGTGCACATTGAGCATACTTCATCTCTGCTCTGAGGGGCAAATGCACAAGTTTTGAGCTGCACTGGGCTCGCACTGCTTTGACGACCAAGCTCGAACCTACCGCATCTCGAGTATTGCATACTGATACTGAGTGCGATAGCAGTTATTTCATAAGTACTTCCTCAAGAATTCCATGCAGGACATTACATGAGAGTTTGTAATAAAGGTCTCAAAAGGTCTCGCATACATATACAAATTTTTTTACATATACAGTACACAAATATACAATACATATACATATCACAATTTTTTGAAACATGAGCGCGTCACTAACACATGTAAAAATGACAAAGTGAAATTCACTTTACAGATTTCACTCCAAAAAGTTAGGAAAGAAAATCTGTGGTAGAAAAGACAATGGCTGCAAACACCAACTTTACAACTTGTCTGTGTAGCTCAGCAATGAGACTGGTGATTTGGTTTTTAGTCATGACGCAGATATAGTACTGCCACATTCTATGCTCGAATCATTTGCACAACACCGACACAGAAATAAGGCATTGCAGCGCTATATAGCCTGTACAGTGACTTCAGGCTTACTTCAGCAGAGCAAGAAATGCTGCTCTAGTCTGCTGTACATGAAGTAGTGTACTTTAACGCAAGTTCAATGCCTTGCACTGCAGCAGGGATTCTCAAACTGCGTTTTGTGGAACTCTTGGGTTTCTTGGAACACTTCCTAGAATCGCCAAGCACCTATGTTCATGCATGTCTTCACCCGCCTTAGCCAGTTATTTTGGGACTAATGCTCTAGCCGCTTACTGCTATCTCACTATACAGCCAGTCATAACTGAATTTAAGTATTTGTTCAGGTGCTGTGCAGCTTGCGTACCCCTTTTACATAATCCGGCCAACACCTTTTGAAGTCTCGGTCCCAGCGGTCGAATTTCGATGGAGGCAAAATTCTAGAGGCCCGTGTACTGTGCGATGTCACTGCCCGTTAAAGAACCCCAGGTGGTCGAAATCTCCGGGGCCCTTCACTACGGCGTCCCTCATAGTGTAAGTCGCTTTGGGACGTTAAACCCCCATAAAGCAAATATTTTCAATACAGGCTCCGTGACCGAAGCTGGCCAAAATAGAAATGAAACATGGTAGGAGCCGACTCCATTTTAGCCAAATGAGGTTTGTCTTTCTTCAACTGAAAAGGCTAAAAAGTTTGAGCACCCCTGCTTTACAGTAGATCATGCACAACGTACGAAACATTAAAAACACCACCATCGCTCATCTGTTTAGAATGGGCTCACGCATGAAATTATTGAGATAACAACAAATTTTCCATATCTTGTTCAGCTTCTCTGCCATAACATTCGGAAAAACAGCACGGAGTATTCTGAAGTTTTTAACTTCCCTGATGACACGCTCAACATGGATTCGCAAACTGGCTATCTGCCGTGTTGCTAACTCCTCTGCCAGTGACAACTGCGAGCGGCCATTCAACATAGGTGGCATGTTTAATTCGACTCCAAGCTGACGGAGGTCATCTTCAATGAGGAATCCTCTATCCGCCATTACACTGTCCCCTTTCTCGAGCAACTCATACAGGCCACTGTGTCTTGTGAGTTCTCGATCAGAAAGTCTCCCAGGAGCAAGATTAGACACGAAAGAAACGAAGCCGTTCGGAGTGATGCCAATGAGCCCTTTTGCGGTGTTGTGTCCTTTATACGAGCTGAAAGTGTCGCTTTGTGTGTTGTAGTCAGACGGGTTCTCGATAAAAATTTCTGTGCAGTCTAGTACAATGCGTGTAGATGGGTACAATTCTTTAAAATTGTCTGGCATGAACAGGTCCACTGTGTTACGGGATGGCCACATTGGTATCTGGATTAGCATTTCAAACAAAAAATTAACCCAAAATGTATACGTGGCACTCACGGTCGACACAGACACTTTCAGGCGATATGCCAAATCCTGTTCCAGTAACCCAACCCTGAGCCTGCAAAGCACTGCAATGAGCTGTTCTTTCATTGTCAGTGCTGGTGGCCTGCCAGCACCCGTTTTCACTGCCTCGTACATGCCTTCAACATGTTCCACAAACGCATCAAATTTTTTGAAGGAGTTAAACCCCGTATAAAACACGAGTCGTTTCTCATCTGAAACAAAATCGTGAACTTTAGAGACAGGATCTTTTAGTTTCAGCTTCTCTTTGAGCGCCTCAACTTTCATATCGTGCAACTGAGCCTTCAGATCCTCAACCTCTTTCTGGAGCACAGATTTGTCTTTGCGGAGCAAGCTGTTTTCATGCTCGAGTTTTCCACAGACTTCGAGAAGGTGGTTGACTTTTCTTAGTGTGGCAGAAGATGCTGCGTCTGGAGGCCCCATGGAGTACGAGTGGTCGGCACCTAAAAAAAAATGAACTGCTCATTGATTTGCGAACAGTTAGGCCTTACTTTAATGCAGATTTCAGGGTTTTAAATAGTCACTTCAGCCCACAATGTGTGTTCTGAACCTTTGCTCTCGGCTTACATTGATATACAGACAACAAAGAACCAGGATGCCAAAGCCATAGAGCCCAGCGCTCTTTCACTCCACTGATCCACCTGCGCAAGCAGCTTACCAACCAGCAAGCCCAGATTAATGCTATCCATTTATACTCGTAAACCTCATGAGCTGTCTGTGCCCCTCCTGAGCATGCAGTTCGACGACATTGCAGCTTGTGCTACCAGTGTATTGTTCCGCCAAATTTGCACTACATATGGATAGCCTGACTTTTGAGTCATTTTTCCAAGCTGGGGTAAAGGGAATAATATCGAGGTGAAAGAAATGAAATGGGTAAGTTTCCCAATGCGTGCACTGGTGGAAGAGGTACCACGTTTATCAGAAAACTCGCTGAAGTACTAACACATGGACGGTACAAATCACTGATGACATTTACGTCACAGAACACATGAGGTTCTGCCACTCCTAACATGCAGACTTCCCATGGCTAGTTGCAAAAGCTTGCGAAAAACTGGCTTCGCGGGAAGAAATTTCGTCAGTTTTCACTAGATAAGGAAGTCGCTCGCTATTAATATATCGGTTGCCACATCACCCGTGGACCCCGGCATCCTGGGCGCGATAGGGGTCCGTTAAATGCGAAAAATACGTTTTCATAGTGGAATGCAGAAAGCGAGAATTTTGAATTCTCACTAACCTTCCGTTTCCGTGCGAGGCGAAGCCGGTGCACCGAATGTCAGCTGGGTGGGCTCCTGGGAAACAACGTCGCTTTCTGCGTATAATACACTTTCGTTAAAATGCGTACACACAAAGCCGAAGCCTCAGAAAAAAGATGGCACAGTTAAAGCGTCTCTTACGTTGATCGCATTGGGGCACGTCAACTACGCAGCCGATATCCAACTCGTTCAGAAGGAGCACCGGGCTGGCAGAGGCAGTTTGGGAGCTCGTCTTCTTGCGTTTCGCGACTGGAAAAGATTTGGAAGTTATGATTACATGCAATAACCGTCTGAACATATATACTTACTGGTATTAAAGGAAGGAGATAGTTGATTGATGACCTTGTGGGGGAAAATTGTTGGCAGCCGGTCCAGATAACCACGGCGTCCACTTGCGTTGAAGTGAGCTCCGCATATCCCGTGGTGCTTAGAAGGTTGCCACAAAGAGAAGCGACCAGCACTTCCTTGGCGGTTGATTCTTCTCACCCACTCCTTTTTTTCTTTTTCATTTGCAGGGAACGCGTGAAATGAAACGTTCTTGTCTTTCAGCGTGTTGTTGTCGCAACCAGGCACACAACAAGTCTGACCGCCGCCTCGGCCCTTCGACGACATCACGCGCAGTAGTAGCTGAGGTCACTAAGTAACCCACAGGCACGTAACAGTTAATATAACGCACCTGCAACCGCCCACCACCAAAAAGTAGACGAAATCTCTAACCAAACAAAGCACGCGCACACACACACACCGCAGCTATGCGAACGCAGGAGGCAGCCAAGACGGGCGGTTGGTCGGCGCTCGCTCACTTTTCCCATAATGCGTCGCGCGCGCCCGCTAGGTTTTCTCGCGGCGCTGCGATTTCCGAAATGGTCCATTGGGTGCAGCCCGAAGACTTGACCAATAGCCGAGGGCTAATGGCAAAAAGGCGTCGCATCAGAAATAACTATTTTTGCTTTGTTCGGTCAAATTATGCATAATCAGTGTGTAGACGTCATATCAGATGGGAAGCTATCGCGGTTTTCGGGACGTCGCGTGACAGACAGGTGAAGTGGGGGTAGCCCAAAAAAGTTTTTGACCAATCGTGGTGGGCTGATTGCAGAATTGGAATAGAAAAGTTTGGAATACTTTTACGTTATAGCGCCCTAGGTTAGTTTTACTGCCTTATATGCGCAATAGGCAGACGCTACTTTGTCTACTGTGACAAGTTATGTTTTATATAAAAAGTGAGATAAATCCTTTCTTGTGCTATGTATTAACACTCCATAATGGCCCCTTAGGGGGCTAACAGATTGAATAAACAGAACAAATGACCAATGTTATTATCTTTATCTATTCTCGCTCTTGTATTAAGCCATCTGTAATCAGCATCTGTAAATAAATAAATAAGAAACAATTATTAATTTGATTATTAATCAATTAATTAATTCATTAATATTTTTGTGAAGCCAGCAGCTGTCGGCTGAGTTTGCCTGGAGGCACGCTACGATATAGTTGCAGAATTGCAGACCTCGAATCACAGAACATAACAAAATTCTCTGCAGAACATTCCTACAGTTTGCGAAAAACAACAGCAATAGCAACACTCGTCGCCTATGCCGAAGCGATCAAAGTGGTCCTAGCGACCACACCCCGCAGCTCTGAGAGACGGGCCTTATGTACAGCCGCATAACTGCCGGAAAATACGTAGTAGCGTATTTTCGGAAATACATTCGGAAATACATGCCGGAAATACATTCAAGTAGCGCATTTGGTATGCATTCAAGTAACCAAGCACCCAATATGTTGTCGTTTGGAAAAGTAAACCGCTAGGAGTGTAGCCAAAAAGGTTTAAGGACGCCAATAACATTTTTGAGCATATAAGGTCGACCAGCACATTTCTTTCGTTTCGGACACAGTAGTCAGAGGACACCTAGCGTATTAGTGCGATTAGCATTCTTTGGATACTTAGCACATTTCCTGGTGTCTAATTTTTTGCCTATCTGCCTGTCTGTCCGTCCGGGTTTCTATATCCGTTTTCCCGCCAACTTGCATTACTGTGTATGTTACACCAGGTATGTGCCGTTCTTCAATGACAAAAAATCATTTAAAATGTATCCGGTGCTTGGCGGAATCAAACCCGTCTAATATATTCAGGCAGTATTGCCTGAATGTACATTCACACACGCGCCACGCACGGACTTCGCAGCTGGCGGCGTTAGGCAGCGCAGCGTGTCCGAAGGGAAACGCGATAGAGGAGCCCAGCGGCATACACGCCTCGAGCATTACGTGTCTGTGCGGTGGCAATATGGTGTGTGTATTGCTTCAATACTAATCGAATTATCGTCGGCATTCATTGTGAAATGGGTTCTGCCATAATTTTTTTAACACAGCAGAAAAGGAGAACCGAGGCTGGGTGCTGATTCTTCGGAGAACGGCCTTGAAAGGGGCTGGGGTGCCGGCAAAGATGGGTTAAAAGAGTTTTGATGGACAGAAGGCGAAAGGAGAGGCTAAATGACGTAAACGACATTTTTGCTTGAGGCTGGACGAGGAACGCCGAAGGATGAGCGGAGTCCATTCCTGTCCATACAGTCTCAGTTGGTAACATATCTGGCTGGTCGATAGACCTCACAACCTCGGCGAGGCGGCGCGCCCAGTGAGAAGCGCCCCCAATCCTAAAGAGTGTCTTTCTGCAATCGCGTCCCCACGCCACTGTGTGTTGTCTGTAATAAGGCAGCACGCGTGCTCTACTCTCGTTGCCCGCTGCGCTTACTCGCGGGGCGCTTGCTGTCTCTTTCTTGTGGCGCTGGGTTTCCTCCTCTCTCGTTGCACGCGATGCTCAATCGCTCTGCGCGTGCTCTCTCTCCCTCTCAACACTTAGTAGGTGAAGGGTATACTTATGATAATGATAAATTATCTTTGTTTTGGCGACGTCTACGAGCAAAATAATTAAAATAATCCATGCTTGATCTCAATCGGTCAATGTTTAACAAGAAGCATGTGACTGGTTGGACGGGAGGCAGGGGTTGGGTAACGTGGCGTCATGGCCGATGCTGAGCGCACTGTCTTGTGCAGCATTATGACACGTCTGTGGGTGATTAGCTGCTTTAGTTTAGAAAGTGGTTGAACGGGCAGCTTGTGCTGATGGCGATAATGCGCGGTCGAACTTACGGCACATAATATCGGATCGCTTTCTTTTGTACGGATTGAAGCTTTACTGTCCTGTGAAGAATGAGATGAACAAACAGCAAAGTCTTATCGAAGAGTCAATCGCACTAGAAGTTTGTACGTCAAAAGCTTGCATAGGCTAGTTGCAAGATTCAGTATACATTTTGGATCGCCAAGTTTTCTCAGTGGATACGCGCAGACGTGGTCAATTTGGTTGTGTTAATTTAGCTTTGCCACAGAAGTCATACCGAGGTATTCGAACTCGTTGACACTTGGTTAATTTCTCCACTTGATTAGTATACTTAAAATGTAAAAGCCGCTTTTTTTAGTAACCGTTACTACTAATATTTTCTTGTAGTCAACTGCGCCTCTGCCAATTGTTACTGCATTCGCAAAGTTAAGAAATACGTTGTTCAGCATTTTTTTGGTTATGAGCGCTAGCAATGCTTTATCAAAAAACACAATCATCGGGATGCAAAAGTAGCTCAATGCGGGTGTTTGCGACCACTTTCAACTACATCATTATATTATGATGTTTGATTAAGCCCTTTCAAATCATTTGCATTTGGAGTATTTGTGAGGGCATTTTAATGTTGCCCCCATGACGCTCTCTGGCGGCGTCACTGTCACCGATGTGGCAGCCGGCGGTCCTCAATGTCGCAATCGCTGCCGTCGCCATTCTGCTTTTTCCGTTCAGTTGCAGTGTAAAAAAATATTTACATTCATCATTCAAGTGAGTTGATGCATAAAGTGATACATTAAATAAGCAAGCTCTGACACAGTATATCATTAGATAAACAAGCATTAGGTTATTATTATTATTATTATTATTATTATTATTATTATTATTATTATTATACATTACAATGACAAACAAAATGTAATACAGAAGGATGTCCCGAAGTAAAAACTGTCAGGGGAACCTCCTGTTACATGTATAAAATATATAATATAGGAATAGCAACGAAGGTAAGAACAGCGTGAAAATACAATCAATACATTAGAAGTGATTAATGAAACATCTGGTAGTTGAATATTACACGAAAATTAGCAAGAATAATTCTATATTGAAATACCCATGAAGGTACGAACATTACAGTAATTGAATAGGATTAAAATTATTATTTTATTTTTATTTTTTATTTTTTATTTCAGAATACTGCAGGCCATTGCTTGGCCCTAGCAGGAATGAATTTACATTGTTACATAACCAAGAGAATAAAATTTATACAATGTTAGCAGCACACATATATCAAAAGAATAAACCAAAAGAATAAAATTTGTACAATATTAGCAGCATACGGATACCAAAAGAATAAAATTATACAATATTAGCAGCACAAGGATACAAAATATACGTATCAGGTAAGTAGACGATGTAACGCATCAGAAAAATTTTGTGAGGAAAAAACAGATGCCGGTAACGAATTCCAATCTTGTACTGTTCTAGGGAAAAAACTGTGCTTAAAGCTGTTAGTTTTGGCGAAGATGGGAGCAAGTGAATGCTCATGAACGCTCCGAGTCCTTCTCACTAGAGGACGCTTAATGCACTTGGAAGCTGGAGCTTATTTTTCCTGTTAAACTATTGTTCAAGAATATCAATCTATTAATCTTTCTGCGGGTTTCTAGTGTATGAATGTTATTTGAGATCATTAACTGCGAAGCAGAGTCTTCCCTTTTGTATTTTCCGTATATAAACCTGACCGCTTTCCTATTGACTTTTTCAAGGATCATTATATCTTTTTTTGTGTATGGGTCCCACACTACTGAAGCATATTCAAGTAAAGACCGCACACAAGTTTCGTAAGCCATTTTTTTTTTATGTGTGCAGGGGCACTTTTTAGCTTTCTTCGTAAAACCCATAGCTTTCGAAATGCAGATGTAGAAATATTAGTAATGTGAGCCGACCATTTTAACTTATTGTCGAGTGTTATGCCTAAATATTTATATTTGTCAACTTCCAAAATCATGTTGCCGCGAAGAAAGTAAGGAAGCAAAATTGGAGACTTTTTTCTAGTTATACGTAAGAGAACAGTTTTTTCACTATTAAGTACCATAGCCCATTTCAGACACCATTCTTCAATAGCAAAAACTGCTTTTTGAACAGAGATATGGTCATGTTCGGATGAAATTTGTTTAAACACAACACAGTCGTCTGCAAACAACTTAACAGAGACATCTTTAGGAACAACCGCAACTAAATCATTTACATATATTAAAAACAACAAAGGTCCCAGCACACTTCCCTGAGGAACTCCTGAATGAACATTAACAACACTAGAAGCGGTCTTATTAATTTCCACATATTGCCGTCTGTCTGTAAGGTAGTCTTGAATCCATTGAATAATAAAGAATGGTATACCCATACATTCCATCTTATAGAGAAGTTTGCCATGTGGCACCTTATCGAAGGCCTTGCTAAAATCAAAGAAAACCACGTCCGTTTGCCCGGACATATCAAGCACCCGCGCAAATTCATGTACAGACAAAACAGTCTGAGTAACTGTGGATAACCCCTGCCGAAACCCGTGCTGATTATCCGACAAAAGATTATGATCGCTCAGGAACTTTCGCAGGTAACCGGCTACAATATGCTCCAACATCTTACAGCAACTGGATGTTATGGAAACAGGCCGATAATTTGAAACAGACAATCGATCACTTTTTTTATATACGGGAACCACACGTGCTATTTTCCATTGTGAAGGAATTTTTCCGTTTGCTAATGAGAGTTTAAAGATGTCTGTGAGGCAGCCTGATATTTGTTCTGCGTAACGCCTCAAAAATACATTCGGAAGACCATCGGGTCCAGCGGATTTTTTAGTGTCCAGTTTCAAGAGCATCGCCAGAACACCCTCACGAGTTACTTCAATGCCATCCTCTGGTGCAGCCACTGCTTTTATTTCATATTCATCTAATTCTGAAAACACCTCGTAGAAATACTGATTAAAATTCTCAGCTATTTCGGCAGCATCAGTGATAGTCTTGTCCCTAACTTTTATTTTAGTAAGTGCATCTTTGGGTTTACTCAAATGCTGCCAAAATTTCTGCGGATCAGTCTTTAGAAACTTTGCTAATGTGTGTGTAAAATATTTAGTCCTGGCGCAGCTCACCTTTGATAATAGGTCACGTTTGATTTCTATAAACAGTGGCGTTGACGTCCCCTGCTTCTTACGATATCTCTTAAGTCTACGCTTAATGTGTATAATTTCACGAGTAATCCATGGATGTTTCCGCTTTTTAAGTATTTTTCTGTTTGGAACGTATTTTTTAATGCAATGCCTAAGCACATTAGCGAACCTTTGCCAAGAGCTTTCCACATCACCACATGTAATCCCAATATTTTCTTCAATATAGTCAATAATCGCCACATCGTCAGCTCTACTAAATTCCTTAACTGTAGCGACACCAAGCGCACGTGTTTTTGATTTTTCGACCTTCCAGGAAAAAGAAATTAACTTATGGTGAGATATGCCGGGTTCAATTGTAACAGTTCCTTGTCTAAATCCTTCACTAATGAACAGCAAGTCAAGAATTGATGTTCCGCGAGTACATTCAGTAACAATTTGGTCAAGACCAAGAGCAAGTTTGAGCAAGCAAATGATTATATAATAACACTGCGCAATCGAAAAATGCAACAAAACTAATTTACATACGGCTAATAATCTATGAACATAAAACAAGAAAAACAATAAAACATGGCTACACAGTAATGAATTTATACACGCACGCATACATACATACACACATATATTCATATATACATACATATGCATACACATATAAACATATGTACACTTGTCGAATAATCAGGTAAGGTATGTTGTTAGTAAGAACTGTTTTAGAAGCCGCCAGAAACAATGTAGTGAAGAGCATGATATAATATTTGATGGCAGTGAATTCCAAAATGAAATTGCGGAAAAGAAGGCTGTCATTTTATCGCGTTAGTGTTGACTTTAGGAAGCAAGAGATTGTTATTTTCAGAAAACCGCGTGTTATTTGTATTGAAAAGTTGCGTTGGGGGAAGTAACTCAGTTGGAATGTCTCTGTTTCTACTTCTATACAATATAGGACCTAGGTTGAGTTGAAATGTGCAGGCTGAGGGTAAAAATTAAAGAGTGCGAAAAATGGGCGCTGCTGATGCGGTGTATGAACTGTGGGTAATTATTCGGGCCGCCCGGTTCTGAAGGTGAACGAGGGAGGTCAAGTGCGCGGAATATGTGTTGCCCCATGATGAAATGCAGTAAGTAAGGTGACTGTTAATGAAAGCGTAGTAAAATGATTTTAGAATATATCGCTGAAAACAGTGTCTTGTTCGAATGAGCACGCGGATGCCAAAAGCAGCCTTCTTAGTGACAGAGTTTACGTGAACGTTATACTTAAGTTGGGGGTCTAATATAACACCCAGGAAAGTAATAAAGTTAGATGGGCTAATGACGTAGTTATCAATGTATAGTTCAGGGGTTCTCGTAGTTGTTTTTTGGGACGAGTGAAATAACATAAACTTTGTTTTAAAAGGGTTTACGTTTAGCAAGTTATTTTTACACCGAAAAACAAGATTCGTGACCTCGGCGATTAGCTTTCATAGTAGACTGTTAATGTCTTTATCACTAGTGAATATCATTGTATCATCAGCATAGAGCATGCACTCAGAACAGTTAAGCGATGATGGTAAGTCATTAATGTAAATGAGGAATAACAGAGGACCCAAAATTGATCCTTGTGGAGCACTTGGTTGGTTCTTATTGGAGAGGAAAAAACGCTTCCATATCTAACAACCTGGCTTCTATTAGTAAGGTAGCTTTGCAAAAGAGCTAAAGCAGGTCCACAAATTCCAAATGATTCAAGTTTAGCATACAAAATGGAGTGGTTAATAGTGTCACAAGCTTTAGTTAAATCAACAAATACCGCCCCCACCCATAGCCCGTTGTCGACAAACTGCTGTAGGCTGTCAGTTTTGTCAGTGCTGATTCGGTTGATAAGTTAGCACGAAAACCAAACTGCTTAGGTGTCGAAAGGTTAAATTTTGTTAGGTAGTTCATTAGGCGATTAATAAGGAGCTTCTCAATTACTTTACTAAAAAATGGGAGTATCGTTATAGGGCGATAATTAGAAAATATATTTCGATCACCTTTTCTAAATGCTGGAGTTACTTTTCCTTGTTTGAGACTCGTTGGGAAAACGCCGGTACGAAATGCAGTGTTACTAATATCAGAGAGGACGAAAGATAACTCACGAGCAACAAGTTTGATTTTAGATGGATGAATTGAATCTAGGCCACAGCCTGTGGTCTTTAGCCTTATTATGGTGCGATGAACTTCATTTAGCGAAGTGGGTTTTAAGAAAAAGGAGTGAGGCAAGCGGGACAACTTAGGCAAGTTAGTGACATCGGCTGTAGAGCTCTTGAAGGATGATTCATTAAATGAATTCGCGACATCTGTAGGATTAGTTAGAGTGCTGGTGCCGCACGTAAGCTCTGTCATAGGCGCGTCCTGTTGATTAAGAATTAGAAATTCTTTAATTACGTTCCAATTCTTTCTCCAGTCATTCCCATTTTCGAGCACATTATTTTCATAGTAGGGTCTTTCAGCCTGTTTAAGTAAGACGGTGAGAGTTTGTGAATACAATTTGGAGTTTTGTGAATACAAGCTGTAGTTTTAATTTTTTGTAGAGGTTACCTTTTTTATTTATAGAGCGCAGTAATCCATTAGTGATCCACGGGTGCCTGGGGATGGAGTACCAACGTGATATGGAGGATACAGACGCACACGTATTTATAATATCTGTTAGTTCCTCATTCAAAGTGCTGAAGGCTTTGTTAACATAACATTCCTCGGATAATAGGTTCCAGTCAGAGCCGGATACCATATCCACACATTTTACTGAATCGAAAGAACTCTTAATAACCATTTTATCTTTATATATAGTTTGAGTATTTAGTAAGAGAAAAATTGGATAATGGTCTGTCAGATTAAAATTGACCACACCAGCTTTTTTATTAGTCATGACATTACTGAGTACATGGTCGATAAGCGTATTTCGACCGAAAGAAGCACACCGTGTTGGAGAATCTAGTAAAGATTCCAAACCATGTCCAATGAAGCACTTGGAGTACTGGACACAAGAACTATCGTTAATATTTGTAATGTTAATGTTAATGTCGCCTACAATGATTACGTAATAATTTTTGCTCATGAACGAGTTTAATAAACTATCAAGTTCACCACAAAAATCATCGTAAGATGATGACGGGGAACGGTAAATTGAACCAATGATAGTTCTTTTGTTGGTTGGCAGAAAGTGATTGTTCAATTCAAGCCAAACTGATTCGCATTTTGCCATGGAAAATGAGATATCTGCACGGCGTTTATATGATAATCTGTTAGAAATAAATAATCCCGATCCACCGTAGCGATCAGCCAGACGATGAAAAAATTCTGAATGATAGCCCGGTATGGGAAAATAAGGTATCGTCATCTGCAGATAGCCATGTTTCCGATAGACATATGAACGAGAAGTGGTGATCGGTTAAAGTAAGAAAGTTAATCATATCATCAAAGTTTTTGGGTAAGCTTCGGACGTTAAAATGTATGATAGAAATCTGAGAAGTGGGCGAAAAACTAAGAAGTTGCTTTAGCTTAAGAACAGTGTGTGACGCCATGGTGGTTCACAGTCATCAAGGCACAAGAATACTGCTTTTCAGGTAAAAATGGCTAGATCATCGACTCCAGAGATGCGATACACCCGACTGTCTGTAGACTTTCTTGCTTTGATACGGCTGTTGTCGACCCAAAGGAACTGCCACTGCTTTTCCCTTTTAAGAGCCAATGCTTGAGCAAACAGCCGCTTGTTCTGCGGAGTCAGCTGATCGTTGAAGAATATGGGCTTATCCTGATTCGTTATGCCAATGGACCTGGTTGACAGACGCGCCTTCCTAGCCTTTGCAGCGAATTCGGTCTTGTTTTGACGATAACAAAAACGCGCAATAATGTTCGGGCCAGCTTTAGCAAGGACCCTGTGCACAACATAAATCTCTGCAGGATTCACAGGACAGCCAATTTTTTCTGCGATATGTTGCAGAATTGCTTCACAGCTTTCGCCCTTTGTTTTCTGGTACACCTTTGATTTCCACATTGTTCATGCGGGAGTATTGCTGCAATTCAGCAACCTGTTTTGTTAGCTGCTCGTTCGTTCGCGAGAGCTCCTTATTTTCTTTTACCAGGCCTTCGTGCTTAGTCTTCATTGTTTCAAACGTTTCGCTAAAGTGGGCGATGCTGTTACACAATTTCTCAACTTCTTTTCGCAATGAATACAAGTCTCTAGATAGCTCAGCACACGTTGGCATTATGATTTGGCAGCAGTGGGTACGGCAGAAAATGTGAAAACGAATTCCTATGCAGTGACGCAAATGCAACCAACTTGCCTAGGCGACGGTAAACGAATTAGTTAGGTAAACAAGCTCTGACACAGTAAACAAAAAAATAAGAAGAAAATAATTAAACAGCAGAAAATACAAATAAGTTTACCCAAAGAATGGCATTAATTGAAAGAAAGATATCAGGTGTTAGTACGCTACTTGTGTAAGTAACAAGTATCTGATCTTTTCTTCCTTTTTTAGGATCCCGTTCCTTGGCAACGGGGTCAGATAAACAATTCCATGATTCAGTCGCAGGAGGTCGTAACCTCTCTATAACTTTGTACGCCGCCGCAACCCCCCCCCCCCATACCTAATAACCTGCATTCCAAAGGGACTCAACAGCATAGATAAATATCTGTGCTTTACAGAGTGCTAGAGAATCGGTCTGTATTCCGGCATGGGCATTTAAGGTTGAGCACGGTGCTCCTCTGAGTTTACCAGCGTAACAAACTGGACGACACGGATCACTTTATCTGTTCCTGTCAGCGCTTCTGTCATGAAAGAAAGTTGCTGCTTGAAAATATAAGAAGAAGACGTTCAACTCAGCCGTGTGCAGAACTATTTTTTTCCCTGAAGGATGGAGCATAGGGTACAAGGTGGTTTTGCGCTTTCTGCTAACATTTCTGAAAGAACCTGAACTGATGGAGGCGCGGCGACAGAACCTTATGACCCAGAAAGAATCGCTCAGATAGAGAAATTACTGGCCCAGACTTTAAGGCTAAGCAAGCGTTTAGGAACATTGTCACCACTACCAGCACCAACACCTGAGTGCAGGTTCTATACGGCCAACACATTCGAGGGCGGAGGGAAAGCTGGGCAGCATGACGATGCGTGTAGGTGTGCAGCAGCTGTTACAAGACTGTGGCTTTTGCTAGCATTGAAGAGGATCTTACACACTCATGAAGAGAAAGCACCAGAGAAAGGTGCTTCGGAAAGCACACGGCCCTATTAACAATGTCATTTACTCTGCATATCGCCAGTCTATAAACTTGACGTCGTGCGCTTTGCTTTCTTGTAGACATTTCCATAAGTGTAAAAGTTTGAAGCTCCCTGTCGCCAAATATTTTTAACAAATCTATTTATTTTCTATTCGCCATGTGCTCCGCATGTTTAAATGTTTTCCAGAAAATAATCGACAAATCGCGCAAGGCCTTGAGCTTACATGCTGCTCACACAGAAAGCTGACAGACCTTCACAGAAAAACATCTACTGATATTTTCTAGAAGATGCTAAATATTTTTTTACAAGACATTGCATTGCACGGTCAACCGCCATGCGGAAATCCCAGGCTTACCCCCCCCCCCCCTCCCCCTGCCTTCCTTCATGTAACAACACATTGAAGGGCACATGACCTGTAACAAAGGAAAGCCCAGCGCTTTATGAATGCGAACACTTATTAGTGCACTTACACGCCTGCCAGCACAGGTGCGTGCTGGGTCAGGCGGGGGCTCGCAGAACGGCAAGCACTTGCGAACGCTTCGTGCCACTCAGCTGTCCACCGCGAACGTGAGCGGCATGACATGTTTAATTTCGTCTTTCGCCTGTATCGCGCCAGTTAATTACTGCGTCGACTGCAGAAGTGCTCATTTGTTTACTTTAACGCTGTGCGTGTCTGGCCCGAGACAGGTGATGCGACATCCTTATAAGAAAATGAACTACGCCCGCACTATGCCACTCACGCGTTTACGTCAGGAAGCGTCTGTACGAGCACCGGAAATAATCAGCTCTTGGTTATGAACACGTGCGTAAGTTGTCGGCGATAACAAGCAATGTCATCGATTCGTTCAATAAATTTGTCTTCATTCATTCATTCATGATCGTCCGACTCAATCATTTAGCACCAAATGAAAATCTTCAAAAATATTGCAGACTCATCGCTGTGGCTCTGTGGTTATGGGGTTTGCAGGCTGCTGAGCACGAGGTCGCGGTTCGATTCCCAGCCGCAACGGCCGCATTCCAGTGAGGGTGCAATAAATTAACGCTCGTATACCTAGATTCCGGTGCTCGCTAAAGAACCGCAGGTGGTGGAAATTAATCCGCAACCTCCCGGCTTATACGGCGAAGCGCGTGCGTTGCTTTGGTACGTTAAACCCCAATAGTTAATTTAATTGCAATATTGCAGTATACACTGAAAGTATGCGAACGCAGAATTTATGCAATTCACCGGCACATTTAGCAAAACTAAGGGTAATTAGAGAAAACCAAGGTAAATGAGTAGAGCGATTAAATTATGTGGGCGAGGCAACAGCGGCGCTGATCCACTGTCTGTTCATCATGCAGTTCGCCGGCTACCTTGCTGCCTCCATGTTCGAGAATACTGCTGTGTATGTCCCTGACGTTGCGCGGCACTTGGCGTCACCGTCGTTTCCTCGCCGTGTCGTGGATGTGCCGGGCGTACAACGCGTGGTCGACCCTATCTTCCTTGCGGATAACAACGGCAGATTGCTCCTCGCATGATCGGTCTATATCCCGCATGCTCTGCTGGAGAAGATTAACGTCACAATCCACCGCCAAATCATCGACAGACCAGGTTCCCCGACGACATGGTTTACGGCTATAAAAGCGTCCCCGGCAGTTCCCTTAATTAGTGGACGAGGCAACAGTGGTGCGGGCATCATGTTGATCCGCTGTCCATAGCGCAGGTATGTTACCTTGCCAATTCTCGGTGCATCCGTTCTGATAACTGATATATCCTGCTGTTCTCTCGCCCACAAGACTGAAACCATGGCATTGTCTATATTTCTTTGTATTCTGCTCTGTTAAATGCTGCCCGCAGGCTTTTATAAACCGGTGATGTGGACAGAAAGAGAGAGAGAAAAAAAAAGATGCATAGAAAGGCAGGGAGGTTAACCAGAGGCAGTTCCGGTCGACTACCTTGCACGACGGTAAAGGTGAAGGGGAATAAAGAGAGAAAGAGAGCGGAAGGGGGAAAAGTTAACCCTGGTCCCAATGCTCGTTCTCAGCGCGATCCTGCCTCCCAAACCCGGTTGACAGATGTTGATAAACTACCCGAAGTAGTGGAAATGCTCTCCGAACTCGTAAATGGCGAAAATAAACTGGCTCTGGATATTGCTGAGATCAAAATGATTCAATCCTACGTCAACACGAGGTTTGAGACTTTGGAAGCTCGTGTATCTTCTCTGGAGTCACCCTCAGCGTCTAGGGGTGCGCAGGATTCTAATGACAACCTACACACTCAAATTCAGCAATTAAAACACGCTATATCAAGTCTGTCTTGCAGAAACGACAATTTAGAAAACAGGTCGCGTAGAAACCACATTATTATACATGGTCTCAGAAAGGGCCCTAATAAGAATTATAAGGAACTTTCTTCTAACATTGCTAAGGGGTTCCAGGACACTCTTAAGATCGCATTTCCGCGTATCAAAAGGTGTTCATAGACTCGGCAATAACTTCAGAGGCCGGTCACGTCCCGTTATTATGAAGCTCCTTCATTTTCAGGATAAGGTGCTTGTGCTAAGAAATTGCTATAAACTTAAAAACACTAGCTTTCGTGTTTCAGAAGACTTCTCGCCACAGGTTCGCAATATTCGCAAGAAGCTCTGGGAAGCATCCTGCTCCCATAGGGATAGTGGCTCATCTGTACAACTTTGATTTGATCATGTATATATTGACATCTTATGATACGATTCAGATAGCACATCCAATACTCTCGTCAGATCATCTGCTGGCTCAACTAAACCCACCGGAACACTTGCTAGGACCGAATCTCCTTGACTTCACGGTACTGGCAATAAAGTTCCCATTTTAAACGTTAATGAAAGAAGCCTTGTCAGCAATTTCTCTAAATTTCTTTCCTTGGTCTCGTCTTAGTCGGCACATACTATCGGTGCTACTGAGATCTGGGTACATGATGATGTGCATGAATCTGCGGTAACCCCCTGGTTTCAAAATGGTTCGGCGTGACAGAAAATTCGGGAGAGGAGGCGGTGTTGCTCTATTTCTTCTATCTCGCCTTCACTTTTCTGTACTCCTTGCCCCAGCTGATACTGATTCTTTGTGGCGTAAAGTTCAACTCGAAAATATGTCTTTGATTATAGGGGTCATTTACCGTCCACCTGGTTCTAATATTGATCATTTACTCAATCTATGGTAATTATTGCGTAGTTATATTACTTCAAATTCAAATTCAAATTTTTTATTTATCCATGAAAACATAATAAAAGTGTGTCCAGTACTGTTTGGACCCGTAGCCGTAGGCTAGTTATGGGTCCAAAAAATGAAATTCTGTAATACAGACACTTCGTCACATGCACAATAAAAACTTGGAAGAGCGGAGAGGGGGATATATACATAATACAAATGACAAAAAGAAAGCATAACAAGGAACAGTCGCTTCAATTCAAAAACATCGTGCATGTCATATTACAATAATAAATGGGATGCGAACAGCAGCAGCATTTCTGGTAGTCCGCGATGATGTATGAAAGAGGGACATATGGAAGGGGTGGTTGTTTCTTACGATACTGTTTACGACAGTTGCTGTTTTTAGGAGGCGTAGTGAATCGGAGGGTAATATCCGTAGGTCGTGGAATAATGGGTTGCTGGGCTGATCATGTTTAGATTGCGTTATGATTCGTAATGATCGTTTCTGAAATTTTCTGATTGGCTGGAGATAACTTTTGTAGATCAATCCCCATGATTCCAGACAGTATGAGAGATGACTGTGGATGAAGGAGAAATATAAAATACGTAATGTACTTGTGTCAAAAAAGTCACTTGCTTGAAGCAGTTTATAGCACCCCGATGCCACCTTCGCCCCCACTGCTAATAAATTGTTTTGCCAGTGCAGGTGTCTATCAAAGATTACGCCAAGATATCTAAAACATGGAGTATATTATAGTAGAGAGTTGTCAATAATAATGCTTACAGAGTTGCCATCTACTTGTTTTCTACGGGAGTGAAATATAGTACATTTTGTTTTCTTGAAATTTGCAGTAAGCTTGCTGGCTGAAAACCATTTAGAGACCTTTGCCAAATCTACATTTGCTTTGTACTGCATTTCCTCGATGCTATTGCCTGTAATTATTATAGTGGTGTCATCTACATACATCAGCATTTCTCAGAATTTTAAGACACGTGGAAGGTTGGAAACGTATATAGAAAAAAGCATGGGTCCCAGAACAGACCATTGTGGCACGCCTGTATGAATACGTTGTGGTGACGATGAGACATTATTTATGACAACAATGTGATGACGTTCATGGACGTAACTAGAAAACAAATCGAAAATCCGTTCCCGAAAGCCGTAGTGATTTAGCTTGTACAAAAGGATGGAATGGTCGACCGTATCCAAAGCCTTTTTTAAATCGAGATAGACTACAGCTACAAGTTTGTTGTCATTTAAAGCACAGTTTATAATGTGGGCTATAGACTGCACCGCTGATGAGGCTAAATGGTTTGGCCGAAAACCATGTTGCTGCGGGCAAATTATGTTGTACTTGTGCGTAAAGCTTTTGATTCGATTCGCAAGGATTTTCTCGAAAAGTATATTAATGGCGCTGAGCACGGATATTGGTCGATAACTAGAAGGGCTTGAGCGATCACCGTCCTTGTATATTGGGACAACTCGAGCTGTTTTTATGACGCTGGGTACGTGGCGGTTTCAAGTCCGTGATGGAAGACGGGGCATAATATTGGACCCAGAATATCAACATTTTCTTTTAACATACGCACTGTAATTTCATCTGTATCTGCAGCTTTATTACTATCCATAGTAGCTAATGTTGAGTGTATCTCGTTAAGTTCAGTGTCATCCATACGAAAGGAGTTTGATAGTGGGCTTGGTATATCTGTATTATTTACATTGGTACCTGAAGAAATTCCAACTGTAGTAAAATATGAATTAAAGCTGTTTACAAGATTCTGATCAACCACGTCAGGAAACGTCTGTTTGTGTGGCTTGCCTATAACACTATTTAAGATTTCCCAGAGTTCTTTAGAGTTACCGGAGCTCTGTTCGATTAAACGTGTATAGTATTCTTTTTTCGTGTGCGCATAAATGCTACAGATTTATTGCGTACCTTTTTGTACTGACCCAAGTAATAGCTGTTATTCTTATGCTGTTTCCATTTATGATACCAAAAGTTTTTCTGCTGCAATACTGCTAAAATCTGCTATGTCATCCAGGGTGAGACGGGCAACTTATATGAGCGAACAGATGTCTTAGTACTGCTGCTAGCTTTAACGCAAGTCAGAATGTCGATTAAATCGGAGAGTTGTATGTCGACGTCATCGTGGTATATGGTACTAGTGTCGATTAACTGGATATTCGATCTCAGCAAAGCGTGGTCAATCCTCGTACTTACTTTGACGTAATTTAATTTCGGTTTTATGGCGTTTTTGACCGTTACATAGGTGGGGAGATGATCTGGGATGGATTCGTTGCATACCCCGGCAATAATATTAGAGGTTATACTAGTTGAACCATTATCAAGGACAGTTGCGGATGTACGTGTCATTCTAGTGGGGACAGTGGAGACAGTGGAGGTAATCTCAGAAATGCCTTTTCTAAGAAATCTCCTGGGTCTACTTTAATCAAATGTCTTGCACATTAGAGAGACAGTTAAATTCTAGTGACTGTTGGAAGCGGAATCTTAATTGACTTAGGGCCTGAACGTTTTTACAAAAATTGCCAAAAATTTGTAAGATAGAAAAAAATAAAAGCACGAAGTTTACAAATCCGTAAGTCTGCACGAAGAACCGATTTCACTGTTCTGTACACTGCATCCGTTAGAGCACCCAAAGCAGACAAATTTGATACAATAATTTATACCTTACGTGGTTTTGTTACAATGTTTACAACGGTTTTGCGAAAGCCATACTCAGACATCAATGGTGTACTTGATAGCAGAGTTGGGAAGTGGGGCCCTCCATTGCATTCCCACTCCATTCCGGAGAGGGGTATCCCCCGCCAATTCCACTCTTTCTAACTTCTCAGAATGGTGAGAACTCGGCGGTTTCCACTCGTGTAGTGGATAAGCTGAACCATTCCATTCCTGCAAGTCTAGTATACGAAACGCTTTCTCTCTAATTGTTTAGCACAATTCGCTTGCGTCCCTCGTAACTAAAAACATATTTTTTAAATTCTTAACTACGTTCCAAGTAACGTTACGTCCAACTTTTTCGCACAAGGAACATGTTCGTGAGGTGTTATGTCTGCAGCACGTTGTCGCTTGTAATCTCTCTAAAATCTATTTATTTAAGGCGACGCTTTCTTTGCGAACCCTTCCCGACTTTCCTGACCGTGCGCGGGTGCTGCTATCAGGCTGGATAGCGTATCCTAAACATAAACTGAATTACGTACTCGATTACGAGCCCGACGCCCTAACCGTTAGACCACAATCTCGCGTATGCTCTTGAAAAGCGCCAACGCCAACTACCTCCTTGAGATGCTCGCCAAGTGTGTTACATTGCTTGGAACAGGTGCGCGAGAGCAGACGCCACCAGCCACTTTCCTTTACACGAAAGACGCAGGAATTAAATATGCACATTTATGCACTTGCATTACCGATCCACACATATTTCAAGACGTGCGTTTACCCTGCATAATATTTTTAAAAGAAGCCTTTTGTGAATTTTGGTTTGTGCAAAAATCTGTGCGCCTGTAAGTCCTCAAAAGAAGCTTTGCGCGAACGCTCAAATGGTAGAGCACACGCTGGGTCAATGAAGTATCCATACGTAAGCAATCTTATTTCGCAAACATGTATGCAAGATGCGTACTCAAGCCACGTTTACGTGTAATACAACAAGACAAATAAATACGCAAAGCATTGATAGATAACTTTTATTGTCTTGCGTTTGAAATAGCGTCAACAAACAGGCTAATTTGTGTTGACAGCCTGAATCGTTGTCCGCTTTTCAGAAGCGCCTCCCACCTTACATCGAAGAAGCGAAGAGGGACATCGGAAGCTCGCTCTCCAAAACCTTCTTAGAAACCGCAATTTCAAAAAATGGCTATGATAATCGAGGTCTTCATAAGGGAAATTACACCTCGTCTGTTTTACATGGTTCTTCAATTTAGGATGAAGCCAAACCTGACTTAAATTTCTGATATTATAATGAACGAATTTTTCAAATACGATAGTCTATAGCTTCCACATTGCGACCGATGAAGTTTGCTTCACTTTAGCTGCACACGTGTCAGGCGTTTCACGATCTCATGGCACGCTGCGACACAAGCAAGGCTTGAGTTCTACATATTATCCATCATTTAAGAATATCTGTAATTTGTTCGAAACTCGATTGTGCAAGGCAAAATATAAAATAATCTTACATCGTTGTATTGACCACGCATTCAGCTAGATTATTTTGTCGCTTTGAGGATTAACATAAAAGCGAAACTCATTTATATGTATTGCACGATGATCTTCATTGTTTCACATCCGCTGGCATATTAATGGGCACCGATTTTTCCAGGACACCTCTCTGACTTCCTGTTATCGCTCTTTCTGGATAATCGACAGTGTGCCAAAAAACATGCCGTGCGATATAAATCAACGTGGACTCGTGCAGCGTACACCCGCTTGCGACGTCGTTTTTTGCCTCCATCCTTGTGTCATAGGTCAAGTGTGCGCTTGCTAAAGCTAATCAAATTTCTTGACACCTAGAAGTTGCTGCCTTTAAAGGCACTTCATTCTTGAAACACTGAAAGGTTTCCATGTCTTCACAAGTGTAGAATGTGCAGAATATAGGTGTTGTTTATTTTCACCGTGGTGAAGGTAGGCACCCATTAGAAGATACTCAAAGAACAGGTAAGAGAAATGAAATATATTGGCCAAGTCTAGCTTAGTCTAAATGGCTAATTTGCCGGTTCGGTTGTCTCACTGAAAATCAACGTTTAGCGTTTCAGGACTACGTGCCCATTCTTTTCCAACTCCATTCCGGAATCTCAAGCTGTCATTCCATTCCCATTCCACCTGTGCTACTGGTGCGATCATTCCATTCATATTCTATTCCGGGTGTTTAAAAATGTGGAATTATTCTGTAATCACTTGTGAGCTCTTCGGGTGTCACAGGAGTGCCGACCACCGCGGGTTCGAGCTTAGCGAGCCACAGGGCCGCGTCAGCCGTCAACCTCCAGCGCCGCTGCGCGCAAGCTAGCTCCGAGTGACGCACGCAAGAACACAGTATTGCACTGAGTTAACGGAAACCGTTTATTGTATCCGGTGGCGCCCGACACTGCACAAACGCCCCGTCCCGGGGGGGGGGGGAACCAAAGGGGTTCCGCACTAAGAGCGAAAAATACAGTCATGCGCCCGTACCACGTCGCTGCGAGAGCACCGGCTCAAGCTGGGACGCGCCACTAGGAAAAGTCCCGGCGGCTATGCTACTTGCTCTCGCGATAACCAATGGGCCAACTCGCGAGAGCTCGAGCAACCTCCTTGGGCTTGGGCCTCCAATAAGTGCGGCTCGGCGTGGTACGACCTCGCGCGAGCACTAGGCACCCGCTCTTCTGCTTAGCGTCCGGGCAGGATCTACACGGGGTACGCGCTGCCCGCACGGGCAAAGGCACCGTGCGTGCAGCTCAGTCTTATTCACAAAGGTGTCGGTGGAAGAGAGGAAGCGTGATATCTTTTCCTCGTGTGTCTGTAACCAGACACGCGGCGTTCCAGCACAGTAGAAACTTGCATTAGCCAGCATAATGGTAGGGTCCCAGTGGTTGTTCTGACTAACATGCTGGTATATACTCAGCCAGTCGTCAACGTCGTGACCATTCTGGCCGGAGAATATGCCAGGATCGCGGGGTGGAGGATGCGTGATGTAGGTGGTATATATTTGGAACTTATGCTGGCGACGTAGTGTCATCACCGCGAGCCGTGGTCGAAAATGTGGACGGTGCCATACGGCCGCTGCGGAGCTCCGTGGCGAGGTACGAGGAACGTCCACATGCAACGCTGGCCACTCTTAGCTCAACACCAACGTGGCTACAATCGTGTTATTGCCTATGCAAGCCGGCTCCTGACAGCTGCCGAGCGCCACTATTCGAACGCAAAGCGGAAATGTCCTGCGCTGGTCTAAGCGGTATCAGCTTACGAACAGTTCGGCAGCAGCATGTCTACAGCACGCAGCTAATTTTGGCTGCCTGCACTTGCAGGTAATTCCTAGATAGCAGTGGACTGCCGCACCCGGAGGAAAAGCTTAGTTTCTTCGGCGCATTGGCCACCAAGCGACCAAGCAGCGGAGACAGCGGGCCCATCAAGCCACGTGACTGCTTACTGAATGCATACGACACTCACTGCGTATACCATCATCATAATCATCATCCGCAGCAGCAGCAGCAGCAGCCTTGTTACGCCCATTGCAGGGCAAAGGCCTCTTCCATACTTCTCGAACTAGCCCTGTCATGCACTAATTGTGGCCATGTTGTTCTTGCAAACTTCTTAATCTTATCCGCCCACCTAACTTTCTGCCGCCCCCTGCTACGCTTCCCTTCCCTTGGAATCCAGTCCGTAACCCTTAATGACTATCGGTTATCTTCCCTCCTCATTACATGTCCTGCCCATGCCCATTTTTTTTCTTGGTTTCAACTAAGATGTCATTAACTCGCGTTTGTTCCCTCACCCAATCTGATCTTTTCTTATCCCTTAACGTTACACCCATCATTCTTCTTTCCATAGCTCGTTGCGTCGTCCTCAATTTAAGTAAAACCCTTTTCGTAAGCCTCCACGTTTCTGCCCCGTACGAGGGTACTGGTAAGACACCGCTGTTATACACTTAGACAGCTGTTATAGACTGCCTGCCACGCTACCATAAATATGACGGGCTGACCAACCTGCTCACCAGTTCGGTAGCAGTGCGTCTACAACACGCAGCTAATCTTGGCTGTCTGCACTTGCAGGTGAGAAACGTCATGAAATTATTTTCTGCGTAGCTATTTCCCTAACGCTCTGCTGCCGAACAAAGTGTGTTTTTGTTACTAACCATGGTACCCTCTGATATCAAAGACATCAAAGAAATTGGAAAACTAATTGAAAATCTCAAGCGCGAATTGAGAACAGAAATGATAAAATTTAAAGACAGCATAAAGTATTACTCGGATACATGTGATGATGTGAAAGGATTGAGCAAAGTGATTTCAGCACTTAGAGAGGAAATAATGGCAACCTTGAACAGAAACTTAAAAACAAAAAAACGAAAGATTGTCACAACGAATCAAAGAACTGGAGCAGTACCAGCGGCTGAGCAATCTCGAAATTAAAGGAATAACAGAACAACTTGATCGTGCGAAAGTTGTGGAACAGATAGGGCAGGGCGTTGTAGCGACAATCAGTCATGCCGATATTGACACATCCCACTGGGTGCATACTCCGAAAGCAGGCTTGAAGAATATAATTGTTGGTTTCGTTCAAATAAGTAAACGGGACGAGGTCCTCACCCTGACAAAAAAGAAGAGACTGAACGCATCGGCAGTGGCATATCAGTCGACAAATGCTGTGTTCGTGAATGAACACCTTACACAGACAAACAAGAAGCTGCTTGCTGCGGCGAAACAGAAAAATCAAAGCCCCTTTCTTAAAGAAAGATGGTTGAACGCGAAGCTTTCTCCCAATGCAAACTGGATCAAAGTCCAAAGCCAACAACCACGCAAAGAAGCCAAGAAATGCTGAGCGACCCGATGCTATGCATATGCGGTTTGATTACTTGTTTAGGATTGTATTTTTTGAATGTTGGAGCTGAACGAAGACACATTTCGTTAAGTTGCAGCATTGTCTTTATTTTAGATCATGTAGCCCCTGATTGCACGCACACATTCACACTTTCACGGACGACTCTACACTTACACAGTATTGCCTTGTGATCGCTGTGTCAGACGGTCAGAGGCGTGACGCGCGTAATGCAATGGAGATATATACAGTTCGTCTGGGTAGCGTGGCGTTCAACAATCTTTCCTTAAGAAAGGGGCTTTGATATTTTTTTCCAGATCCTAAGACGAGCCCGTGTTCACGCGCACTAGCTGTCTCCGATAAGCAGGGAAATTAAGTTAATCGCGACAGGGGTGGTATCATGCCTAGCAGACGCAACTTGCGCTTACAGTGAACTTTGTGCGCATGGGCTACTCTTGCTGAGCTCATCGCTTCGCGCCGTTATCAGGCACTGACCGGCCGGCGCCAGTCAACACTGGAATCTAAACTGTAGTTCATGATAAAAAATAACGTGCAGCGCGAAGGACAACGACTGCCCAGAGACGACATACACAGCGCTGTGTATGTCGTCTCTCGCAGTCCTTGTCCATCGCGCTGTACGTTATTTTTTTATCATGAATTACCGACTAGCCCAAGCAACCACCCCAGTAAACTGTAATGTTCTATGCAGATGTGTAAGTTGGCTTTCCTGCAGTGCGTTTTCGGTGCTCACGGGCGCATCAGTGAGATACAGAAAGCTTCGCTTTAAAAAAGAGAGGTGAAATGGAAGTAAGTTTGGACGTCAAAAGGCAAAGTATGCGCAAGAAGGGATGACATCACTCCCCGTTCTGCGCATAGCGACGACTTTTCCGAAATGACGCCAGTAGAATGGGCGGGTACTGTCTGAGAAACTCTTCTTAATGGCAGTCCAGAAGCAAGATGGTAGTTACAACACCTTAGATCGAGTGCAAAGAAGGGATTGTTTTGAGATCAGTGCATGTTAACGTGAGGAGCATGAGAAATAACATAGACGATCTAAGTATGTTTTACGAAACAACATGCAGTAAAATATATTATTTGAATAACCGAGATATGGTTGAGTATATATATACCTATGATCAAGCTCCTCTATTCTCAGGTTGCCGTTCTGAGTACCTGGTGCGGGATACAAAGAGGGGTGGTGGAGTTGCAATATATGTCAAAGATTCCCATTCCTATACTCTGTGGCTGAAAAACTTTCCGCAGTCAGCGAGGATGTTGAATGTCTAACTTTGTGGGCAGGAAAAACGATAGCATCTGTAATTTACAGACCACCGAACGGACAAAAAAGAAAGTTCTGTGATTTATTGGAGAAATTACTTCAACAAGAATACGAAGCTAATGAATACTCCATCGCCATGGGTGATGTTAATATAAGTATGAATTCTGAAGACATGTGGTAGTACGAAATAAATAATTTTTTTAATATGTCATGCTTTCAAAAGCTTCATTGAATTGCCCGCAATATTAACGACTAATTCTAGTACTTTAATAGACGTATGCCTATTAAATACACACAGCAATGACATCAAAGCAGAGGCGCGATCGCAGATCTTTGTTCAATACGCGTTCTATTCGGTTGCTGCAACGTCACAAAGTGGCAGTATGCAAAATTTGTGAGAACGGCACGGAAAGAGCAGCCAATCGGCAAGCGCTGAACTCCCCGGAAGTTTACTTCCCTCGCTTGTCGTCTGCTTGCAGACAGTAAACTACAAAACGAAATGTTTCTCGTCTTCAAATGAATTAAATCTTTATCTAAAAAACATACTTTTTTCCAAGCTTAAGCACGTTTTCAAATAGTAATACCTATGACTACTACAATTTATAACTATTAGTTTCTCATCGTCGTCCCTAGGTGGGGTCGCACACAGCGAGAAGAAAAAAAAAGAAACAACGGGAAAAGTGGCGCACTTTTCAAGAGGCAACAACAACATTCTAGTGGCTAGCTGGCACCCGATGATGGGGTCGAGTTTGCCGCACAACCAACGCACTATTTGTTTCGAGAAACGAAAGCGACGCCGGAATTCGTTTTCTGCCATTTCTTGAAACGCATTTCGCACCTCCACTGTTCTCGTTCCTCCTCAAGCAACGCCAATGCAACAACCGAAGTTCCAATCACAAGCTTCATTTTCTCGAATTAAAATATGGATTGGATCCGAACATGCCATTCCGCGGCCGAAGCCGCCGTTTGGATCCAATCCAATCCACCAGACGCGCCATGCGAAGCTGGTCTTGTGCGACCGCATGATCGCCCTAAACTTTCCAACTCCTTTCGCGTTCGGCGCCTAGAAGACGACGTGCTCGGTTGCAAGATGATTGACAGGAGCGTGTCGTCATTTTGACGTCACCAAAAACGTGGCCGTGCCCCGCGGCTGGCGACGTCGGCGCACAGTAGGCCGATCGCGCGCCGGTAATCGAACGAATGCGCCGAACAACGATCTTCGATCGCACCCTAGTCCTAGTTGTTCATGTAAGCGATCACCTTTCTATGTTTTACGCAATTAAATTGAATTCCTACAAAAGGAAACCCCGTCGCCAAGCTCACTTCCATCGTAAGATAAACGGTCACACGCTATAGAATTTTTAGCTACTGCTATTAAGTGAACAATGGGAAGATGTTTATCGTGAATCCGACTTTGGGATGGCCTACACCGTCTTCTTGTAGCACTTTCGTGAATAGTACGACATATCCTTTCCACTGCCACAATAACACCACAAAAATCAAAAGGCAAGAAAACCATGGATAGATAAAACTTTGCACGGACGTATAAAACCGCACGGTTTTGGAATCCGGAATCAAAAAGTGTTAACAGAGTACAAAAATATAAAAATAAACTGAATGGCGACTTAAAGAAGGCTGAAGACGGATACTTCGAGAAACATTTTTATCGGCTGCGCAATCTACCCAAAAAATTGGGGGAAATCGTAAGTAACCTAGCAGGAAGAACAAGAAATGATTAATTTCACATTTTTTTTTTTATTTGGGGTTTTACGTGCCAAAACCACTTTCTGAGGCACGCCGTAGTGGAGGACTCCGGAAATTTTGACCACCTGGGGTTCTTTAACGTGCACCTAAATCTAAGCACACGGGTGTTTTCGCATTTCGCCCCCATCGAAATGCGGCCGCCGTGGCCGGGATTCGATCCCGCGACCTCGTGCTCAGCAGCCGAACACCATAGCCACTGAGCAACCACGGCGGGTTTAATTTCACATAGCCAGGACGACAGCGGAAAACATGTGAATAGCTGTCGATATGAACAGAATTTCATAAAAGCGGGTGCTTATCAACTTGAGGCAGAAAGCTGCAGGAATGATAAAGAAGGTATAATCAAGGTTAGTAAAGCTATCTTCTTGAAGCCAACAGATCCCATCGAAGTGGGAGCAGTAATAAAAAAAACTGAAACGTAATATAGCAGCGGGTATAGATGGAATTATTTCTAACGTAGTCATACATGTCGTGCATGAGATTAACGAAGTGTTAGCGTATTTACTGAATTTAACATTGTCTACTGGAATTTTTCCAGAAGAATTGAAAAGAGCCCGAGTTAAACCGATACACAAAGGTGGGGACCAACGACAATTAAATAATTGTAGACCAATATATGTTTTAATTGTGTTTTCAAAAATTTTCGAACACACAATTTATGACATCTTAGTGATATTTTTGAACGCTCACAACGTAATTCCTAAGAGTCAATACAGTTTTCAAAGGAAAAAATCCACCGAACGAGCTCTTCTATATATTAAAGATAAAATAATATCGAATATTGAAGACAAAAACTATACGCGTGGTTTATTTTTACACCTGAAGAAGGCTTTTAATTTCATGTGCCATGATTAAGAAAATCATGGAAGTACGGAATACGAGGTGTTGCAGCTCAGTTGCTTGAAAGGTATTTAAAGAATCGGCAACAGCTCGTGCATATGCAGGTTGCTTCATCTAACTTTTCAACGCTTCAACATGGCGTCCCTCAGGGCTCCAAATTAGGTCCGTTGTTATTTATAATCTTCGTAGAAGATATAGTTCACATACCTGATTCACCAAATTGAATATGTGCGCCGACGATACGAATCTATTCTTTAAATCACGTAACCTGGACGAATTAGAACACAGTGTGAATCGCCTAACTTGTGTCAAATCAAATCAAATCACTTCATTCCAGCTTTCTTACAAAAACTGAGGGTGGCATGAAAAAAAGCAGTCTTTACGACCGCTTGACAAGCCTCGCCACCTCTACAAAGAAGCAGTTTTGCAGCGACTACAATAGGTACATGAATGTTAGCACATATCATTTGAATATCAGTGGTTGAGACGTGGAAAAGCAACACATTGCGCATCGGCAAGTTTTTTTTTTTGCTTTGTGCTCACAAGTAATGATTAGATATAGTGAAAATATGAATGTCCCCCCCCCCATATGATTTACAGTTTCACACACATTTGCACACATTGCAGGACTTAGACCACAAACGCATTTCAGACAGTCGCGGCAGACATACTGTGTAAGCTGTCATAGAATGTCGTGTTCAGGTATTTAGGAAGCATATATTTTAGTGTGGAAAAGCCATAGTTTGTTATGCAATGGGGTAAGGTATAGGTAATGCGTTTTCGTGTCACGTATGGAGTCTGATGTGGTGTAAGTACTACAATGCTAGAAAAAAATCTGTCGTTTTCGGCTGTTACTCTCTTGTAGAAGGACACAAACCTGTAGTCGAACAATCTGTTTATGTGTATTATTTTGTATTCCAGGTAGATAGGACGTGTCGGAGCGTCATACGGCACATTAGGAATTATGCGAAGTACTCTTTTCTGCAAATATACAAGCTTCTGGATGTTGGATGCAGTAGTTCTTCCCGAGACGAGGAAGCAATACGACACATAAGAATAAAAGAATGCATAATAAAGATTTAGCTTTGCCTTGGCAGGCAGAATGCGTTCGTTTCGCGAAATTATCCCATTGTATCTCGAAAGAGCTAAGCAGACTTTGCTGATTTGGGCGTCCTATAGGACATGGTAGCGGTAGATACAGCACCACGTGAAGTAAAAGCTTCCACATACTCGATGGGAGCATCGTCCAGATACAGCGATGGCGCACTGGTTATATTTAGCCCCTTTGGATGGCATAATAAAGCCTTTGTTTTTTTTCTTTGTTTATTTTTAATGCGTTTAATGATGACCAGTCAGACAGGGAAGCTAATACTGTATTTGCGGTTTCCGTTAGTTCTTTGATGTTGGGCCAGGAGAAAAACATGCTGGTATCGCCTGCGTATATTATGTATTTAACGAAAGGACTGATATTGCATATGTCGTTAATGCATACGTTGAACAGAAGCGGTCCCAACAGGTTTCCCTGGGGTACGCTATTTGTTATTACTAACAGCTCGGATGAATAGTGATGTGAAACAACATACTGGCGGCGAGCGCTAAGATATGATTTAATGAGACTAGCACGATGGCTGAAACAAAATAAATTACAGCTAAACATGGCAAAAACAACATACATTATATTCATGTCGCGGAATACACACACATATATATAATTAGGGATCTCACCATTGCAGCAGGTAAAAAAAAAAGAGAAGTTTCCTGGAGTGGTGTTTAATGAGGCATTACCCTCAAAGGACGTATTAGTAAACTGTGCATAGAATTATGTAGAAGTGTTGGTAATATGTGTAGAATTTCTAGACTTATTCCGCTATGGCTGAAACAGCAGATATATGATTGCATTTTTCTTTCTAAGCTTAGCTATGGAGCTCTGGTGTGGGGAACAACTTCAAAACTAACTAAAAAAAAAGCTAGTGCTTCTTCAGAAAAAAGTTCTCCGTCTTTGCTGCAACTACCAAATAAATTATATGAACTTGAGGACAGCACCTTTATTTGAAAAATACCATATGCTTCGTGCTGATCAATATTTTTTACATGAAAGCACTGCAACTCATGTACAGTGAAAAACTGTATGAGCGAAATGAAGGTGCAAGGCAACACCATTGTCCTATCCGCCAAAACCAGCGCCGCACGCAAGAAACACGAACTGTGGGAAACATACTTTTATTTATCAAACAACTTGCACATTAAACAAATTAGAACAAAAGCTCAATTTCGATTGTCCTGAAAAAAGGCTTCAAACTACAAGTTTAAAAAATCATAATTCAGGAAAATATACGTTTGGATGGTTAGAACACAAAAGAACATTATAACGATACACCTGCACACAGTGACGGCTGTGATACACCCGAATGCAGTTGTAATGTTTTTCTTAAATCTAAATTTTCATTTTCTTTCTTTTTTTTCTTAACGTTATTGGTTCTCACGTTATCACAGTAAGGCAATGTGAATTATACTGCATGTTCTGTATTACTATACATATTCTTATATCACTTGATTCGCATTGTTCCTAGTCTAGTTGTTACTTTGTCCAGAGTTATGGTTCTTCAGCGTCTTAGATACACTTTTTCTTTTTTTTTGCATAGTTAGAGCCTGCTTTAAAGTAATATCGCAACTGTACATGTTTGTTAGTTTTTTGGATGATAGACTGGTTTGGCCGCTGTGAGCTTTTCCTTTTATATGGATCGACATATGTTTTGTATATATATATATATATATATATATATATATATATATATATTTATATATATATATATATATATATATATATATATATATATATATATATATATATATATATATATATATATATATGAGTGCTATACGAATGGTATACAAGGATGTTGGGTCCTCTTTCAGGTCCCAACATCCTCTTGTTTTTTTCTACAACTATACAACTTCAAAAAAAATTCCGCCCGTATTTATGCGGTAGGCCCTTCTCTGTAATAACAGGCCATCACGCCCTGTGTTGGCTGTCGTCACTGAAGTATCCCACGGGCTTGGTCGGTGGGCGCTCCGACTGCAAGAATATTCCTATACGGTTGTTTACAAATCCGGTCACTTACATCAAGACTCAGAATGGTTGTCTCATTACCGTGTGGAGGAACCATCTGCAGTCACTGATACCGACGTGGACACATGAGTTTACTTTTTTCGTTTCACAGCTGCTTAACATCGCCGACGGGCAGCGCCATGACTTTTCCTTGGGCTCCATCATTGACCACGCCTCGAATCTTCGCCCTTCGACGTGTCCCTATACGCTTGCTCGTTCGTTCTGCAAGATGACATATTTTATCGTCATAACGTTCACCTTGAAGGATCTGCCCTGCTCTTCGTCGTTCCCAACATCTGCGTTCCGCGATTGCCCATGAACTTCACGATGACCCTACTGCTGGACACCTCGGCGTCTCTCACACTTACGACCGAATCCGCCGACGATTCTTCTGGTCTGGGCTTGCCCGCGCCGTACGACGATACGTTGCTTCGCGCGAGAAATACCAACGCCGCAAAACACCGTCAACGCTACCTGCTGGCTACCTTCAACCTCTCGGCATCCCTGCCGACCAATCGTCGTCACAGTGACGACGATTGCCTGTCCAACTCAGTGAACAAAGAACCCGTACGCGGTTCCGAAACGTCGGATTATACATCAGACTTGGTCAGTGACCGTGATCCCCTTCATTTCCATGCCTGACCAGACGAGCTTTCATCGAACCCTTGATTATGGTTCGGTATGCGTTGTTCGGAACTTGGTTCGGTATTTTTTTTGCCGAAGCGACATCCGACGCCGGACACCAACGAAGGTGTATCTCACAAGTACGCCTGTGATATACACCTCTACTTTAGTTTGCGAACAAGGAAACACATCAAATGAGCTTGCGCAGGAAAGTAGCGCAGGAAGAACACTGCCAAGAGCAAGTAAACAAGCGAAAGTGTAAAGTAAAATTTTCGAGTAGCGTTTTTTTGAATTAGATCTGGAAGAATTATAGAGAAGTAAAAATTTGTGGAACAATCACAGTCTTTTTTCTATTTCTCCTGCTCTAGCAAGTTAAGTGCCAAAACCGACTCGTATTGTCATTTTAGAAGTTGCCCAACGATGCGTGTCCGCCAATCCCCTACAACCGCGTAGAGCGCAGGACGCTGCGGTTCTAGACGTACTGCGCCCACCGCGGAAGGTTACCCTACCGCGGAAACATAAGCAGAGCAGAGAAGTGGCTTCGTCAGGTGGCTCGACTGGTTACTGTGGAAGCGTCATTCAGACACACGGAATTATTCTCCACTTCCCGCGGTGTTTTCTCTGCTTCCTTTTTAAATAAAAATATGTTGGTCCATAAGTATTTTTACAAGCAACGGCTAAATTTGCTCATTTTCGCTTTTCATTTGTCTGTGTTTGGCTGTTGCCTCCGCTCTCTCCCTTAGTAGATCGCTTAATTTCTCAATTCCTTGCGACTCTTGTTCCAGTGCCAATTTCGCACAAAAAGTGCTGTACAATTAGCGAAAAACCAGACGAGGTAACGGGTGACAGTTATATTCCTTATGATTTTAGCAGTTATTGCAAGGTTTGATGATGGACGCTGTTTCGCATTGTTTTATTTTCCACCTTATCGAACCCATATTGCGGGTATACGGTTCCGAGGATCTGCCAGCGTCGCGGCGAGCCGTTACGCGAGGAAGTAATGAAGCAAAAGGAAAAGTTAAACACAACTGTCGTTTCCTCCGGCCACAGCTTGTTCCACGAGCATACAGAATAGCTGACTATGAACCGAATCTATTTCCTGGTCCCTGGATGAGTCTAAACAAAGAAGGTTGAACTAATGAAGCGACAGCGATGCGCGTGACCGTTGAATAGATGGTGACAACTTAACGCATCTCGAGTTAATCGCGCGTGCACCGAATCGATCAGAAAACTGGCCTTCACACCACAGGAGATGCCGATAACTACCACCATCCAAAAGGAGTGAAAAAGGCAGCAAAATGTTGACCACCGAATAGCTGTCAAGTCATGGTGGAAGAATACTTGTGTCAAATGTCAAGATTGATTTTTTGGCGGTGCTTTATGTGAGTGATGGCGTGGGCGGGGAAAGGGGGGGGGGGACGTGTTGCCACCTAATTTCGAGGGGGGGGAGGGGGGGAGTGCGGGCCTGTCCCCCCACCCCAACCTGGGTACGTGCGTGGCCTAGGCCTACCACAAAAAAAGTTTCAGGGACCCTTTAAAGGGGCCCTGAACCAACCCTCTGGCTTGGTGAAAAAACACAGTACGCGGATAGCATATGCTGCTGTGAACATCTCAGCCAAATTTTGCACTAGTGCGCTGCGCGCGGATCTCGCAAGCAGAGCGCAGAGTCACCTTTCTCTCAAACGCTCTATTTTTAACAAAAGCTTGCACCTCACTTTTTTCTAGACGCTTTATTTCGTAATACGGCTGCTATTGGCCAATAGCTGACATAATCAAGAAGGGCGTTTCGGTCAGTGCGTTTCTTTCTACTGTTACTGTTTAATAACAGGCTGAAGTAAGCGAAAATCTGCTTTCGAATTTCGATAATAATTACGTACCTCCGGAAGGAGCCATCTATCGATCGTCAGCTCACGCTCGGTCACGGCCGCCCGCGTAAAACTAAGCTTTGGTCACGCTGCTAATAGGTGCCGTAGCCTCCGGGTCTCGATGCCGTCGACTATATATATATAGTTTTGAACACTCAACTAGCCTCAAACCACGCGAAACTTAAGGTCGAACCACACGCACGCTTGCCAACACGCGCTCACTCCTGGTCGCTTCGTAATGAGCTATTAATAGCGCTTCAAATTGCGCAAGTTAGACGTGGCTACTATTCGTTGGTCAAGCTGACGCAGAACAAAGCCGGTGCGCACCCCGTAGCACAGCCAGACAGGGGCATATAAGCGCGAGCGCACACTCTAGCCCTGTCCTGAACAAAGCAAACGTTGCAGTTGCATGTAGCTGCGGTCTGCAACGTAGCGTAGGTACCGCGGCCGCCGCGGGTTGCCGCGACGAGTCCACACTGTAAAATAATTTACGCCCTTCTTCACTTTTAAGGGTGTAAATTATTTTACAGTGCACTGGCTGAGTGCACTGCGGCTCGCTGAGAACAACCGCGTTTGGCTAAATAGAGGGACGTTTGGCCCGCCGTAGGCGCCGGAATCGGAAATAGCGGCGTCTACGTGAACATTCAAAATCAAATTTAAACGGCGTGCCACGGTGACGTTCAGTAGGATGAGCGTTGTGGGCACACCCCGCACCGCCGTAGCCTTCGCAGTGCAAATCATTGAAGAAGGAGCGGAAGCATCGCGAAGGGTGTGTTTTATTGCCAATAACTCCGCTTCTGATAAACGCAGTGAAGAACTTTTTGCCGCAAAGTATATCTGAAATAGCGTAATTAAACTTCAAATGCGTTTCTCGACTTCAATAAGAAGTGGTTCAAGTCTAAGCACAAGTGCATCGGCTTCAATCTTTGCGGAGACTCAAGACAAAACAACGCCCCCCCCCCCCCCCCCCCTCAAATTTCAATGTCATCATCATAATCTTCATCAGCCTATTTTTATGTCCCCTGCAGGACGAAGACCTCTCCCTGCGATGTCCAGTTACCCCTGTCTTGCGCTAGCTAATTCCAATTTCCACTTGCAGATATCCTCATTTCATCACCTCACCTAGTTTTCTGCCGTCCTCGACTACGCTTCCCTTCCCTTGGCACCCTAACTCTAATGGTCCACCGGTTATCTACCCTATGGACTACGTGGCTTGCCCAGCTCCATTTTTTTCTCTTAATGTCAATTAGAACATCGGCTATCTCCGTTTTCTCTCTGATCCACACTGCTCTCTTCCTGTCTCTTAACGTTACGCCTAACATTTAAATGTGCAGGAAACTGAACCGTTCTTCAAAAACTTTTCTAACCAATCCAAAAACTCAAATATACATTGTAAAAGAAAGCCTGCTAGCTAAATCTGCATTTTCTCTCGAGGTGGATATTCTAAAAACGTCTTGTCGCAAGTGTTTCTTGAACTTTGCATAATATGGGCCGCTTTTATTAAGACCATACGGAATATTCAGAAATAAATTGTGGCAAAGGGAGGGGGGGTAACTCTAGTCCTTGAGTTGTATTACTCGAAGCGGCGGACATTACTCTCCCGAAAAATCGGAATGCGTAATCGGCTAATTAACAGTCATTCACTAATTATAATTTTTAATAATTAGTTGACGGCGCTTATTGCGATTTGCGAATTATAGCCGGTGAGTTGACAAGGCATATTCCCTAGGAACGACTTCTAAGGATCGCGCGGGTTTTTAGATATACGCCGTAAAGTTTTCAGTAAAAGTGCACTATTTTTCCGCTTACTTTTTTAACAAACCGCCATATTTCTTCATTGAGGTACAAAAGTAACTTGAACGCCCATGCATTTCATCGCAAACTTTGAGAATGAATACTTTGAAACTGGTGGCATCCTTAAAATTCGTTCCAAGTGGATATAGCCTTGGGAATTAACTCACCGGCTACCATTGGTAAATTGCAATGTCTGCGTAAAATAAGTAATTAAGCGTTAATTACTGAATTTTATTAATTCGTTAATTATGCACTTCTATTTCTGGTAGAAGTAATTTAGGCCTTCTTGTATATTCCAGTGCAAGCACTTAAATTATGCTATCTGCCACAGACGATCTTTAAGAATTATGTATGGCATAAAAAATACACACCCGGTATACTTAGACGTCTACGCATCTGTCAAAACATTTGAAGAAGCGTTCTAGAAGTTTTGTGTTCCGGGAGAAGTAGGGGGCTACGAATGTTACAGGGAGTTCTTGCCTATACAGGGTGTTTCAGGTAACATTTTCAAAAACATTTTCACACTTGCAGGGGCAGATAGCACAATTCTAGTCCATGAGCTGGTCTTCTCAAAGAGGGGGAAATTACGTGCACAAAAAATTTAATACATAATTAACTAATTATTAATTCATTAATTAACGTTTTAACTAATTGCCACATGGCACATATTGCAATTTGCATATTCTAGCGGGTGAGACTGCAAGGCATATCTACTTGAAAAGAATTGCCTGGATGACACCATTTACGAGATATATGCCATCAAACTTTGGGTAAAAACGAATCGTCGTTCCACTTATTTTCTTAAGAAAATGACGTTTCATGCGTTGAAGCTCAAGAGCAAATGGAACGCGAATGCATTTCTCCGCAAAGTTCGGGAATTAATATCTCGAAATTGGTGTCATCCTGAGAATTCGTTTCAAGTGGATCCACCTTGCAAACGCCCCTGCTAGAACTTGTAAACTGCAATATGTGTCATAAGGTAATTACTTAAAATCATATTTGATGAATTTCGTTAATTAGTCAATTATGTATTTCAATTTTTCATGCGAGTAATGTCCGCCTCTTCGAGTAGACCAGCTCTTCAACTAGAATTGGGCTATCTGTCGCGGGCAAGTTGAAAAAAATTTTTAATATTGTTCGCTGAAACACCCGGTATAGTTTGTGCTAGCACCTTATGGTAGTTTGTGGCCTTTTTATTATTCTTGTTTTTCATTTTTATAGTAATACACAACCGTGAGTTATGGGAATCGCACACATCTTGACGGTATAGCTGTCAAACTAATCTACGCTGTCTTATTTAGAAGTGCAAGCTATAATATAAGAAGAAGATAAAAGAAATGCGGGTTTCACGGAACGAGGGCCGTTCTGGTGCGCTCCACACAAAGAAATGTGGGAATAATCTTGACACATTCATTTCCTATGGAATTACCTATAATTCCCCATTTTAATTATTACCATTCCAAATTTACTCATTCATATCGCGCTGAGCATGGACTGCGTGATGAGCTTCGCGCCCAGTAATGAGACCAGCAAAAAGGGGCAGAAAACAAATGAGCTTCGTCTCTAGTTTTCCGTGTCCCCAAAATAGGCAGTGTAGATGAAAAACGAGACGCCTGAATGCATAAATGCGAAAATGACTGGGGTTACACAAAGTGCCCATCAAACATGAAAAATAACTAAAGGAACTGTGCATGTGAAGAATAGTCTCGCGTCCCCTGCCGATAAGCCTAATTGTCTCGAAAGCGGTCAACGATCATTTCGCGAATAGGGAGGGAAAAGAAAAGAATAACGGGAGCGGTCCGCTGTAACGATGTTGTAATGATATCTCCCCCTCGCCTCCCCTTTCCAGTGCTCCATCCTTCATACAGAGCCCTTTGTTAGCGCCCTTCGTAACGTCATTTTCAGTCGACTGTAGGATGGCCTGCTACCGCGACGTTAGATAAAGGACGCGGAAGCCTGGGGGACCACCCTTGGCTATGTAGACGTAACGATCCGAGGCCGGAAAGAGTTGCGGCTGTTTTGCTTCAATCGAAGGAAAGCGAGTGCACCCATGCACGCCTGCAGCGCTCGAATAGGGTTTCGCTTTGCGGATAGCTAGAGGCGTTTTCCCTCTCCCTGGGTTGTCGATTAATTGCACCTCGCGTTGCTGTCTGCCAGAGTCTGGGCTGTCGTTTTTCAGTGTCAGATGCTCCGTGAAAAAGCGAGAAATAAATACCGAGAGCTGAACTAACGACACAAAGTTTTCTTCGTTGAGCTAATTAGCTAAAAGCGTTGCATTGATGTTTCGCGCCATTCGCGCGATATTTTTCCTTGCTCTCGGAGTTCAGAAGGTTTGAAAAAGAACAGCCAATTCAAGGCGACACGTGAAGAATGAAAAGCTCCGTAGTGGGAAGACGACCCTCGAATCCCTTTTTGAAAAGCCGGCGGGCCCGTGTAGTCGGAGGGTGCCGCTACAAATCAAAATATTGTCGATAGATGGCGGCAGGAGTACCGCGTCTGATAACTTCCCGTCTCTCAGTTCACAAACGCGTTGCGAAGGGAGTTCGGCAAACTGCTAACTTGTGCATATGCAGCGGCGCGCGCGTTCACTAACGAGTTGCGAGGCAAGTTTGGCAAATAACTAATTTGTAGCCCCCACGGTCCAACCTGGTAAACTTATTGTTAAAATAATGCGCACCAAACTGCAAGAATGCCACGCATCAGCGAAGATACAGTTGTTGCGGTCGTGACTTCTGAGTGGATGGATTTGTTGAAGCGCAAGCATTTATGGCAGAAAATATGTTCCGGCGCTGTCCTACTAATTACGGATTGCGACCATGAGAGCTGGTACAGAAACCTGGCGCACACAGACATGTACAAATCGGGAGAAAAAACAAAACAAGATTGAATGAAAGAAAAGAGGAAAAAGTTATGCGGATCCTACGCACTGTGGAAATCGACACAACTGAAGATTTCTGGGCTGTTTGTTTTGATTCAAGATAATTAGCGGTGATGTTGTGTATCCGTCAATTTCTTCAGCGTTTAGTGCAATACGAGAGAGGTGGGTTGATGACAATTGTTACCTGCGCGTTGCTATTTGTCTACACAAAATACATAGATCACACGGCGAGACGTGTTTGCTTGAGGCGTTGTTGTACACCATTGTTCATAATCTTCGAGAAGGTTAGTGTTGAATATTATGCTCCAAAAAAGAAGAGAACAAGACGAAGTGAGAAACGAGCATGGAGCCGAGCGCGCGCCTGCATTTTTTTTAGTTGTTTTTAGCAAGCGTCGAATAAAGAAGACGTTCTCTACTTCGGCTCCGCTTCCTGGTTTTCAACAGTTAGGATTGTCATTGCCTCACAGGGCACATCGCACCGTGGCAGAAGTGTTTAATCGAATTATGGGGCTGTGCATGCCAAAACCAAAATCAGATTATGAGGTGCGCCGTAGTGGCGCAATATGGTTTAATTTTAATCTTCTGGCCATCTTTAACGAACACCTAAATCAAAGTGCACGACCGTTTTTGTATTTCGCTGCCGTCGAAATCCGGCTCCCGTGGCGGTTATTGAACCCGCGACTTCGAGCAATGCCATAGCCGCAAAGCTACCACGGCGGGCACAGAAGTGTTGATATGGCGTGCGACCGCTACCGTAGTATCACCTAGACGCTACGGTGCTGCGGCTTTGCATCTGCACGCCGTGCGTCACTCGCCCACTTGACAAATTTGCGTGGTGTTTATTTTTCAGAAATAGCAGAAACGTACGGCACCGTACCTCGAACTCAAATTTACCCACTTTGTCCGCAACCGCTGATATGCCGACGCCTTGCACGCAGGTCCAGAAGGTATTGTGACGATCGTCAATCTAAAGATCCAAACGAGTTTTTCGCGTCGCATTTAATCTCTGCCACGCTCCTGCCACGTAACTGCACGCTCTGAACCACCTCCCGACGTTGCGTGCAAGACAGCCGCAGCAGCAGCAACAGCAGCAGTGGAAAAGTCGAAGGATGAGGCAACGGAAACTTCGCGGTAAAGACAAGCAGACTCAACTCCGGTTGACATCTACGTAAAGCGAAGCATTCTTTGTGTGATTGGCTCATGAAACATGTGTGTGTGATATGAAGTGTGGTTTTCGAGGTATAAATATCAGCATTAAAGTGCGGCATGTTATAAGAAGATATTATCTTATTTACAGTGGATTACAGACAGGCTGAATATTACAAGCACATATTTACATGCGGTACATTATACTTATAATGTTTGGTTAAATTTTCTGTGGTGGATCCATAGTGTACTGTTGCACTTGTGGTGTTTCTGATGCGTCAGTTCCTTCTAGTGCAAGTGCGGATCGAAACACGCCAAGCGTCCCAACGCGCTGGCTTGCACGCAAGAAAGGGTGTTCTATATATGCCGCTTGTCGAAGCATGCGGCCGTGCCGTTCGTCGTTAGAAGCCATACACATACGAAAAACTACTTCGAACTCCGCAAGAAAGCTTCCCTTTAAAGTAGAGTAGCGCTGCTACAAAGTGAAACGATTAGGACAGAACAAGCGTTCATGAGTGAGTGAAGCTAAACGAATGCAGTGACGGAGAGCAGTATCATATGCATCACATCATAATCTCTTTTTTTGTGCAAGCGTCACATCACTTAGGGTGCTACAACTTAACGTCTTGCTCAAATCCCGAGCATGAATTACTGCAGTCTGTAGGAAATACGTAAAATATATTTAGAGCTCAGGCTTCGTTACATATTTTATTGGAATTTAATCTAAGCATTCTCCCCCACATTAGCAATCGCGGACGTGGAAAAGAGAGAAAAAAGAAAAGGTAAGATGCGGATAGATTAAAAAAAAAAGAAGGATAATCGGCATGAGCATGTTACGCTCCTGTAACACGTGAATGCGAAGGCATGCTGCACACGTGGTAATGCATTAAGTTGTCCGATCGGATGGATCAGACTTCTTGCAAGACATAACGAGCTGTAGCGTGAAGTAAACGTATTGCGCTATAGGTTGATTTCCTCAACGACACATGCGAGCACCCAATGCACTATCTAAAGGTTCTTTCGTTATTTCTTTCGTTTTTCTTTCTTTCCGTCTTTTTACTTTTATTTCACTCTTTCTTTCTTTCTTCCTTTCTTTGTTCTTTCGTGCATTCTTTCGTTCGTTCGCTTCTTCGTTCATATTCAGCCATTGCATCTTTCCTCATACCTTGCTGGTGAAGCAGCGCACTGACACGGACACAGAGAAGACACACAAGACGACACTCGCTGCTGTATCTGTACAGCAAAGATGCTGTATTGCATGTATGCTTGCTTACGGGGGTATGAGCCATTCCTGATTTTGATGTTTCCTTTCTTTCCTTCGTTCTTTTGTTCTTTCGTGCCTTCATTGATATTCAGCCATTGCAGCTTTGCTTGCTTATGGGGGTGTGAACCATTCCAGATTATGTCATTTTTTAGGGGGGAATGGAGCCGTTGCTGATGATATTTTTGTACCACTCCACTAGACGCCGTTTTTTTCGGGTATGGGCCATTGCAACGCGCCACTTACTGCTCTCGCCTTCTTAAAAAAAATGCACTAGTTGTAACCTTCTCTCCCCGCATACCGTCCCACATCACAACTTGGAAAGCTGTGGCGACTACGGCTAGAACGAGTCAGTGACACTGCAGCGGTCGGTTATGTGACTGTTCCCACGCCTATCACCATTTTTACGGAAAATATCAAGAGGCAGTGCTTACAGGTGGCAGTTACATGCGGCTTCCCTACTTGGAACTCTCGCGGTGGCATTTATATGTCAGAATGTGATAAGTAGGATGCGCATAAAACAGCGCAATGGCTGCAAACTGCAAAAATGACTTTGATATTAGTAACTTTACACTTATGAAGCTGTTTCTGCTAACGCTCGACGTTACAGACCGAAGTTTTTTGCCCTTTCGAATAAGAATTAACGTGGCTGATCTCGAATTCCTTTGAGACCCTATAGACGCACGTTTGACTGCGACGACTACGTCACTGTGCTTTTCCTTTCCGTTGCATATTACGACCGAGCACTACTGTGATGATTAATTAACGAGCTATATACCCCATAGAAATAAATAAAAACAAACATGAGCATCATCACTTCTATATCTTCATTTCATGCGCCATAAGAGCCCCAACCCCACTTTATAAGTTTCATGTGGCTATATAATATTGCCTGAAGTCATAACCCATATAACTATACATTTTAGTTGATTTATTTCGCATTATTAGATCTGGAGACTATGGTGCTTGTGAACATACCCGGCCTAAGACAGCGTGGAATGGTCATTAACCTATTAAAGGTTTCACATTAGCATTTCTTGATCGAACCACCGGTGAAGCCACGCGTCAACCGCAATAGACTGCCACATTACTGATGACAAGTCCATCAAAGGATGCACTGATGCGATGGGGGTTGTTAAAACAACATTAAAGGTGAAGTTTTCGCCAATGCAGCTAGCTGCGAGTGCATTTAAATGCCATCGCGCTGGCTCGGAACCACTTCCTTGTATCCTGCTTGTAATCGCCGTCATAGGCTCTTGAAGGGCCCCTCACCAGGTCTGGACATTTTGAGCTGACAAGCGTAGAGCATACAATGTGCGATAACGATCGTGTCTGCAAAGTATTACATCGCGACCTGCCGCAGAAAGTTCTGAAATTTCAAACCGAACGCCGTTTTCCCTTCTCCTCGCGGCCGCCGCGCTCCAAGTCGAAGGATGACGTACACGTGCTAGTGCGCCTACGTACACGTGTTCGCACTTTGACGTCACTAGTGGTGACACGTGACTTCGAGAATTATTCAAGGCAATATCTGTTATTTGTGTAACGCGTTGTTTGAATAGACGACTTAAAGCTTAGAGAAATAATAAAACACACAAACCGAATGTCCACATGCTTTTGTTTTACTTCGCACCGCAGAAAGCGAGGTGTACTTCCGTTTCATCTGCTTGTTCCCACGTCGTGCAGTCGCGCGCGCAGGCACCGAAACTATATCATTTTCTACTGTGTTCCAGCGCGGGATCATGCTCTGTGATCCGCTTGTGTCTGCCTCAGTATTCGTGTAGCACTGAATTATACCGCTAGGCAGGTTTCCTCGTGCATAGCGCACAAAATCGTGCGCCGCGCGAAACGAAACAATCACAACAGCTCGTGCCGACGCCGTCTACGGAAGTGCGCCGCGCCGCAAAAAAAAAAAGCGACGAGAAAAAAAAGAAAATGAAGGCGTGACCCGTGACGTACGCCTCACGCGATCCTCGAGGTCTGGTATGGGAGAACGCAGGGAAGGAATTTCGCTTGTGGAGGCTTGACGGGGCATATGAAGAGTCTCGCTTGGCAGTGGAGCTCGCCTCCTGAAATCATGGATTCGCGACACTGAAATATTTCTATCTCGGCTATTAATGAGCCGATGTGAAAAATTTTTGCGCCAGAACACTCCCTAAAGGACACGTAACAACTTCCAGCGTATAAGCAAAATTTTTATGGGGCCTGGTGAGGGGCCCTTTAACACGGGCGTTCTTTAAGTAACAATCAATGCAGATGATTGTCGTTGTTGTCATCCAGTACGCGCATAAATATGGTACATGTAAGTACATGTAAGACGCATTGCTCTTGTTGTGTGGGCAATGGTGACGCTACTCATGTGCGTTAGTTCGATGCCTTTTTAGAGCGCAGCTCTTAGGCGCCCGTTCCTGCGGCGAGCGTCGGCGTAATGAGCGAACGAGGACAGCAAAAAGATAAAAGAGCGAACGCGGAGTGCCGGTGAAATGCGGGGATAGCGAAGAGAGCGCGAGGAGGAAAGCGGAGGAGGAGGGTATGGCGAAAGCTCAAGAAGAAAAGCGTAATTCCGCGCATGACGGTCTTTTCGGTGTCGATGGCTACGAGATGGTGCCAGAGTAGCGCGCGTCGTCTGCATGGAAACAAAGCGCTGCATCAGTGGAGGCCTGTTTGCGGCGGCTGCTGCGAATCCCGCCCACGTGTAACGATTAGCGAAGCAGTCGCGCCACGCACCGCTCCCTTTGCAACGTGCCGCACGAGACAGATTGACCGCGGTAGCCAATATATCGTGAAATGAAAACATGTATAGAGCTGCGCTCGAATTTCGCATTAGCGAGTATCGTAATCGTTGGCGATTTCTTTTTTTCGCTTGTTCTTTTCGAGCATGTATAGCCAGCCTTGTCCCTTCGGGTGGATGATTCATAATACTGCTTTTCAAGCTAGTATATATAATGTATAGTCTCGGGTGGAGCCGTTGCAGGAGCCAATGCACCTAATGCAATAAGTCAGTAAAAGTGATTCCTTGGTAATACAAGGTGTATGCTTGCCTTGGATGTTTGTCACCATGCATATTCATGGAACAACATAATTACCACTTAAATTAAAAAGCCCACATTATTGTCACTGTATCTGTGGCGCATATTGAGTAACACTAACGACGCATACATGCTGGGAGACTTCCAATCGCCGACAAGACAGGCAACCGGAAAATCCACGTCGCGTGACAAGCCCTCATTGCGTCGATCGATCCGAAACAAATTTTCACCGCCAGAAAAAAGAAAAATTGCCTGTCGCAAGCCACGCAGCCACTTTACAATATGGCGGATTCATGGCCGGTCGGGTCGTTGCTTGCAGGTATATTTGATGATGTTTTCTGAATTCATTCCGTGCTTAAGTTTTATTAGGGTAAAGACAAGTCTGTTGAGCGAGTGTATTGTACACTTGCGCGTTATGTGTACTAAAATATATGTGGATTAGTCGCGGGTGTGTGTTTGCGTGTGTACGTGCGTATGTGTGCGTACGTGTGTGTGTGTGTGTTTGAATCGGGCTTTGACCGTGAGTACGTTTTTGACCGTGAGCATCTTGTTTTTCTGCACTGTTGCGCTGAAGAGAATTGATGCAATCATTTCAGCCTATTGGAAAGCTCATTCGTCTGCGAGTGAGAACGTGGTTTATCCTGTGCTGCGTATATTTAGGTACTGCGCGATGTAGCTGGAGAGCGTGACCAACTTCGCGCATAACATAAAGAGTAGCTGCAAGACCGGCTGTACAGTCATGCATACGCTGTTGTAGTGAGCGCACTCAACGAGGTGCTAATTAGCACTCCGTTGTATTTACAGTACAAGTGTCTGCAATGGGAAAGGAGCACGAAACGTAAAGGAGGTATGAGTGTGTTTCCTGATTTTTACGGAAGCTCGCCACCGTATTTGCCCACGTAATATAATGGCTTCGTCTTGTTCTGTGTGCAGTGCATTTCGTGTTTTTTTTTGCATCCACACGTACTAGATACTGGTGCAGTAACCATGCACTCGTATAATAAACCTGCTAGAACTCAGCTGGCAAGCTTTAGTCCGTGCACAGCGCGTGTCGTGAAAGCTGGAGGGCGGCAGTGAACACTGTGGTGCGTGCCGACAGCTTCAATCTGAACGCACCCATTTTGTCACCGACGGGGATTTCGTTCATACTCGCACGACAGAAAGCTCCCAGTGTGAACGCGTCTTAATATCGCCAATGCGGATTTAGCCTACTCCTGCGGCAGAATGCATATCCTGTCGTAAAATGCGCTTATACTACACCTGAAGAATATCGCACACAACTGTTTTCCTGTGAAGTACCTAAAGAGGACAGACATTTGTAGCTCGGAATGTCAGGCAAGCATGAAAAGAAACATATTCTCGGCTTTATTTCCTAATCAATGCATTTGGATTTCATTTCATTTCATTTTATTTCCTTAAAGACTCCATAGTAGGGGTATTACACAAGGGGTGGGAATACAACATATACAAACAAGTGTTATAATGCATTCAATTCTGTATATAAAAAGTTGTTACATCTTGAACAAATTGTGAAAAGCAGGTGATGGCAGCGATTTGATGACGAAGGCCATTCCAGTCTTTAGATGCTCGGTAGAAAAATGAGGCTGAAAATGTATTTGTGTGTGAATATGGTTGTGCTACCTGCTGGGGATGGCCAATGCGCCGTGACCGGCGCGTTGGGGGAACAATGTATGGTGGTCGATTCAGTGTCTAATAGTAGAACCTGTGGAAGAGGGAAAGGGTGGCAATGTGGCGAGGAAGGGTAGAAGTGATAAGGAAGAGTCTTTTTTTAAAGATGATATGCTGACGTTGTAAGAGTATGTGGAATGAATATACCTGGTGGCGTGATCTTGAACTGCCTCGAGGGCATTGGCATTTTCGTCATAAAAACTGGTGTCGGAACAACAAAAGAGACAGATGAACTATAAGCTTGTTTACTGACGCATTAAATTCAAGCGCCTGAAAAGCGTGTTAAACTTAACAGGACGAGTGAGGTGTGCTCCCTGGCAGCGAGAAGTTACAGGGCAATCTCCGAAACTTTGGCCGTTACGCTACCGAACTCCTGCGACGTATCTAAGCGATGTCTAAGCTGTTTTCGGTTCTCGCATATCAATGACTATCAACTGTATCATGTGGAAATAGAAAACTGTAATGGACAGCTCTGGTTTTGTCCGGGCACGCATTCCGTATTCCTTGCGCGCCTCAAACAGCCATCGTCCGATTTTACTTGCGCGACTAACAATGACACAATGCAGCCAGGCTCTTCAACAAGGCCCGTAATCAGGAGAACGCGCAGAGCCCGACAATGGGACGTGAGGCTGCCGCCATAATGCCGACCGCAGCCAATGTCGCGGAGCAGGCGGCTCAGCCAGTCTACCAATGCGCCGTGAAGGCGATTCCTTCCGCATCGCGCAGTCGTGCACCCCCCTCCACATCATCGGTCCCAGCACTCGGCGCGCCGACGCCCCTCACGCCAAGAGGGGGCAGCTGTTTCTACTCGGGGGCCATCCATTACGCCGCGCAGCGCGCTCCCTTCAGCGTACAGGAACACGGCCCCTTTGTGCGCGGAACCCGTCGGCCCCGACAGAGCCCTCCAGCAATTGGCAGGAGGACAGAGGAACAACTTCCCCGGCGTATTCTCACTCCCACAGCGCGAAGAACATCGTCCATCAGCAGGGTCATCATCTAAAGGGTGATTTATGCGCTCACCTTCCCTTTTAAAGCGGCATAATAGAGAACGGAGGGGGATCGACAGCAGCAGCGAGACAGCCTCCGCCGGTGTGTAAACGGTTCTCGCGTCTCAAGTCCTCCCCGAGAACCCGGGGCCGCAGCCGGACACAGAACGCGTACAGACGCACGTACAACATCACGCGAAGAAGCGCGCGGCCAGCGAGAGAGCGCGGCGGGCATGGCTGCATTTCGAGCAGGATTTGTGGCGCGGCGACGCGCACTTTACGCATCTCGCATTGTGGGCGCCGGACAGGCGCTGAGCAAACGACACCAAACACGCCATAAATTACGCGCCGCCCTGTCTCTCCCTCTTGTGTCCCGGCTGCACGTTTTTTTGTCGCCGACAATGCGGCCACATTGTGTGCGTGCGTGCCGCGGCTGTTGCTCCTGCCGCTTTGAGCGCGGCAGCGGGGTCGCTCGCACGCGGGGTCTCGCGGCCGCGGCTCCTCCCACTGTCTCTCACGGGCGGGAAAGATAGATGGCACATTCCCCCGTCTGCCACCGCCTTCGCGGGGCGCCTTTTATGCGCGCGCGCGCCGATGGGTGTTCATTTACGCTGATGCGCGATGAGCCCGCGGATAGAGCCGGCCGGCGTCTTTACTGCTGTCAGGCGCATTGGGTTTGCCGTGTAGATGGCGTGACTCGTTTGTTATTTCGCTCAGTTCTAAAGACATACGCTGACGTGGGCGACAGAGTGTCGTTCTCTCAGAGGGTAGCCTTATAACTCGTGTCAACCAGCTCGAGTACATGCGATCAGCCGTCCCGCGTACAATTATGACGGGGACGTTCCTACATTTACCGCCAAAACGTATTGTTGGCCTAATTTGTCCATTCACAGTCCTTTATGGACCTTTCGCAGGCTGTAGTTTGCGAGACATTTCCAAGAATATTAGTCACCTAACAACGGCGATTGACATGTTCAATGCTATGTCAGTTTGGTAGTAAGGATATTTATGAACTGTGTTTTTAACTGCTATTAATGGCGTTCCAAGCTTGTATTGCAATGTCTACTTTAGTGATGTGACTGCAGAGTGCTGAAACAGCCGTTCTTTTGCGACTGTACCAGCATGTGTGGACGCAGCAGTTCCTACCACCGACAAGTACTGCACAGAAGCGTGGTCAACACAGCTTATTATTTCAAGAGAAGCTGCTGAAGATGGAGAGAGAGCTAAAGAGTGTAGAAAAGGCAACACCTAGGATGATCAACTATGCTCTTGACAATATTTGGTTGAAAAAAGAAATTATCGCCGCGCTAGGTGTAGCCAGCGTCTAGGTATGAGCCTTTTGAAAGGTATGAGTTCTCAGCTTTTGCGCGTGACGTCACAGCTTTCATTAAGCGCTATAGCCTTCTGTTACCATGGGAGTGAGAGGCTGCTTTGCGACAGCTGCAAGCGCACTTCATTCTACATGCGTCTGCCGTGCTTCCTTTCTCTCTGGAGGTGAAATGTGGCAGTCGATTCACCAAAGTAAGGGCTGTCAGCGAGCTCATGTATACTGCTCTTTCGCTCAACAAGCGATCTCAAGAAATTTGTCTAGAAGAAGGAGAAATGCTTTTACGCCAGGACACGTGTACATAATGTGAATCACGAGAACAATTGGCAGCCGATGAGCGAAGCAAGGACGGGGATAAATGACCCGGCTGCGCAAAGAGCCGCGCACGGCATGTACACGCGAGAGCGCGTGTAGTAGGTTGTACAAGCCACGCGTCTAATATCGGACCTGGCATCGGCTCAGATTCGTTAAAGCCGCTCAATTTTTCATAAAAACGGCCGTCCGTATGCCAACCTCTGCGCGTTCCTTCTCCCCGCGAGTACAAAGTGATCCCTCCTTTAACCCGTCGCCTCCACGCAGCCATGCGGCGGCGTGCTCAGTGCGGGACAGCACGTCTCGACAGGGGTATACAGTGTATAGCCGGCCGTGTGCGTGTGTGTCTAATGGCCGTCGAGGAGGAGGGTGCGCGGGTCCGCAAAGGGGAGCCGGAATCAGATGCCAGAAGCCGATAGGGGCGCGTGATTAACGACCGCCGGCTGTCTTCGATGTGGGCCAGTCATGCATCGACGGCTGCCATTATCGGCCGCTGCCACGGCCCGCGCTTGGAAAGGGCCGCGCGAACTGTTTCTCCCTACCGGCCGATCATCGAGCGCCCTCGCGCGTCCTGCTCGGCGCGGTTGCCGCCGGCGCGACTTGCCGCGTGTGCCGGTCACTCCGTGGGCGCTGGTCGCCGCGGCGGCGGGTGGCGCGGCGCAGCGCTATTAAGCGACCGGGCTCGTGTGGCTATGCCCTCTGTGTGCTGTCGTGGCGAAGCCTGAGGGCACGCCGCCCATGCAGCAGAAAGCACCCCTTAATGGCTGGCTCCAGTGAGATTAAAGGCGATGACAATGTCATTTGTTTTGAGTCACCCGAAACCATATATTTTACCGTCCGCCGCGGGTTATATATGGCAGGCGGAGTGTGTTGTCGATGGTTTAAACTCTCGGGGCAGGTGTCGAGAGCTCAGGTACCTTGCAGCCATAACTGGGAAGGGGAAACCAAATTTGTTTGTTTACGTACAGTTAGCGACTTAGCATATGTGTTAATTTACTATGTCACGCTTAAAATATTTCTGCGCGGCTCCACGAGTAACTGTCAGCTGCCACCGCCTGTCGCTGTCTTAACTCTACATTTTCTAAATGTGCTTTCTTTAATCCATGCATTTTTTTCTTCTTCGTGATTGGAGCTAAGGGCTTATACTAAAAAAATTTATTCGGCTCTATATATAGATCTTGTATGCCAACGGACAGAACACAGACGGTGTTCGCCGCTCTGTTCCTCCCTACCGCACAGTTTCTATCGCGCCTTCAGCCCGATCATCGTCTGCTCTGCGGCTTCATCGACAGCCAGAAGTGCAATGTAGCAAGATGGACAGCTGGGCGGCGTAAGAAGACCGTAAAAAGTAAGAAGACCGACCTGGCCCATGCACGCTCGCCACGAAGCAAGTAGCTGAGCACCGCCCGTAGCTCCAACGAATGGTATACTCTGACTTCATACACATGTACGCAGAGTGGTTCTAACCGGCTCTATACTATTTATGCCAGTTGTATCACAATGTAGTAGTCATTTTGTCATTATGAACATGTAGAAAGTCGAGTTGTACACTATAGCCTCGCCAAAGTCGAAACTTATTTCCTTCCATGGTAGGGATTATGTTCATCAACAGCCAGCGAACTGGTAACTTGCTCGCCGCATACAATATGACCCAAATTCGCGTTCAAGAGGGTATAGGGGTTGAACATCATATAGCGAACAGTGTTCCACAAGACGAAATGTTTAAGAGGAAAAGTAACGTTATCCATAATGATACATCATGTTCCAGTTTCCACGTTGGCAGTAATCGTTCCTTGAGAACAAACGTTCCCTCTCATTGCCTCACCGGAGCACTCATAATCTGCTTCTCAAAGGTGGCCTTACAAAGTCCCGTATATCAGCCGTGCATCGCACGTCGATCGAAAAACCGCTCTTGAAGACTACAGAAAGCCATCACGAAGTATACATCTATACAGTCTTTCAGTGGCTGTCACTGCAGCGTCACTGCCGACGAAGGAGCCGAATCAACTTCAATTCTCTTATATAATGGATATGCTCGCTATGGCATCTGAGCACTCCTGCTCGACATCGCTTGAGGGAAAGGATACGCCATTTTAGGACTATTCACCAATCACTATACGTTACACTGACCCATGCCATGTCTGCCCTTCCGGACAGTGGGGTCCAACATAACTGTGGCACTTGTAGCTGGACGTTACCATCACCAACGCTTACTTCTTCGATTAAATGGCGGCCAGTGGCGGAGCGCTACGCTTGTACTCCAGAGGCAACGAAAAGTAAACGACGTTAAAATGTGTGTGTGTGTGTGTGTGTGTGTGTGTGTGTGTGTGTGTGTGTGTGTGTGTGTGTGTGTGTGTGTGTGTGTGTGTGTGTGTGTGTGTGTGTGTGTGTGTGTGTGTGTGTGTGTGTGTGTGTTTGTGTGTGACGATGGCGCTCTTCCCCTTCGCACCACTTAAAGTAAGTCAGGCAAAACATATATCTCCGGCGTCAGCATCTTCGGACCTCGGCGTCGATGAAGAAAACACGAGGGCGTGCTGCGGCTTTTCAAGCCTGAGTGGTGGCCTGTCGCATAGTGGTGAGCACTTTTTTGTGCCCTGTTATCATTTCTCACATTGTCCAACTCCATACAAGTTCACATTACGTTCGCGAGAAAAAAAGGGTAAGCAGCACGGGAACAAGAAAGAAGCGCGACACACGCGAGCGCTTGCGCGTACTGCTTCATACTCCGCATCCCAGCTGTACCCATGCGCTGTTTCCTCGCTAAGAAAGAACCGGCTAGCCTAAATTCGCAGCTTTCGTTATTTGCCTGGCTTTTCGAGCCACTATGGGAGCGTCTCCGTCTTTGCGTGCCATCGATAGCGCGTATCTTTATTTTTGTTTTCACTAAAATGCTGCTGTCGACTGAAATGAGTAGGTGGCATAATTTAAACGCAAGACCTCAATTCAGGGTATACAAACTGCCGTACGCACACTGGAAACGTTACCGGCTCTCGATCGCGCATAATGGTGGCGAATAATTGACTTCGTCAGTGAGGGGGCTGTCGCGCGTTTTTATTTTGTCTCACTACCGATGGCGGCCCGCGAATACCTTGGCGGGAAGCGTGACAGCCGGCGCAGACGGGCGCAGTAAGTTGTATCTGGCGAATAACGCCGCACGTTTTATTTCTCCGAACGCGTCCCCCTACTCCGTACTGTAAACAGACGAGTGTAGCATCTTCGCCGGTCGCATAAAACGCGCCGCGGCGTGTTCTGCTGCGGACCTCTTTATGCGGTGACAGCTGGCGATGTCTATGCCCGCAGCCTGCGCATGAGGGAAATATCGCCCGCGATGTCATCATTTCTGGGAGCAAGTGCGGCACATATAGCAAAGCCGCCGCAGAGGCGTCTAAAGGAGCCCGTCACTGTCAGTGGCTGGTAATGAAAGACCTTGTCTTAGCACAGCCCAGCTCGTTACCTGCAGATATCGCCGCCCGCTCGTCTGCCACCTGCCACGCACGGCCGCTACCGGTCTGGAATCGCGGTCGAGGCTTTTTCGTCCCCCGGCGAGGCCTGTCCGCGCACAGCCTGGCGCAACGCCGAGTGTCGGGTTACGGCGAGGCACCACAAAGACAGCCGCCCGATGGCATGACACCCGAGCGACATCGCCGACAAGGAAGGCCAGTGAGCCGAGCGGCCCAATAAAGAAACCTGCATATACACGTGCAGCAGCTGCGCAGCGTTCGAGAACTTGAGCCCGCAGCAGCGCTGCCTTGGGAGCTTTTGCTTGATTCCGCATTCGCTCACGTGGATGCTGGCCTTGTGCGACCGCCATGTTGGAAGTTCACCCAAATAATATTGCGCATTTTCGACGGAGTTATTGAACGTCGGTTAGGGCCGTTTGCATCTCCTCGGAGCTATATTATAGTACACGTATAGTGAATTGCCATTTTGTATTAATTAAATGTTTTCATGTTATTTGCGCTTATCGCCCTAGGCATTGTCCGAGTGCACCACCTCTGCAAGGGTGCGCATGATGGGAAAACAAATCAGCCTTCTTCGTGGTTGCAAAGAGCGCTTGTGCGAAGCACCTTGCGCGAAGCATGTGTTGACCTCACGTGGAGAACGAACCTGGCAAGGGGCAGTGTGCGTGTTCATAACTGGTGAGAAACAAGACAGATGTGATCCAATTGGAAGGACACATTATCCCAGCAATTCGGGGCATTCGGCTGCACCTCCCTTGGCTATCTCACCTTGTGAAGGAGGTCTCACCTCAGTGGACACCGTGAGCGCTCATGCATTTACGTGGCATTGTTTTCTCCCAAAATGGCAGGGGTACGAACGCTCTGGAGGATTTTCACTCGAACAGGTACTCCTGCAGCAAGGGCGGCTCGTCGCAATGATGTGGAGTCAATAACAGACAACGAATGGCAACACTTAAAATTATTTATCCCGTTGAAATATTCTTTTAAGACTTAATTTGCATTTCTTCCGCGGAGACAGGTCGCTTACTTGCAAAAAACAATAGGGCCCAAGTCTCCACTATTGAACTTCGCCCACATGAGGGCCAGTATGTCGGCACAGTGTCCTAGGTTTTATAGAGTTTTCGTGTATTTGAGCTGCCTTTGTTACAAACGTCTTGAGAACATGCTAGGGAAAGTCTTTGGTTTCTTTATAATGAATGCTTGGGCAATCTCTATTACGTCTGCGCCTTTCATATTACTGAAAAGCTGATCTGCGCCTACCTGCAGTGACAAAGACCAGCTGACACGTCGTGGATTGAGCAGCTATACTTTATATGTACAGTCGCGGACAGAATATTACAGACCATGAAATCTAAGAAAAAGCTGAATATCTCCGCAACCTCACAACGCAATCTGGTATTTGCATTTTGGACCTCGACTAGAATATGCTAACAACGTTGTCGTGGGCAGTTTTACTGGTTACTGCTACAGGCTGCTCGGGATTTGAACGTTTTCGGAGATTCCGTGGTCCATTTTATTCTGTCCGCGACTGTACATGTCGCTGCATGCTGGAACAGCTACTACCCTGCGCACATTTCACTGCACAAGTGAGTCTATTACCAAACTCAGCGGCACCAAATGTACCATGAGAAGGCCAGTAGTGTAGGTGCATACTGAATGGCTGTGCATACTCTGTTTACGCCTTCTAGGAGAAAGCTGTACTACTGTAACATCGTTTTACTCCCACTTGGGTATCACACGTTTTACTCTAACTACCACTTGGACATCACAAGTCAGGATAGGTGCAATTCAAGGAACCCTACTCCATTACTTTGCTTTCTTATCATTAGCGCTCACGGCCTGCCGATGCCAATTCGATAACGTCGTTGGCGCATCGCTTGGACCATTGAATAAGTTCGAAAAGGAGTAGCATTGCCATATAATTGTTACAATATTCTTGCCATGTTAAAGGGACCAACAACCAATTTAGATGGTATGCCCTGCTTTCTCCTTTTTTTTTTATGCAATGGGAAACATATTGGTCAGACTATCTAATCCTGCAGTGGTAAGCGAAAAAAACCGTGGAACATTTTTAAACAGGCTTTTTCGATCTGCAGTCACGGTAGCGATCACGAAGTCGTACGCTGTAAACGTGCCGAAACGAGTGATAGGTGAGCTCGATAGCAATTATACGCCGGCATTAGTGGGATGCGGTAGGATCATGCCAGTACCACAATTGCTATTCAGGTATTGCTGGCACTCATTTGCGGTACAATTATTCGATGGCATTTTGTATCTCGCCGGGAGACCGCAGAACTCGGGGCACTCACTCGCAAACTCGCGCGCGTACAAAAGCACTCGTGTGCGCCGCCAAGCAACATGGAGGACGCCACGACTTGCCACGGCTGTGCCGATCTCGTTGCCGCGAAGGCAGCTCCTTTTGTCTGGGAGGACTTCTTTTTAGCTTGTAATACTCATAAAACAAAGCGCGAACGCCTATGTAGTGTAAAGACTGCCATTTTGAACAATCAGTATCGTGCACTTGTTAACGTTCGGCTTACGTTCGGTTATCTGTTTACGTCCATCTCTAGTACTAAGGTTTAACTGGCGGTTCGCGCCATTTACCGTTATCCGCGACTTTGTGTGCAAAATTTAAGATTATAAAGCCTACTTAAACCGCGAACAGCATGCTGGATTTTGTCACTATAAATTATGGTCCTTTCATTTTCAGCAACATCACACGACACGTTCGTGGGCGCTCGGTCATATTGTGTGCAGGTACACCTTCTCCTTTGTTCCGGGTACATTTAAACCAATCCTGACGGCGATAAGGCACATCAACGTATTTTCGCCACTGACAACGAAAAGATCGCGAAAGGCATATTACGAAAGGAAAAGAACATGATAAATTGAAACGTTAACTGAAAAGCAAGGCAACAAGAATTTATGGTTGGTAGCTTCAGAATCCGCGCAGAAGTACATTTCAGGATACCTGAATCATGAGAATGAGAACTCCAGATAAATAAAAAGTAATTTAAGAGACACTGCAGGCACTCCAGGTTATGCCCATCTGCTTAGCAATGAAGGCTTGTAACGTGTTAAATGTAACGTGTGAAATATGTAGCGTAGAAATCAAACTGCAAGGTCGCCGATGCTCCTTGCCGGAAACTTTAATTATCCGAATATTGACTAGCAGTTTTTCACAACCCTCGGTGGCACAAGAAGAAAGAGTGCCAAAAATTTCCGGGTGAAATTGTATTATTTTATTTGTGACATACCGTTTCCATTCATGTGTACGGTGATTGAATTTGAGATCTTATTCGCCCTGTTGAACAAATTGTCATGTTGTTTAATGTGTTAGACGGCATCAGTAACAACACTGCGAATTCAAAGTAGCAAGCAGGAAAAGAACAGAGCACACGAAGAATGCTTTATTTGGCTCCGACCGAGGACAACGATGCGTTGTTGACAAATCAACTACCCTCCTTTTCCTTCGAGCTCTTGCTAATAGCAATGAAGTGAAGAACTGGATGTTTATTTGCGTCAAGCTTACCTCACTGAAACAAACATGCATTGTTAACTTCTTTCTCACCAAGCCCATGCAAAGTATGTGGTTCAACGTTGCATAGATAAATAAAAAGAATGATGCCGATGCACCTCTCAGGGTGCAATCTGAGAAGCGAAGTTTTTGAGAAACGCTTAAATAAGTGCCATTCAACTGATCATATTATGTACAGCGGTTTGCACTAAAGCGGTCAATTGTCTGCCTATACCGCTGAAGACGGCATGACGCGGAGATCCCTACCACGTGACCAACGTAACCACACATTATACTGTCTCCGGGATTCGCCTCCCTTGCTATGACACTATATCTAGGGTCGGCAAGCCCCGTGGAGCGGGCAGATCTTGGCGACACTGCAACAGTAAAGTGCACTTTACTCGGCGAAAGACCAACCAAAAACCACATGCGCCAAACCCCATACCGAAAGTAAGCATAGAAAGGTTTGTTTTATTACAGAATTTGTTCTGTTGGCGACGTATGTATTTGCAATGCGGATATTTATCAGTATCATCTTTTTTATCAGTGAGCAATTTCGTAGACAACAAGGCCAGTAGAGCAGCCAGGACAACTGTAAGGGTAGTAAAAACGGTAAACCTGCCCTGCGTATGAGCTATTCGGCAAGAAAATGGTGATTTTGTGCGGGTACAATAGTGGTGGCTGCCTAGCTGCCTTCAGCGCCTGAATAACGTAAAGCGGGATGATGTGCCGGATCATCTGCTTCAGCGTCGACGCGTGTTTCGTTTTTCGTCGTACTGCCGCAGAATTTCGGTCACTCGTGGCAGTTTTACGCAATAGCGCTTGTTTCTTGTTTGGATTTTAACGTTTTATACGCTGTATGAAAATATCAGGTTTTCTCCGCGCCGATGTGGACCGGATTTCGCTCTACGTACTATTGCAGAAATATATACCGCGGTAGCTTCTAAAGAAGCTCAACGGTCGTTAAGTCCCGGTGGCAAAGTTTAGAGCTCGCATAGACAGGTACAGAACAAGTTCCGCTAGCAAGAGTGAGGAGGAGGAAAAGGAAAGAGAAAGGCAGGAAGGTTAACCAGAATGAAGTCCGGTTTGCTACCCTACACAGGGGTAATGGGAAAGGGGAAAGCAAAGATGACAGGGAGAGAGAGGAGGAAAGGAACGAAGGAAATTAGCGGTGAGTTCGCTGATGCATGTGGTCTAATAGAAATTGCGTTAATAGTCACAGACGTTCACACAAGCCCGTCGTCCTCAAGAAGCACAAAAGCACCTTCACCGCTTTATGGGCCGACGAGCGATGGGGGCGGTGTTCCAGCAGCACCTGCACAGAAAGCGGCCGATTGTCCAGTTTTGGAGATCGTTAGCAAGTTATTGTTAGCAAGCTGTCGAATACGCCAAGGGAGAGAGACGCGACTAATGCACCCAGTCATGCATGCACGTAGCAAAGCTTCACGTCTCGTAAATCGACGGCCCTTATTTCGTTTGCACATGTGAAGGCATGTTGTCGTAGGTGTTGGGAACTTATTGGTATACGTTTAATAATAATTTTAAAAAGATTTGGGGGGGGGGGGGCTTTCCTTTTTACTTCCTCGTGGACGACGGGGCATCGTTCGTTACTGCCAGATCGTTGTCTTTGGCCGTCCACGTCCATGAAAAATGGCTTTATTATTTGAGTACCTCAAGCGGCAGCTTTAGCTCGGGCCCAACTCCGACGCGGCCTATTCAAATACATGTAAAACGCAGAAACGCTTTTCTGAAATAACACCTCGTCTGATCTTAATGAAATTTGTTGCATTTGAGAGAGAAAGTTAAATTCTAGTGACTGTTGGAAGGGGAATATCAATTTAGGGCCTGGAGTTTTTTAAAAGAAATTTCGAAAATTCGAAAGTTCCACCAAGAGTAGGAGCACGAAGTTTACAAATTAATAGCACTTGTTACGGTCGGCCTGCAGAGGGACCGACCTACAAAATTCTCCCAGCCTGCCGCAGCTGCGGGGGTGCAGCTGCAGCAGACTCTCCCAGTCTGCTGCATCGACTCGCTTTGTAAGGACGACAATGCGCCGCGTCAACAGTCCGTCGGCGCCACCATGTCTACACGCGGTCGGCGGACCAAGTATTGTTAGCGGGTTCGCCGCCGCCGTCTCGGTTTGTTTGGAGCGGGGGAACTCCTGGAAGATGTTTTGCGTTGCGGTCTCACGGGTCCCAGAAGTGGTCAGTCAATGGACAGACGCGGTGGCCACTGTCTGCAGGATCAGCTCTGGCATTAAAGAGGCGCCTGCTCGGGTCAATACCTCTGTCTGCGAGAACCCTCTCTCCACGGTGTGTTCAGTGAAACCTGTGCGGAAGTGAGTGTGTAAACCCTCACCCTCAAAGGCGGGTCGGCCACGATGACTGTGGACGCTCCCAGGTGAAGGTTGAATGGCCGTTTTCTCTCACCTAGGGATCCAGGGAGGACAGAGTGTTTATAAGCGGCTGTTGCGTGGCTGTTGGGTGTTGATTCTCTTTCAGTCAGCTAGACTGATGAAATGTAACGTTCTCCACCCTTCATGTAGATATTGTAAATAAAATTGGAGGACGTTTAAGCTTCGCCTTCAAGAGTGGAACGCGACAGCGTTCCCGTCGACCCGCCAAGGGGTGTAAGACAATGGGCTACGGCGCAGCGACTACGCGCCCCGCATCGGACGCGGTGAGCGTCGAGCAACGCAGCGTTCGGCGCGGCAACGAAATGTGCGCCTGAGCAAGCGACGCACGCCTGAGCCTTAGAAACAGCTCGTTTCTAAGACAACACCGCATTCACCAGAGGCGCTTTTGTACCGCTTTGAAGCATCGAACTCGTGGCTCAGTGGTAGCGTCTTCGTCTCACACTCTGGAGACCCTGGTTCAATTCCCACCCAGCCCATCTTGCAAGTTGTTATTTATTCATGAAGTGCCTGCTGAGATTTATTGCTCACGGCCAACGCCACCGACACCGACGCCGATGACACCGGCTTTTCTGCGACACGAGCTCCTTAACGCTGTCGCGTTAAAATGCCATATTCCTCGTTCTCGATGAGAACAAGTCCTTCCTTTCAACAACGTCCTCAGCGTGGATGAGTCGGACGACGGCATGGGCCAGCTACCATCTATTTCATGCCCGACCCCAATCCTTACACTCTGCATCAACAACAGCTATCGCGGTTCTGTAAACAGCGCCCATTAGAACATGCAACGCGGACTGATTCGATATATAAATTTATATCTTACGTGAATTTGTTGCATCGTGTACAAGGGTTCTGCAAAAGCTGTATTTCCATATCACTAAATGTTTTGAGGGTCATGTGTAACAGATCAATTTGTCCGCTTTAGATTTACAATTAGAAGAAATGCACAAAATTGCGATATAGTTTTTGACTGCCTAGAGACAGAGTCGTAAACTTGATGGTTTCGTTTTCTGAGATTTTGTAAGTTTTGTCAATTTTTAATAAAAAATTGAAGATGTAAATAAAAAGTTCGAAACTAACAGTGACCAGGCTTTGTGTTTTTTTTTAAATGCAACAAACCTCGTCAAATTTGGTGCAGTGGTTGACGAGAAAAACGAATTCTCCTTCTACATGTATTGAGCTATCTCAATACATGTAAAAGGAGAGTTCGTTTTTCTCGTCAACCACTGCACCAGGTTTTACGAGGTAGAGGAAGCTTTAGCTCGGATTCGCCTATCTCAATACAAATAAAAAAATAATTCGTTTTTCGCGTCAACCGCTGCACCAAGTTTGACGAGGTTTGTTGCATTTAAAAGAAAAGTTTAAAATCTAGTGACTGTTGGTTTCGAATTTTCGATTTAGGTCGTCAATATTTTATTATAAATTGGCAAAATCGCTAATTTTCGGGAAACGAAACTATCAAATTTACAACTCTAATTCAGCAATGAAAACACAATTATGATGATAATTATGATGATAAACACAATGATATCACAATTATGTGAATTGCATCTAATAGTACATCTAAAGCGGACAAAATTGATATGTTAGACGTGAATTTCAAAAATTTAGTAATATGTAAATACAGCTTTCGCAGAACCCTTGTACACAACGTAACGAATTCACATAAGATATGCAACGACATATCGAATTGGTCCGCTTTCAATTATCTACCGGATTCCGTTTACAGAACCGCGATATCGGTTTTTGACGCAGACCTGTTAATTTGTAAACTTCGTGCTTCTATTTTCTTCAAACTTCTGAATTTTTGAGAACCTTTTTAACAGAATTCAGAATCTCAATCGAAATTCCGCTTGCAACAGTCACTACTATTTAACTTTCTCTTGCAAATGCAACAAATTTTGTTAAGATTGGTCCATGGGGTTACCTCAGGAAAGTGTTTTTGCGTTTTACATGTATTTGAATAGTCAGAGTCGGAGTTGGGCCCGAGCTAAAGCCTCCTCTGAAGGCTGCGACTATCTTCCTCACTCAAGTTACCAGCAATATTGTTGATCGATAAATTTCTGTAGCGGCTCAAGTTTTATCGACCGTGGAATTCAGAGCCTTCGTGATCAACACGCACCTTTATTGGCCTGCATATCGCATCGTGCGGCGTAGCTGTGTTTCGTTCGCATGCGACCGATTCCACGATGACGCATGAGACATCTTGCGGTAATTTTCTCGTTATAGCATTGAAAATGCCCGAAGAGAACAGACGGGAAAAAAAATTGCGAAACTACGAAGTAATGACCCACAGTCCGTGGTTAACAGTATTAAATAAGTAAAATAATCAATAAATGGAGTAAAGTCGGGGTTGGTGATGTTTTTGTTTTCTATTTTAACCTAAAGTAATTTCAGCTTATACTTGTATCATGTAGTAGTCAAGGTCGTCTTTATTTGCTCTGGTGATGAACAAATTAGGAAAAAAAACGACTCAACTACTTTCTTTCTTTTTGTCACTATATGGCAAACGTTATCACTAACTTTAACCGGGTCGTCGTGCCTTGAGCACCGACAACCTTTGACAATAAGTTAACTGAATGATAACTAGACTCTGAGGAGTGAGCTCTCACCCAATGAGCTTCTCTAAAATGTCTCTGAACTGTGTACTTCTATATAGACCATGTCTCGCCGCCGCATTCTAAATGAACAATCTGACCAAGACAAGAACATATCCCGGTCTTGGCTGGATATATTCTGTGATCAGCGTATTAAAAAGAATGTAGAAGGCCACGAGCAACTTTTGCCTGTTAAAATACGGCAGTCAGTCCAATTAAAAGATAAGGGGCAACGTTTACTTGCCATAGAAATAAAATAAACCTCCTAAATGGCGGGATAAAATGACTGCGCACCCTCTCGCCGCGGCGAAGCGATGTCATGTGATCCCACTTTCGATGCAAGAACCATTGCAGTGCCGGCACTTCCAGTGGTGCCCCTCGAGCCCACCTGAAGAAAATTGCAAATGAGTATGCGTAATTTCGCGGATCCGTGACGATAACTGCGAAAGAAAACGTGTATTAAGAACGATATACTTAAGACATGCTGAAAACCATGGTAATTATTGTGGAAAGTGGTAAATCTGAATTACCCGTCACAACAGTTGATATGAATAGCCAAATACAGAAAACCTTATTCTCCAGTAGAGGACGCCGCTCATTTTAAAAACTTTTTATACCACAGGTGTCAGGAGCAATGTTATCTAGCCTACTCTCTTCTTCATTAGATTCCACTATGGAACATATATTTCCCGAAGGCACGTCTTGAGCCATAGATTGCACCCCTATAAACTCAGCAGCTAGGTCCGATGATCGCATATGTTCCAATATGACAAAATCCGCCATGTGGCAATTGTTACCTGCTGTGTTTTGACATGCCTTTGACGTAGGCCTTGTGCATACCAGGCGATTGGAAACTTGCTTTGTAGAGGACGCTATTGCCTTGAGGATGGAGTCCCTACGTCTAAATCGGCTGACCCTTCTATGGTCGAATTGACACTATACCATTCTAGTTTACCTTCAAAGACAGACTTTCCTGTTTTGTTTCTTCCTTGTCTTCTAATTTTCTCTTTCCATCAGTGCCCATAATTGTTTGCAGCCTTCAAAAACACTTGACTTTAAAATTGTAACAGCGCCAACACATGCATCCGCAAAGTAACAAGGACGAGACGCAAGCGCTGACTGTCAACTAAATTTTATTGACGGAAGACGGATACCTTATTTAAGGGGAAAGGCAGAAATAAAGGAGGAAGAGAGTCATACAATCGCGAAAAAATGACATTACGCATCCATGAACGAACGTGCCGGACGTTGTTGTGCCATTACCACAAGCCCGGATTCCGAATCTGCCAGATGCGGAATCTATCCTGCGAGCGCCATAATTCTCTCTTCACAAGACAAGATGCTGCGCCGTCGTGCGGGAGAAGCCTCGGCGAGCAGCGTGTTTAGACGTGTCCGCGTGTGCCCGACAGCCCGGCGCCGCACCTCCCTTGCCTGGAGGTCACCGCGCGCGCGAACTTTGAACCGGGTGGCCAGCGCGGTCGCTGGTTGGACCCCTCGGACGACCGTCGTGTGCTGACTTTGTATTGGGCCGTTTGAGTGACAATGGGCCTCGGGGATTATAAAAGCAGCGACACGCCGCTCGAAAACAGGATCTGCCGACCCCACCGGGAGAGAGTGTCGCTCCCGACTGGGGTGAGATGTCGTTTTCGCCGGACGTCGTCGTGCGAGAACAGTCGCGTTTGTTGTGAGCACTCGGCCCCAGTGCCGACCCGTTCATGTCCTGTATGATAACCTGTATATAATGTATAAAGTCCCTTTTGTTATTCTCATCGACGCCTGGCTCGGAGTCATCGCTACCAACGCTCTGTCACGAAACGGGTGACGAGCGCTACGGGACCACAAAGCCGTAATCGTGGTGCAGCGGTACAAGTTCGGAACACTGGTGGCACCGGTTGGAAGTTCGTAACACTGGCGGCACCGGTTGGATGTCGTAACACTGGTGGCACCGGTTGGAAGTTCGTAACAACGTCAACGGAAACAGACATAGAAAAACAAGAAAACTAAAAAAAAGGCGAGGAATACTAACATACAATCAAATCAGTAAGCGGTCTCTTCCAAAAATTGAAGCTCTGCAGCAAAAAGCGATACAGAGGGGGTGCTTACGCACTTGCTGCCATATTTCTGTATGTGGAACGCTTCCAAACTGACGCGCGCCGTCGTGTCGGCACTCTTACCGAGAATGTTTGTCTCTCCCAATCGAGCCTCGAAACCTGTGCATTTAATTACGTGCGCGACCAAATGTACGTACTGGTCCTTTAAATTACTTAAATTTCGGGCATGTTCCCCAAGCGTTCATTAATGCAGCGGCCGGATTGGCTGACATAAGCCTTTCCACATTTCAAGGGAATGACGTAGACCACTCCTGTGGAACACTTGACGAACGGCTTGTCATGTTTTAGCTTACAACCTCTTTTTTTAGATTTGCAGATGCGTGGGCATAACTGTGCCAGCTTGTTGGGTGCCGAAAAAACAACGGACACCCCATGCCTCTTTTCGACCTCCTTGAGATTGTGCGAAGTCTTGTGCAGGTACGGCACAACCAAAGGCTTGTAGGTCTTCAGACGGTCATCTTTTCTTCGTGTTCCTAGTTTTAGCTTTAGGAGGAGGGTCTCAGACACAGCAATCAAGACCGAATAGGGGAACTCCGCCACCAAAAGTCGGCTGGCCTGATTCTTAAAACTTTTCTGCATTAGGTGCGGGCACGACTTCTGAAGAGACGATTCCAAACAGTGCGACGCTACAGCTCTTTTTACAGTTTTGACATGCGCTGAATCATATGGCAACAAATCTATGTGGTTGCCCCGCGCTGCCACACGTCCCAGCGATACATTCGAGGGCTGGCTCTGGCATGCAACTTACCAATGTACTACGATATCAGTATAGGTATGCAAGTCACAGCCTCTCTGCCGATAACCACTTCCTTCAAGTATCCTGCGCTCGGTGGAGGGTGTGCGGAGTGACATTATAAACGCCGCTAACGATGCGCTCCGCATGCGCACGTGCGTCGTTGTAACCTGGCGGCAACGTACATGCATCATCATCAGCAGAGGCAATGACAGGAGGAGGGGGCGTCGCGCGCAGATTGAGCGGGTCCAGCGGGGCCAGCCCATTTGTTTGGCGAAGCGGGGGCATGGCCCCGTCGCCAGAGGCCCGTCTCGTCGCGAACTTGTCATGGCAGAGTGGCCCTCCGAGAGGAAAGAAGAGCGAGAGGTTGAAGAGGAGCGGCAGCTCCGCGCCGCCCTCGCGAGAGAGCGTGCGCAAACACATGTCAAGCCCGCGGCGCGCGCGAGCCGAGCTACAAAGGCGAGCCAGCCGCGCGCCCGAGTGATTGACTGCTCTTGACCCGTCGGGCGAACGCGCCGCTTCGGCGCGCCGGCGTCGAGAAGCTCTCACTAGCGATCGCGCGCTACCGCGGACCAGTTCCCTGCGCGGCGCCGCTCCCTGGTTGGAGAGGGGTGCGAACGCAAATCGTGCGAGGTGGTGGTGCTTTGCCCGCTCGATCGACGCTGAACAGCTTCCGGTGCGCCCTCTAGTGGCCGGCAGCCCGGTGCAGCGACGCTCGCTCGAGACGCTGCGGCGTGTACACGGACAGCAGCGGGAGCCCACCAACGGGCGCGCTGACCTGTGCCTAGTTTGGCTTGTGACCCATGCGCTGTCGCCGGGCTTGCCGGCGCAAGGGCCCGCGAATCGAGTCGTTTGCCCAAAGGGAGAGCGCAGCACTCAGGTGGAAGTCTCGCTCACCCGCTAATGACCCTTCCCACTTCCTCCATCCGTGCGAGACGTGTGCCGGACCGCACTGTTTTACAGGAGCCGAAAAAACGAGCATTGGGGGCGATGCTGGGAATATAGAGTCAAAGGGTGGATACGGTTATAGCGCCTTTAGAAAATAATGGGTTATAATCAAAATACTTTGCAAGAACTGTGGTGTATTTTTCTCGCTGTATTGCAATGGCAAGTACAAGCGACCGTTAATCGTTGAATTCTTATCCGCCACAGTTTGTTGGTGCAAGACAGATGGGTCAAATCCTGGTGGTTCAGTTGCCATGGCTTCTTTCTGCTCAGCACGCGGGCGAAAGCTTCGATTCCAGGTATATAGCAATATCTTGATAAGGCGGAATGCAAAAATTCTTGAGTACCGCTCTTAAGGTGCACGTTGAAGAAACCTAAGTGGCCAAAATTAGTCCTTAAATCAATCAATCAATCAATTAATTAAAATATTTTATTCCCAACATAATAGTTGGGGCTCACCCCAAGCGAAAAGCGACAAAATGTACCTTGAAGGTGTCTCAGGGCCCGTGCACAAGGCAGCAGACACAAAAACTTGTAGATAATATCCACAGAACAGAATAATATAGCATACATAACGAACAAAAAATATTTAAACTAGTATGACAAAAGTAATGACATAAAATGCAGATAAACATAACCAATACATACATTTGACATGCGCAGGTGTTACTAGAAGTAACAAAGTTAATAATGGCATCAATTAGATACAGCAAAGTAATAATTTGTGAAAGACGAACGATAATCTCTTCGGTCGCTGTTTTTATGTGGTGCTCTGAGTTTTCTGGTTTTTTGGATAGTTACGGTTACCTTTGACGACGATTGATTAACAAGACATCGGGGGAAGATTCGACGAGCCAGGCGCCTTACAGGTACGACATTTCTTTTTTGAAGACCTGTCTATTACCCCGCCGCTACGGTGATCGACAGCCGAGAACATCGTCACGAGCCTTATGCTCGTCCAAACGTAACAAGCCATATGAATGACGCTACAGCCCGTAATGAAAAGCCTGGAGCCTTGCAAGCGTCACAAAACTTCATAAAGCCGGCACGATTGGTTCTCCCCAACTCAGAATCAACTTCACCGAATTCAGGAATGATGGCTGATGGTGAAGCCGAGACCAAGAAACCTCGCCTAGAAGACGGCAAGTACGATGATAGAACATCGACTTATGAGCTAAGTGATGAAGAAGAGATGGGTGAAGATGCACCATTTACTGTGATCACGTATAAGAAAAAGCGAGCCGAAGGCATTCCGGTTGTCTTTCGCCCAACAAATGAAGGTACTACTTTTTGCAAGTAAATCCAAACCGAGTGTCTGCCGAAATAGTTTCTGCTGCCAAAGAGAAAGTACAGTCTTTCAGGACGACCAGAGATGGAAGTTTCAGTGTTAGCGTTGCTTCCTTAGCATCGGCGAAACGGCTTTTGATGCTCTCAAGTGTAGGTGGCCTGGAGGTCAAGCCATTCATCCCAGAGTCGTACACGCGAAACGTTGGGAAAATAAAACATGTGCCTCTGCAGTACACAGACGATCAACTCCTAGACTTCTTGAAAGACGCAGGAGTTATATCTGCACGCAGACAGATAAGGTATTCCCGCCAAGAAGATGGAGCAGTGAAGTCATATCCACTTCACACGGTAATCCTGACTTTCAGAGACGACCGCCCTATTCCTGGAAGAATTTACCTGGGTTTCACCAGTCACCCAGTCGAGGAATACCTAGGACCCGCACTTCGCTGCTATAATTGCCAGAGATTCGGGCACATTGCGAAAACCTGCCGTAGCACACGTAGATGCAAAATCTGCTCAGAAGACCATGACCACAAAGCAGTGCAAGTCACTTCTTCAACCTAAATGTGCGAACTGTGCGGGGAACTATGCCGCCTCCTTCTCAGGCTGCCCACAGAAAAAAGCAGCGGCGCAAATGCGTCGACATGAACTAATTCATGGAAGACAACCGCGACGCAATGAACCCGCACCAAACCTCGAGATTGTTCATCCAGTGCCAGATCACCCACCTCAGCGGGCACCGGAACCACCACAGCCAAGAGCACCAACAAGATATCCCTCCTCTAGAGAACAACCAACAGTGCAATCAAGAGACCAATCAAGAGGATCACAGTCAAGCGCCCAGTCTTATGCATCAGTACTACGGAAACCCAGAGGACAACAGGCAGAAAGTAATACACAAGAAAGCTCCTGTACTCCCACACATTTCTCTCAGCGACCTTACGCATCTACTGCAGAAGTAACACCAGCTAATAGCGAACATACTACAGCATCGGTGACACAACTGATTTTGCCAATGCTTTTCGCAGCTCTTAAGGCAATCCTATCTGCTTTGCCGGAAGCAAACAACCTACCAGAAGTAAAAGCCTTGTTGCCTCTAGAAGCACTGTTGTGTCAACAATCCGGGCCGAAACTGCGGCAGGCACTACATGAATAACCGCTACAAAAATGTCTCCATATTTCAGTGGAATGCCAACAGTCTTCGAAGAAAGTGCGCTGACTTTCGTAAACTGCTTGTGCAATACAACTTCCCAATACTTTGCATTCAAGAGGCGGGAATCACTGACGGCTTTCGCCTCTCGAATTATGTGATATATAAGACTTCTCGTCAAGGTGCTGTTAGCAGAGTGCTCCTGTGCGTCAGAAAGGACCTACCATCTTATCAAATTCAGTCCAGTGATTCAGACTTCCCGGAATTCATCGCATGTAAAGTATCCTTTGGCAAGCTCTGTATAACAGTGATTAATCTATATCTACAACCTTCAAACCGGATTTCAGTAGAAGCGCTAGTGGATATATTCAAAATAGCTCATTCTAATGTATTTATATGTGGCGACTTCAACGCACACAACATCATCTGGGGCAGTGATCACTGTGATGCACGGGGTAATGTTATTGAATGCGCCATAGATAAATGCAACTTGACTGTTTTAAACGATGGGTCGCCAACATTCCTTCGTGGATATAATTACTCAAGCTGCATAGATGTTACCCTGTGTTCACATGATCTAGTGAATGGTGTGGGATGGACAACAGATATGGAAACGCGCGGAAGTGATCATTTTCCCATTCTTGTTAACCACCCTAGCATGCACTATGATATCAGGCGTTACAGCAGACTAACCAACTGGCAAGCTTTTCGGTGCAGCCTAACGGATCAAATTAACCAACATGTAACAGTGGAAAAATTTACAGAATTTTTGCAGGATAATATGAACATATGCACAAAGAAGGTCCCAATACCAAAAGACTATGTTGCAGTTGACGGAGAATATGAACTCCTAAGAGCCATCCGACGCCGATCCGAAAGAGCTTACCGACGGAGCGGAAGTTTAGAAGCATACAGAAACGCTCAGAAAATACACAATGTAATGCGCAGACGAATGGAAAGCTTAGGCAAACGGCGCTGGCGCGATTTCTGCGGCATGCTGTCTCCTCACACGGCTGTCCCACGAATTTTTCTAGTAATTCGTTCTTTAAGCGGACCTGTAACACAAAGCTTCCCATTTCGTGCTCTCGCTGTAGCCCGGGACACGTGTGAAATAATAGTTGCAGATGAATTTTGTGAGCTAATTTCCAGATCTGCCTTTTCATCACAATGTGCAGAATTTGATATTTCAGTAGAGTTGGCTAAGCGAAAAATTACTGCTTGCTACTGGGCCCAACATCCTCAATTAGATCACACTTTCACATTAAACGAGCTCCAATGTGCAATTGCATCATGTCGCCAAAAGTCCGCTGCTGGGCCGGACCGCATTACGTACAATATGCTAAGAAACCTCGGACCGACAGGTACAAATGCGCTCTTAGACATCTATAATAACTTATGGATAGAGGAAACTGTACCTGACTCTTGGAAAGTCGCTCGAATCATACCAATTTTAAAACCTGGTAAGACGCCCTTGTGCCTTGAATCCTTCCGCGCCGTTAGTTTGACAAGTTGTTTATGCAAAGTAATGGAGAAAATGATTGACGCGCGACTTCAATGGTGGTGTAATGAAACGAAGGTGTTGTCCAACTAATTAGTAGGTTTTAGAAAACATAGATGCACAATGGATACAATATTAGATATAGTAACCTGTGTGGAGCACGAGCGTGCACGTGGAAACATGACGATAGCAGTATTCCTAGACATCAAGAGGGCATTTGACACCGTTAGTCACGTTCATGTTCTGCTAAGCATGTTGGAACTTGGTCTGTCTGGCAGGTCCTTGCGATGGATTTCTGAATTTTTATCATGTCGCAAAATATTTATTCAGACGGGTGAAGGAAAGAGTGCTGAACATATTGTCAAACAGGGAGTACCACAGGGAAGCGTACTCAGCCCCTTCCTTTTTAACTGCGTCATGGCTGATTTAACGCGAAGACTGCCATCACAGTTAAAGTTTTCACTGTATGCAGATGATGTGTGTATTTGGACATCTGGGTCTAAAGCTCAACTACTCCAGATGGCATTGCAAGACGGCATAAATATCATCAACAAATTTTTGAGAGAAAGAGGAATGGTACTATCACATGCAAAGACTGCTGTATTGCCCTTCACTTGGAGGGTGTTAAAAAATTTCACTCTTAATCTGGAAGGACACCTTCTAATGATTGTCACACAGCATCAATTTCTTGGCATAATACTTGATAGGCAGCTATCCTGGGCACCCCACTTAAAAAAACTCGAAAACGAGGTCTTCACTCTTAATCTTTCACTCTTAATCTGGAAGAACACCCTCTAATGATTGTCACACAGCATCGATTTCTTGGCATAATACTTGATAGGCAGCTATCCTGGGCACCCCACTTAAAAAAACTCGAAAACGAGGTCAATGCCATAGTGACTGTACTTCGCAGACTTGCAGGCACATCATGGGGCTGTTTACATGTGTTTACATGTGTTTACATGTGTTTACATGTGTTTACATCATGGGGCTGTTTACATCATGCTGACTGTTTACAATGCATTAATACGACAAAAAATTGCATATTCCGCGCCCATCTTACACGGACTTTCCCACACGTCAGAAGAGAGACTTCAAAGACTTTTAGCTAGAGGACTACGCCTATGTCTAGGAGTTCCACGAGCGACTTCGAGTTCTCTTGTAATAGCTGAGGCTCGCCAATCACCATTTCCAGTTATGCGAACTACAGAAACATGCCGGCATTATTTCCGCCTTCAAACCCAGCATAAAAACCACCCATTGGCTCTAGACATAATGAAACGAGATAGAAGTTATGGTCATATAGAAATTCAAAAAAATCTTCACATATTGCCAGAAAATGAATTTTGGAACTCAGACATCGAATATCTTCCATGGCTGCTTACAGTTCCAAAAATTGAATTGTCAGTAGAAGGGATATTCAGCAAAAGAGACATGTTCATTCAAGCTGCTCAACAACTAGCACTATACCAGATATATATGTGGTATTCAGGATACACACACGTCTATACAGACGGCTCCAGTACAGCAACCTCTTCAACTTCATCATTCATTATACCGCACCTCAACAAACAAGAATCATTTAGGTTATCTCGTGCGACTTCGTCCACAACGGCTGAACTGTTCGCAATCCTATGTGCGGTAAAATTTATATTGTCAGTAACAGAAGCGCAAAAATGGGTAATTTTCAGCGATTCACAGGCGGCTCTAACATCACTCTGCAGCACAAAGGGGAAAACATTCAGCGACAGTATAATATATGAAACACTTAAATACCTCACAAAGGCAAGCGAAGCAAAACATGCAATAGCATTCCAGTGGATACCAGGGCATTGCAACATTCCTGGCAACACAGCAGCCGATGAAGCAGCACGACAAGCGCACCTGAAAGATGATACGGCTCCGCTCCCAATATCAAAGAATGAATACGCTGCATTATAAGGACAACGTCTTTCAACATGTCTAGAAACACTTGGTTTGACCAGAATTCTAAGAGCTCTGACTTATATCATATTGATCCATTTATTGAATTCAAATTTTCATTGTCATTAGATAGAACTATGGAAACGCTGAACACACACACAGAATTGGCCGAGCGGAAACCCCCGAATGTGATTGCGGATTTGTAGATGAAGATATATATCACCTCCTTCTAGATTGCCCACATCACGACACACCAAGATGCCGACTTAAATCAGCGCTAAGTAAATTAGACCGCAGACCTTTCAGTTTAAGGAAACTTTTGGGCCCTTGGCCAACAACGGCCTTGCAGAAGAGCGCTTTAAAAGCACTAAAGACTTTCTTTGAAGACAGCGGCATCGCTGGACGTTATTAGTGCTTTCATTATTCTGTTCATTTCAATGTGACTCTATATATCCATCTGTTTGGGAATTATGTTATGTTGACTGCTTTGTTGTGACTGTATGTGCTAATATATTTACACGATGTATATACCACCCGCTGACTAGACAATGTGTTATTAGGCAACAGTATCGTTTGTACTTTTGAGACTTTCGACTACATAAGTGTGGAGACATTTGCCATGTATATTGTATGTACCCGCTGACCCGCTGACTAGAAAATGTGTTATTAGGCGACAATATCGTTTCTACTTTTGAGACTTTCGACTACGTAAGTGTGGAGACATTTGCCATAGTCTTCCTGTGGAAACGTTGCTTTATAAGTCCTGGTGCTTGTGTGAAATGATTGTTTGATATGTAACCGTGAACCCTGAATGATGTATGACGGAACCACCCAAGAGATAAGGAGTAGCCGGCGCCTTAAATTGCGCGCCGACATCTCCTTATATCATATCAATAAAAAAAAATAAAGCCAAAGACACTTATGGTACTTAAAGATGTAATGCACGAAAGTATGGCAATCAGGTACAATTAAATGAAGAGAGAGAGAGAAAATGATAAAAGGAAGGTAGGGAGGTTAACCAGGACTGAGCCCGGTTGGCTACCCTACACTGGGGAAAGGGAAAGGGGGACGGAAAGATGAAAAGAAGAGAAAGTCCACTGGAGATATCAGTCGGTCACTCAGTCCGAATCACAGGCGCTCACTCAATCCGGTCGCTTTCAAATATCGCAGCAGCGCTTTTGTGGCCTTTTGTAGCTGCGATATGCGAGGCCATGGTCCCAAGATCTTCTTCAAGGTGAACGGCTTCCCATCCAGCTGATTGAGAGCTGTGCAGAGGTCTTTCCTTTCGTTTTCATGAGATGGGCAGTAGCACAGTAGGTGTTCTATGGTTTCCTCGACACCGCAGGCATTGCACTTGGCGCTATCAGCCATTCCAATCAGAAATGCATAAGCATTTGTCAATGCGACTCCCAAGCGTAAGCGGCACAGCACTGTTTCCTCATTTCGCGGAAGACCTGGTAACAGCCGCAGTTGCATAGAGGGATCGAGAGAATGCAAGCGATGGTGAGTGAATTCAGATGTGTGCCACTTCTCCAATGTCAAAGAGTGCGCTAGCTTGCCTAAGTGTTGGGCTGCGTCGGTCCGCGATAAAGGTATCGAAACAAGGGTTGCTCCTTCGTGTGCTTTTCTAGCAGCTTCGTCAGCGAGGTCGTTGCCGGAGATACCGCAATGACCAGGCAGCCACTGAAACACGACGTCGTGTCCTTTCGCGATCATGAGATGGTGCATTTCTCGTATCTCCGACACGAGTTGTTCACATGACCCGCGACGAAGAGATGCCAGAAGACATTGTAAGGCCGCCTTGGAATCGCAGAATATAGCCCACCGATTAGCCGGTTGGTTATTAATATAATCAACGGCACCTCGGAGGGCAACAAGCTCCGAACCAGTCGATGTTGTCAAATGAGAAATCTTGTACTGGATGCTTAGTGATCGTGATGGTATAACCACAATTAAATGAAAGTGTAGGGGTAAGAAATGGATGTGAATGTTCAGAACAGTTCTGAAATAAAGTATTCGCGCAACTGTTTTTTACAAACGTCGTTATAGTTAATCCCATGCTGCTGATATTTGTTAAAGAATAGGGAGCATTGAAGGCCAGTGAGTATTGGCGAAGAAGATGTGAGAAGTGTTGCGAGAAAAGATGATGCTTTAACTAGGGAATTCCTATCTAAATACATGCGGACAAAGAAGACGTTTTTCTCGGCAACCGCTGCACCGAATTCGAAGAGGCCTGTTGCATGATCTGTTGCATGAATGTTATGATCTAGTGACTGTAGCAAGTGGATTTTCAGTTTATGCCGCCATTTTTTAAATCGAAGCCACGGCCGCTGGATGCTTTTTTATCGAGCGGCCGTGGCGAAGCTTTCTTTGCCTTTTACTTCGACTTTCCCACTGTTGCTGCTGTCCGGCACACCGCGTCGTGGAGTGGTTCAGAGCTTGGAGGAGCATGGCAGAGAAGAAAAAAGACCCGAGGAACTCGTTTGGACCACACCTTGTCGAATGTGCACAATGCCCTCTAGAGCTCCCGGGTCGTCGCTGCATTAGCCTCTTGACAGCTGTAATTATCCGTGACCCCTTGCAAACGCTTACTTTTCTACCAACGCGCAAGTCCAGAGGGAAGCTAGAAAGAATGGAAGAGAGGAAGGGAGAGAGGAGGCAGAGAATGGATAGAACCAACGCAGTCGCAATAAGAGTGCCACTCTTGCCACTCTTCGCTCGCAGTTCCCATGCAAATACAAGGAGGAGGGGGATAGGGAATATGTGACGGTAGAAGGCAAGGAAACGCTGGATAAACTTAAGTTCAAGGTACGGTATAGAGCGCGTTTCTGCTATTTCTGAAAAATAAAACCATGCAAATATGTCTAGCGGACAACTTACGGAGGGCGTGCAGAAGCAAAGCCGCATTAATTAAAGCGCACCGCAGGGTTTAGGCGACACAACGGAAGCGGTCGCACGTCAAATCAACACTTCTGTGCCCACCGCGATAGCTTTGCGGCTACGGCATTGCTCGAGGTCGCGGATTTGACCGAGGCAGCCGCATTTCAACGGGGGCAAAATAAAAAACGCTCGAGCACATTGATTTTGGGACACGGTAAAGAACACCACGGTGCCAAAATTGATCCGGAGTGTGCCACTACGGCCTGCCTCATAATCCGATTGTAGTTTTGGCACGTACCAGCCCCATAATCCAATTCAATTTTTATGCTTCTGTCACGATGCGAATTGCCATGTGAGGCAACGACAATGCTCAACCCTCTCAGAGGTTATGAAATATGGCGCACAACAACGCCTGAAGCAAACACCTCGCCATTTGTGTTTTGTGTACTACGCAGACAAACAGCAGTGGCGGACGCAAGGTAACGTTTAACGTGAACTCACCACTATCGTGTTGGACAAAACGTTGAAGAAAGGAAACGTTCGCCGTCGACATCACCCCTAATTATCGTCAATCAAAGCGAACAGCATAGAAAGCTTCACTTGCAGTGCTTGAGATCTGCATAATTATTTTACACACACACACACACACACACACACACAAACACACACACACACACACACACACACACACACACACACACACACACACACACACACACACACACACGCACACACACACGCGCACGCACGCACGCACGCGCACGCACACGCACACAACTACAATGTTTACAACTCTGCATTTCGCCAATAAAAAAGGATATCAGAATTCTGTAAATTGCATCAAATAATAAATCCAAAGCGAACAAAATTGATGTTTTATACACCGCTCTGCTACACAACACTAAATTGTGAGTAGAACATTTGCAAAACCACCGTAAACATTATAACAATTCCACAAAAGCTGTAAGTTCAGACATCACATTTATCTGCTTTAGATGCTCTAACAGATGCAGTTTACAAAATGTGATATCTGTTTTCAGTGCTGAGTTACGGATTTATAAACTTTTGGCAAACATTCTGTCTTTAAGCTTACCAATTATAGACTATTTTTTGCAAAACATTCCAAGTCCTAAATAAATACTCTGTTTGCTGGAGGTACTAGAATTTAAATTTGTCTCCGAAATACAACAAATTCCATTCAGATCAGTCCGGTGGTTGTCTCAGGAAAGCATTTCTGCGTTTCACGTGTATTTGATAGGGGAAATCAGAGTTGGGCCCGAACTAGCTTCCTCCTAATTTTCCTCTACAGTGGCCTTCATATAGCCTACTGTGCGTTCCGAATGTTAATATACATAATTTAATTTTTATTTTGTCGGTACTTAGTGTTTTAATTTCACTACGTCACATAGTGACCGAGCCTTCATGATGTTTATAAATATAGTGAGTGTAAACCACAAGAGGCTGATTCTAAACATTGTACAAAAATATTTTTACTTTCAAGAGATATATAGATAGCATTTCTTGTTGATATTTTTTTGTTTTGTGAGGTATGTCAGTGATACTTACTGGTATACCATAATTAGCTCGTATCTACTATAAACAACAAATGTCTGCCTTCTACACGCAGTAAGGAATATGTTTGGTATTTGAATTTCGTTTAAATAAACAATTTCAGTGAATTTCATTCTAGAAGCCAATGTAGGCTCCAGAATCCAATTTTGCTAGGTCCTTAGATGTGCTAGTTAGAGAAAGTAGACATTAGCCCACGTTAAGAGCATTTGCGTTGCTACAGCAGATGGGGGTCATGCCTTTGAAGAATGGGCTCGCCTTTGCAATCTGCTGCTTCACTATCAGAAGTTCCTGTGATTGGTTGACCCTAGAGTAAGATCAAGAATTTCACGGCTATTCTTTCGCCATTCAGAGACGCTATACCTTTGGCTTCGACTCAACGTAGCATTCATGGACAGCTACCTGTGTCCCATAAGACCCCTGATCCTTACAACGATAGCTGTAGCAGTTTGAACACCGTGGAGCACCCGCGTATTGCGACGAGAAATTTGGTTTTGTGCGCCAAATTTACATAGTTTGTGACGCTTCGTTGATGTTACACAGCATGCTAGGTACTATGCCTTACCATTCGACAGAGCGGTGGGCCTTGGATTTATTGCTTCATTACCTTTTACAGTTAGCCTTCTCGGAAAGATTAAGCCAACGGCTGCTTCGTAATATAGAAAGGAATTCATTCTTCACATTGTTTCTGTAAATATCAGCCAGGTTCAGTCGCGTACACTTTGTAATAACTTCTCTTTTTCCTTTTTTTTGCATTCTCCTTTGTAATCTTTGAATGTTCCACCCACTCCCTATGCAAAGTAGGATGTCTGGGTATGTATCATGCGAGCCGAAAAAAATATCTGCCTTCCAGTAAGGAGCTTTTCCCTCTCTATGATTATCCGGGGTACATATACTGAAAGCGTGCTGCTTTATTTTCTTAGTTTCCGGATCTTGCAGACAGGGTGTAAAACCAGAAGCATTTTCAATTCTGGTCACGTTACAATTCACATATTTGGGTTCGGTCCTGGTACAGGTCCGGAATGTTTCGAAGCAGTTTACACCGTTCATTACAGTCTATAACGGTTCAATAAAATCAAATTTTGCACCATTTTAAGACGATACCTTCATTAACCCTTTAACCCCCAATCCCAAGCTGTACTCGTCATAGGAGGTTGTACCAGTATCGCCAATGACGAGTCACACTCGTTCGACCCGACGTTCTGCTGCTCCCGCCGCCAGAGACGAATTACGGTCCGCATTGAAGGAAAGCTGCTCTCAAGAGCAGCTTTTTTTTTGTTAATTCTAATCAGAAACAAATTAGGTAATGTAGTCTCATAATCAGAACGACATCTAAAATATATGACTTCTGTTTGGACTCAGGGTAGTGAATTCCATCACTGTCATAGAGTTGTTGTGACTCTGCGTCCGAGCGGCCATTACGGTTCTGTTTCTTATTTATGATGAGCCATATGCTGTGCGATCGAGAGGTCCCGGGCGACGTTCAAGAGATGAAAAATAAAAGGTTTATTTACAAATTTACATGATGAGAGTTCACATATACTCGCACGAGTACGAGTACTAGTCCGAGCATGAGTAGGACAACACGTACGAGATGGAGCACCCGTACGACTAAGAGCACTAGTGCGAGTCGAAGCACACTCCCAGAGCACTCAAGATCCACTACTTATGCGCTTATTTTCCCCCTTTCTTTCGTCGGGGAAATTCACTGTTCTTCTTTTCAGCCAACCACAGTTGTTGAACCGTTCGCAAAATCCCATCCGTGACGTCGCATCGTTCCGCCAGGCTCCGCCTCCTATGTTGCACGTTCGCCCCCGCATACGAAGCAACGACGTGACCAGCTGGGAACTTGATGTCGAAGTCGTTCCCATAAAAATGCTCGACGTTGGCCCCTTTGATAAATTAGCAGGCCATTCGTGACAGTCTATTTGTCAGGGTCAGGCTCCGGTACAGTGGTATGCAAGGTAGCTGATGTTTCCACGATGGACGCCGGCTGTGGTCACCTCGACGTGAGCCCTTTGTTTGCCTGTCACCGTCTATGTCGAGTCCAGTCTCGTCCAAGTGGGGGCTCGTCTCGCCCGTCAGCTTTTATTGCGCTGATTTAGTAGCCCCTGGTTCTGAGGAAATGACGATACAGGGTGAAGGGCCTTCATAGCTGCGCGCTTGCCGGTGAAACATTAATCGTCGAGAAGGGATGCCGGGTAAACAATGCTAAACGTCAATTGTAACAAGACATAAAAGAAATTTGGGGAATTTGGTATGGTTTTCCAAAATAATTCTGGAGTTAACGAACTAACGCGTGTGGCGACGATGTAGTAAAAGAGAAAGTTTTGTTCCTGGCGTAACATGATCCGAACTTCACTCGTAAATTTTGTCCTCCGATTGTCTTTTATTTAGCGCTCATGCACCTAGCCCATTTCGCCCCCCCTACTCCCGCTTTCTTTTTATTGAAATATTAATCATCTGTCACAAAGCCATGGAAAGAAAAATGTTAGGCGTAACGTTAATAGACAAAAAGAGAGCGGTGTGGATCAGAGAAAAGACGGGTATAGCCGGTATTCTAGTTGACATTAAAAGAAGAAGAAAATAAACTTTATTAAAGAAAAATGGCCCGGCAGTTTTGGTTGTGGTGACCTCAGGTGGCGGCTCGAAGTCCTTGGACTCGGGCGACCTCTTCGGCTTGCCAGATGGCCCAGGGCTGGTCTTCCAGCTCCGAACTTTTGAGAGCCGCCTCCCAGCGGCGACGATGCCGACGGAGAATGTCCCCGGCGGCCCCCGCAGCCGGGGCGGCATCGGGAAAGAGTGAGCTCGAGGCTTCCTGTACGTTGTTAACGGCGGCGGTTATGGAGGCGTCGCGAACGGCGGTGGTTTCAGAACTGTTGTTGCCGGCACATTCTCAGAGCATGTCTCAGCGTCCATCTGTGTCCGCACGCTTTATACGCATCAGTAGGGTATAAGCGGTGTAACAGCGGTGTAAGACGACCAGGCTAGGGTAAGTGTGTGTTTGGAGTAGGCGTAAGGTTACGGCCTGGTTCCTGTTCAGCTTGTCATGCGGTAGTGGGAATGTGCGTCTTTGGAGTCTGTTGCGTTGGGTCGGTAGATAACCGGTGGTCCATTAGAGATACAGAATAGGTGCCAAGGGAAGGGAAGCGCAGTCGAGGACGGCAGAAAACTAGGTGCGGTGATGAAATTAGGAAATTTTCAGGCGCGAGTTGGAATCAGCTATAGGCAAACCAGGGGTAAATGGAGGTCGCAGGGAGAGGCCCTCGTCCTGCAGGGGACATAACAAATAGACTGATGATGATGACGACGACGATGATGTTACCGGGTGGTCAACTTTAAGTTTTACAGAATATTAAAGAGTAATAACCTGGCGGCCGATAGCACAATTCCATTATTTGAGCTAGAATATGCAAAGGCCGACATTACTTACACAAGAAATCAAAACACATATCCACTAATCAACGGAAATGCACTAATTACCTTCTTAATTAATTACTTTACGGTATATTGGCCCGCATGGTACGGCACACAAGAGCAACAGTCTGACGACGACGCAATGACGACGACAGCATGCCAATGACAGCATAATCACGAATTCAAGATTGAATGAGGGCAGCATAATTGCGATAAAATGACACGAAGAAGGAATGACGGCGATGGATTAACTAAGGGATTTTGACGATGATGGCATGCCGTCAATGAGATAACATTACTGAAATGATGACGATTGTAAAGCGACAGAGTGACGATGAAGACATGACCGCAATGGTAGAACGGTGACTGTTGTTGCGGCTAGGGTGGCGTTCGGGGCATGGAATCCACCAAGCCCATCGGCGACTACGACATCAAGTTGTGGAAAAGGAAGGAAAAGGGTTTATTCGCTTAGTTACACGGCTCCAGCGCGGAAGCCCAATCCATGCAGGAGCAAGTTAACGTCTCAGTTCACATCAGGACCCCCTGTCCTTACTCTCGAAAAGTATCTGCTTTTAATCCCGTCTTCTTCCCTAGGCGAGTCGACTAGGGAATCTGAAGACTGTCCAGCAGCAAATCACTGTCGTCGACTCCATCGCGATGCCACGCCCATGCTATCCATAACCCGCCGTAACTCCGCCTCGAAGAAACTGGTTTGGAATTTGCGGCAAAAAGAAATCATAGGGCGACACCAGGTTGGTTCGCCGTAGCTCACCCCGTTCTTCGCACAGTCTGCAAGGTGAAGGTCGGGCTGAGGGCCTTTCGTGGAATCCTGCAACGGCCAGTTTACACGCTGCCTCGACGGCTGGATAAGTGCCGAGGAATGGGTGGTGATTTGACTCGTTTAATTAACTGCGCTTATCCATTCGTTGTCGTGCGGTTCCCTCCCGTTCATCCTTTTCTCCGGTTCCCAGGTAATGGTTGTGGGGGGTGGGGGGGCGCTTTTACTCGTTGTCCACGCCGCGCTGAGGTCTGGTTAGGAGGTGCGGTGGTTTCACACGTTCAATTAACCCCCTAGGTGGTGTTGAGACGTAACACTGTGTAACGGTGATGGGGTGACGACGACGGCATGACGACAATTGGATGTCCCGAAATTAGAATGACGAGGAACGACCGCGACGCCATCACAAAGACGGTATTACAACGAATGCATGAGGACAAGTGTGTGACGACGATGAGGTGACAACGGTATGGTCACAATTGGATAGCGCCGACTGTATTACGACAATGGCGTGATGACGACTGCATCACGAAGCCTGTATGACGACCGTGACATGACTAGAGTCTGATGACGAAGCTAGAGTGAGGACGATGCAATAACCATGACAGCATCACGACTACGAGCATATTCCTAGTGGCCCCAGCTATTAAACAACTTGAGCCACTGACTCGGCGTAAACAGATAGATAGATAGATAGATAGATAGATAGATAGATAGATAGATAGATAGATAGATAGATAGATAGATAGATAGATAGATAGATAGATAGATAGATAGATAGATAGATAGATAGATAGATAGGCTCAATATGGCTTAAGTAGCCAACGGATGCTAATGGCATTAAAATAATGATGATTCTGGCGCGGCGCATAGGCATTGAAATAGGGGCTTCCTTATACGGGCTCGCGATTGACAAGTGAGACCCATGAACTCTAGCGGCACCGAAACCAGGACCAAACAGGCCAGGCCGGCGCTCCCAAGAGGCACGGCTCAACGACGGTGTTGACAACCAACTGAAGGCAGTTGTGGCTCAATGGCAGTAACGGGAATTCGCTGAGAGCCCTTGCCCCTGCACGCCGCACTCGCGCGCGCGTCGTACCGAGCGGAAGCCACGCACGCAAAGGAAGCCGACAGCCAGAGCTGCGTTCGGTCGCCGAGGCGGCACGAAGGAGATGGCCGTCGCTGATGTGATTTGGACGGTTTCGCTCGTTTCTCACGTTGGCAGGTGGCCGTCGCTCGCGGGTCAGCGTTGCGGGCAGAATTGGGGAGGCTCGTCGGCGCACGCGCTCCCCCTCTCCCGCGGCGGCGACGAGGATTGATGGCGAGGCCATCCGCAACGGCGGCCCAAAGGCGTTCGTTAAGATTCGTCTTTTCTTTCTTTTTTCCCTTGTTCTTGGATTGATTGAGAGCGCAGAAGCGCGCTTCAACAGACAGGCGGCGGCGATTTCGACCGCCTGTTCGCCAGCTTCGTGGCATCGGAATCGTCGGCTCGAGAGGCGGTGGCGGGTCGACCGTTTGATGTCGTCCTGTCAGTCAGCCCCGTTTTCATTCTAAGGAGCCAGGGTCACCCTTCTTTGGTTGCCGTCGTCGTCGCGGAACGGCCGGGCGATTCTCGAGACGTGGCATTCACTTGGCGGACGTCAGAGAGCGGAGTGAAGATGCCGTGCTCACGATGGCTTGTAACGACTGGCACCTGTTCTGGGCGGCAATGTGGGTCCCGTTACCGAAGGCAATATGCTCGGGCCACCAGGAACAATTGTGATTTGTAGTAGGCGGTGACGTCGAAGTTATCTTTTCGTCCTCTTTTTGCCGCTGTCTATGCCACTTGGCCACTTATTCTCGCGTAGTTCTTATTGAGAAGACATATATATAGCTTCTCTTCAATATGCGTATCCCATTTGCACTCGCTTATTCTACAAGGAAAGCCGACGCGCAAGGATCGAGAGAAAGAACGTGGAAACGTGGCAGAAGACAACGCAGTTGAGAGCACAAGTTACGTCGCAGGACGTCATGGGTTGTTGAATAAACTTTGCCGCGTGTACACTTTGCGTCAGGTAACGTTAAGTGACTCGGAAGAGAGGCGAACAGCGAGGGTCACACGTCGCGGCGTGCCGGAATTTGAAGAAGCGAGAATTTGCATGCTAAGAGCTGAATTCAGCTGCCTAGTGCTTTCCACCTTCTCGACCTCCCCCCTCGGCCCCCCGCCTCGAGGAAGGTCGCGCGCCGACACGCGCGGCCCCCGAACGACACCACGGGGCATCAAAAAGGGCGCCCTGCCGGCGCACTTCTTTTCCTCGTCGGCCGGCTGCTGTCAGAGCCACGCGGCTCGTTCGCCGGCGGCGCTACGTCGGCACGACAGACGCGGGACCACTTTAGCCCATCAGCCCTGACAGCATTTCTGGGCGCGGGACGTCATCCCTCCGGGGCGACATACTCTTGGGCGCTGTGGGCGTCCGTCCGGCTCCATCAGCGTCACACGCGGTCGGCCGAGGCCGCCGCCGCATCTGCATAGCGCGCCGCCCCGTGCACATTCCTGCTCGATAGTCGCGAGGACGACGAGTGCATCGAGCAGTTGACAGCGGCGAGCGAAGGAGCGCACAAAAGTCCAGCGCCCGCGCACAGGTGCACCAAGTGCTTGTCCCGTACACTTATCTTTTCTCTTTTGTGTTTTCTTCATTTTTTTCCCCCAGGATCGAAATGTAACGGAGTATCAACAACTAGTCCAGTAAGAAATAATTTCTTACGGTTCCACCTGCACAGTGAATGCTCAGTGAATTGCTTGAAATGCATGCAGCCCGAATGGCGCGGACTTTTGGAGATTAAATCTCAACTTGCGAGCTTAAAATCCACCCAGTACATCGTACGAGGTGCCAACAAGCGCACCCAGAAAGCTTCGAACAAGTTTCAAAGATCATCTAGTGCAGCCATTCTCCCGATTCTTCGTTCGACGGATGGGGTGGTTTTGACCCACCTGAGTTTCTCATTTAATGTCAGTGTCGTGTCAGTGGCTCAGCGGTAGTAACGTTTTCGCTAGGCTGCTGTCTGCACAGGTTTTCTTTTCGAATGCCACTGCTTATGTCACCTATTGACCGATATACTGGTGGCATATCTGCAGCTGAGATCGTGAATTTGGAAATAGACGATTGTCTCGCTATACTCAAACTGGCCAATGTATGAATACACGTGGGCCTCGATTCACGTAAATGCTCGATCTTACGCTTTAATCGGTCGTAAGACCAAAATCCACCCAATCATGACACTGAACATAATATTAGTGGAGGAGCCCTGCCAAAAGTAAATCTCATTTACGAACGAAAATCTTCGGGAAATGGATTCCTGGGCCCGTATTGACAAAAGGCTCTAACGCTCGAATTGTTCCTAAGAGGAAATTTCAGCCACTTCTGATGCTGGACATATCTTTAGCGAAGGTGGCCGGCCAATGGCAAATAGCACTTACGAAAGAAAAGCTTTGTGGATTCAAACCCTGGGCTCGTATTGACAAAACGCTCTTACCATAGAATTGTTCGTAAGAGCAGTTTCTATCAAATTCTGATTCTGGACATATTAGCTAAGGCGGCCAGCGAATGGCAAAGAGCACTTACGAACAAAGAGCTTTATGAATGCGGCCCCAGTGTATATAGCAGCGTGTTCGAGCCCGCCTTCTACTCACCTCATTCTTGGCTACATTATTAGTAGATGTGAAGGATACCTTAGGTCTGAAGGCATATATTTTTGGCTATTTCGGTGGCATTACAATACCACGCCTCGTGCATGACATATAGAGACATTTTGTTTTTCATATGGTTCGCTAGAATACATACTTTGAATCGTCTTGCTTTCAGATGTAAGACCCATTTGCGTCAAAGTCATCCGATACGTCGGAGGACGCGTCGAAATTATAGCTGCTCTGACTATTACAGTCTGTCATAAACTTGTTCGAAACATGAATGAAATTGTTAGCACACACGTTGTACGACGGTATCGGCGGTTTTTACGCGCATGTATTTCGCGCTTTATCAACCCTGGTTCAGACAGCCCACGTCTCACCGTAGCTCACTGAGATCTCTCTCAAAGACGGTGCGTCGCATTCCAAAATTTTTCGCTACTTGAACTTTCAAAGCAAGATTTGAATCCACTATTTCCACTGCGCGAAACATATGCTGGTAAGAAGCATCTGAATCAATGCACGCGGCTAGCCGTAAAACAGTCGCATCAAAAATTGTGCAGAAAGTTCACAGAGCCGGAGCAACCATATTTCGGCTAATTAATATATAAATTTCTAGTGCGATCGCGCTTCATGGTGACTTGCCATATACTTTCATAAAGATGACTCCGATATACAATGTGTCCCAACTATCATGCACCAAGATTTAAAAGTATGCAAATGCCACGTAATTGGACAGAATCAAGGTAATGTTGTTTGCCGTCGCTTGGTGATACTCAGATTATTTTTTGCATTCCGCCTAATTACATAAATAGTCTTTATTCATTAATCAACCTCTCATATATTGTAATGAGATTAAAAGTGTAAATGAGAAAATTGTAGAGCACGATGGAAAACTCCCGATACAGCTTTCTGTTGCTCAATACGTGCTACATAAAAGTGTTTGTCCGAGCGTGAAAGAAGCCTGCTGTTGCTACACCGGAACCCGGACCGGCGTCTATCGGCCATTCCAATATGGTATGAATAAACATTCGGAAATGTCACTCCGAGTCATAGGCGGTAGTTGGCATTTGCAGATGTGTCAAAGGTACAGGCTCCTGTTGCGACGCCGGTTACTTGAACCTCGACCGGCGTTTCTACTGGGTAGCGTGGCATTGTCGGCAGGCCGCAATGCGTCCGAGAGACAATCGCGACAAGGCAGGGGCGAGGACGATTTCCAGTGCAAAACTTACGCTGTTTATTCCATGGTAACGAAGTAGGAAAGAAAGAAGATAATACAAAAATATACATTGCGAAGCCGCTTAAATAGGCCCATATACGCGACGCAAAGACGGCCGCTAGAACAAGAGCTACAAACCATTGATCCTCACCGACCTTTCTCACTCGCAAAATTGCTGGGCCCATGGCCACCGAATATAGCACCGCGAAAAAGAACGAACCCACTTGAACATTTTTACGAAAGGACAGGCATCCTTAACAAGTATACTAGATATCGCACTGAATAGTGACACGATCGTACTATAACTTACGAGCTAACTGTTGCGTCGTTTATATGTAGTTGGACATAGCTGCATCAATCGCTCTCGGCTGGCAACCCTGGTTGGCTGCGAGCCCGGATGTGGAGGGCAATAAAGATTATTCGGAATCTTGCGTGCATCAATGCATGGGGTCAGAAGTGCTTCGGTGATTTTTTTTTTTTTCGGCAGACGGGCCACAGAACAAGCTCGTGGAATGGAGTTTCTGAAGCCACCCGGGGAGCTCGTACTATCGGTCAACGTCGCGGAAAACTGGAGGTGCTTTCGCCAACGATTCGAGTGGTTCCTCAAGGCGACAGAAAGTGCCGATGGATGCACAGACGCTCTGAAGATAACCTTGCTTCTCCGTGTTGCTGGTGAGGAGGCTCAGGATGTGTATACCACATTTTAAGACGCGTCGAAAGCTACGTATGACGCAATCGTCAAAAGTTTTGAAGGTTATTGTATGCCGAAAAAGAACGGTACCTACGAACGCTGTATATACGTTTTCCGCATGCGTGTTCAGGAGGAAGGCGAACCGTTGGAGCAGTTCTTGAAATACTTGCAGCTAAATCGTGCCAGTTCTCCCAGCTAAAGGATTCACTCCTGCGCGACCAGATTGTCTGTGGCATCGCCGACAGCGAACTGCGTCAGCGAATGCTCTGGGAGCAAGATCTGTCGTTGGCGCAAGCTATCCGCGTGTGTCGAGCGGAAGAGGTGGCCAAGAAACAAGATGAAATGTTCGTGGGAACACAGAAAAATTTGGAGGCTGCTTAAGCTTCACCTTTAATAGTGGAACGCGATAGCATTCAAAGACCCCTGACTGCTTTCATGCTTCCTGGCAACTGTAGCTTATGTAACCGTAACGTTTACCGGGAAACGCTGGCGGCGAACCCTATGCCCGAAGGCAAGCTTTCTGGTAGAAACGCGTCCTCTTGCGTGGGCTCCCTCCTGTAATTGTTTCACACTTTTAAATTTCACTCTGAGAAGAGCTAACATAAAAGATTATGCGCCGTCGATGTTTTTTCCCATTACATTTGTTTGTGGGCTGCCGTTCTCAAAATTCCGAGGAATAACATTGTAAAGAATGAAAGATAAGGTATGAGTAACTTTGGTGGTAGAAGAGTGGTTGGGTATTCGTGGTTCGGAATTTGTGTAGAAATTCTTTGTGCCGATGTGACGTCCGACGACGGATTTTCTGTGATACGGGGCCCTTAGCGCTATCGCCTTAAAATTGTGGCCACAGTGGAGCAAGAGGCGCGAAATGAAGTTTAGGGCTCGAAGAAGCGCGCAAGACAGTGGTGAAGATTGACAAGGGACGCCGAATTGCGCGTCGGGGTTGTTTTCGCTCAGCATCGCGGGAGCGTTCTTCATCGGCGGTCATTTCGCGCCGGCGTCGCTGACATTCTCGTTGTTGTTCCCTCCGGCGTTCCTCGTACGCATGTTGTTCTTCGGGTGTACGAACTATACGTGTCCGCCCCATCGATAAGGCAGCTGTTTTAGGGCCGATAACTCTCCTGCTTATATCCTGCGATAACCTTCACGTCACGCTATTGCCCACGGCGAGCGTTCCAATCTGTTCCGCATTTTGACATCTGCGCCGCCGCAGTGCACCCGTATGGGTTTGTTAGAAATCGGTAAGTCCATTTTTGTTGCCGGACACCGAAAAAACTACGGAAGGTTAGTCGTATAAAGCTTTCGCTGTAAAACTACGAAGATTAACTCGAGCAAGGTAATCTTGCCGACTTACAGTGGTAGCGCCATTCAACACGTGGGTACCGTAACAGTGAACACTATGTGGAAGGAACGCAAAGCACTGCTTAAATTATTCGTCGTCAAGATACACAACGGTAAAATACTTGGCTTTCACGCTTGTGAACAACTTGGTATCATCAACAGGGTATTGCAGGTTTCGAAAGAGTCGATCGCTATAAAGGCAGCAGTCCTAACTGAATTTCCGGAGGTATTTCAAAGTCTTGGATGTGTGATACGACCATACAAGATGGTACTACGTGAAGGAGCGCAGCCCGTAGTGCAGCCAGCGAGACGTGTGCCTCTTGCACTGAGAAACCCATTACGAAAGGAACTGGACCACCTAGTTACAGCTGGAATTATGCGACGTGTTCAAGAACCTACAGATTGGGTGAGTGGTCTTGTCAGTGTGCCTAAAAATAATGGACAACTCAGAGTAGTATGTCTCGATCCACGACATATCAACGCTAACTAGAAAGGTGAACACTTCCAACTGCCCAAACGCGAGGAAATCCAGGTCCAACTGGCTGGCGCATGTTACTTTTAGGAACTTGACACGAATTCTGGGTTCTTTCCACTGGATGAAGCCACATCAAATATATATACGGTCGCACCGCCATTCGGTCGGTACCAGTACTTGAGGTTACCTTTCGGAATTAGTTTTGAGCCTGAGGTGTTTCAGAAAACCATGAGCGAGATGTTCGAAGACCTAGCGGGAACAAAAGTATATATAGGTGACATTCTAGTCTGTGGACGTACAAGACAAGAGCATGGTGAGTGACTGCGTACTGTGTTAGCTCGCCTGAAATGCAAGAATGCTACATTTAATCTCGAAAATGTCACTTTGGGCTCTCAGAAATTGTATTCCTGAGTGACATAATTAGTAAAAGTGGCATAAGGCCCTTGTGGCGAGCTCATGGCGGCGGTTAGAGATTTTCCCCTGCCAGAAGACAAAACAGCTGTCCTCAGGTTCCTAAGCTTATTTTGCCTAGGAACCTATTATTTTGACAAGTACATCCCAAACTTGCCAGCTAGAACTGCATATTACTGCGTTCACTGATCAAGTGTGACAGTATCTTTGAGTGGTCAAATCATTTCGTGCAAGAATGGCGTGAACTCAAGGAACTTCTGGTAGTACCGCGGTGATACACTGTGGTCACGGAAGATGGAACCAAGCTCCGCAGGAACTGTCAGCATCTGCTCTCAACCGAGGAACAGTACAAACCCGTCTATACCGACGGCTGTGCTAAAACAAGGGATTGTTTCGGAAACACAGAAAGGGAATCCAGATCCCATTGCTCATCGGATGGACCATCTACAGTTTCACAGCCTCAACAACAGGCTCCCGCTAGCTGCGCAGTGCCAGTCACCTGATGTGGTAGAAGAACGTAGATCAGTCAGGTGGCCAAGGTCACCAGCAAGGCTGTCTTACGACGAAAACTTCCAGCAGCTCGCCTGACCCTGGCGCTGTTATGCTCAGCGATGTAGTTCAGTGAAGTGGGAAGATCGATGTCTGAAAGTGGTGCATGCGACATCTCTGTGATGGGTGTGCGAGGTGTGTGACTGTGATTCGTCCGATCATGAGTTTTTATTGCTGATGTTAAAGGAGGGAAGATGTATCGTATGTATATAGTTGGACATAGCTGCATGCACCGCTCTCGGCTGGCAACCCTGGTTGGTTGCAAGCCCGGATATGGAGGGCAATAAAGATTATTCGCCACCTTGCGTGCAATGATGCAGCATCCTTAACAAATACTAGATATCGCACTGAATAGTGACATGATGTTACTATAACTTGCGTCTATTATTTGTAATTATTCGCGCTTGTATATTACGTGCCATACTTCTTTATATTCTGTGCGGGCATTATTTCAATTCTGTATAATTCCTCATCTGTTTATATGCCCATCCCCATCTACATCACGGCCACTTGTATGTGTTTGTTACTTTGTTTACAAACTCATTGTGATGCAACTTCCATTTGCTTTTTATATCTATGTGTTCATGGGTGTATAGGACTATGTGCTGGGAATTTCTGACCCTGAGACGTGGTTTCTTTTAATTTCCTACATATATATTTTATGATGTTCCCGCTATGCGAAAAGGGATAGCCGTCACCATTATACGATGACTACGTTTCTTCCTTTTATTTTCATTTCAATAATACCGGAAAAGGCCCGCTGAAATTGTAGGCGGGATTTTGCCCACGCCAACGTCACATGGTATATACCGAGTCCGGTCGGTGATATAGCTTTGTGCAATGACAACAGAGCACTTTCGCAGCCTATGTTGCCCATGTTGCTGTGCACATTTAGCAAACCGTTTCACGACGGGAGTTTCCGTGAAATGTATTATTTCTGACTGCTTACTTGCTTTCCGTAGTGATGTGCTACCACCGCTGATTGTTGGGACTGAATGGGCAAACATTAACGTAAACGCTGAAAGTTATTGTTTCCTCCATAGTTTCCGGGCAAGAAATTCTTCCGTGGATATGCATTTCCGCAAGTTACGTGTGTAATGTATGTCGATGTGTCGTGGGCATGGCGAGTTGGCACGCGACTGCGGTGTTTGAGACTTGAGCAGATATTAGCTTGTGTGAAGAGTATTTTATTGATGCAGTTCAGTTTTAAATCCAGCTTCGCGAGAACCTGTCTGCATTGTTTGTGTTTTTCGACGCGCTCGCGTACTTGTCTTCTATATTGCACGGCCAATATAGACCGACATTACAACAGCTCAATTTGTTTTTAATCGAGGCATGTCAATCAGACGCTCGTTTTCATTAATATTTTCATCTGAAGAACAGGATGTCAGCTCCTGCGATTGTTGTCAAAGACAGTGGGACGTAGCACTGCGTAATAAGTGTTGGAATTTCGTTGAGATGCTTAACGCTTGATGTTTGCCACTCTTATGACCCACCGTCCACGGCTGGCTGTTCTAGTTAATAACGATGGCGGAATGTCAGTCTGACCACTGAGCAAAAGGAGTAGCATCGGAAAAGGCACAGCTACAAAATCGCGGCCTAGGTTTTAGACCGTTCATAATTGATTGTTCGTTTGATTTACAACATATTTAAGTTTCGGGGATAATTTCCCAGGTAGTCTGATGTTTGCTGCTGGTTTTATTCCCGTCTGAATTTTACGATATAATAGTGTAACCACTTGAGATATAACTACGAGACATCTGTACAAGCAGGTACAGATTGATGTGCGAGTCCCTTTCTTTCAATTCCACTTGACAATGTAAATCACACGTTTGCAGCTTCACATCGCCATAAATTAAACCTTTCTTACTGTTGAAAGTTATGCGAATCCTTGAGTCAAGCCTACAACCTGTAGGAACCTGCTGCACTGCTACAAACTGGATCGCACAATGATACACTTGCCCTGCATGCTTTTAAAGGTGTGTACAAAACTGTCACTGCACTGTGAGTTGTAGGATATGTTTGTGTAATGTGCAATCATTTTACTGTGTATGCCATTTCCAGAATTTCTAATAGCAGATCACTTGCACAATATCTTTTAGTTATCTGGCGAGCGCTCAGTTAAAACAATGTAACTAAACTAGGTTCTTCTGAGATAAATATAAACGGGGCCAAAGTGACTATGCAATATAAACTCCATAAAGACTGCATATTAATCGAGCCAGATTGCTTTTTTAGGAACATCATTGAGGAGCATGAGGATGTCTCTTTATGAGCCACCCGAGAGAAGCAGAAAGCTTTGGTTACCTGAATAATTATGTAGTCTTGCGGAGCTCACTTCTCACACTAATACCTGCACACCTAAATTCTTCACTTTTCTCGGTCACAATTACGTATTGCATGCCATACTTCATCTCCTAAATGATACGAGCATCAAGACAATAAAATTTGCTGCTTTTTAGGTAGCTGCCAAATTCCGAGTCACAGTATGAGTGCACAATTATTCAAGCAAACAACAAGCCATTAATCTTTTTATGTGGCGAGTTCAATATGTGTCCCAAGATCTGGTGGGCTTCTGCAGGGTAGAAGCGGGTCTCCTTTATATGTCACAGAAATTTCAATTGGTGATAATGTGGTATAGAATGCTGCGGAATCATAATAGTCAGTCAAGTAGAGTAGTTGCAAGCCCACCATGGCAGCACAGCTGAAAGCAGAGCATTCTCGGTTACATTGCATTTATTTCTCCGTTTCGCTGCACTTGTTCAGTTGATAAGACAAAGCTCCTCCTATGGCGTCATTTATCTCAAGTGTGGATAATCTTTTTTACCTTCTCTTTTTTATTACTTATCAACCGCCTAATACACAACTAATTCCCGTGACATGCAAACAATGCGAAGTGCTGCCTAGAACTTACGCATGCATCTGTGGTTTGTGGTACCATACGCTCACCACCTAAGATTTCCGATATGTTACAAGGGGGCTTGCTTCAAGCTCGAGCCACACTGCACTTGGTGCAATTTTGAAACAATAACTTTTGGATATCGTGTAGTTATTTGTTGCACTCTCACTGAATTGAGGTTTTCTACTGTGAATAATGCGCTCTCAGTGGTCGTACGAAAAGGTTTTAACCACCTAAAGGCATTGTTTAGGCAGAAAGTCTCCTAAGTAATGCTGTCACACAAAAGCTGTATCACAGTGCGCTATGTCTCAAGATCCGTACATAACTCAATTTCTGGCCTTCAAGCTCTAGGTTTTTCAACACAATTGTGTGTGCAACAAACATCTTGCTTTTTAACCACTGTTCCTGTGGTGACAGAGTTCTGGCTGTTTAAAGTAAGCGCTCCAATCGGCCTTACTATGTCTGGTTAATTCCAATGCATTTTTGACTGTAGCTGCAATGGTGTCAGCTTCAAGGCCAACTAGATGTCCCAGACTCAGCTGAAAGCATGGACACAGTGGTTGTTTCTTTTGATGATGGTTTGTACATGTGACTTGGCAGTTTGGGTTTCAACTTGTGCTGGTTTTGAGTGGGGTGCATGGGTTAGAGATGAAATGAGAGCTCATGGCATGTTCTGCACTGCACAATGCGATTCTTTGACTGGCATCCTGTATAATAGTTTGTCTGGGACTGCTGTCTCATTTGTTGAGCTTCTGGCCGGATTTTTATGGATACAAAGCTACATACTGGGCTAGGCAATCATGCCATTGTGCTTATTAGCAGCACAAAATATACACAATAATATTGTCAGGCATGCTAAGGCATGTGGGCTGGTGCTATGTAGCATACTAGGGAAAGCACACCAATGACGGTATGGCATGGTAATGCTTTTCGCTTGCACCGCTGTGGTGTTATTAGATTAACGTAGAAACAATGACATGTAAGCTTCCAGCGCCTGCACTTGCAATGCAGATACTAGAGTATGCTAATTGCTGGCAATGGAAGTTTGCAAAGCATTGATTACATACTAAGCCAGGCCGCCTCCCTTACGTGCCAGCATCACGGCCACCTATTACACACCACCGCTGAATCTAATAGCAGCATGCAGTTGCAGGATAGCAACGCAACTGAAAACTATTAAAGGATGCAGCCTTGATGGAAGGTGATTGCTTAATACAAACGTAGATGGTCTCCATCATTTGCTCTATGACAAGCACGTGATGAAGTATAATGCACTTCGTATTAGATTAAACACCAATTAACTCGTCATTTTTCTGCTTAGAAAGCATAAGATTGCAATAATGTATTCACATGAAGTTTATTGATTGTGTATCCAATTTTGATAATGCCTAAACAACTCGCCACGCGAATAACACCTTTTAATGCTTGTGAAGCAGATGCTGCTACCATTCAGTTTGCTGTAGGCACACATACGCAACATGTTTGCCTGCCACCTTCTATGGCATGCGAAGGTAGTAAAGTGTTGTGCTAAAGGTTCAGTAGAATGCACACCTGCACCCTGCAACTGACAATACAGATGTGTAAGAACTACAAAACTTTGAGAAAATGTGAAAGATGCACAGGATATTATAACGCCTTTCAATTTGGCATTAGAATGTGCTTGCCACTAACTTTTAACCATAGCACCTTATGGTGTAGACAGCGGTGTTGCACGATGGGAGGCCTGTGATATAAGCAAGCTTTCCTGGTAAATACTGACAAGTTTTTGCTCATGGCATAGCGAGGGCCTCAACTTTGAGAACCTTGATGCTTGAGGTAGCACACAAAAGTTTATTGGTCAGTTGCCTACTCCTAAAGTTCATGTACTACTTAGCAGCTGCTGCAATAATGTTTCAAATAATTTGTGAGTAGTTTCATACCTGAGTGGACTGGCAGATAACAGCGCAGTCTGTTTCAAACAACAATTAGTTAAAGGCTTCTGTGTTGCCCTGATGTTTTTATGAACTATTTTTGACAGCTGCAAGTTTCTTAGCTGAGTGCATGCAGGCCAAGCCGTTCTTGCTTATATTAATTTTTTTGAATAAGTGAAAAAGATTGGCATTTGTTTTGTTTTTCAGGTGCCCTGTGAGCTCTAATCTAAGCACCCAATTCCAGAAGCCCATTCCATGAGCAGACGTGGCAAATTGAAGTAACATGCAGATAGTCCAATAAACTACTCGTAGTTTCAGAGAAACCTTTGCAAAGTATAGTCAAAACTTTCTTTTAAGAGTGCAAGCACTAAACCAACCTGACATCTTTCCATCCAAACATTACATTTCATATTTGTAAGAAACACATAAGAAGCAGCACTGCAGTGAGCAACGTACAATGGTACTCTGAGTGTTATACTGAAATATTCTATGAAGGTTAATTAGTTTGTAATTTTAGAACAAATTGGCATGACTTTATGTGCCATGTTCAATTTATGTGGAATCGGCGATGGGTAGAGTGAAAACTACATACACTATACTAATGGGCGACTTTAATGCCAAGGTAGGCAAGAAGCAGGCTGCAGACAAGGTAGTGGGGGAATTTGGCATAGGCACTAGGAATAGCAGGGGAGAGATATTAGTAGAGTTTGCGGAACAGGATAATATGAGGATAATGAATACCTTCTTCCGCAAGCGGGATAGCCGAAAGTGGACGTGGAGGAGCCCGAACGGCGAGACTAGAAATGAAATAGACTTCATACTCTGCGCTAACCCTGGCATCATACAAGATGTGGACGTGCTCGGCAAGGTGCGCTGCAGTGACCACAGGATGGTAAGAACTCGAATTAGCCTAGACCTGAGGAGGGAACGGAAGAAACTGGTACATAAGAAGCAGATCAGTGAGTTAGCAGTAAGAGGGAAAATAGAGGAATTCGAATAGAGAATTCGGCAGAACAGGTATTCGGCTTTAACTCAGGAAGAGGACCTTAGTGTTGAAGCAATGAACGACAATCTTATGGGCATCATTAAGGAGTGTGCAACAAAAGTCGGTGGTAACTCCGTTACAAGATACCAGTAAGCTATCGCAGGCGACGAAAGATCTGATCAAGAAACGCCAATGTATGAAAGCTTCTAACCCTACAACCAGAACAGAACTGGCAGAACTTTCGAAGTTAATCAACAAGCGTAAGACAGCTGACATAAGGAAGTAAGTATAATATGGATAGAATTGAACATGCTCTCAGGAACGGAGGAAGCCTAAAAACAGTGAAGAAGAAACTAGGAATTGGCAAGAATCAGATGTATGCGTTAAGAGACAACGCCGGTAATATCATTACTAATATGGATGAGATAGTTCAAGTGGCTGAGGAGTTCTATAGAGATTTATACAGTACCAGTGGCACCCACGACGATAATGGAAGATAAAATAGTCTAGAGGCATTCGAAATACCAAAGGTAACGCCGAAAGAAGTAAAGAAAGCCTTGGGAGATATGCAAAGGGGGAAGGCAGCTGGGGAGGATGAAGTAAGAGTAGATTTGTTGAAGGATGGTGGACAGATTGTTCTAGAGAAACTGGGCCACCCTGTATACGCAATGCCTCATGACCTCGAGCGTACCGGAATCTTGGAAGAACGCTAACATAATCCTAATCCATAAGAAAGGGGACGCCAAAGACTTGAAAAATTATAGACCGATCAGCTTACTGTCCGTTGCCTACAAACTATTTACTAAGGTAATCGCGAATAGAATCAGGAACACCTTAGACTTCTGTCAAGCAAAGGACCAGGCAGGATTCCGTAAAGGCTACTCAACAATAGATCATATTCACACTATCAATCAGGTGATAGAGAAATGTGCGGAATATAACCAACCCTTATATATAGCTTTCATTGATTACGAGAAAGCGTTTGATTCTGTCGAAACCTCAGCAGTCATGGAGGCATTACGGAATCAGGGCGTAGACGAGCCGTATGTAAAAATACTGAAAGATATCTATAGCGGCTCCACAGCCACCGTAGTCCTCCATAAAGCAAGCAACAAAATCCCAGTAAAGAAAGGCGTCAGGCAGGGAGATACAATCTCTCCAATGCTATTCACAGCGTGTTTACAGGAGGTATTCAGAGACCTGGATTGGGAATAATTGGGTATAAAAGTTAATGGAGAATACCTTAGTAACTTGCGATTCGCTGATGATAATGCCTTGCTTAGTAACTCAGGAGACCAATTGCAATGCATGCTCACTGACCTAGAGAGGCAAAGCAGAAGAGTGGGTCTAAAAAGTAATCTGCAGAAAAATAAAGTAATGTTTAACAGTCTCGGAAGAGAACAGCAATTTACAATAGGCAGTGAGGCACTGGAAGTCGTAAGGGAATACATCTACTTAGGGCAGGTAGTGATGGCGGATCCGGATCATGAGACGGAAATAATCAGAAGAATAAGAATGGGCTGGGGTGCGTTTGGCAGGCATTCTCAGATAATGAACAGCAGGCTGCCATTATCCCTCAAGAGAAAAGTATACAGTAGCTGTGTCTTACCAGTACTCAACTACGGGGCAGAAACCTGGAGGCTTACGAAAAGGGTTCTACTCAAATTGAGGACGACGCAACGAGCTATGGAAAGAAGAATGATAGGTGCAACGTTAAGGGATAAGAAAAGAGCAGATTGGGTGAGGGAACAAACGCGAGTTAATGACATCTTAGTTGAAATCAAGAAAAAGAAATGGGCATGGGCAAGACATCTAATGAGGAGGGAAGATAACCGATGGTCATTAAGGGTTGCGGACTGGATCCCAAGGGAAGGTAAGGGGGCGGCAGAAAGTTAGGTGGGCGGATGAGATTAAGAAGTTTGCAGGGACGGCATGGCCACAATTAGTACATGACCGGGGTTGTTGGAGAAGTATGGGAGAGGTCTTTGCCCTGCAGTGGGCGTAACCAGGCTGATGATGATGATGATATGTGCCATAACATGCTGCATCATGTAGGGAACAGTAACATTACAATAAAAACCAACGCAATACTTTAAAACTCAGAAACAGTGCATAAATATAAAAGGGATACAGGGAACTCTTAATGTATGCATGCATACATAAAATACAGAATTTAATCGTTAGAGCCACATAAAGGATGCATAAAGGTAGGACGCACGAAGGAAACATAAAAGCAGTGTCCAAATTTCAACATGGAGGAAACGTAAAGGACGGTAACATAAATGATGAGCAAAGGAAGGACACATAAAGGAAACAACAGCAGGGGCCAAATTTCAACACGGAGGAAACACAAAGTATGGTAACCTAAGAGATACATAAAGAGAGGACACACAAAGGACACATAAGGGACGTTTCCTCATGTGAACTCCGGGAAACATACAGTATACATAAAGGACATAACCATTTTCATAGGGGATTGGCGGCTGCTCCCTCTCTCCTAGGCGGTGTATGGTATGGTATGGTATGGTGGTAGATTTATGTATGGTTGTTTTGTTAACTACTCCTGGCAGTATTGGGCCCTAATAACTGGCTAAAATGTTTGGGCATGCAGTGACCACGAAATATTGGAAAAACATTTTCTAAAGGTTGCGAAAAGTGCATGGGGTTCACGTTTTCAGCTGTAGATGTCGCATTCAGGTGGTCCACCTAAAAGTGTAAAAGGTTGCATACTTCACAGAAGGGCAAATAAAAATTGGTTTTCGAAAGTTTGATTGCAGTACTTTTTGTTTTAGGCGACAAAGACTTTTTTTTTTTAAATTTTGCCCCTTACTCCGAACGGTGCCGTAACCACCAGTGCATTTTCGCTGCAATACACATCTCGCTGTGCCTGAATACTTTTCAACTGACCGCATTTTTCTCAGGAAAACGTTGCAGAAGTGCGTATGACAGCTGTGCCACCGTTGGTTTAGCCACCTCGAACTCCGGTGTCGACGAATAGGAAGTCAGCCCTGCACTGATCACGCATATAGTGACATCAGATGAAACTGGTGGAATTCTCTTGTACCTGTGAATGGCCATACAGCTCTTTAACACCATTGCGCTAGTTTACTTTTATCTTCTTCTTCTCCTTGTACAACGTGTTTCAGCACGCACAGAACCACGCTTTTCTCCATATTTCTTTCGACCATTCCAAGAGCTGCTATGGGGTTGTGTTGTGGTCACTGCAAGTCTTTTGAAGGCTTGCTCCATCCCCTAAACGCTTGACAATGCCGCCAATGTCATTGAAGGCGGAAAAATTCGATAAGTCATTTGCAACTTACGTGAATTTGTTACGTTGTTTACGAGGGTTCTTCAAAAGCTATATCTCCATATTACTAAATTTTTGTGATTAATGTGTAACATATCAATTTTCTCCGCTGTACTATTAGATACAATTCACAGAATTGCGATATCATTTTTCATTGCTGTGTTACAGATTTGTAAACATGATAGTTTTGTTTTCTGAATATTTGCGATTTTTGCCAATTTTTAGTTAAAAATTGACGACCTAAATCAAAAATTTGAAACCAACAGTCACTAGATTATTCGTTTTTTCCTTTAAATGTAACAAACTTCGTCATGTTTGGTGCAGTTGTTGCCGAGAAAGACGAATTCTCCTTTTACATGTAGTTAGATAAGAGCACCCGAACTAAAGCTTCCTCTTAATTCCTATTCGTCGACGCAGGAGTTGGAGGTTCCTAATCAAATGGAGGAACGGCTATCTCAAGCACTTCTGCACCGCAATCCCGAGACGGGCGCTGTCAGTACATAAAGATTTCTGCCACCCCAACGCGTGTATTGCAGTCAAGACTCACAGCTGGTCAAGCTGTAGGAAGTAGGAACCAAACCTGATATAAACTTTTATAGCCTAAGACTAAGATTACTCCAATGAAACTTTCACCAACAAATTGTTAAGTGTCCCTCTATGAAACAGGCAAGCTTTCATATATTTAGCTGCACCATCTCAATGCGAAATTTACGGCTGTAAGCGTGACAAATATACATTTTTTTGCAAGATTCGGGTAATGTTCTAATAATATTTTGTGGTTATTGCATTCTAAAACAGTTTGGCCTATTAGTTGAGGAAAAAACTCCATTCCCAGCAAGAGTTAACAATACAACTACGGATTACCCTAAAGTTCGTAATAAGATATCTAAAAAGTGCCTCAAATTTTTTTTTGCCTACAATATACATAGAATAAAAACAATGTCAAGGCCTGCATAGGAGAGTGCACAATCTTTCGGAGGTGTTGAGACAAAATTTGTGGCTTGATCGAAATAGGAATAATTTTCTTTCTTTTACATCATATAGAACTCACGTAGACATTTTTTTTTCGCACAAGCTACCTTGGGTTAGATTATAATCATAACGTGAGAAAGTCTGCGGAAACAGTAAAAAATGAACGCAGCCCGAAATCAGTGAGAAGAAAACTTGGCATTGGACAAACCAAGATGTATGAACTGAAAGATAAGCATTGTAATATGGTCAGCATTTTCGAAGCAGCGGAAGAATGTTATGCTGACCTCTACAGTACCCAAAGAAGCCACGATACCTCCATTCGAAGAAGTAATCAACAGGTTACAGAGGCTCCTTCTATAACTAGCGATGAAGTTAGAAGGGCCTTGCAAGACATGAAACGGGGAAACGTGGCAGGAGAAGATGGACTATCAGTCAATTTAATCAAAGATGGAGAAAACATAATGCTTAAAAAACTAGCGCCCTTTATACGAACTGTTTATCTACTTTATATATAAGGGTCCCAGAGAACTGGAAGAATGGCAACATTACACTAATCCACAAAAAGGGAGACATTAAAGAATGGAAAAATTATAGGCCAATTGGCTTACTTCAAGTATTATATAAAATATTACGAAGATAATCTCGAATAAAATAAGGGTAACACTGGACTTTAGCCAACCAAGGGAACAAGCAGGTTTCAGGAAGGGATACTATACAATGGATCGCATCCATGTCATCAATCAGTTAATCGAGAAATCCGCAGAGTACAATCAGCCTCTTTATATGGCTTTAATAGATTACGAAAACGCATTTGATTCAGATACCAGCAGTCATAGAGGCATTACGTAATCAAGAAGTACAGAACGCTTACGTAAATACCTTGGCAAGTATCTAGAGAGATTCCAGAACTACCTTAATTATCCCCCCCAAAATATAGGAAGATACCTATAAAGAAAAGTGTCAGACAAGGAGACACAATCTCTCCAATGTTATTCATTGCTAGCTTGGGAGAAGTATAAAAGCTATTAAACTGGGAAGGCTTAGGAGTAAGGATCAATGGCGAATATCTCAGCAACCTTCGATTTGCAGATGACATCGCCCTGTTCAGCAACACTGGGGACGAGTTAAAACAAATGATTGACGACCTTAACAGAGAGAATATAAGAGTGGGATTGAAAATTAATATGCAGTAGACAAAGATAATGATCAATAGCCGTGCAAGGGAACAAGAGTTCAGGATCAGCCAGTCAGCCTCTAGAGTCTGTGAAGGAGTACATTTACCTAGGCTCCTGGGAATCTGGCTCCTCCTGAGAACTCTGGCCTGCCGAGACGCTTGGTACTACTCCTATCTTTCGGACGCCAGCAAGAGCGCTTTTCAATCCGAGCGGAGTGAATGCGCACGCCGTTGTGTCGTGCTTGGCGGCGTACTGTTGAGTTTCTGCGTATTCATCGAAGGAATCGTGGACCAGCGTTCAGGACCCTTAGCGCACGACGGTGGTTGCAACCGCAAGCGACAGCGCCGAGTCATTGTCGGTCGAAAAGAAAGAGACAAATAAACAACACACACACACACATATATATATATATATATATATATATATATATATATATATATATATATATATATATATATATATATATATATAACGGTGGCGGGATTGGGGGACAGGCTCGAATGGATGGCTTACGCGGCGGCAAAGCAGGACGGAGCGGGCATCACACGCGAGGCGTCATGAGTGACCCATTGAAAACGCCAATCAACTCGTGAGCGCTGGAGGAGGACAGCCAAAGCGCGCTTGCGGCCGTCTCTGTCAGGCGCGTCGGACGGACCAGAACGAGCTCTGAAAAGGAAGTCACGTTATGGGAAATTTATGGACGACGCCGCAGTGCGCATCTGTCCGCGGGCACCGTCCCCCCCTTGGGCTCGAGGGCGCGCGCACACGAACACACAGGACGCGTCTGTCTGTGGCCGGCTCCGTGGAGCGTTTCTGGCGGCCGGCGCCCGCTCGTCGCGCGATTACACTGTACCGGAAACCACAGTTCAAGAGCGCCGCTGAAGAGCCGGCAAGTTCGAGTAGGAAGAGGTTGTGGGGAAGAGGTTGCAGCGACGTATAGAATGTAACCAGGGCTCTCGGGCATGCTGCGGTCGGCTTGTTTTGTGATTGACGGATGCTATGCATGATGGCCGTGCCTTTATGGAGTTGATGTTATCACCGCGGGTTGGTTCTCTCCCGCTGGCCGGAGCGTTGAAAAATTCAAAATGGGGGAACCTAGGAGGGTGTCAGCAGCACGGTGGCGAGCGCTTTCTCCGACGCAGTCCGTGGTGCAGCTTTTTGGTTGCGTGTCTGTTTTGTGTGTGCTTGTCTGCGGCTCTTCGCTTGACGCGCGGTCATTCAAGTGGAGTGATCGCTGGTTGTCAGGGTCTCTAGGTGGGACAATGGGTCCCGCTCGTGTAATTGTAAGTCGGCAGGTCCCTTTTGAAGTGGACGCGAAAAAGAGGGTGGGGAAGAGGGAACAGCGGCGCGACGAGATATTTCTTTTCTTTTTTGCCTAGGCCCCTCATGGAAACGAAGTGCGTGCCAAGCCGATCGTGCGTGAGTGGTTGACTGAAGGGCGTTGTTACAACTGCGTGCACGGGATGCTAGCGCCGACCCCCTCCTCACCTATAGTGCGTGCGGAGCGAAAGCGACGAGCATGTGCGGCATACTGGTCGCGCAGCGTCAGTGTGTGGTCGCGCCGTCACGTGTCGATTACTGCGTCTTGTCCATTTGTTCCGGCACAGTTAGCCCCGCAGAACGCCGCCTGAGGGTGGGTTTAGAAACTTGGAGAGAGTGGCGCCTATAGGCCTCGAGCTCTGGTTACGCGGCGCCACTGTACCGGTACATGCAGCGCCACATGCGGCCATCCTCGGAGATTTCAGGTTGGGGGCACTACTGTTTACGGCCGCGCCGCGCACTGCGCTATGGGTGGAGATAACGTTGACGAGTGATCGGCGTGTGTTGTTTTGCGGCTTTCTAAAGATAGAAAATATCGATGGCTACTTCAAGAAGAGCTGCTTACGCATGGGTGCGAGGTTGTACTATAGCAGGCACGTTTACGCAGTAAGAGAAGAATCGGTGAACGCAAGAGGCCCGTCGGACATCGTCGGCAAATGTGTCGCCCAGATGAAAAGCGTGGACTGCGATGTGCGTCTTGAGGTGAACCAATCCTTTCTTCAAAAAATAAATAAGTGCCTCAATATCGCTAACCGCTTCATTTTTTTTTTCTTTTTTAGTTGTCAGAAAATTGCTGAAATATTTTGCACGCAAGCTGTACATGCAAAGCTGGCTGCGGAGGCTGGTGCAAGCTCGCCGCGGCCATGGCGATATTCGTAAATGAATACGAATATACATCGTGCACTGATGTTCCATGTGCATGGAAGAAACCATCATCGCGTCCCAACGTCGATGTCAAAAAAGTCAATCAAGGAAGTCTTTTCCCGTACGGGAAGTTCGTTTTTTACTTTTTTTGTGTGTGTGATGCGACTTTGCCGCTGATTGACGCAATCAATTTTGCAAGTCGACCTTCGCGAAAACCAATTCTGCAAATGGTGAACCCTGCTGCTCTTTTCTCGCAGTTTGCAGGTGTAAACTGTGCCATTAAGGAGCTTGAGGAGCGCAGGGACATGATCCAGGTGCCGTCGACGGCACATCTAGCAGACGATAGCTTCGACCGAGAGTTGCTAAAAAAAAAAAACTAGATAAGGAGGGCAGCATACAAGATAGGTCCACCTATCGAAACGTTGGCCAGCCTGTCTGAGGTACTTCAACCCTGTTTAAAAAAGTTTATACCACAGTGTGCCATTCCATCTGCCAGCCCCTTTCTTGTTTTTGGACAGTGCGCTAAGGGTCACTTCGACCTCTCCTTTTATTCTGAAAAGTGAAAACATGGTCTGGTACAAGGCGGCATCACTCTTTTTGTAGCAAGGTGGAAATATTGTTGGAATGTACGCTGGGTGCTGAGCGATGTTGCTTCTCTCGTTTCCCACGAAGTGAGCACTGCATATTCGCGTTTCATTCCTTTTCGGTTGCCACAGCTCTCCCTCTGAGCTGTTAGAAAGCAAGAAGATAACGTGTCTGAATACATAAGGCGCACAGACTGGCATTATAAAGGCAAAAGGCGCAGCCCATCAGAAACAGGTCAAAAGAACACAGACGACACACACATTTGGCGCTTTGGTGTGTGTTGTCTGTGTTCTTTTGTTCTGTTTTTGATGCGCAATTACTTTGCCTCCATCATGATATACCAAGAAGCCCAATGTGCAACATTATACTGGCATTAATCGATAGTAAGACATGTTTACCTTGCTCGGCGGACAGCTGCGATCCACCTCTGTCTTCTTTCATTCTCATACGATTTCCTAGGAAAACGGTAGAATTTGATCGGCGGCAGTTATCCAGCAGTGTTCCTGTAGCTGTTGTGACAGCCATAAACGCAGCAATACGGCGAATTGCCTTTCCTGGACCCGGTTTTCACAACCACGCGACGAGACGCCATGCTCCCCTACGTTGTCAACGCGTCCACTTCGCGTTCACCCCCAACCTATAATCGCCGTCACCCGCGACAGAGGGCGCTACGTGCGCGGCTTGAAGCTGCAGTGCACGAGGCCTGGGTGCCCGGGCGCACTCCCCTTTGGCGACACTTCCTCATATCGTGCTGGCAGTCGTTTCTCCCTGTAATCTAGCTAGTACTATGCAGCATTGCGAGGCCGCAGTGTACAACTTCTTGAGGGGCTCGTGCCGCTTCCCGTGCATATATGTATACATGTAGGGAAATTGGCGAAATACCTTGCTCGATGCAACGACTCGCGAGCCGTCGAATAGGTGCACGTAGCTGTTCTTCATGCTTTTTCACTCTTTACTGTCAGAAGGTTTCTGGGAGGGATCGAAAAACGGAGTATGCTTGTCTCGTCGGCGGACACGCGTGCATACGGCGTTAGGAAACATTGGGTCGTCTATATTGGGCGTATCACTTTGTTTGATTACCGATTCGCAGAATTCGCGGCGCTTGTGTACGACTGGAGCCCTTCTCTCACGTAGACCCCAGGAACCACGACGAGAGAAACGAGCGTACAACATCTGTAAGGGAATGAACGGTGCATCTTATTTTCCTCGACAGTCAGGTTCCTACGCTTGTAAGCTTGATCAACTTCCCCCTATCTTCGCACTGCCTCGCTACCTTTTTGTTACTTATTTTTGTCAAGTTTACCATTTTCTACGCCGCTCTGTAGACTTTCCTACATCGAGACTGAGTGAAGGCTAAAGTAAAGAACAGTCAATTGGATGCAGACGAGGCACTATCCAAACATGAAGAAAACATGTTCCACTTGAAGCTGAATATAGCGGAAGTCCGCATGAATAGTGCGGTGAATGTCCGTTTACTGAAAGGCAGTAGATGCAGACGAAGTTGTTCAGTGCTATCGAGCGCCTTAATATGCACACAACATACAGTAGTGCCGTTCCAGCTAACAGTTTCTCGAAAATGTGCGTCAAAGAGTTCGGGACGATCCCAATTCTGAAACGCTGATGAATGTTTTCGCAAATTTTGGGGACGGACGTCCTGAATGAGGTGCTAGTCCTGTGATTTCTGCTAAGCAGACATAACTTCGCTATTGTTCGGCTTCAATGTCGCAATTTGAACATTTGTCTTTATGTAGACCGATTAGAAGTTAACAGTGGATCTCTTAATTTAGCGATTTGTCGTGCAAGTGATGTCCACCTCTTCATATAATCCAGGTGAAGAAAATGTTTGTCGAACTAAAAGAAATCGAAACAAACAAACAAGAACACACTATAACAGCAAGTGCTACGCGCAGAGACCAAAGCGACGAAAAGAGGGGAAAAAAAAGACGTAAGAAAATTCTGGGGTTTCCCTTGCCAAGGCCACAATATATACAAAAAGAAAAGGAAAGGGTCTGACCGTTTAATCACGGCCGCTTTGAAACGTGAACGCAAACTCGATGGCTAACTTTTCAACACGGCCTTGCAGTGGCGAAAACCGTAGAACGTTGTGAAAGCTACTAGGCATGCACTGGAAAAACTGCCGACGTGCATCGATGAAGCGTAATGGGTAGTGCCATGATTGTAACTGTTATGTGCGAGCCAAACGATGTATGTAAAAAACGAGCACTTGTAGAATCGCGCATATATCCTATTAGAAAAGGTAAGATTAAAGAATGCGATCGTCTGATATGTTTGAGCAGCACGAAAGTAGCCATATCATTTAATGTTCATGGATTACCTTGCAGAGGCTTCATTGCGTCATAGAATCAATTTAACCACAAACTAAGACAAGAAAGAAAGGAAAGGAGGAATGACAGCTTCCGGTTGGCTGTTCAATTACGCTACATTAACTGGAATAAACAGCTAAAAGTTGGCATTCACTTTAGCATAGGCTAAGGAGGATGAAGGCGAAAGCCAGCGCGCTCACGAGACATTCATCACATTACCTGACAATCTCATTCGAATGCGTTGTTACTTCCTATTACTTGTTTTCTCTCACCAAAGCTCCTGGGTTCGATTGCCTTAACTCTAGCTTAATTAACTGCGTATTAATTACCTTGGCCTTAATCACCACCAAAGGTTATTGATCTGCGTGCCTTAATTAACGTTACCTTAATTAACACCAAATGTCGAGGGTTCGAATCCCACCAAAGGTCATGTGATCGAGTGCTTTAATTCTACCTTCATTGACATTGCTTTATTGCATTTCGCCTTAATTAACGCCAAATGCCGTTTGTTCGAGTGCCTTAATTCAATTTACGTTAATTAACATCAAAGGTCGTGGGTTCGACTCACACCAAAGGTCTAGTGTTCGAATCCTACCAAAGCTCGTGGGTACGCGTGCCTTAATTAGCTCTACCTTAATTACCTGTGTGTTAATTCACTTCGCCTTAATGAACACCAAAGGTAGTGGGTTCGAGGGCTCGACTTTCGACCTCTCGATATAAATTGGAATTCAACTTGGAGAGGCGGGTGCACCCGTATATCCTGTTACGTCTCAACGCCACCAAGGGTGTTAATTCAGCGTTTGTCACGTGTCAAACCAGTGCACCTCCTAACCAGACGTCAGGACGGCGTCGACAACGACTAAAAGCGCTAATCCGCCCCCCTCCCCCACCCCCTATTACCTGGAAACCGGAGAAAAGGATCAACGAGAGGGAACCCGTCAACGAACGGATAAGCGCAGTTAATTAGACGAGTCAAATCACCTGGCAGGCTGAGCGAAGAAGAAAGACAGCGTGCAAACCGGCTGTTTCAGGATTACACGAAATGCCCTAAGCCCGCGTGTCACCTTGCAGGCTGAACGAAGAAGCAAGACAGTGCGCAAATTGGCTGCTGCAGGATTCCACGAAAGGCCCTTAGCCCGCGCCTCACCTTGCAGGCTGAGCGAAGACGATAAACAGCGTGCAAACCGGCTGCTGCAGGATTCCACGAGAGGCCCTCACCCCATGCCTCACCTCGCAGTCTGAGAGAAGAAGAAAGACAACGTGCAAACCGACTGCTGCAGGATTACATGAAAGGCCCTAAGCCTGCATGCACCTCACCTTGCAGGCTGAGCGAAGGAAGACAGCGTGCAAACCGGCTGCTGCAGTATTACACGAAAGGCCCTAAGCCCGCGCCTCACCTTGCAAGCTAAGCGAAGAAGAAAGACAGCGTGCAAACTGGCTGCTGCAGGATTCCACAAAAGGCCATCAGCCCGCGCCTCACTTTGCAGGCTGAACGAAGAAGCAAGACAGCGTGCAAACTGGCTGCTGCAGGATTCCACGAGAGGCCCTCACCCCATGCCTCACCTTGCAGTCTGAGCGAAGAAGAAAGGAAGTGCGCAAATCGGCTGCAGCAGTATTCCACGAGAGGCCCTCACCCCATGCCTCACCTTGCAGTCTGAAGGAAGAAGAAAGACAGTGTGCAAATCGGCTGCCGCAGGATTCCACGAAAGGCCCTAAGCCCGACCTTCACTTTGCAGACTGCGCAAAGAATGGGGTGGGCCACAACGAACCAGCCAGGTGTCGCAGGATGATTTCTTTTTGCCACAAATTCCAAACCAGTTTCTTCGAGGCGAAGTTACTGCGGGTTATAGATAGTCTGGGCGTGGTATCACAACGGAGTCGACGATGGTGATTTACTGCTGGACAGTCTTCAGATTCCCTAGTCGACTCGCCGAGGGAAGCCGACGGGATCAAAAGCAGATAGGTTTCGAGAGTGTGGACAGAGGGTCCTGATGTGAACTGAGACGTTAACTTGCTCCTGCACTGGAGCCGTGTAACTAAGCTAAATATACCATTCTCCTTCATTATTTTCTATAACTTGACGTCGTAGTCGATGGGCTTGGTGGATTCCATACCCTGAAATCCACCGTAGCCGCAACAATCCGTATTGGGTCGTGGTTTCGATTGCTTTAATTAACTTCGCCTTAATTAACACCAAAGGTCAAGAGTTCGACTCCCACCATGGATCGGGCGTTGGATTCTCGACCTTCACTATATCAATTGGAATCTAACCTAGAAATATGACCGATTCGCCCATATCTCTGAGTGGATTCGACTTCATCAAAGCTTGAGGGTTCGACCCCACCAAACGTCGTTGGTTCGAGGGCCTTAGTTAACTCTAAATTCACTGTACCTTAAGGAGCTTTGCCTTAATTAGCACAACCGGCCGTGCTGACACTTCTTCGGCTTGTCTTCACGATTTCTTACAAAAAAAGAATTGAAGGCCTAATCCGCCCTAATTAACACCAAAAATGGTGGGCTCGACCACTACTATTGTGAACCGAAAGGTTACAGAGGAGTGCCAGGACCAGAGGGCCAAGGTAGTAGGCTCTTAGAACGGACTTGCGCGTGTCGAGCTTGCGCCGCGAGCACGCGCCGCCCAACTTTATTTTCGTTATCTTTTGCCGTGCCGACCGAAGGCTCAGACTTTTAGTGTCTGCGCGTTGGTGGGTGCTACAGTCTCCTCCTCCCCCCCGCCCAGACGGAACGGCGAAATGTACTCGTCGACGAAGTGAGACGGTGCTGTCTTGGTTACATGCAGATCCGCGGATTCGCCAGCAACATCCGCGGGGAGCTCCGTGAGAGGCGTCTCGAAGTAGGCCGGTTTGAGGCGGTCTAATCAGACTACCTCTTCGCGACCATTCAATGGGATGGTCGCGGTCTTCGGCGTCTTGTGGAAGACATGCTACGGCCCATTGTAGGAAGGCGTAAGAGGTGCATTTTTGGCGTCTCGTATGAGAAAAACGTGGGTTGAAGACGCAAGGTCCGGATGCACAAGGATGCTGTCATCCGAACATCGAGGTGGCACGGGGCGTGGTTGCTAAATGCAGTCCTGTAGGCATTGACGGTATATATACTACAGCCGCTGAGGCCAGGGGTCCGAAGGGACGAACAAGCCCCCAGGAAGCCGCAGGGGTGCACCATAGACGAGTTCGGTCAGAGAACAGTCAAGGCCACGACAAAAGACAGCGTGAAGGCCTAGAACCACTATAGGAAGTGGGTCGACCCAGTGCTCCCGCTCCAGGCGCGCAGCGAGAGCAGCCTTGAGCTGGTGGTGGAGCCGTTCAACCATGCCGTTGGTACAGGGATGATATGCAGTGGTACGGCAGTGTTTAGTGCCAAGCAACCGATTGAGGGAAGTGGGTGCAGTCTAATTGCCGGCCGCGATCAGTGGTCACGATGCTGGGGCAGCCGAAGCGTGAAAATCATGCTGAGACGAATGCTTTGGCGATCGTTTCCGTAGTGATGTCCGGAATGGCCACGGCTTCGGGCCAACGGGTGAAGCGGTCAATCATTGTTAGAATATACAGGCAGTCGTGAGAGCGAGGAAGGTCCAACCAAATCAGGATAGACGTAGTCAAAGCGACACCTAGGTGGCAAGAAAGACTGCGTGGGAGTCTTCGTGGGGCGGGTCTCTTTGGCGGTCTGGCACGTGAGGCATGCACCAACGTGCCCACTGGCGAACATCGGTGTTCATGGTTGGCAAGACGTAGCGCTGTGTAACGCGGCGCTGCGTGGCTCGGATTCTGGGATGGCAGGTCGTGAAAGGATTGGAACACAGCTCGACGGAAGGCAGCCGGAATGAATTAAGGGGCGAGGTGCAGCCACTGCCATGTCACACCAAAGTGAACCAGGCACAAACGGGTGAGGAAAGAGTTGTAAACGAGGGGAATGGGGATGGTCACACGGTGCTTGCAGCTCAGGGTCTTTCACCTGCGCCCGAGTTAGACGTTCCCAGTCCACAGTTGATGTAGAAGTGCCAGGAGGCCCTGCGGGAGAGTGCATCAGCTGCCTCGTTTTCGGTGCCTTTGATGAACAGCGCCGATGGCCACACTGGAAGCATCCACCATGATGCGAGTAGGCACATTAGTTTTTGGGTGTATGAGAAGTACCGAATCGGCAACGGCTTGTTTAGCAGCCCTGAAAACGGCTTGAGCTTCGGGAGACCAGAAAATCGCGGTTGAGGAGCCCTCAATTGATCGTGCGAAGAAGGTCAGTCAATGGGTGCAGAAGCTCGGCGCAGTGTTGAATAAAGCGTCGGGAGAAATTCACTAGAACCAGGAACTCACGCAGCTAGCGTAGGGTAGGGTGTTGGGTTGTCTTGCACGGCCTGGACCTGGGAGGGCAACGAACGAATTCCCAACGCCGAGACGTGGTGACCCAGGAACTCGAGCTCGGGAGACCTAAAGATGCATTTCTTAGCATTGACAGCCAGACCAAATTGTTGAAGTCCTTGCAAGAGTTCCCGGAGGTGACACTCATGAACTTGTGGATGGAGACTCGTGACGAGGATGTCGTCGATGTAGTGAAATACAGCCGGGAGGCCGCGCGTTACCTCGGCAATGAATTTTTGGAACGTTTGAGCGGCGTTGCGTAGCAAAGGGCATGCGCACATACTCAAACAGGCCAAAGGGTGTACTAATGGCCGTCTTCGGGATATCGGCAGGCCCAATGGAGATATGGTGATAGGCCTTGACAAGGTCCACTTTACTAAAAATTTTGCATCCTTCCAGGTGGCCTATGAAATCTTGAATCTGTGGAAGGGGATAGCTATCGTGGACCTTGTGAGCGTTGAGCGCTCGGTCATCACCGCACGCACGCCAGTTACCCGGTTCTTTCTTGGGCACCAGATGGAGTGGGGAGGCCCAATTGGTGGACGAAGGGCGAATTAATATCCAGCTAGAGCATGTGCTCGAATTGCCATTTAGCAATGGCCAGACGCTCACCGAAGAGGCGGTGCGGACGAGGTGCGACCGGTGGACCACGCGTGACAATGTGATGGGTTACGCTGTGTTTGGGCGGCTCATTTAAATTGCAGGGCTTTGCCACCTCAGGAAAGTCTTCTAGGATGCGAGCGTACGGGCATGGTGGAATCAGCGTGCCATTGGGAGCGACAGCCGACAGAACTCCAAGGATGTAGAGTCATGTAGAGTCACGTTTTGCTATCAGTCAGGGGACGGAGGCGCATGCTAATGTCTAGGTCCAAATGGGCCAGGAAGTCAGAACCGAGGATAGGCTGATTGACGTCGGCTACGATGAAAACCCACCGGAAGGTGCGCTGTAGGCCAAGGTCGAGAGTGAGGGGCCGTAGACATTACGTGGCGATGGAGGTAGAGTTTTGCCGCCCGGGGCGTAGGGCCAGGTGACTTAGAAGCGTGGTCACGCTTGGAGGACGGCAGTACGCTGACCTTGGCACCAGTGCCTACAAGGAAGCGAAGGCCGGAAATGCGATCTATGATGATGAAAAGGCGGCCGGGTTGTAAGGCGAGGTCACATGCCACCGTAAGTGATCTCGCAGTGCATTTCCCGACCACAGGCATGGTGACTTGCTCTGGCGGGCGTGGTGCTGGAAAGTGCAATGGTACCAGCAGATGGTCGAGCTTCAAGGACTGCACGAGCGGGGACTTCCCCGGGAAGAGGGATGGCGGCTAGGGTGTGAAGAGGATCCGCGCTAGTCATGAGAGAACGTCCAAAGGGCGTCGATAAGGACGGCGAGCTGGTCGATCCGGGATTCTAAGCGGGCCATGATAGAGGGCTCGGTGTTGAAGGGAGAGCGGCGACAGAAGTAGTCGCGTCGTGGACTCAATCAGCGAGCTGGGCGACGCAGTCGATTGTCAAGTCTCCTGTAGTGGCCAAGTCAAGGCGGGTGGACTGCGTCAAGCGCTGCAGGAGGAGCTCCTTCACCAGCGCACCGTCCGCGCCGACATTGCTCGAGCCAAGGAACCGTCGCATGCTGGAGCAGCTCGGAAGGACGGCGATCTCCCTGCTCCTGGAAGCAGGTGTTGGACGAGCGCACTCCCAGACGTCATGATGCTGTCCAAAATACAGGTGCTGGTACGGGGTATCCCCCAAAGGGGCAGCGATGACGTCCACCACCTCGTGCCCAACCTCAGGAGACAGATTCGCAAGTAAATAGCGATACCGAGAAGTCTCTGAGGTGATGTGGTGCAGATCGAAGGATGTTTCGACCTGGGCGAATGAAACCTGTGGGCTCTTGCGTCAGAACGTGGGCAGGCGAAGCTGTAGAGCTGCGATGTCCTGTGGGCGCGAGGTAGCGTCAGGCGGAAGGTTGCCTGAATGCGGTAGGTTGCTGAGGTCGGTTATCTTGTAGTCCGCTGTCACCAATCTCGCGAACCGAGAGGTTGCTGTGAAGTGCCAGGGTCAGAGGACCAGCTTAGCAGGCTCTTAGAACGGACTAGTGCGTGCCGTGTTTTGCACTGCGAGCACGCGCCGCATAGCTTTATTTTAATCTTTTGCCACGCCGACTGAAGGCGCCGACGTTTAGCGCCCGCACGTAGCGGCATCGGTGGGCGCTACACCACCACTCGTCGTGGTTGCGACTTCCATCAATCTTGGTGCCATTGAATTGTGGTGTCATAACGTCGGTTTTTAATTTACTCTACCTTCTTTAGCGCTGCCTTAATTAACTTCGTCTTAATTACCACCAAAGGTCGTGGTTTGGACTCCCATGAAAGGTCATGGGTTCGGGTGCCTTAATGAACTCTACTTTAATTAACTGCACCCTAATTAACATTGCCCTGATTACCACCAGTGGTCGTGGCTTCGACTACCACCAAAGGTCGAGGATAGAACTCACTGCAAAGGTCGTGGGTTGGAGTACCTTAATTAACTTTATCCTAATTAACTGTGTCTTAACGAACTTGCCTTGGTTAGCACCAAAGGTCGTAGTTTGGACTGCCATCAAAGGTGGAGGGTTCGACTCCCAATTTCGGCGCCATTGAATTTGCTGCCATAACGCCGGACGGTCAAATTTTCGTCCCATGAATCGTTCGCCTTAATAAGGAAAGAGCGAAGGAATGGTAATTACATAAGGGAAAACCAGGGGCACAGAAAAGCTGGGAGGTTAACTGACACTGAACACGATTGGCTACCCCCTGCAAGGTGTTAGATTAATTTCGCACAACCGGGGTGCCACAGTGATATCCTCCGAGACTCCTTAAGCCGACATTGTTCTTTTTCCTTTCTATTCCGTCTGCTTCCAGATGTCGAACTTGTGAAATGTTCTGGGCCCGTGTGCACAAAAAGCTCTTACGCTAGAATTGTTCGTAAGGGGAAATTTCAGCCAATCCCAATTCATAACATATCATCAGCGAAGGCGGCCGGTTGATGGCAACGATCATCGTGACTTCGGCCCCTGAACTTGCCACATGCAGCTAGCTCAGTAGCCGAGCGCTGAGCCACCACGTCGTAGAGGTTCCCCCGAGAACAGCATACTTTCTAGGAAGGCCATACTTTTTGCGTACTGCAAGCACCGAAACCGATTGGCAAGCTGCCGAAATACGTCCTGACCGCCATGTTTGGGACGCTCCTGACGCCACTGAGAACTTCGGAGGTCATAAAAAGAAGGTATTTTAACGCTTACTACAACAGCATGTGATGTGATGATTATAGTGATGGTTATATTCCTGGTCAAGGTGTTATTCAAGAAGCCATGCCTGTTTAGCAAATAAATAATAATAAAAATATTCATTTTCTTTGCAGCTTGAACATGTAGCCAAGAACTGAGTACTCCTGTTGAATAGTGCCGTGCTAATACCGCAGTATGTCATTTTTAAGCCTTACGTTTGTAAGGTATACCAATAATTTTCGGGAACATATGACCGTATGCAAGTTAGGCTCACAGGGTGTGCAAGCCTCAAATGGCGCATGTAACAAGTAGTTCATTCACCGCCCGTGTTCCACCTCCGAACGGCACCAAAAGCCCCGCCGGTCATAAAGAGACATTGCACTTTCCGCGCACTCGCGTATTTGTTATCCTGCGTGCGTATCGAACGGCGGAGTTCTCTAACGTTGGGCGCTCCGAGGGAATTAACCGCGAAACAGGACTTCACCGAAAGCGTCACCTTCCCGGAATGTCAGTGGTGTCTGACGTAATGAAAGTGTCTTCAGTGGCCGTCTTCAGATGACGGACCAGCATAAGCATCGGCGGCCGCCACGTTGCATCTCGGGTCCGTCGACTGTGTCGTTTCGTGCAGCGTCGGCGGCGCCCGAGCCAGCGGGCCGCACTCCATCAAAGCGCTGTAGGCGAGAGGTGGTGGGATGTTGGAATGGGCGGCGTAGGAGGAGGCAATTGACGGCCGTTTCGACCCCTCCGCCTCCCCCTACTGGCAGCCGTCACGCTGGGGGCCCCCCATTGTGGCGTCGCGGCCAGGTGCCACTGACTCTTGTGTGTCGACGCTTGTTGTTTGCGAGGGAGGGGGGACACGCTCCCCCACAGGGCCCGCAGCTCTCGATAAGCGCTGGGAGGAAAGGAACGCCGAGTCAACATGTCGGCCGGGCTTTTGAGCGGGCAGGCCTGCTCTTTTCCGAGGCCGCCGTTGCAATCGGGCGCGCCGCTTCCTTTCAGCAGCTCGGCGCGCGCACAGGGCTTCCTGCGAGAGCAGCCGGCGCCGCGCGCGGCCGAGCGCGCCGGCAACGAAGGGGGCGGCCGCCCACGGGCCGAACGGCGCACGCACACACGACGGCCGCCGTGATTGAAAACTGTAATTTTGACGGACAAGCCACGAGAAGAATGAATGGAAATGGGGGTTAGTGAGGAGAGCCGCGATTGAAAACCGCGATGGGAGCATGATCGATGCGTTGTTCGCGGCGACGACGACCTGCCACGTTTAGTGTGGCGGCGGCGGCCGCTTCTCTGACGGCGTTTCGGAGCGGAACGGGGCCTTTTCTTTCCTGCCGACATACAGTCGGATGTAAAGGGGCGCTAGAGGGGATGGGGGGTGGGGGGGCTAGTTGTCGGTCTTTCAGGATTTTCTATCCTGGAGCTGTCTGACGTCCAACCGCCGGCGATTTGGAGGCGCCAGCGGAGCGAGCCGAGATTAAGAAGAATAAACAGTCTCTACTGAAGCGACGGCAATCCTCAGGAGCATCACTCGCCGTTGGATTCAGCTTCGCTTGAATGGCCGTAGCTGTTGCAACTACCTATGCAAGCGTGAAAGGGCTCTGCTGCATCGCCCTTCTGGTGCGCTGACCTCACAACAGCGGCAGTGGGCGCGAGGAGTCGGCACCGAGTGCCTTCCCTCTTTTGGTGCAACCTTGACATTCGCGGTCGGAGATTACGTTGCGCCTCTTGACGGTAGATCAAACGCTCGACTTTTCGCTCTCTCTATTTTCACCATAAGAGTCAAATGAAAGTACACATGGACGGTATTGCTAGTGGCAGCCTTACGACAACTTTTGGCAGGCTTGGCTTTCCTTACTGAGCTCGACAACACGAGGAGTATGCATTCTGTAGTTTTTGCTCGCAACTTTGAAGGTTCGATACAGTTTTTGACCTTGCGAACCAGGTGCTTGAGAGAACGTCGGAAAGGTTGTCCATGTCCCCAGACTCCCCATGAACAATTTTGACGAAATTAACGTATGTTGCAGATTTCGAACCACAGTTCTGTACATGAACGAGAGAAGAGGGGGAACCCAGGGGCTCTATTTTGTTGGCTTCGCATACGGAAGTGATGACAGAAGTAATTTTCCAGAAAGAAAAAAGAATAAGTTCGGAACCAGCACACAAAGAAAACAATGAAGACAAGAGACCAGCGCACGTGGTGCTATACTTGCACAAGTTGTCGCACAATTTAAAGAAAGTTTCGAATAGACATAATGTTAATTTGCTTTTCAGTGCCCCGTGCAAGCTTTCCTCGATATGCAATCGTATGCAAACGCTCGAAAGGCCCCTGTGCACCACAAATAATAAATCTCGTTTCACTGACTGCAGGCGCAACGTTATCTATCGGATACCGCTGAGTTGTGGAAAAACTTATATAGGGCTAACGGGACAGTGTTTCAATGACAGAGTTCGTCAGCACAGCAGTAACCTAAAGAATGGCTATGTGAGACATTTAGCAGGTAATTGTAACAAGTGTCCCTGCACTCGCATATCTTAAAAAAACAAAATTCATAAGGAAAGGAAAGGGGAAAAGGGAAGTAATAGAGGCTTATTACATTAGAAAGGAAGGAGATAAATGTGTAAGTGCTCCCTCTCTTGCCTTGTCGGAAAAAGAAATAGCTTTTTTGCATGAAAGATTATGATGTAGCTGATTCCGCAGATGTATTTGCGACTCTTGTACGCATGCCTATGCTAGAAAAGGTATAAAATGGCTGGAAAATTTCAAATAAACCTCCAGTTGGCAGTCAGCGCTTGTCTGTGATAAGCATAGTCCTTAAGAATTCGTAGAATTCGTGCGCAAAATGGTTCTAAGTACAAAGCGAATACTAGTGGGGACAAGGGACAGCCTTGCCTTACCTATTCCCTCAGGTATACATAGACTTGGATAGACAACCGTTAACTATTAGTCTTCTCGTGCAATTAGCATAAGAGATAGTGATGCCTTTAAAAAGAAGAGACCAGATGTTTGTGTGCTCTAACACACGAAACAAGAAGTAGTGATTAACATTATCAAACTACTACGCCACACCAGCACCTGGCAACCGGCGAATAACTTGCGATATCAAGACTCCGTTGCAGTTTCAGTTTCGCAGACGCATCTCGCACAGACATGGTAGATGCGCTATCGCCCCGCAACTAAAACTTAACGCCTGTATCAGAAAGAAAAAGTTGTCCGTATTCACTAGTATGCTTGGAAGTGCCACAACAACGATTTTCTTTTGCGATTGGTATCTTAACTTCGAAAAACAGTCGTAAATGAACCGCCGACGCGCTACGCTGTATCGGCGGTCACTGCCGATCTTGCTAGCTGTTTCTAGTTCTGCGCGCAAGGGATATGCAACGCTTTCTTAGTTTAACGATCCGTTTCAATCGACACGTCTGTCTAGGCACATATCTTCGTCAGAGAAGCGCAGGCTACTACTGGCAGCCTTCGGCGACAGCACATATACGTATGTTTATGACGCGTCACATCGGCGCTCATCGCTTCTGGTGCTGACAGCGTAGGCACGAAAAAATGGTTTATTTAAGAACATCGATGCGGAAGCTGAAATATAGAGCGATTTAACCTTTTTAGACTTGTTGATTCCTGAGCCCAGACAAGCCGATAGCGTGTAGACGGACTCGGCTGGTCTAAGCGTCGGTGGAAGGGAACGATCTTGGCGCGGGTACCGGGCGATTGCTAAAATTTCTTTATTTGAGCCTCAGAGCCTTTTATCTATTATATTTTTGGTGCACTAGGGAAATTGGGAGCCCACGAATCGCCTCAGCTTTGTTATAGGTGCGATAATGTCAATCAGCGGCAAGCTTCCTGGATGTCTGTTCGAACGTGTCCGAACGACTTCTGGGTTTCGTGTCGACTCCCCAACACCGCGACCGCAGCGACAACTCGCATTCATTAGGTGCGTACAAACTACTAAAAAAAACAAGGCGTCCAACGGTGTTTGCGCCATTTTGTTAAATAATATAGCTATCCGCCCAGTCGAAAGGAATATGCAAAAAACGAAAGTGATCTTGAGGGTCAAACATGCATGCATAAACAGGGCATGAACCGTGAAACTTTATTCCAAGCTGCGACACGAAATAGACTTTCATGAGCACAAGATATAGCCTTATTTAGGGCAAGATACTAGTATCTAGCGATGAAATTCTATAAAGCATTTACTATTCAACAGTGCCTATACTCCTTGCGTACTGGAACCAGTGCGGTACGAAGGCCACCAGCGCAGTTTCCAGTGTGAGCCAACGAACTGCAGCGAGAACCAGCCCGTGTACAGCAGAAACCAGTGCGCCCCCGTGTCATAGCAGTGGAACCAGCGTCTCGTCCACTGTTGCTCTTATCCAGCATTAGTGACTCCCAGCGGGCAACAGCGTCCGCAGTGCAATGCAGTGTCAAAAAATGCGCTGGTTTCACACTGGGAGGCACTAGAAGACGCTAGTTTTCGCAATAGGGAGGTCAGAACGCCCAGCTTTGTCTTTCAAGGAGAACATCGCCGCGGTGCGGAAGACGCTCGAGGAAGACAGACGGCGTGCGACCTATCGCCAAATAGAGAAAACGCTGAATATTCTCGCACTGGGCAATTAATTGTATTCGCCACGAACACCTTCAAGTGAAAACAAATGGCGCCCCTTAGGTGCCTCATGTCTTCACCAAAGAGCAGATGGCGCGATGTGTTTCATGGTGCCGTGAGATACTCGCTAAGTTCCAAAACATAACATCTCGCCATGTCATGATAACAGGTGATAAAATCAGGGCTGTACTATCATGAAGTGACCACTAAAGGGCAGAACAAAGTCTGGGTTTTCGAAAACGATGCCCCACCTGTGTCCATGCGAAAATTAAGATTCGTGAACAAGAGAACGATGACTGGGTTTGCGTTTTCTTCTTGTTCTTTTTCTTTTGTAATCGTCAAGGGTGTCGCGGATAGTGTGGTACTAGACGCACAGAAGACAGTCTCAGTGAAGGGGCGCACCGAAGAATGCCCGCCCAAATTGCCGATGCACTCAGGAACATCCGTCTACACTCAAGGCTAAGCAAGTGGCTTCTGTACTGCTGCAATCCACCTGCATACCGCTTTAAAGCTTGCGTGGATTATTTTGCAAGTATACAGGTCTGAAGGGGGTGCAACATCCTCCGTACAGCCGGGATTCTGCTCCAGGTGACATCGCATTGTTTCCTCATGCAAAGGACTGGCTGAGAGGAAAAAGTTATCCCGATTAGGAGGACCTTCTCAGGACTTTGGATGATAAGTGCGCTAAACTCACTGAGGCAACATTGAAGGGTTGGTTTGACGACTGTTTCCGGAGGATGCAGAAGATACTGCGGTGGAAAGTATTTTGAGCGAATGTAAAAAATAACGTGGTATTGAAACAATTTCCTAGTCGCCTTGTGATGGGACCATACCGAATGAAGTGCTTGCAATGGTATGGTTGCGCAGGGTTCGTTATACGGCATACTATATGCTGCCGGTTGGCGTGTGTATGATCAGTATGCAAACTAAACTATTGGCGCTTCGCGCTAACAATTTTTGACAGTATCTAACGCCTACAATTGTTCTGAGGTGACCCACGTGTAATTTGCTGCATAATAACTATGTGACGGTGACTGAGCTTAATTCTGAACGCTTGTCGCTTCGTAGTTGTCAGAAGCACGAATAATGAAAGATTCAATTTTTAAGCAGAATGAGAGATCAAGTCTTTAAAATTATAAGTGTAGGTTAGGAAAAATATACATATATATATAAAGAGAATTGCTCGTTTGTACGTATAAATTTTGACAATTTGGCATTATCAATAAACCGCTTACGTTTGCGCATATATTTAAAATAATATGTTTGCCAGACTCACCAAAATTAGTCTGGAAATAGTAAAGGCGTGCAAATAAATTTCTATGAAGTTTCGTTATTCGCCCTTCAAATCCCTAAGAGAAATTGTTTTTGAAATTAACCTTACTATATATGCGGCTGCCACCGTAGTCCTCCATAAAGAAAGCAACAAAATCCCAATAAAGAAAGGCGTCAGACAGGGAGATACTACCTCTCCAATGCTAATCACAGCGTGTTTACAGGAGGTATTCAGAGACCTGGATTGGGAAGAATTGGGGATAAAAGTTTATGGAGAATACCTTAGTAACTTGCGATTCCCTGATGATATTACCTTGCTTAGTAACTCAGGGGACCAATTGCAATGCATGCTCACTGACCTGGAGGGGCAAAGCAGAAGAGTGGGTCTAAAAATTAATCTGCAGAAAACTAAAGTAATGTTTAGCACTCTCGGAAGAGAAAAGCAATTTACAATAGGTAGCGAGGCACTGGAAGTGGTAAGGGAATACATCTACTTAGTGCAGTTAGTCACGGCGGATCCGGATCACGAGACGGAAATAATCAGAAAAATAAGAATGGGCTGGGGTGCGTTTGGTAGGCATTCTCAGATCATGAACAGCAGGTTGCCATTATCCCCAAAGAGAAAAGTGTATAATAGCTGTGTCTTACCAGTACTCACCTACGGGCCAGAAACCTGGAGGCTTACGAAAAGGGTTCTACTTAAATTGAGGACGACGCAACGAGCTATGGAAAGAAGAAATGATGGATGTAACGTTACGGGATAAGAAAAGAGCAGATCGGGTGAGGGAACAAACGCGAGTTAATGATATCTTAGTTGAAATAAAGAAAAAGAAATGGGCATGGGCAGGACATGCAATGAGGAGGGAAGATAACCGATGGTCATTAAGGGTTACGGGCTGGATTCCAAGGGAAGGGAAGCGTAGCAGGGGGCGGCAGAAAGTTGGGTTGGCGGATGAGATTAAGAAGTTTGCAGGGACGACATGGCCACAATTAGTACATGACCGGGGTTGTTGGAGAAGTATGGGAGAGTCCTTTGCCCTGCAGTGGGCGTAACAGTGGGCGTTTATTTGTAATCTATTTTTTTTTACATTATGTCCGCACAATGGAGCAGTAAACCTTGCAGCCGATTACACTTTACTTCTTTTTTGAGACAGAAAAAAATGGCGTACTCACATACCCCTGCGGCTATCATACCAGTCAGTAGACAATGAAACAAGGAAAGCACGATACTTTTTTATTGTTGTTGCTTTGTTGTTATTGTTGTCGTTGACCTGTAGATTAATTATGAATGAGGGGAAATTCGCAATAATCTTTATGTTTCTAATAAAGTAAAAGCGAAATTCAAATGGAACACGAGGCAACTTGTTGTTCGTATACGAGTTAAACCCACAAATCCAGGAATGAGTGATGTTATCCCAACCAGCGCCCCAGCTTCCTAGCTGGAAGCTGGCCCGCTTTCTACTGCAATCAGTGTTTCGGGAATTAATTATCACAGAGGCAATCATACATAAATTCCTGGAGCAAGTACACTAATCCTACAGGCGCAGCCCCGCATGCATGAGCGGCAGTGTTGCTTTTCGTAGCTGAGAGGTTGTTGCAAATTGGGTGCGAAGTTTGAAGTAGGCTAGTCCATGGAAGCTTGCCAAATTGGTAGGTATACATTTGCACGAAGAAAAACAAGTTGCGGTGGAACTACAGCGTCGATAGCAATGTACCAGCGGTTCCACGAAGTTCAAAGACTCCACTTTCAGCATTTTGCCAGAGAACGTCTCAAAACAGCCAAATATATTTTTTTTTTTGTTCAGGAATCGCCGTCTTCTTAACAGCCACAATATAAATGGCAAAATTGTGCCTATAAGCCTGCTGGTGGAGCCGACATCGTTGTCCGTGCCGTGTGGCTTTCACGAACGACGATTAAAAGCACTGCTAAAATAAGTGGTTCGATTTTGGGGCTCAGTGCATTTTTTTTTTTCCACGCCCTAATTTGACTCAGTCTTTCTATTTCACGCACATGGTGCTCTGCGCCACCGGTTGCGTGAACGTTAAAACTCACGGTGCTCCGCGCGGAGTGCATTTGTATAGTGGTTATCTATATACCGTGGGTGTTTCACGTAACTTGAATCAAGCTTTAAAAAAAAGCGGTACGCCTGAGGCGATTGAGGCGAACGACATAATGTTGATAGTCGTCCTGAGTTACTCGTACTATTTTTGAAGTGCAATCAGTTCGATCATTAGCAAAGTTCCAGTCCGCAATAACTAAAATACTTGTCTTAGGGTGCGCGTTTGTTTGGAAAAGTTGTAGAGCGTGCAGGGAGAAATTCAAGGAAGCTGTTTCCATGATGTTATCCTTTACGTGGTTATCACGTCATGCCGTCGCGTCTTCCACCGCCTTGTATTTATCTCCCTTATTTCTTTGTTGCGTGGTGCATGTTGTGAGGCGATTTTACGGTACGGAGGCCTGTGACGTCGTCGCTGCTGACCACGAGAGTGGTTTCTCCGAAAAGAAGGGCACGCGAGCTTTTGTTTGAATTTCCAGCTGCTTTCATGGTGCCCACCAGTGTAACACATCGCAGAAACAATTGTCAACGTGCGACCTACGCACCACGTTTGTCTGTTCGCGATGCCCTAACGGTGAGGGTCCTCAGGTCAAACGCGTACACGCATGGACACAATAACGCTTATATGCTTGTCGCAGACATGCGCATTGAAGCAGTCTAGCAACCACCAGAGGCGCAACCACGTATATTTGCCTCAGTCACGGCGTAAGGGCGGTCCCGAAAAGATGTCATTGGTGTAAATGCACACCGGGCGAACTCTACGTGACTGCTTTCAGTCAGACTGTTGTCAATACTTCAACAGGCCGGCTATTTGGCGGTCGACAAAAACTGCCTTTTATCTGGTTCACTTTCTTAGCGACACAGCAATTAATTAGTTTTGATGAGTACAGCGATCCCGGCGTCGAATTCCTAGAGCTTTCCGTTCGTAAGCATAAGTTGCCATTACCCAGCATGCCTTCGCTAGTAATATATCCTGCAATCACCATCGGATGAAATCTGCTCTTACGAACAGTTTTAGCGTAAGAACGCGTTATGGATACGTGCCTTGACCCCGCATTCGCAGATCCCAAAACCGCGCACACGTTCCTATCTCCCTGATGTCCGGCCTGGACGAATGGGCACTGGTTCTCAACTTTCTGGGCTGAGCGTAAAACTTTTCAGGGGAATACAACGGTATGCAGTAACCAAGACTGTTGCCATATTAAAAGCGAGAGGAATATGGTCCGACTGTGTCTTTATAGCTAACGCATGCACGGCTGCTGGGTTTGACATTTGCCCTTCGCTCAGCCATATTACCCCATTTAGTTGCACCGTTTCATTCCGCAGAAGGTCATCGCGTTACATCTCTCTAGATTTCCCGCACTCAAGCGATTTACCAGAATGTCATTTGTCCCGACGTCGTATTACAAAAGATGACAAACCGGCCGCACACGTTTCAAACTATGCGTCCCCCTTCATGCACTGTCTAGTTGTTTTACGTGTTGGTATATATATATATATATATATATATATATATATATATATCCGGTGTTATTTTTCCGTTCTCTTGTTATATGGCAGAAGGACTTCTATTTCTTGCTTCGCGATTGTCACGTGCGCACGATGGGAAACGTGTTTGCAAGGCCGCCACCATGTCCACGCAGCTTGCCACAGTTCTCGGTGCCACAAAACTCGGCATGCACGCATGCAGCTGAAAAAACCGCGATGCGGGCCCTGCATGCACGCACGCAATAGGCACAGCGGGCAGCGAGAGCGCGCTGCCAAGTTTCGCCGGGTGCCCCGATCTCTCAGTGGCCGTGCGTGTTGGAGCGGGCTGGCGTATATAGTCCGCAAAGAGGTGGCCGACCCACATGCCCGCTTTGGCCGCAGGAATTCATTAGCGCTGCGCGTGCGCTCGCATGGCGGGCCTCGATTAATCATCAACCAGGACACCAGGCGCGATCCGGAAAAGCAGCGCGTGGGTCTCACATTGGGGAAAAAAATCTTCCTAGATCCTGCCACAGCCCCAACCGCAGAGTCACGCCAAGTGTCCTTTTCGGATGCGCGCCCCGCAGGACCCCTCCCAATCTCTGCAACTGTGCGCACGCCGCCTCTGCGCTCTGCGCCAAAAGTTCCGTGCATCGTGGAAGAGCTGGTCTGGGTTAAGATGGCCCTAACGTAGTGAGGCGTTGCTTCGCTTAACCGCGCTTGTATTGGGTAACGTTCCTTCCTATGTTGTTTTTGCAACGTTCTTCTTTCTGTAAAGTTTATATGAAAACTTTGGCTTCGGACGTTGCGCTGCAGGCTTGCATCAGAGAAGGCTGAAGTGCCGTTGTATTGCATACTACAATGTGTCTGGAACTGAGTTAACATTTTTACTTCTTTTATTTTCTCATGTAACAGCAGCATTGTCGCCCAGCATGAACAAGTTGGTGGTGCTGGAGTAACACATTGCTCAGTTTCGTATACTTCACAGTAAACATTTAGATGTCTTACTTAGTGTCTTAGATTTTTACTGTCTATTAAACAAACACTCGCACAGTCGAACGTTGGGTGTAGTGTTCGCACGAAGCTGGAGTAACGCTGCTGTGGTACGCATGAAGCATGATGTCTGAACCCATGTCAAGGTGTCCACTTTACACTCTATTGAAGGGATCCAAATTGCTCCAACATAGCCTGCTTTCATAAAAAACAGTTGCGCATAATATACGAGATCTGCGTCCCCGGTATAGTCGAAAAAAAAAAACGAAACCACTCGTTAAATAGCGCAACCGCGCTAATAGAGCTGCAGCAGTGAAGTAAACATGTTGCCACCTCGTCTACCGCGGGTACATGTAGCTGTGTAAAGGAGGTCTGTTTACATAAAGGCTGCATGGAACAAGCCGTGCCACGAAGTCGGCAACCGTGGTTACAGCCACAGCTGCTCTGCGCTGAAACAAAAGGAAGTGTGCTCGGGAAAGAGGGACCCGTGGCCAGTCGCGCGCCTCCGTGGAGCAGCCCGTGTCACGCAAGGTATGCGTCCGTCAGCCCCGCTTGGCAACAGTCGGATGTTGAGGGTCACGCAACAGAGCCGTCATAAGCCCGCATGACGGAACAGGCTGAAAGTCAGTGGAATGGAGACTGCACGATCGTGGAGGCATTCTTTTTCTGTTAAGCAGTTTAGCGTGAGAGAATGCGCGCGCGTGTAGTTGCCGGAAGGGATTTTCTCGCACTCAATCATTCAAAATAGTCACAGAAGGATACTTTCTTCTGCAGAAGAAAAGGTGAATGAAATCGAAGCCCTGACGCGGCCCTAGCCACATTATATATATATATATATATATATATATATATATATATATATATATATATATACAAAGAAGCCGCTGTTGACAGAGCGTGGCGAAACGAAAGTTTAGCACGACACTTTTCAGTTGCTGGCGCAGCCTCTGCAGGGTGACGTAAGCGCAACATCACCTTGAGGGGCGCGGCTTTGCGCTCGCTCCAGCCTCCCAGTTTCGGTTGAGCACGCTCTAATAGCCGAAATTCGTCGTGCCACAGTTCCCCGGGTAATCACATTTTTCCAGATCCAAAAGTTTATCGGGCTTGTACGGAGAGCTAGCTTAAGTTTCCCAGTTACGATGAGCCGGCTGAATCTGAGCGTTTAAAAGTTAATGAATGTATTTTTGTTAATTAGTGATAAATTACCACCTATCACCCGTCACCCCGTAGTGGGCACCGCTGACGCTGTCTCTCTGAAGGAACCGCCTGTTTATTTTAGAACGACTATTTTTTTTTAAATATCACTGAATGTCTGCGTTGAAACACCTGGTACAGTTCCCGTTTGCACGGCCGTGCTTCGCACGCTGTGCCAGGCAGCCGGTGTGACCCGGACATGGCTCCTCTTTGTAATGATACGCTTGACACTGGCTTCAGAGGAAACTGCTATACCGCGTAATGTCGTCGCACAATGTTGTTGACTTCGAGAGTCGGAGAACTTTGTTGCAGCATATATACACGGTTCCTTCCCTGCCGGACGCAAGGCACCTTTCTTTATCTTTTGTGCTGAACAGAACGAATGTTCCCCAATTGCTTAGAAAATAAAAGGAAACTTCATCCTTGTGGAACAAGTATGAATATATGGAATGGAAATGTATTCATAAAGATGGGCGTGCAAATTTTTGTTGATTAATCTGATTGGGCATGGTACCAGCAGACACATGTCATTCCAGGATGCGCGAGGAAACTACAGCTGTATGCGTAGCAGGGCCGACGTAGCAACCTCCCTTGCGGGATACCGTTCGAATGAGGATGCCCTGCGGAGAGGGCATGGCGGGGTTGAATGCACTCCGCAGGCGTTGCGCACACCGCACACAGTACGGAGCGCCTGGTCGGGTTACGCCTTATACCCGTGTCACGCGGGTACCCACGAACTCCTTTAATATAAGGGAGCGCCTGACTTCCTAAGGGAGTTCGACCTCAACGAACTTGCGGTCGTGTCACGTGTCCAATAAGAAATTCTTAAATGTAGCCGCCAGACGCGCATTCAGCGGTGCTTGGCTTTTGTACAATAATGTAACTTCTAATTAGGCTCGTAGCTATTATAATTAAGGCTCCTTCTACAAAAAAATATTATTCAATGTACTTGACGTTAAAAACATACACCTCGTTAAAAATAAAAGAGTGCTAGCTAAACATAGCAATGCTTACAGCGACACTATCCACCCTGTGCTTGTCTGTGTTTTCCTTTGCGGCATGGTCAGTTGCCTCCGCGTTCTGCTGCCCGAACTGCTGCAAGCCGTAATAAAACGCGACATTTTGTGCGCAGTGATCTCCTGAGCTTACTTTTCATTTTGTCTGCTGTGCCGGTGTCAGTCGTGGGAGACCACGCCGACCGCTTCACGACTATGGTACGACGGAGGGCACGTTTAAATGAAACCGGCTTGAGCGAGTCGAGTCAGAAATCAGGCCGACCGAGCCCGACGTGAGCGCGTTCACATTAACTCGCTTTTGACGAGTCTGGACAACGACGGCACACAGAGTCGAGCCGAGACATCAACGTACGGGTTTGAACTGTGCTTCCAGTCCCGCTGCCGCCTGCAACAGCTCTGTTTAGTGGGTGTAATTGCTACGGTTGCACTGCACAATGCCGTGTCTTGGTCTTGGCTTGATACTATTCACGTTGCCGGCGCATAAATCGTGACGTCCCAGGGTTCACGCGCAAGCCTCGGCGCTGGCGGGCCGGACGCGTCCGCGTTTACATGCACGCTGCAAGCGGGTCGGGATGAGTCAGCTCGAGTCGGCGCTTGTTCAGTCCGACCGGCTAGCGACTCGACAGGCATATTCCAGCCCGACAAGCCGACTCGACCCGATTCTATCGGGTTCGTGTAAACGCCCTGAAAGGCGAGAAAAACACGGCGCCAAGCGGCCTAGGTCGAGAGTATTGCGCAGCAGTAAGCATAACTGTTGCCGAATCGTGCTCGAACTTTTAATTCAATAGAAACGTTCTAAAGGAACGCAATATTAATTTTAACGCGAATAATCAATAAATTCTCAGTTTTAAACAACCAGTATGGACACGAGGGTACTCCCGGGATCCGCCTAGGGCGATCGACGATCTCTCTTGACCAAAAGCTCCACTTAACTAACTTAGCGGAAAAGCGATCGTGCGACACCGAGTGCATCTCCCTTGAGATAAAGACGAAGAAGTTAAAAGGAGTTTCTGGGTGGCCGTGTGACAGGGTTATTGCTCATTTTGTCACAACCGGAGGTTGTCCAGCGGCCGGATTCGAACAACCGACCTCCCGTAGCCGTGGCAGACGCCCATACCTATGTGCAGCGACTGCGGTAACGCAAGGAAACTGTACGCATGGAGGACACAAACATCCCAGGAGAAAACAAGAAAATTCAACGCGGGCTTAATTTGCGTCGTCAGAGCCCCAATGACGTAAACAACGCTCTCGCCTTTGTAAAACAAGCTAGACTTGCCTTTTTTCCCCCACTATGTTATACTCATTTGTAATGGATGCTCCCGCACTCATTTTCTTGTAGTTGTTTTTGTTTCTTTTTTTTGTTTAGCTGTCACGTGAATTTTAGCTTATCACAACGCTTGCTTTTAAGTAGTGCTAGTACTCTACAAATTAAGTTAAATTTATGCCATCATTTTGCCTTAGCCACCTGATTCTTGGCCAATCCCCTGTAGTGCGTATGATTTACAGTACAATACAATACAATACAATACAATACAATACAATACAATACAATACAATACAATACAATACAATACTGGTTTATTTCCAGAACTACAAGAATTCTGGTGGATACCATAGGCTAAAGCGGTTGGAATAACACCTTGACTGAGCCGATGGTCCGGTACAAGGAATACATGGTAGTTGCATCGAAAGTTGTAAAATTCTTAGACAGAATAAGTTAAGTACTTATATAAATGCACAATAACAAGACTGAAAATAATATAGACACTAAGAGAAAACATATTTGATACATCAGAAGAAACAAATATATGTGCGTAAGGGTTACAAAAAGCTAACACAATTCGCTCTGATATAAAGACTAGAATATAGAGACCAAGAGAAAATTTCGATACACCAGAATATATAAATGTCTGCGTGTAAGGGTTACAAAAACGGTAACACAATTCGTCTGAAAAACAATCAGCAATCAGTGATCACATATAAAATGCATTCGAAGTTGCTTGATTTTTATTTAAAGTGTCTGGTAGATTATGTTTTAATGAATGTAGGCTATATTTATTGCGAAACCATGGAACATACCACGTATTACTATTTCTTGTATTGGCAGAAATGAATTTTGGTGTCAAGGATGCAGTAGACACTAAGAAATTTTTGAAGGCAGTTTTTGAGAAGTAAATTGAAAGAATTTAGAAGGCGAAAAGTGTCGAAATATGCTATTTTTATAATTTCAGGCTTTATGAAAGCTGGCTGCGTTGTCTCCAGAAAACCCATGTTGTCAACGTGCCGAATCATCACCTTTTGCAAAGAAAGTATTTTCATAATATTCGTTTTTCCTGTAGTCGCCTACACTAAGCTACCGTAATTTAAGTGAGTAGAAAATAAGGCATGATAAATGTTATGTTTTGCTTTGGGTGGAAGAAAACACCGACATCAAGACAAAACCCCTGTGATAGCAAACAGTTTTTTGCATATATTTTCAATATGTTTATCCCAAGTAATGTTCGAAGAAAAAGTCACGTCTAATATTTTATATTCATCAACAATTTGCAGTTCTTTACCAGCACACACACTAAAGTTTGATTAGTAATAAGAGCTTTATATTTTGCAGGTAATAACATTAGTTTTCGTAGGGTTTATTTTTAGGCAATTAGCGATCGACCATTTAGATAGCTTAGTGAGTAGATCATTAAATTTTCCATTAATTCTTCTGAATTCGCAACAGAAATAAGAAGAGTAGTTTGCTTTTGCTTCTCTTGCTTACTGAGAGAAACAAAAGCAAAATTCACGATGTTGTTCGACAATATAAAGCATTATTACCAAGGTTTGAATTGTGCAAAGTGGATGTTAGTTACCCTCCCTGGATGTTAACAAGTCGTAAAATAGAATTATCGGTTGACGGCATTATATCTAAGAGAGACATGTTCATAGTAGCCGTACAACTGGCACTCTTCCAAATTTACTCATTATATCCCCAGTAAATCCACGTGCATACAGATGGTTCGTGTCATAAAAATTTCTCGACTTCAGCATTCGTCATTCCACATTTAGCGCTAGAGCAAACACTTAAATTATTCTGAGAGACATCTTCCACCGTGGCAGAACTGTTTGCAATTCTGTGGGCTTTGCGTTTCATAACGTCAGGAAAGCATTAGCAAAAATGGGTTGTCTTTAGCGATTCGCAAGCCTCTCTCACATTACTACAGAGCAATAAGAAAAAATTTTTGAACACTTTGCTATTGTATTAGACGCTCAAAGAACTTACAAACGCAAGCGCAATGAACCACGTAATTGCATTTCATTGGATATCCGGGTACTGCAATATTCCTGGTAATACTGCAGCGGACGCAGCTGCGAATCGAGCGCACAATAACGCAGAGACAACCATGCAATCTTCCCCTATTCCGTAGTGAAGTCCGTCTGATCCTGAGACTGATTTCTTGTCTCAGCAAAACTACCTTGTTTGACCAGCAAACTAAAAACTCGGAGTTATACTCTATAGACCCATGTATAAACTTATCAATGCCGGAAACTCTAAGAGACAACAGAAAATTTGAAACTTTGGTACACCGGCTGCGTCTTGGCACTGCATTTACGAAACACTTCTTGTACATGATAAAACGTGTCTCTAGTCCGCAGTGTTCTTGTGGCCATCCAGACGAAGATGCGCATCGTCTTCTTCTCGAATGCTCGAAATACAATACACAAAGAATGGTACTGCAAGCCAATTTGTTGATATTAGACAGAAGACCATTCGCCCTAAAAACGATACTCGGCCTATGGCCAACTGCGGGCCTTCAAAAAAAAAAAAAAAGAGCGCTTCTTGCTCTGAAAAAGCTTTTTAGAGGGCACCAACATTTTGGGAAAATATTAAGTTTCAGATGATCCTAATGCGCTAAATGAGTAACACAAATGTTGTTCTGGGTTCAAAATTGATTTATGTGATGATCGCAACTTTAACGCAATATGTATAATTCTGTTCTGTACTTGCAGTTTGTTACAATGTGACATGTGTTGTATGTTTTAGCTGCTCAAAATATATGACTTTATCTATGCGTACGTGTCCGAACTCATGCACAAAACTTTGCGATTCATGTACTGTTGAACACTATTTTTTTTATTCATCCAGTGTTCTACTGAGGATCATATTTTGGGTCACTATTCTCCCTTTTTACGCAAATTTGTTTCCTTTGCCATGTGACGAGGAGTAGCCGGTGCCACCATAAAGGCGCCAACCTCTCCTAATGTTCATTTCAATAATAAGAAAAGAAGAGTAGTGTCATCTTCATACACGATAAATTTTACCTTTGTATCACTATTAGTAATGTCGTTAATGTAGAGATTAAAAGTTTAGGACCTAATACGCTCCCTTGTAGCACGCCATATTTAGTAAAAAGAAAACTTGACTTCTCATGCTTTATGCTTACTGATTGTTTCCGACAAGTAAGGTAAGACTCAATTAATGTAAATGGAGTACCTCTAACGCCATTCTGTTACAATTTCCACAGCAAAATCTTATGATTTATACAACCAAACGCCTTGCTGAAATGAATGAATAGTGCCAATTGGAAGATATTTTTTCGTACATGTTCCTTGAGTGTGAGCAAAGCAGTCTTCGTTGACCTGCCTTTACGAAAGCCGAACTGAGCACTAGATAGAATGTTTTGTCTTTAAAAATGGACACGCGAGAGAAAATAATATTTTCTAATCCTTTGGAAAATACTGGAATGATTGAGATTTGTCTGTAATTTGGCACATCATTTCTGTTGCCTCCTTACAGTTACAGCTCAGTTCCTTACAGTACAGTCACCCTAGTCATTTTCATTTTTTCTGGGAACACTTCAGACTGTAAAGGTACGCTAAATATAAGCGTTAAAGCTGAAGTGATGTATTATGAAACATACTTTATAGGGTTTTTTTGGGGGGGATATCATCAATGTCAAGAGCTTTAGCATGTTTAAGGCTCATAAGTATTCTAAATAGCTAAGATTCACTTATGGGATTCAAAAATGAACTGTTCGAAAGGGAAATAAACAACGACGTATCCGGAGGCGTTTGCTGTGGCGTGGTTATACTTGCAAAGTACTCATTGAAATGGTTTGCTAGTGCTAAACCTCAGATTTAATTTTAGTGTAGATTACCTTACCTGGTGAGGTGGAATGCTTTTCGCGGCCAATAACCTTATTGATAATGCTCCACAATATATGAGGATGTTTAATGTGCCGTCTGCACACAGACGCTCATGATAAGCATTTTTAGCGCGTCTAAGTTGCGTGTTTAGTTTGTTTCGGTACTTTTTAAACATTGTCAGCGCCTCAGGCGAGCGTTTAGAAATAAATCTATGGTATAGTTTATCTGTGTGTTTTATCATTTTAAAAAGTTCTTGTGTAATCTAGGGATTTCATATCTTTTTGCTTTGCTTAATCTTTCCGAAAGGAAAACGTGTGCCGTAAACTTGTAGAAAAGCAGAAATAAGCTTGGAATACGCGACATTTCCATCACTTGTTTCGTATGGAAAAGACCAGTCATAATTGCAAACGCTACGTTAAAAAAGATCCATATTGCTATCAGTTATATCTTGTACAGCAAGCGCGTTTGATTCAAAACTACTTTTTCTCACATCGATGCGATGTGTCATATACACAGGACAACGATCACTGACGTCCAACGCCACTGTTCCAGTATGCTCTACGACAGTGTCAATATTCGTGATAATAATGTCAAGACATGTAGACGAGACGACGTAACAGGAGTTGGTGTACTAATTAGGTTGACAAATGCTGCACAGATAAAATCCAGTGTGGCAGCAGTATTTTCAAGAAAATTTATGTTAGTGTCTCCCCCACAGACAAACCGAAATTCCTTAGCAGCAACATATTCCAGCAAATTATCATAGAAATGCAAAAAGCCAAAATATTTCCATTTGGCGGGCGATATACGACTGAAATTATATCGGTGCAATGTTTAAGCATTAAAATTTCATAGTTGTATGTTGTTTTACAAAATTCTGCTACTTCTTCACATTTCCATGCCGACGTAGATTGCTGCACCCCCTCCTCGCTTATCAGTTCGATTTAAGACGCAATCAGCATAGCCATCAAGGTGCAGCCGAGCACTGCTCTCATGATACCATGTTTCGGTTAGCATAATTATATCGAACTTGAAAAAGAACAAATTGTAAAAATTACTAATGATTTCTCGTTTATTTTCTCCAGATCGAGCATTCAAGTGCAGAACGGAAATTCTGGAGTTAGGTTGTAACTGTAAACAACGCACGAAGATGAACTCGTGATATTCCATGGCAGTCTTTAGCGAGTGTTCCCAGTAGCGTCAGAAACAGCAGACGTAATCCTAGCAAGAACAAGATCACATTCTTTCGATATTTGCACAGCATCAGAGGTATCATTTTCCATTGGATAGATTTTCCCGTTGCTGGTCCACACAGATTTCCATTTATGTTCATATTTCCTTTTCACTACCATGCCAAGCAGCCTCTTTAGCGCTGGGCGCGAATGTTTGTTTACGTAAATGGGGCACGTATAGAGTCGTCTGTTCGTGATTCTTGTTTTCTTTGCTTTCTTCAAGGCGGCCTCGCGTTTAGCTCTAGATTTAAATTGAACGACAATGTCTGTTCTATCCGGGTTGCAAGTTGTAAGACGGTAACAACACTCAACGTGACAACACCCAAGAAAGGATTACGACGACGACGACAACAACGACAACAAACAAACAAACAAACAAACAAACAAACAAACAAACAAAGCAGTGTGAAAGGATCAGCGGTTCTACATTTCCCGTTCACCTTTGGCAGAGCTTAAGGGGCCCCCAACACGATTAGGACAAATTTTGTAGGCGCGTAGGGTACAGCTAGAGTTAATCATTCGCACCAAAATTTATGTGACGCGCCTTATATTAAGATAACTACGGACGATTACAGGTTACCCTGTTCCATAACCGTGCATTTTCCCCTCAACGCGTTCGCCGAGGGATCAGTGCTAAGCTCCGCCTTCACTGGCTCTGCGTCATGATGGCACGTCGTATCGTCTACTTCCGCTTGTCCAGGAGCAAGTGCGCGAAGACTCTCCGACCTCTCCGGCAGCTGCGTGGCAGTCGACCCCAAGCGGCAGCTATTGAAGCAGCGTGTGTTGCGAGCATTCTGTCGCAGCGCCGAACGTGTCTGGTATTCCGGTAACCACAGGCGAGCCGGGTGTTTCGACGGATGGGTGGAGGCATAAACTCAAGCTGATGAAGAAACTTTAGCGTAGACGTACGTGAGCGGCCTGATTGGTCTGCACGGTCCAGTTACCTGGTGGCACAGAGCTTAACTGGTTTTCCCAGGCAAATAAATAGCTAATATTATAGTAACGAAGTGTAAAACATTTTAAACATCTACAAAAATAATGTATTAATGATTAAGCTCCTGCGAAATATTTACACCAGCAGCAAAGAAGAATACACTTCTTTACGGCTACTGTGTTTTCTGAGCCCCGTGCCACCAGGCGACTGCACCCTGCAGACTATTCACGTTTGCGATTCTACTTATTCCGTGAAACGGCACGGTCAAACGGCCAGGCCTATTCCCCTTCAGCTTGCGTTTACCCTAATACCGGACTCGCGAAGCGCTATTATGGTAGTAATCCTATGGCGTAAAGTGACGGCCGGAAACGCGCAAATCATGTCGCCGATCGGATAGCGACAGTCCGATGCGCTGCAGCCACTCTGCTCGTCTACTGCCTTGCAGAGAGACGCGATGTTGCAGCTTGACATATTGCCAGTCGCTACGTTTGCGGCCCAGAACGCATGAAAGGCGAATCATGATGCTCGCGAAAAGACTGACACCGACACCGACCGCGGAGCTCTCGACAAAACGGAGCCCGTGGTAACACAAGCAGACGACACTTGCTGTGTACCGGAAGTGCTTAATTGTAGTAAGAAATTGTTCTTGTGCATTCCCTTTCTGTTACGTTCTTTTCATTAAAACAAATTAACTAACATTGCAACTATGACGAACAACATTTGTTCACGATAAAGTTGGAAAAATTATCGATGACGCGCCCTGAGCACCCAATTGCATAGCTCACCCTACTAACGTCATTACGGCAATTTACGTCAAATGGTTATAGGCGGCTGAAAATTCAGCTGAGCGATGTGCTGCGATCGGCAGCAATGTACATTTTTAAAACCTTATAATAAGTTACACGCTTTACGCAGAGCACTTAGATGCGTCAAATAATGATCAGAAGGACCTACTCTAACGACTCATTACGTTTTTACAAAGTCGTCAAAATCGTTTCAGGGTTCCTTTAACGCTTGACGCTACGCTGCCAACGCACCTGGTCACTTGGCTCGACTTAGCGCTCTCATGCCGCAGTCTCGGTTACCGTCTGGGGAGAACGTAAGCCGCGCTTAAATGGTGGGAGCCAGGTTAAGGACGAGCAAGTACGGTCGCAGCGCTAGCTTCCGCGAGACTTGCTCGACGTCGAGCAGCGATGTCGTCGACTTTGCGAGACAGTGAAGTTCATTGAAGCATGCAGGTGCTGGTACTGCTTGTCAGATTTACAGGGTGTTTCAGCGAACATTTAAAGAAATTGCCTGTGGCAGATAGCACAATTCTTGTTCATGAGCTGGTCTACTCGAAGAGGCGGACGTCACTTGCACATAAAAGTCAAATGCATAGTCGACTAATTCACAAAAATTCACTAAATAATATTTTAAGTAATTATCTTATCTGCAATTACTATCTTAAGTAACCTTAAGTGATTGCTAATCTTCGAATAGAGCAGCTCGAGGACTAGAATTGTGCAATCTGCCATAGAGAACCTTTCAAAACTTTTTAAAATTGTTTGCTGAAACACCCGGTCCTAGTCTTATGTCGTAACGCTGTGTTTTTGCTTTTCATTGCGCGATAGAAATTATGCGGACACCTGAGGTGCATTTGCACTGATCTCTCGTCGTCGCCACCGTGATGTACAAGGTGCGACGGAGCGTGCGAGGCCCATGAAACGTGCGTTTGTGCTCACGTGACGCCAGGGCGAATTGCGGACGTGCTAGGCATGGAGTTCATGCACGCTGTATTAGCGTGCGCCCTGTGTTGGCGATCACGTGATCTGCTGCTGAATTTTTGGAGGTGCAGGAAAGTTGAAATGGTGAAATGGCGCAAATCGATCGCTTTGAGACAAGCACGCGTGTTCCCGCTGCCGGAGCTCCTTATAGCGTCAACGCTGTGACCACGAGTGCTCGCGGTCGTAGATGGAACTCCTCATGTGTGCCCTTGGGTGCGTGACATTACGCGTTTAAAGCGAAGCTTTCTTTGCCTCTTCCCTCGACTTCTCGATGGCTGCTGCTGCTGTGGCTGCTGCTGTCTGGTACACAGCGTCGGGGAGTGGTTCAGAGCGTGTGTATACATGACAGGATCGAGTCAGAGAGGAAAGGCAACGCGAGAAACTCGTTAGGACCCCACCGCCTCGTCAGATGTGCACCATGCCCTCTGGAGATCCCTGGGCGTCACCGTATTAGCCTCTTCACAGCTGTAATTATCCGTGACCCCCATCAAAAGCACTGTGGAAACTGCAACGCTTCCCTTTCTACTAACGTGCCAGTCCAGAGCGGACATAGCTGGAACTGTAGGGAGGAGGGAGGAGAAGAGGCGGTTCTCATATAAGGGGGGGGGGAGGCTACGTGAGAAGGCAAGGAAACCCTACTGCTATACGACAGTGGTTGCGGGGAAACTAGATACGCTGAAGTTCAAGGTTCGGTACAGTACGTTCCTGCTATTTCTCAAAAATAAACACAATGCAGATATGTCACGCGAACAAACTACGCAGGGCGTGCAGAAGCAGAGCCGCATTAATTAAAGCGCACTGACGGGCCCAGGCGACGCTACGTAAGCGGTCAACAGTAAAATAAACACCTCTTTGCCCGCTGCGGTAGCTCTGCGGCTATGGCATTGCTAGAGGTCGCCGATTTAAGCCCGACCGTGGTAACCGCATTTCGACGAGGCGAAATAGAAAACGCGCGCGCACTTAGATTTTGGGACACGTTAAAGAACATCACGGTGTCAAGATTAATTCAGGAGTCCGCCACTACGGCGTGCCTCATAATCCGACTGTGGTTCTGGCACGTACAGCCCCATAAGCCAATACAACTTTGATACTTCTGCCACGATGCGATGTGCCATGTGAGGCAATGACAATGCTCAACCCCCTCAGAGGTTATGAAATATGGCGCACAACAACGCCTCAAGCAAACAACTCTCCCTGTGTTCTGTGCACTACGCATACAAACAGCAGTGGCGCACACAAGGTAACGTTTAACGTCAACTCACACATCTCGTGTTAGACTAAACATTGAAGAAATTAAGCTTTCGCCGTCAGCATCACCACTGCTTATCATCAATCAACGCAACCAGCACAGAAAAATTTACTTACATCGATTCCCACAGTGCGTGGGATCTGCATAATTTTTTTAGTTAGTGAGCGTTTACTGCAATTTGTACTCAATGCTAGCATCTGTAGTAGAAGTATACAATGAAGTCCATAGCTCACAACAATACGCTTACACAATTGACTTTATATCCTGGCTCCTTACATTTGCAAAATTCCATGTCCTCAACTAGGATTACTGATAGGCACATTACGCCGCGCTCTTGGATGCACATTACAGATACACTCGAAATCATTTGAGTCATCCTCACATACCCGCCGTGGTTGCTTAGTGGTTTTGGTGCTGCGCTGCTAAATACAAGGTCGCGGGATCAAATTCCGGCTACGGCCGCCGCATTCTTTGGGGAGGAAGGGGGGGGGGAGGGAATGCAAAAACACACACTTACTTAGATTTAGGCGCCCGTTAAAGAACCCCAGGTGGTCAAAATTAATCAGCGTCACCCCTTAAGGTGTTCCTCATAATCAGATCGTGGTTTCGGCACGTAAAACCCCATAATTGTTTTTCATCCTCACATGTTTTGTGAACTAAAGAACACATGACATCAAATGTGATTCAGGCGCGCATACGAGAACTCCAACCAGACTCATACAGCCTCCTATAAAATAAGACTGACTCATTCTCTGACTCATGGATATAGACCCTTTTTACTACGCTTCCTTGGGTGCTATCATGTTTGATCACGTGGAGCCGCATCCATTGCTTGTCCCACCCGACCACCTCTGCAGCTGTGTTGACAATGGCAACGCACGACGCCAGCGTGGCGCAGCAAACCCTGGTTCGGCGTTTGTGACCGACAATCACTGCGTTAACGGCACTAAACTTTTGTGAAAGCTTCAGAAGACATGGAACTGTCACATGTCGAGCTCATTACTCGTTGTCCAAATGCTGCGATCACTGCCATAGGGTGCAGTAGTAGAAAATGCAGGGCTAGAAATTGTTTCACAAGACACAATGTTACGCACTTTCAGCCGCTATGTTAAACCAGGGTCATTGTCATTCGCTCATCGTTTTAAATGCGTACGCATTCCTGTGCCTACCCAACGAGAAAACCCGCCTGTCAATCACGTAAGGCAATCGCTTTCAAGATAGGGCCCGCAGCAGGGCGCGAATTGATCTTCATGCTGCCTCTAGCTTCAATGCCAACTAAGCGGCGAGAACACTGCGCACACGAAGCTATCGGCACTCGGCGCACTGTGTCTCCATCACACACAGCTTTCAAGCCAGGGCACGCGCGGCCGCGACATACGCAGCCGCCGCCGCAGTACTGTTGATCAGATTGATAATGGTTCGCATCGAGAGGAGGCAGCGACGTCGACCACGTCTACGTACTACGTCTACCAAACGTGACAGTATTCAAATACGTCGCCTACTATAGCATGCATCGGCCAGTGCTGATCTTCCATGATGCAGCGTGTGATAGAATAAGAGAGGTTTTGGCCCAGGACCACTCACCAAGGAACGCAATCGACTCCTGAGTGCACGCACAACACAAAATATATACTAACAGGACAAATTCAAAGTATGACGTGATACATCATATTCTTGACAGTATTATAACACATGCAGTCCTACAGCTGCAAACTACAATGCCTGTCTTACAATACAGATAGTCTCTCGCCGTGCATTCCTTGGCGTGGGGCCCATTGACGCGTCAATGCTGATGTCGGTCTCGAAGGGAATTATCCCCTCTCTAGTGCACGCTCACAGAAAACTAAACGGTGGATACAGAAAGATTAGCTACTATTGGATCACAGCTTTGATTGTTGGATGTGGAATCACATACGTGGATTGACAACGAATGGGCAAAAGAAAGAGCGGAACGTGCTGCTTAGAGAAAGGGAAATAAGGAAGCAGGCGAAATAACTCGACAAATTCTTTAATTGAAATTGAAGCTCCAAGAAGGAGCTCAAGGTGAATCCGCAAGAAACACTGATTCGATGCCTCTTCCGAGTGGCGCCTCTTCAGTTTTGAACCCACAAAAATTTTATCAATTGTTTGATGAGCAACGCGATGACTTGCATACATACTTGCAAAAGTTCGAGCGCGTGGTAAACAAGACGAGAATGGCCACAAGAGAAGTGGGCATTAGCTGTGAGCATGTGTTTGAGTGGTGAAGCGTTAACAGTAATTGGCTGAACGACTGCTGCCGATTCTTTAGACTATGAGAAAGTAAAGAAAGCTTTGCGCCAAAGATTTCGATTCACTGCGCAAGGTTATCAAGAGAAATTTCGCAAAGCGAGAGAGGAAGATGAAGAAACCGGGATACACTTAGCTGCTGGGCTTTCTGGTTACTTCGACCACTGGATTTACAAGTATAACGTGTCCAGAACGTTGGACAGCCTCCGAGACCACGTAGTCGCCGAACAGTTTATCCGGTGCTCCCATCCAAAGCTTGCAATATTTCTGGAAGAACGAGAATGCAAGTCACTCCAAGAGCTGGCTGGCGCTACTGACCGGTTTGTTGAAGCTCGGAATTTAGTGAATCTCGGAAAGCTACCGGAGCACGCAAAATACTTCACTAGGAATCCCGTGGACGCTTCAAGGAAATCACCACGAAGGTGTATGCTATGCGAGCGTCTGAGGCATCAAGCTCATGAATGTCGCAACCCAGCCAAAGAAGTGAGGAAGCGCAAGGTCCGTGGGAAGATCGGTCTCAAGAGCGACTACTGCTGGAGTACGAAGGCGCAGAAACATAGAAGTTCAGCCTGCGTGGTCGACGAGTACCGTTATGATTTTCCTTTGATAATGTTGCAAAACACAGAAAACAGAAACGTCATGTAATTTCTAATAAATAACCTGATGAAAAAAAAACAATTTTTCTGGTGCAAGGAATGCCAGTAATTGAAGGGCAAGTGTTAGATCGAAGAATTAGAGCTCTTTGGGATACGGGCAGCAATACCGCAATTATTCGAACAGGCTTAGTTCCGGATCACCGTTTCACCGGAAAGAGTAGCAGAGTCCTGCTTATTGATGCCTCTAGTGTTGAAGCGCCAGAGGCCAAACTTCAAGTAAATATACCATACTTTACCGGAGCAATAACAGCCTTATGTACAGAAAAGCCACTTTATGATATTGTGCTTGGAACCCTACCGGGTGTCAGAGGATCTCATAAGCCAGATATTAACTGGAAGCGCGCTGCATTCGACCAAAAGGACAGTGCGTCGCTAACCTGCAGTGTGCAAGTAATACCTGTGGAACACCTTCACTATGTTTCTACCATGGTCAACTAAAACGAGGATAACTCCATTGTGTGTACCAAAGATAAGGGGATGCGATGTAACCAAAGACCAACAGAACGACAAAACGTTGAAACCTCTATTTGCTAATGTTGGCAGAAGCTTCAAGTAACCAAAAGGCAACTGGTACTCGCTCCTTGAAAAGGGTTGACTTTTCTACCGGCAGTAATGTATTGCTACAGGCAGGACATTTAACCAGCTTGTCGTGCCGAAGGTGTTCAGAACTGTCCTTGAAGTCACAGACGAAAGTCTTATGGCAGGACATCAAGGCATTCGGTGTACGGCAGAGAGAGTCTTGGTCCATTTGCACTGGCCGGATATTCATGGCGACGCAAAACGTTTCGTAAAGTCCTGCAATAGGTGCCAGCGAAGAACACCAAAAGGAAAAAAATTATGCAGATCCCACGCACTGTGGGAAACGATGTAAGCGGAACTTTCTGTGCTGTTTCCTTTGAGTGACGATAATTAGTGGTGATGTTGACGGCGAATGTTCAATTTCGTCAACGTTTTGTCCAATGCGAGAGTGGTGAGTTGATGTTAAGCGTCACCTTGCGTGCACCACTGCTGTTTGTCTGTGTAGTACACAAGACACAAAGGGAGAGGTGTTCGCTTGAGGCGTTGTTGTGGGCCATATTTCATAACCTCTCAGAGGGTTCAGCATTGTCATTATCTCACATGGCACATCGCATCGTGGCAGAAGCATTAAACTTGAATTCGATTATGGGGCTGTACTTGCCAAAACCACAATCGGATTTAGAGCCAGGCCGTAGTGGCGCATTCCGCATTAATTTTGGCACCGTGGTGTTCTTTAATGTGTCCCTAAATGAATGTGCGCGAGCGTTTTTTATTTCGCCCCCGTCGAAATGCGGCTGTCGTGGTCAAATTCGCGACATCGAGCAATGCCATGGCCGCCAAGCTATGGGGCGGTCACAGTTGATTTGACATGTGACATGTGACATGTGATTGGGTTGATTTGACATGTCACCGCTTCAGTTGTGTCGCCTATACTCTGCGGTGCGCTTTAATTAAAGCGGCTCGATCTGCTTCTGCACGCCCTGCGTAAGTTGTCCGCTAGACATATTTGCGTGGTTTTATTTCTGAAAAATAACAGGAACGCACCGTACCATACCTTGAACTTAAGGTAAGCGCTTTTGGGGGGGGGGGGGGTTCACGGATAATTACAGCTGTCAAGAGTCTAATGTGGCGACTACTCGAGAGCTCCAGTGGCACTGTGCACATTCGATGCGATGCGATCCAAACGAGTTGCTCGTGTCTCTTTTCTTCTCTTCCGCGCTCCTTCCATGTATATACACGCTCTGAACCACACCCCCGACGCAGTGTGCGTGACAGCAGCAGCCGCAGAAGCAGCAAGCAGAGCAAAGCAAAGCAGAGCAAAGTAGAGCAGGGCAAAATAAAGCAAAACAAAGCAAGCAAGCAGTAGCAGCAGTGGGAAATTCTAAGGAAAAGGCAAAGAAAGCTTCGCTTTAAAATTCGTGTTGTGCCTAGGGCAGCATGCCTCTTGTACGTACGCCTTTTGAGTGCGTTGTGGTCAATTTAATAGTTTCTTTGTCACCGAAATCGAACCGAGGCAACCGTTACATTCTCATTCTCATAGACTTTGTTGCTCTCCGTGCAATTCAAGCTGTGCACACTGCAGAAGCAATGATGGAGAATTTTTCTCGCATTGGTCTACCAAAAGAGGTCGTAAGTGACCAAGGAACAAGTTCCATAGCGGAACACATGGAACAGGTGGGATGTATACTTGCTATCCGGTTTATTCGAACGACCCCATATCATTCCATGGTGGATGGGCTCGTTGAGAAGTTTAACGGGACCCTGAAGACCATGCTGAAGATGTGCCAGGAAAAGCCTCGATCCTGGCATGGTTAGATACCTCGCTCCACTGCTCTGTGCCTACAGAGAGGTCCCACCTGGGCTTTTCGCTTTTTCAGTTGATTTATGGTCGTCACGTGTGAGGACCACTGACGGTGCTCAAGGAGCTGTGGACCAATGAAGATATCGACAGCGAAACTCGCACACCCTATACCGACCTTGTCGATCTTCCAACCCGCCTTGAAGAGATATGCAAACTCTCCCATGATGAGTTGGAGAGACCACGCGCAAAACAGAAAAAAAACATACTTTGACTGGAAGAGCCGTCCTCACAAATGTCGACGACAGAGTACTTCTTCTACTGCCGACTGACTCCAACAGATTGCCCATGCAATGGAAAGGTCCATTTGAAGTCATCGAACGAAAGAATGAGGTCGACTATGTTTTGAACATAAGTGGAAAAACAAAACTATTTCACATGAATATGCTAAAGAAGTATGAGGTACGCGAACCTTTACCAGCGCAGCAGGTCTGTGTCATAACCCATATCGACCAAGGCCCTTCAAAACCAAATGAGGAGCCGTCTAGCAAAGGTGGCTGACACGAGATTCCCTCCCTTAATCTCCTCCGTACACAGACGGTGGTTGATGTCAAGTTATCTACGAAACCAATTGTCGAACAGCGTTCATAGGTGCTCGACTTGTTTACAGAATTTGAGATTATCTTTTCTGACCTACCAGGAAAGACATCTCGTTGAATGCGCACTCTGGTTGACCTCTGATAAGCCAATTCATGTTCCACAGTATCCTATCCCACTTGCTTTACGAGAAAACGTAGCGAAGGAAATGGAAGAAATACTGAAGTTGGGCATCATTCAAAAGTCACAGTCACCACCTCACGCTCCCATCGTAGTTGCCAAAAAATCGGACAACACGATCCGTTTATGTATTGACTACAGGGAGCTTAATAGGATCTTGACTGCTGACAGTGAGCCTATACCGCGCATTGACGTGGTTCTTGCCCTTGCTGGCCAGTGAGAGCTTTTCTCATAATTCGATTTTGCCAAAGGCTATTGGAAGGTGCCCATGTCATTGGACAACCGAGAAAAAACAGCATTTTCCAGTATATCCAGCCGGTATCTGTACACATGCCGTTTGGGAACAACATAGCGCCGGCTATTTTCGCACGCCTCGAGCATGCGAGCCAGCCGTTCTTGGTTACCTAGCAAATGTTTACCACTGTTTTGACGATGTTGTGATTGCTACAAATACATGGCAGGAGCATTTGGTCACTATGCGGCGTCTGTTTGGCCTAATCTGCGAGCTCCAATTACCCCGTCCAGCGCCAACTGATGCCAACCGACGCCAACCGATTTCGTAATTTCATCACCCCGCCTAGTCTTCTGCCGTCCTCGATTGCGCTTCTCTTCTCTTAGCACCCATTCTGTAACCCTAATGGCCCCCCGGTTATCTAATCTACGCATTACATGGCCTACCCACCTCCATTTCCTTCTCTTAATGTCAATTAGACTATCGGCTATTCCTGCTTGCTCTCTGAACCGCGCGGATTTCTTCAGAAACGTTACGCCTAAACTTGTTCGCTCGATCGATCTTTGCGTGTTCCTTAACTTGTTTTCGGGCTTCTTTGTCGGTCTCCAAGTTTCTGCCCCATATGTCAGCACCAGTAGAATGCATTGATTGTACACCTTTCTTCTTAATCATAATGGTAACCTTCCAGTCAGTATCTGACAATGTCTGCCGAATGCGCTCCAACCCATTTTTATTCTTCTGTAAATTTCCTTCTCATGATAAGGGTTCTCTGTGAGTAACTGACTTAGGTAAACGTACTCCTTCACAGACTCTAGAGGCTGACTGGTGATCCTGAACTCTTGTTCCCTTGCCTGGCTATTGATCATTATCTTTGTCTTCTGAATATTAATAATCTTCAACCCCACTCTTATACTCTCTCTGTTAAGGTCCTCAATCATTTGTTGTAACTCATCCCCAGTGTTGCTGAACAGGGCGATGTCATCTGCAAATCGAAGGTTGCTGAGATATTCGCCGTTTATCCTTACTCCTGAGCCCTCCCAGTTCAATAGCTTGAATACTTCTTCCAAGAACGCAGTGAATAGCATTGAAGAGATTGTGTCTCCTTGTCTGACCCCTTTCTTTATAGGTATCTTCCTACTTTTTTTGTGGAGAATTAAGGTAGCTGTAGAATCTCTGTAGATATTTTTCAAGATATTTACGTAAGCGTCCTGTACTCCTCGATTACGTAATGCCTCTATGACTGCTTATATCTCGACCGAATCAAATGCCTTTTCGTAATCAATGAAAGCCTTATAGAGAGGCTGATTGCACTCTGCGTATTTCTCGATTTTCTGACTGATGACATGGATGCAATCCATCGTAGAGTATCCCTCCTGAAGCCTGCCTCTTCCCTTGCTTGGCTAAAGTCCAGTGTTGCCCTTATTCTATGGGAGATTATCTTGGTGAATATTTTATATAATACTGGAAGCAAGCTAATGGACCTATGATTTCACAATTATTTAACGTCCCCCTTCTTGTGGATTAGTATAATGTTGCCATTCTTCCAATTCTCTGGGACACTTAAAGTTGATAGACGGTTCGTATAAAGGGCCGCTAGTTTTTCAAGCACTATGTCTCTACCATCTCTGATTAAATAAACTGGTCGTCTATCTTCTCCGACCGCTTTTCTCCGTTTCATGTCTCGCAAGGCCCTTCTAACTTCATCGCTAGTTCTAGAAGGAGCCTCTGTAACCTGTTCATTACTACTTCGAATGGAGGTATTGTGGCTGCTTTGGGTACTGTACATGTCAGTATAGAATTCTTCCGCTGCTTTTACTATATCTTTGAGATTGCTGATGATATTACCATGCTTATCTTTGAGTGCATACATGTTGGTTTGTCCGGTGCCAAGTTTCCTTCTCACTGATTTCAGGCTGCGTTCATTTTTTACTGCTTCCTCAGCCTTTCTCACGTTATGATTTCGAATATCCTTAATTTTCTCCTTGTTGATTAGTTTTGACAGTTCCGCGAATTCTATCCGATCTCTAGAGTTGGAGACATTCATTCTTTCTCGTTTCTTTGCTAGGTCCTTTGTTACTTGGAAGAGCTTACCTACTGATTGCCTTGGTGCCTTACCTCCGACTTCAATTGGTGCTTCAGAAGCTAGAGTAGTTACGGTTTCATTCATTGCCTCTAGGGCATCTTCATTTCTCTTCTAAGGCTGCATGTTTGTTTGCAAGTGCCAACCTGAATTGCGTGTCTTTTTACCCTTACTGCATCTAAGTTGGCCTGTTTCTTCTTGACCAATTTTACACTTTCTCTCTTCAAATTGAGGTAAATCCTAGCCCTCACTAACCTATGATCACTGCACTTTACCCTACCTAACACTTCTACGTCCTGCACTATGCTGGGACCAGCAGAAAGTATGAAATCAATTTCATTTCTTGTTTCACCATTAGAGCTTTTCCAGGCCCACTTTTTGTTCCACCGCTTCCTGAAGGTGTTCATTATTCACAGCTTTTTCCTTTCCACGAATTCTACGAACATCTCTCCTCAAGTGTTCGTAGAATCCACGCCTTAATTGGCAATTGCTTGTTCACCAGCCTGCTTTTCCTCCACTTTTGCATTGAAGTCGCCCGGGACTACAGTATGCTGAGTTTGCACTTTTGTCATCGCTGATTCAACATCCTAATAAAACTGTTCTATTTCTTCATCATCTTGACTGGAGGTTGGAGCGTAGGTTTACACTACCTTTATTGTATACCACCTATTCAGCTTTATTACGACTACTGCTACCCTCATTATTGCTTTAGAATTCGTCAGTGTTGCCTGCTATGTCCTCATGGATTAGGAATCCTACTTCGAACTGCTTCTTATCTGGTAGTCCTCTATAGCAGAAGACATGACCAGTTTTCAGCACTGTATAAACCTCACGAGTTCTTCAAACCTTACTAAGGCCAATGATATCCCAAACAATGCCTGATTATGGGTCCTGCTAGGCTAGCTTCACTCGAGAGGGTTGAAGGGCCCCTCGCCAGGCCCAATAGTAAATTTTGGTTATACGCTGGAAGTTGTTACCTGCCCTCCAGGGAGCGTTCTGCCGCAAAAAACTTTCAAGTGGGCTCATTAATAGCCGAAACATAAATATTTCAGTGCCGCGAACCCATGATTTCAGGAGGCGAGCTTCACCGCAAACATAGATGCTCTCTCCACTTGCCCAGTCTAGATTCCGCAAGCGAATTGCTTCCCTCCGTTCCGCAAGCGAATTCCGTCCCTCGTGGATCGCGTGACGCATACGTCACGGGCGCTGCCTTTTTTTTTTTTTCTCCTAGCTTTTTTGCGGCGCGGCGCACTTCTGTTGACGGCGTCGCGTGCGAGCTGTTGCGATTGTCTCGTTTCGCGCAGCACACGATTTTGCGCACTGTGCACGAGGACACCTGACTAGCGGTATAAGTGTATGCTACACGAATACTGAGGCAGACACAAGCGGATCACAGAGCATGGTCCCGCGCTGAAACACGGTAGAAAATGACATAGTTTCGGTGTCTGCGCGAGCGACTGCACGATGTGGGAACAAGCAGACGATACGGCCGGAAGTATATCTCTCTTGCTGTGGTGCGAAGTGAAACAAAAACATGTAAACATTCGGTTTAGGTGTTTTATTATTTATTTAAGCTTTCATTCGTCTATTCTAGCAATATATTACACAAACAACAGATGTTGGTTTAAATAATTCTCCTAGTCATGTGTTTCCAGGAGCGATGTCACAGCGCGAACACGTCTACGTAAGACGCACTAGCACGTGTACGTCATCCTCCGGCTTGGAGCATGGCGGCCGCGAGGAGAAGGGAAACAGCGTTCGGTTTGAAATTAGCGTAGCGATGTAATACTTTGCAGACACGATCATTATCGCGCATTGTATACTCTGCGCTTGTCAGCTCAAAATAACCAGACCTGGTGAGGGGCCCTTTAAGCGTTGCAAGAGTTAGTTTCCGAATACAACAGGTCAACTTAGCTATCAAACCCAGCAAGTGTGAGATAGGAAAGCAGATCATCTTTTTCGTGGGCCACCGAATTGGAGACGGTAAATTTGAACCTCTTCTAAGGGCTCTAGACAAGATGCTCGCAGTCAGAAGACCAAAGACGAAAAAAGCCCTCCAGTTTTTCCTATGTCTGACCCGCTACTACAGGAAGTTCATTCACAACTGTGCTGAGATCACCAAGCCGTTGACAGACCTCACACGAAGAGGACAGAACAATATTTTCGCATGGGGACCGGATAAAGAGCAAGCTTTCACCATTCTGAAGAATACGCTTGGCGCTGCTTCCAATGTACAAGCACCAAACATAGGAATTTGTTCTCCGCCCCGATGCCTCAAACACTAGCCTTGGTGCCGTATTGCTTCAGCTGGGAAATGATCATGTCTTACATCCTGTTGTCTACGCTAGCCGCAACATGGTGCCTTGAGAAACATGATATTCCACCATTGAACGGGAATGTATGGGCGGTACAAAAATTCTATTTGTACTTGTACGGAAGCAATTACTCAAACAATCTGATCATCAACCTTTGCAGTACTTGCAGTCCACCAAACAACAGAGTTTCTTTTGTTTATTTTATTTATTTCAATACCCTAAAGGCCCAATGCGGACATTACATAGAGGGGGGGGGGGATTTATCAAAGAAAACTTAACAATATACAACACAGAATATAAACGGCTGAAGACAGAAATAAACTAGTTAAGAAGCCAAGTACAAGTTAATAGGGAAAAAAATGGTAGGAACAGGTACTGAAAAAATGCACATGTAGCAAATCCCACAAAACAAAACAAAAATTGCACCTTCAGAAGTTACAAAACATAGCTTCTAACATTTCATGGAACGTTACGACTGACAGGGCGATGGAGCTTACTCTTGCAAAAATAATCTTTTGCCGTTGATTACATCAAAAGGTCGGATAACGTTGGACCAGATTACTTGAGCCGTGCTTAAGTCATTGAACTGCCAAATGTATATTACCCTAATTGTTAATATTTTAACCTTTGGAGTAATGAAGGACAAGTTGACATTTACCGACCTTGCTTTAAAAATACTAGTTGTATATGTGCATCTGGACCTTTACCAGTAGTGAACTCTTTTTTAAAATGAACCGTCGAGCAACACTTTGACGCTTGTTTTCCGCCTTTCTTAACCATTAGAAAAGTTGTGAACAACTTTATTAAAAACCGCAGATTGTCATGATATGTACAGAAGTGCGGGGAAAACAATTCTGTTTTCGCTGGTCGGGCGTGACGCGAAAGTGTTGAGCTCGCGTGGTGCGTGCCGTTGTTCCATGCTGCTCGGTGTTCAAAGCCAGCCGGTTCTCACCGGACGCCCGGTCCAGAAAACCCCGGATCCTCCAGTACGCCGTTCTCGTACGCCAAGGTCCTGTGTTCCTGCTGGTACACCTTTTAAAGCGAAGCTTTCTTTGTCTCACTGATTTGTCCGTGAGCGCCGAAAACGCACTGCAGGAAAGCCCACTTACACCCCCACCTGCGTAGAACATTATATACAGTTTACATTCGCAGTACCACGCCAGCGTCGACTGGCCGGCCGGTGAGTGCCTGATAACGGCGCGAAGCGACGAACTCACTACGAGTAGTGTATGCGCACGAAGTTCACTGGAAGCGCAAGTTACGTCTGCTAGACTAGACACCATCTCTGTCGCGATCAACTGAGCTGCTCAACGGAGACAGGAAGTGCACCTGAACGTGGGCTCGTCTTAGGATCTGAAAAAAAAGCAAAGCCCCTTTCTTGAACACAGATGGTTAAACCCAGACAAACTACCCAGATGAACTGTATATATATATATATATATATATATATATATATATATATATACACAATCTTCTTTGCATTACGTGCCTTATGTAGTGGATTCCCGGCCGTCACCATGGGTAGACCGTGGGTGCAACGCACGGCAGAAGAAGAGGCTGCCGTACGCGAACGTAAGTGCGATCGTTTCGGTAAAGCCGATTCCATGTATCGGCTTGTGCACTCGAGATGCCTACTGGTCTTGTAATCGTCAATGTGTAACATCAGACCGAACACGTCTTGTTGTAACGCGGAAACATTCCTGGCAGAAATAATGAAGACCACATAGTACGCCGATCCTCGTGTGCGGTGACCTTAACATCGATGTGGCGAATGAGCACGGTAAATGGATCGAGAGTTTCATGGTAGATCCCTATAGACTCGTTGAAACGGAAGAGGCTACAGAGACCCACGATGCAACACCATTCCATCTTTCATCTCACGTTTGCAAGCAGGCTGCGTCACGTTATGATGGCAGAGCCTCTGACTGTCTACCACAGCGATCACAAGGCAATACTGTGCAAGTGTAGAGTCGTCCGTGAAAGTGTGAGTGTGTGCGTGTAATCAATGGCTGCATTATCTAAAATAAAGGCTATGCAACTTAACGAAACGTGTCTTCATCAACTCCAACGTTCAAAAAATGCAATCCTATGCATAGAATCGGGTCGCTCAGCATTGCTTGGTTTCGTTGCGTGGTTTGTTGGCTTTGGACTTTGATTCAGTTTGCATTGGGGGAAAGCTTCGCATTCAACTATCTTTCTTTAAGAAAGGGACTCTGATTTCTTTTTTTTATGCTTCTTGATTGTGAACACAAAACACTGCTACCCTTTAGCACAGAGACTCATGTGAGAATGCCACAGTTTTCAATACACTAAATAGGAAAAAGCCTTACTGAAGTGTGTACGCGTAAAGCATATTTAACAGATTTCTAAAAAGAAACAATGTGAGGTTTAGCGTCCTCGAACTGCACAGTGGATTATGAGGGACACGTTAGGTACCTGGGGCTGCGAATAATTTACACTTTAAGGCGCTTCTAAATGTAAGTAAAGCAACGTTTTTGCATTCCGCCCCTACCGTAACGTGCCCGTCGCGACTGGGAATCGAACCGGCGCGGAGGCGACGCATCGGGCTTTGAGGCAACGAGTGGCTAGGCGCGGACCAAGCGCCATCTGTCTATACTGAGCCAACTAGCCAGGTTAATAGGTTATATGCTCGGACTCATTTTGACTTCACACTCACGTGCTGTGAGATTCACTCGGGTACATTCAGATTCACACAGGCCGGTCCGAGTCTGAGTTAGTCTACTCAGGAGTAGAGAGTTGGCTCAGATGTCGGCTTTGCTGCTGTTGCGCCTGCGCCGTTTTCTCTCCCGAGCACACGGCGGCGCGCACATGTACGCCGCCGCCGATTTTCTCGCAGGCCGCGTGACAACACTGACAGGCCTCCCCCTGTGTCTGCGGCGATGCCGTCCACAGAGCCAGGGCCGACGATTTCGCGTTTCCCGCCGCCGCTGCGCTGAGGGCGTCGAACGCTTGTCAGGAACGACTGGCATTGAAACGCGCACAAAAGGTTCAATTTCACAGAAACCTGTAATCTGGCCGGTGCTTGGTCGGTCCGTCGCGAGGGCGTGCGTAATTTCGGGTCCTGTCTTTAGAAAAGGGCCCCTCGATTGTCTGGGCATGAGCGCCGCCTCCATGGGAGGCAGGAACGCCTTCGGCCCTACCCGACTATTCCGGGACAGCTGATGATGCCTGCTCTCGGGGCCACCGCATGCTCATTTTTTTCGTAAGTCTACCTGAGATCTGCTGCCAGCCGCACGTAGAAACCATGTAGAAGCCGGTCCGAAGCACGCACCTTTCGTGTCGCGCGTACGAACTCTGCACGCACACACGTCCATCTGACGTACGAGTCACTCGTCACTTTCTTCCGTGGTTTGCGCGCCAGCAACGTAGTTGCGTCGGTGATATGAAGTGTATTACAGCCTGACGCCCGCCTCGATTTCCCTCTCCTCACTCACTCACTCACTCACTCACTCACTCACTCACTCACTCACTCACTCACTCACTCACTCACTCACTCACTCACTCACTCACTCACTCACTCACTCACTCAAACAAACACACACACACACAAACGCGTGTGCGACACGTGTGAAGAGGCCGTTATTAGTCATTTGTGTACGATTTCTTTGTGGAAGGTTAGAAAGAGTGTTTTCAGAATACCAGATTGAGATCGAACATAGCCCTGTTCAGTGCTTCTCACGGGGTTTAAGACGTTGCGAAATTACAGCTGTCTTGCAGAACGCGGCACAGTAAGCGAAGATAAAGGCATGTTCCGGTGATGCGAGGTAATCAGAGGAGACAATTGTGTCTCTGACACAAGGGAGGAGGAATTCAGTTGTCACTATAACGTGCTTCATTCTCTCTCACGCGATACTCCTGATGTCGTGTCAAAGTTCACCGAAACAGGGTGTCTAGTTTCTGGATACGTATTGAAAGAAACGTGCAACCATGTTTTAAATTGAATTCAAAGGTCTTTTATATATAGAATACATTTTACTTCGGTCGACGGTGGGTACTTAACAGAGCAACGAGTTGTACCTAGTTGGTTTACGTTCATTATTCTAGCACTAAGTATAGCACACACTAAGGGGGACACGAGAAACAGGAATGAAAAGAAAACACAAACTGACACGAAAAATCGCAATTCGCTCAGCCTTTGTGCAAGTTTCTGTTTTTCCTTCCTATAGAGTGTTGCTCACATCCCCGTTAGGGTGCGTAAGAACAATGAATGATCTGTGTGTGTTTTATTTACGAAAAACATGTTTACTTTTACAGCGAAAGCTGTATATGAATAACCTTCCGTAGTCTTTTGGGCGTCCGGCAACAGAAACAGGCTTGGCGAAACAGACACAGGCTTGGTGCAGTGCGGCGACGCAGATGTCAAAATGCGGAACAGATTAGAACGCCCGCCGTGAACAATACCGTGACGTCAAAGTTATCGCAATATATAAGCAGTAAAGGTATCGGTGCTAAAAAGAGCTGCGTTATCGATTTCGTTTAAAATAAATAAATTTAAATATTTTATAAATAAAAATAAATTTTTATAAACGTTATAAATTTCGTTTATGGTCCAAAGTGCTGCGCTCCTGCGTATGATAGAGGATGCCAGTCATCTACTTTAGACGACGAAGTGTTTCCCCTGTGGAGCGCTCCTCTTTCTGTCTACCCAGTTTTTGTGATTTTGGTGTATTCCAGGGATCATCGCTCTCCTGCAGATGGCGATGGATCTCGACCTCGTTTTACGTAGTCCCGACATGGCATTGCCTTCAACGTCAAGTTATGCCGCATGGCAACCCAAGTGTAAAAATAAATAAATAAATAAATAAACAAACTTCGTTTGCAGACAGCCACGTGATGTCGAGCAAACTTTCGGTGCTGCTTATCAAATGCGTGGTGTATTTCTCCGAGGCACCAGATGGGACTGTTTTGTCCAAACGGACTTTCCGCAAGACATTGACTTATTCTGCAGAACCACTCCGAGTCATTTATGAGAGGCAGGTGAGAACAAATTTGACTGCCCGAATTATGCACACCAGCGAACATGGTGCGATGTGCATGTGGGAACATGCACATACGTATGCATGTGGGAACCCGCATAAATACTCCACCTCGCAAAGCAATAAACGGATCTACTTGGTTCACTTTATTTTTGTGTTCTGCTATACGATTAAGCGCGCTTTAGGACATGAAAGGATTCAAGTTCATTTCCGTGAATTTGAGTGGTCGAATAGACAGCCCTGCAGAAAGGATTTTCAGGTTCGGTAAGGCGCATGGCACAAAGAAATGGGTAGAAATGAACGAAGAAAAAAAGCGTTCTGCGCTTGTCGTGGAGGTGGTGTTGCTACAGACAATCAGTACGAACGGGACATATTGGCCGGTTATTACGATATTTATTGACAAATATCAAGCAAATACTCATGCCTGAACAGTGGCTCTGGTCGTTCCTTGTCGCATGAAATAACCGAAGCAGAAGTAAACGACGGTACACGCAACATATCCGTTGCTTGCGGAGAATTTCATTGATGGAATGATGAGGTTTAACTTCTGAATTTAAAAGAGGAAAAAGGAGCACTTATAGATCTGTGAACCATCTGTCACTAGTTCTTGTGCCCACCAAGAATCGACAAAGTGATACGTTTCACAGAAAAAGAAATTCTGTCAAACTGATGCTCTTTGCGAAGTGGTTATAATTTACGTGCTATAGTTGCCACATTTATTGAAACAAACCTGGAAGAAAAGCAAACCGTGCCAGAGAGAGAGAGAGAGAGCAAATGATAAATGAAAGGCAGGGAGGTTAACCAGGACTGAGCCCGGTTGGCTATCCTACACTGGGGAAAGGCAAAAAGGGGAGGAAAAGATTAAAAGAAGAGAAATCCCACTGGGGATATCGATCGGTCACTCAGTCCGAATCACAGACGGTGACTCAATCCGGTAGCTTTAAAATATCGCAGCAGCGCTTTTGTGGCTCTTTGTAGCTGCGATATGCGAGGCCTTGGTCCCAAGAGCTTGTTCAAGGTGAACTGTTTTCTATCCAACTGATTTAGAGCTGCGCAGAGGTCATGTCTTTCATTTTCGAAAGATGAGCAGTAGCACAGTAGGTGCTCTATAGTCTCCTCGACACCGCAGGCATTGCACTCGACGCTATCAGCCATTCCAATGAAACACGTATATGTACTGGTGAATGCGACGCCCACGTGTAAGCAGCATATCATTGTTTCCTCATTTCGCAGAAGTCCAGGTAACAGCCGCAGTTGCATAGATGGGTGAGGGAATGCAATCGATGTGGGGTGAATTCAGGTGAGCAGTGCCAAATTTTCTTGATAAAGCCAGGGTACCAGGAGCCCTCTAATATATTAAATCAATGTATTATTTATTATACTCTTTTAGACGTATATAGTGATATGTTTAATGTTTAGAAGTATCAGTTCATTGCTGATACCTGCAAATGGATTACGCTTTAGGTGTTAGCCTGCGCCTTCTTTCACCACTGTCTTCGTAAACCATTACTTCCGCGATGTTACGTTTCGCCTACGACGCGCGGTATAGCCGGCGCGGATGCAACGGACGTCGGGGCTTCGTTCAAAGCGGCGGACATTTTGGCCCGTTCGGAGCTGCCGCAACGCATCCCCGCCAAGCGTGTCCAGGCTTGTTTCAGTGCCACGTGTCTTCGTGTGTGCGTGTGTGTGTGTGTGCCCACGCTTGTCAAAGCGCGGCAGCCGGGGAGAGGAGCTCCCCAAGTGTGAAGCGAGGAGGTCTGACCGGCGCCGGCCCGGCTGATGCGTCACTACACTCGTCTCAACATGTCTCTCAGCTCGTCCGTGCCCCGCCGTCACGTGGTCTCATCCCGTGACCTTCCTTCTTGCCCGCGAAGCCAAGAGTATAAAAGCAGCTGCCCCCCGGACGCCAAGAGAGAGGCTCTGAATTCTTCCGTCGAGAAGCGTGCGCTCCCGTCTCTCCACTTCGGTCGACCTGCCCGGCCGCTCTTTTGCGATGCTAGAATAAACAAGTTGTTCTGTTAGCAGTCGACTCATGCTTTGCCAGGACCTTCGGATGCTTCCAGTTGTGCCCCAGGCCGCCAGGCCAACGCTACCCTTGGGGCTTGCGACCCATTTGCAACAACTCGTGCCAGCGGTGCGACTGCAATAACGGGTGTCAGCACTGAGGTTCCAATAGCGACTGCCACCTACTGAAACCTGCGAACGTGAGCATTCATCATGCAGTAAGCGGTCAGGAAGCTGTGTCGAAAGGTACCTTTTAGCGCAACCAGATGTCCCATGTCCTGAATGTGTGATAGGTGAGTGCCGCTCTCAAAACTCAAGACAGGTTAAGTCCGGCGTGCGGGCCTAGTTTATTTATTATTTGCTTATGGGTGACGGTGCTTTGGCATGGTAACTTTAGCTGTTGCCCCTCTATTGGAAGCACTTAGCTTCCAACATAGAGGCCTTCCAATATAGAGACAATGATGGAGGGGTGCGTCTCTCCACTGCGGCTGTCAGCGAGGGGAAGCCAGCCTTGACCAACGATATTTCACAACCTGTAAAAATACGCATGGGCGCAGGGACAGCATTTTATTTATGTAGCAAATACACTGTACATACAGGCTGCCATATGTAAAGAGACTTGAACGTCCTCAACAAGCGCTGTGATCATATCGCCAGTTTCACTGAGGTTGCAGTGAAGGCCAGAATACATGGAGCGAACTTTCACGACGAAGTTCGGGCGGCAGAAAATCTGCCGCTCCGCGACGCCGTATGTTCGTCGGGCTGCGCTACATGGAATGAAGACACGGCGGCCGCCGCCGGTGAGTCGCTGCGTTGTTATCGGTGTGGCTAGGCAGTTTGATTCGCGCTAAGCCACTACTTCAAATATAGACGAGGCAAATGCGCTGTAGGGAAACACATGACACAAAAAAAAGAACTTTAACGACAACTATTATCGCTTTTGCATTGCGGAACACTCTAAAAACGCGTACATTCTTGTTTAGAAATGATTTCTAGTGTTTTTTCTGTGTTTGAGCGATTCATGTGCCGATGTAGTTTAAAGAAAGCGGCGATGCTATGCGTTGTGGCAACACTTGGCGGGTAAACAACTTTCGGCACCTCCAACTCCGCGGCTCTGTACTGTGGCTCAACGCGCGCGCGGCCGAAGCAAGCAGACCCGAAAGTAGCGCACGTGAGCTTGTCTAACCATGGCTGTTATTAACTTATTAACCGATTTGGATGCCATGAGTACGAAAAGCAGGAGACCGGCGTGAACGATAGAGTGGGATCGGGATACACGGACAAGAGGGGAAGCCTAGCCGGAAGTCGGGGCGGATAGTGAGACCTGATTGGCTCGCTTTGGGGCGCCGCTCATTTGCCGCTTCCGGTATCGTCGCCGCCCGAGCGTGTATCCGCAGAGGGATATATGTATATATAATGTGAGCAGGCACGTACCCAGGATTTTTTTTCGGGGGGGGGGGGGGGCCCACCACCTCGATCATCATCATCATCATCATCATCATCCTGTTTTATGCGCACTGCAGGACGAAGGCCTCTCCCTGCGATCTCCAATTACACCTGTCCTGCGCCAACCGATTCCAACTAGCGCCCGCGAATTTCCGAATTTCATCGCTCCACCTAGTGTTTTGTCGTCCTCGATTGCGTTTCCCTTCTCTTGGAACCCATTCTGTAACCCTAATGGTCCAACGGTTATCTAACCGGTGCATTAGTTGACCTGCCCAGCTACAATTTTTTCTCTTGATGCCATTTAGAATATCGTCTATACCAGTTCGCTCTCTGATCCAAACCGCTTTCTCTCTCTTAACGTTGTGCCTAGCAATCTTCGTTCGATCGCTCTTTGCGCTGTCCTTAACCTCTTCTCAAGTCTCTGCCCCATATGTCAGCACTGGCAAAATGCACTGATTGCACACTTTACTTTTCAACAATAATGGTAAGTTTCCAGTAAGGAGCTGGCAATGTCTGCCGTATGCGATCCAACCTATTTTTATTCTTCTGTGAATTTCCTTCTCACGATCCGGGTTCCCTGTTATTAATTGACCTAGGTAAACGTACTCCTTCACAGTCTCTAGTGGCCGACTGGCGATCCTGATCTCTTGTTCCTTTGTTGTTGTTGTTGTTGTAGCCTGTGGCACGTGTGGCTCCTACCCGGCTATTTATCATTATCTTCATCTTCTGCATAATAATATTCAGCCCCACTATTACACTCTCTCTGTTAAGGTCTCCAATCATTTGTTGTAACTCGTCTGCATTGTGGTTAAATAGAACAATGTCATCGGCAAACCGAAGGTTGCTGAGATATTTGCCGTCGATCTTTACTCCTAAGCCTTCCCAGTTTAATAGCTTGAATTCTTCTAAGCACGCAGTGAATAGCTTTGGGGAAATTGTGTCTCCCTGTCTGACCCCTTTCTCTATAGGTATCTCCCTGCTTTTCTTGTGTATAATTAAGGTAGCTGTAGAACCTCTGTAGATATTCTTACGCGAAGGACGAGTCAGTAAGACGAGAAACTATTTACAGATTATATTTACAACAATGGTTCCAGCGCTGACCGGTTAGATTCACAGCGTGAGCCCAGTTCGTTCTTCCTCCTTTTTTCTGGAGTGATGGCGCCCACGCGCATCGTTCAAACAAACAAATACCACACTCATGTCGCAATACTTTCCGTAAGCGTAAGCGTAATACGTAAGCGTTCTGTACTCCTTGATTACGTAGTGCCTATATGACTGCTAGTATCTCTACTGAATCAAATGCATTTTCGTAATCTATATAAGCCACATAGAAAGGCTTATTGTACTCTGCAGATTTCGCGATAAACTGATTGATGACATGGATGTGATCCATTGTAAAGTATCTCTTCCTGAAGCCAGCCTGTTCCCTTGGTTGACAATATCCAGTGTTGCCCTTATTCTATTGGATAATATTTTGGTAAACATTTTATATAATACTGGGAGCAAGCTAATGGTCCTATAATTTTTCATTTCTTTAACGTCTCCTTTTCTGTGGATTAGTATAATGTCTGCATTCTTCCAGTTTTCTGGGACTCTAGCAGTCGATAGACACATCGTATAAAGAGCCGCCAGTTTTCCAAGCATTATGTCTCCTCTATCTTTGATTAAATCAATTGTTATTCCACCTTCTCCTCCTGCTCTTCGTCGTTTCATGTCTTGCAGGGCCCTTCTGACCTCATGGCTAGTTATAGGAGAGTTTCTGTATCCTGTTCATTAATGTTTCTAAATAAGGTATCGTGACTCCTCTGGGTACTGTATACAGGTCAGCTTAGAATTTTTCCGCTGCTTTTACATATCTTCGAGATTGCTGATAATATTATCCTTCTTATCTTTTAGTGCATACATCATGGTTTGTCCTATGCCAGGTTTCTTTTTTACTGATTTCAGGCTGCGTTCATTTTTACGGCTTCTTCAGTCTTTCTCATGTTATAGTTGCGAATATCAGTTATTTTCGCCTTGTTGATCAGTTTTGACAGTTCCGCGAATTGCGTAACGCTGTGCGGCCGCCAGTCCCATACAACCGCGTAGAGCGCAGGATTCTGCGATTCTAGACGTACTGCGCTCACCGCGAAAGGTTAGAAAAACACCCACATAAGCACAGCAGAGAAGTGGCTACGTGAGGCGGTTCGACCAATAACTGTAGAAGCGTCATGCAAAACAAGTAATTGTTCACCACTTCCGGCGGCGTTTTCTCTACTTCCTTTTTAAATAAAAAGATGTTGATCCATAAATATTCTCATAAACAACGGTTAACTTTTTTATTATTCGCTTTTGCTTGCAGTTTGGTTGTTGCCTTGGCTCTCTCCCTTAGTAGATCGCTTAATTTCTCAACTCCTTGCGATTTTTGTTTCCAGTTGCCAATTTTGCACGAAAAGTGCTATACAATTAGGAAAAAACAGACGAGGTAACAGGCGACAGTCATCTTGCTTATGGGTTTAAGGGTTATTGCAGGGTTTCATGATGGACGCTCTTTCACATTATTTTATTTCCCACCTAATCTAACCCATATCACGTGTATATGGTTCCGGGCATCTGCCAGCGTCGCGGCGAGCCGTAAGTAACTTAAGGAAATAATGAAGCAAAGGGAAAACTGAAACGCAGTTGGCGTTTTGTCCGGCCGCAAATCGTTCCATTTGAGTACAGACCAGCTGAGTAACAGCCGCATCCCTCTCCTGGTCCCAGAATCAGCCTAGACAAAGAAGGTTGAACTAACAAAAGCAACAGCTATGCGCGTGACGGTTGAATAGATGGTGACAACTGAACGCATCTCGAGTTAATCGCATGGGTGCGGAATCTATGAGAAAACTGTTCTGCACATTACAAGAGATGCCGATAACTACCGCCATCTAAAAGGAGTGAAAAAGGCAGCATAATGCTGACCGATGAACAGCTGCCAAGTCTCAACATTGAAATTGCGGCGCATTAGGAATGTGTAAGGAGTGGTGGCGTGGATGGGGAGGGGGAGGGGGGGGGGTATGCCACTTGATTTCGGGGGGAGGCCCGGCCCCCCCCCCCTGGGTACGTGCCTGAATATGAGCATTATTTCACCCCTTCATCTTCTTCATCTGTATATATTCATCATCATGGCCAGTGCCATCGTCTTTAGCGCGTGACCTGCGAAATGAACCGTTGAGGCTGAACAGCTGTCTCGCAAGTGGTGGAAGTGCTGGGTATCGATCCCAGTACCTCTCGCAGCTGTCTTGCAATATACATATATATATATATATATATATATATATATATATATATATATATATATATATATATATATAAGGACGAACTAGACAGAGCGCTTTCAGAATGAGGTACTGAAGCACGCGCTGAGCTTAAGCGGTCGCAACTATTGCCAGCATATGTGGACGTTCGCCCTTGAGTCTCACGTCTAAAGCTACAAGCTGGGTATACGACCAGCGTGCAACGAAAAGCCTGTTTTTGACGTTGTGTAAGGGAAGTTGGCTAGGATTATTGCTTCACTTATTTAAGCCTTAATATTCAGGTTAACTGATTTAGGTTCTTTGGCGCGTAACGAAGTATACCGGTGTGCTGTAGGATTTCAATCATCCTTGTAACCATACCTTACAGGCTGACGTATACGCTGAATGCTGCACAAGCAACGCAATCTGTGCGCTATATATAACGTAAAGCTATTCCAAACTTCCTATTTCATTTCTGCAATCAACCTACCACGATTGGTCAAGCACTTTTCGGGTTACACCCTCTTCGCCTGGATGCGCGCGGCACCACGGAAAGCGCAACACTCCCTGTCTGCTCTGACGTGTGTGCACTGCCTATGCATGATTAGACCGAAAAAAAGAAATGTGTTTCTGATTCCCACCTTTTTCGCCCTCTGCTATCCGTCAGAAGTCTGCGGGCTGCGCCAACTTCGCCTTTCTGTCACGCGACGTCACATAACCGCGAACATTTACTACGTGAAAGTGATGTGTATGCGTTAAAGATGTAATAGTATGCCGAACAAAAGTGAACTTTTTTTCGGAATACCCGGAGATTGCCCCGTTCCCAAAGGAATGGAAGACGTCTGCCTACCAATCGCTTTGGCACTGGCTGTTCGGAGCTGCCAGGGAGAATGGATTTATTTGGCTATAATAAAGGCTTTTACGTGGCACTGTAACGTTGTCAAACCCTTTCGGCGTGTATACAACATCTCTCTGCTAACTCGTTTTTTCTGGGGATCCGCTTTAACGGCATTTTTAACATTGCGCTGCACGCCGCCGCGATTTTCGATCAGCCACCGCAAGCTAAGCAAGGGGAAGCGGGCGATTACCCTCCTCATCCGGTTATCAACTTTCACCGCGTTAACTCAGCCCCACCGGCACCCCCTCTCTCCTTCTGCGCACTCTTAGCCTCTTGTCAGCCAATTATGCAAGAAAAACCTGTCAACTAAGCAATGACATTCGCTTTGAAATCAAACAAATGTGACCTCCTATAAACAAGGAGAACGTTTGATTGGGTGACTCAAACAACGCTGAGGGTCACCGCCCGATGCTTACGTCCGCGGTTACGTAAATTTGACATCAGGAGATTAGAATGAAAACAGATTGGAATAGCTTTACGTTATAGGGCGCCTGGAGCAGTATGTTTTGTACGTGAAAAGCCAGCTGATTACAATGCAAATTCTGCAAGGGCATTCGCATTACTCTTGCAAGCTAGCTAATTAAGCAAGAGACCATCTGGAACGAGCCCTGAAATTGGGGTGCCGTTTGAAAGACCATGTCTCGAAATGAGAGAAAGAAGTTCGGTTTAATCACTTAATTCAGAGATTATCGCTTTAATTTGACTAATAATTCCGCGTAACAATTACATGAGCGGACACAGGCAACGCAGGCCATTGCTATTTAGTTCCAGTGGTATTTGCTTTACCGACAATACCGAATAACAAGCAGCACCAAGGGAGTAGCTAGTTCATTCTTCCTGGAGTATAGGAATAAAACGGGAAGCCATCCTTGCGTTTCTCATATAGTTCCTTTTTATCGCGAGTTTATATACATCACAACGCTCGGAGAAGCGCAATTTATCAACACGGGAGCTTTATAAGAAATGAAGTTCGATTAAGCTTCTGCCCCCGCCCTTCCTTATTACAAACACTATAAATTACGCCGCAAGAGGGCAAGTAAGGTTAGGTCTAGTATAGTTATTGTGCTTCACGACTCATACACAAGGCACGTAGGCGCACCTCGAGGGACTCTGATTTTAGCGATAACACCGACAACGGTGTAACAAACGCCAGCTTGCTGTGCGGAAGCGATGCCACACGAATTACAGTTCAAGCGGAGCGTGCTGGCTGGGAGATGTCCGATAGGGCGAGGGAGTGAGCGACGTCCTCCCGAGCGCGGGTAAGCTTCCCAGAGAGCCGCCCTTGCTAACGGGCGACAACGACGACGTCGGAAGTCGCGACGCGGCAACGCGCTGCTGCGGAGCCGGAAAACGCGTCGTAAGTTGGCCCCAAAGTGCGCAGACGGGGTGACCACATTTTACGGGTGCCCGGTTCCCGGAGCGCGACAGGAGCGGGCTCATTTGTAACTCAAAACGCACTCGGACCCCTCGGAAAGAAAAGCATCGGTGGCCCTGCGGGCCCCCGCGTATCGTCCCACCAAATTTACAGGCCTCCATGAACGAGGAGGAGGGCGCTCAAGCTCGTGCGTGCTCCCAACGAGGAGGCACTGGCCGCAGCCTGCAGGGAACCAGCCTAGCGGAAAAGAGAAGAGACACAAGGCACGAAACGGCAGTGCGAGAAACACACGTCCGCCTTAAGCTGCTCGTATATATTCATTCCTCATACAAAAGTGAGGAGGACTGTCTACTCTCCCCCCCCCCTCTCCCTCCTAGCCCAGTGTAGCGAAGGAAGCGAGGGCCGGGCCTTATAAATAAGCCAGCCTGCTGGATTTTCTTGACCGTTCCGCCATTCTGTACGGTCGTTTCACAGTGGCTTGCCTAGTTTACGCGCGCGCGCGCCATGCTTCTCACCCCGCCGCCGGTCGGTTTATCGGCTGTAAACATAAAATGTGGGGTGCATTTATATACAAGGCTGGGCGGCGACGCTGCATAACGCCGAGAAAGAGCGGCGAGACGGGGGCTCCCGCGGGCGACGGTAAATCGCGTACAAAAGGCGACAACTCGGACCGTTCCTCGTACGGCTCCATCTGCGGCAGCACCGCGCGCGCATCGCGCACGAGCAAGGCCACAGCGGTGGACCCGTCGTTGCTGCCTTCATGCCGCCTCCGCGCCCTTCTTCGGCCGCTTATGTGTCCCGTCCTCGGCGCTTTGATCCACGGCCGCTGGTGCACGGCTCGAGAGAGACGCTTGTTTCATGAGGCATGCGCGTATTTATCTACGCGGGAGCGGGAGGGCGGCCTCGTAGCACTTTCTTTGAAGCCACCCGGCTTCAGTGTGCCACCAACCGCGCGGCCTGCCCGAAGACGGCCGTAAAGTTTCTCTGCATCAGTGGCCAGTCGAGCGTTTACTTTTTCCCCGAAATATGGGGCGTTCAAATGCACACACCCTGAGCGCTGTCCGCGCCCAGACACTGGTTCGTACGTGCAGACAGATAACATAACATTGTCTCTTAGCAGAGTTTCAAAGGCAGTTTGGACGGTGCCAGCGGCATCAATGGCGTATATCCTCGACCGACGGAAAAAGCTCGTGCTTTCCATTTCTCCGCTACAATTTCTCCAGTTCCTCCATCTCACTCCTAATCAAATTCTGGCTGGCCCGACGCAGGAGGTTGTGGAGTGCTCTGCTGATTGTGCTAATTGTTTAATGAAGGCCTACTCACCCGACTGAAACGAGATGTCAATTGATCACATGTTCGGTTGACTTTGCCGTTACGCACGGTATGACTTGCTATTAGTCAAACATGATGGCGAAAAACGAAAATGAAAAAGCCGTGTTTTGTGATTAAAAGTTGCACCTGGTTTTCACTCCATCGAAGGTTACATTCACCTCCGTGTCTCTACCCTTGTTTAGAAATCGAGCATAACTTCTTGCTGGGCGATTTGGTACATCTTATAATGACAGCCTGAAGGGAGCAAACACGTGCAATATACAGCGAAGAAAAATAGGAGAGAGACAAACTGTCTCCCCATTTTTTTGTCGCAGTACACTGCATGCATGTGCATGTTTTTGCGTCCTTCAGGCTGTCATCGTTTAGAAAAATCCTCGAAATCATGACCATGCAACTTTATGCCCGATATTTTTTACCCGACACAGCTTATGAGACGCACCAGTAGCAAGGTGGAATGCTGGGCTAGTTGGTATGGTTCCAGTGGTGTATGACAGAGCGACAGGCAAAACACGAAGAAAAGAAAACCTACAGAGCTCGTCCTGTGGCGTTCTTTTCTCTGTGTTTATTCTGTTACGCTGTCATATACCCATGGAACTCACCAGCACTTACACATGCTGTGCTCATCATTTGCAAACCTTCAATTCACTAAATCAAGTTGCCTGCCTGCGCGCGTTCATTGAAAGTCGCCCGTGAAGACATCAGAGTACACGAGAGGGACCGAGGAGGGTCGGGGCAAAACTTTATTTTCTTAACATCAGAATCCGTGAAAATATTCTTCATTGCATAATTTACCTTTTCAGTGCCAACTTCGGTTGCATAGCTTATCATTTTCCGAACTAACTGTCCGCGAAGGACAGCACTAACTGCCACCGCAGTTGCGCATGTCGCATGTCTAGTCAGCCTGCATTTCCTTCCGTAAATGATAACAGGCGGATCCTGCGCGCTATGTATAGTGATCCCACACACATAATAAAACTTTTTTATATATATAATTAGACTACTTGTTTCTTATTACTTTTTCTTTTTTGACACATGAGCGCTTCGAAGCATTGCTACAAATCCCAACGACTTCATTTATATGAATAGCGTTACATGAACGCTTCCACGCATATGACCCTGTGAAGCAAGTACAAAACAAGAAAGGCTAGAGCTCCGTGGGCTTAAGCTGGCTGCCGGTTGTTCTGCTGTCACTGTTACATCTAAGAGAATTTTGCTACATGTTCTCCGCTTGTTTCTCACGCTTTTCTATTCTTGTACCTCACACCTAATTGTTCCACCAGTTGACGTTTTTGTTTTTGTCTTCATTGCCGTTATGCGCACTTTCAAAATGGATCTCCTTTTTCACAAATAGGTGTTTCACGGTTATGTCTCCCAGAGACCTGCCCGTCAGGCGACTGAAATAGAGCTGACGTCATCGCTAATTACGCACATCTGAATCACCGTGCCAAGACCACGAGCATTCGTACTTTTCATTTTTTGTACATAAATGAGGTTGAGAGCTGGGCGAGTTGGTACGAATGCCCTGGTACAAACTCCACCACAAGGCGGGACACAACGTAATGTTACGATCGGCCTGCGGGGCCTGGCGATCTTCGGAGAAACGACCTCCGAACCCTTCCCAGCCCGCTGCGACAACTCGTGTTGTAAAGACAACAATGCGCCTCGTCAACAGCCCGACGGCGCCGGCATGTCTAGTCACGTTCGGCGGGCCGAGTATTGTTAGTTGATTCGCTGCCACCTTCACGGTTTGCTTGGAGCAAGAGAACTCCAGGAAGGGGATGTTTTGCGGTGATTTTCCACGGGCCCGAGCGGTCGTCATAGACAATGGACAAATGAGGCGGCCACTGAATGCGGCGTCAGCTCTGGGATCAAGAGGCGCCTGCTCGGGTCAAGACCTCTGTCTACGAGAACCCTCTCACTTGGGTGTGATCAGTGAAACCCAAAGTGCGGAAGTGAGTGTGTGAACCCTCCCCCTCAAAGGCGGGTCGGCTACGATGACTTTGGACGCTCCCATTGGTCGAAGGTTGAACGGCAGTTTTCCCTCACCTAGGGATCTAGGGAGGACAGAGTGTTTTTAAGCCGCCGTTTCCGGCTCTTCGGTGTGCATTCTCTTTCAGTCATGCTAGACTGATGAACTGTAACGTTCTCCACCCTTCATGTAGATATTGTAAATAAATCCCATATTCCTCGTTCTCGATGAAAACAAGTCCCTCCCTTCAACAACGTCCTCAGCGGGGATGAGTTGGACGATGGCATGGGCCAGCTACCATTTATTTCGTGCCCGACCCCAACCCTTACAGTACGAGCGAGAAAATGAACAGATGAGCGCAGTCTGCGCTCGTTTGATCCCCGTCTGGTCGCACAGTCTGTATACTTGATTTATGTCGAGGAGCCCTAAAAACGCTAACCCCATTGAGTTGGCCTACTTCCATGCTGATACCAGCGGTGGGCTTTTTTTAACGGACTCGTGTGTATACGTGGCAATGAGTGACGCCATATGACGACGGTGTCACCAGATGCGACAACGCTGGGCGAAACTGTCAGAACTGCTTTGGTTCTGTAACTGGTCACGCCTATACCGGTGGCGCAAATATCCGCAGGACGTCATCGCACAGTGAAAATCAGGCTAGCTAGATAGAGAGATATAGGTAGAAAGGGGGAAGCAAATGTAAGGATGCCAACCAGACGCCCATCTGGTTCATTACGCTATGCACGGGGAAGCGGGTTAAGGGAAAACAAACAACGAAAACACTGAACACATCGCTTCATCCGCAGCTGCACATCCAAACTCGGTTTCTCTCTCTCTCTCTACTTTCTTCCTTATCTTTCAGCTCCGTCTGCCCCGCTTTCCAGTGTACGGTAGTACAGTGGATTTTCCGTTCTGATTAGCCTCCCTGCCTTCACTTTTCTTTTCTCTCTCTATCTCTCTCTCTATAGCAGCTCATGGAGCTTTGACGACTTCAGGAACTGCAGTAATGCACATACTGCTTTTGGGCTATAGCAGCAAACTAGTTAACAGCAAATAAATCTTGGAGGCAAGATAGCCCCACAATGGCAGACCTTTCTTACTGCCATGGTTCCTTTCTTGATATTTCTTTCCAGTACCGTCCTCTCTCCAAACATTCCTGTAAGTTCTGCAGCTAGGCAAGGTATCGAAAGCTTCTGAGAGTGGCAGTCCAAGGGAGCGCAGAGTCTACTCTGTTCGGCTAGCAGCTTGCAAAGCTCATAGGCTGCACGATCAGTGCTCTCTGCTTTGACGGCGCCACCTTAAACTAGCAATGTCTCCGCTGACGCAAAAAACTGTTCTCAAAAATGCCTCTACGTCCGTGCGTGTGTACTATACGCGCGCTGGACGGTCTGTGCAGTGCCCGCGCCCCGTTCGCCGACCGCGCTCTCCGGACACCGAAGCCTTGTTGCACGACGGCGCGATTTCGGTGGCTGTGTGCGCTCCATTGTCGCACCTTGTTAGCAGTTTTGTCGACTCGCGCGCACGGCCCCGTGCGTTAGTGCGTGCGCGCGCGAGGCTCCGGCGGCATCCATAACCTCCGCGCGGCGCGCGGTCATCTATAAAGATGCTGCCTCGCCGAGGTTCAAAAGAGGAGAACTCGTTTTTCAAACTGGCGCTCCTGCCGCGCCGCTGTTTGTTGCTTTCCATCGCAGCCGATGAAAAATGATATTCCTACCGTCGAGCCGGGAGATAAATGCGGGTTCGTATAATGCAGCCCCGCAGAACGAGGCTGCCGCGCGCGATTCTTTTCGCCGTCGAGTTTGTTGGCGCGTTTTCCTTCTTTCCTTCTCATTGCTCCGCCGCCGCGTTTATAGCGTTAAGCCAGCCGAGTCATGATCGATGGCGGCGCCGTAAAGGACTCTTCTCGGCGACGCCGCCACCGTCTAGTGTACGCCGGATGCAATATGATTTTTCAAAAAAGTGCCGTTTCTTCTTTCGCCGTTCCGGAGTCTCGGCGGGAGCGCTCGCACGCGGGCTTCTCCCGCTGGCTGCCGGGCGGCGTCGACTAATGCTCGACGTCACTCAAAACACAGGGTCCGAATATCTCTCTGACATCTCGGCGGTGCCCTGTCACAAAAAGTTGCCGCCGATGTCGGCGTATATATCCTGTCATCCATAACGCGGCTCGCCTGCTGCCGCTCTTGCCGCTCTTCGTCTCGGGCGTCTTTGTTCTCTGGTTGCGCACCGGGTACGCCGAGGGGGGTCGGCCGCATTGTTCCGCGCGCGTCCGGCCGCTCCCGTGTAGCGCGGCCGATGGGCCGCCGCTGGGCCCACGGCGCGCAACACGCTCGGCACATGGCGCCGACCGCTAAGGAAATCAGCCATTTAGAGCAAGCTTGCTTAGATGTGCTCAGTACATTATTGGGACGCTCTTACAATGAAACAAAGGCAGCCGGTGATGAACGGTATACTGAGCCAATCATTACATTAACATTCTCAAATATCATTTACGTCGCCCTTTACATTGTGCAGGGCTCCGGAAAATAATGCCGAGGTGAAAAACGTGTGGTTGTGTTACGGGGTCCCGCAGGGAGACTTGCATCTACACGCGATGCAGCGCGCCACGACCCTTATAGCATCTGTCACACGGTCCGAATCTCTGCAAGTAGCGGAGCTACGATTTAAGTGTTCTGTGTTGAACGCGGTCTGGACCAGTGTCCGATGATTCCCTCTTCCGACAAGAGCTGATCGTCCAGTTTGTCGAGCGTAGTCTGGATAGTTTTTCTGGCCACACTGTAGCAACGACAGTCACATGCAGAGAATATATCCTCTGCGTGTGAAAGATCAGGCCGCTCACATCCGTAGTTGTCGCAAGCGAGGAAGTCAGTCCTTCCGATGTGGAGGGAATAGGTATTCGTCAATGGCAGGCCGAGCCACAGGCGGCACAGAAGTGTTTCTTTAGTACGTATAGTATCCCCTGTGGAAGATGGAGTTGCAGTCGTGGACCCACGCTGTGGAGGCAGGTGTTAGTAAGTTCGTTGCAGCTCCCGTCGGCGAAAGGTGTTGCAGAGCTCCTTCGATGTAAACTGCTATATTGCGCATATCTATAGACCTGCCCCAGTAACGTAGTGACTAGTTTCTACAACCGGCTGTGACCATGGTAGCCGTATCTCTATATTGTGGCCAAATGCATTTGCTCTGGTGAAGTTCTATTTAAATGCACGTTAAGGATACTTATAAGTTGGATATTGATCCGGAAACTTTCACAACGCTTTTCATAGGCCATGCACTTTGCAGCTTTGGGACGCAAAATGTCATACATAGATCGCGCATGGAAACCATTACGGAGGACAATCCCCGCGGTAGGCACACACCGTTCCTCTGCTGCTCGTGTTCGTGCACTTTTCGATGTCGTTACGTTTCTCTTCCGACACCGTCGTCCCCTGTCACCTACACATCCTCAATAAATGGAACGAAATGCTCGTCGAGTTGTCATAACAAAGTATGATAGACGCGCGCGTCTTCATCCTCCGTTGGTCTTCACAGGGGCACGGCGACGTTAACGACGCGCCTCCGCTTCAGCTGTCATCCCCAGCTAGGACGGCAGTCTTCCCAGCTGCGTTCCCTAATTGCCTCCGACGTCAGAATGGAAACGGGCGCTTCCGCGAGCCGGCTGTGCAGCTGCGATTTTACGGCCCCACTCGTCGCTCTCCCCACGGCACCGTCCACGCATTTTGCCCACGCTTCTTCCGCCACAAGCCAACACTGCTAGCGCCGTAATTCATTCGAACAGCAACATTGCTTGCGGCGTCGCTGCCCTGCGCACGAGCACAAGGCACTACATGTCAGAAGCGTTTAACACTAACAGAATGGATCGGTGCTCACAAAGTGTTTATTGCTATTTAGTTATATTTGCTCACTCTCCCACCAGCAGCAGTGCGCGGTATTCTTTGGGAGCAGAAGTCACAGCTCTCACCTTTTGGCAGTGACAAGAGAAAAAAAGAAAGAATAAAGATTAAATTATTATTATTATTATTATTATTATTATTATTATTATTATTATTATTATTATTATTATTATTATTATTATTATTATCTCTTTTATTATGTCTAAAAAAGCTCATACATTCATCAGGCCTGCAAAACCACATTGAGCTTGGCTGACAGCGTGACAGGCAGCATACAAACTGTTACAATATCAAGGGGAAAAAAAGAGATAGAGAAAAGGAAATAAAGAAATACAGGGAAGCGATAAATGTATACACATACATTGATACACATATTATACGCATTTATATTACATGTACGTATATGCACACATACAGGTTCGAGAAGCGCATCTGGCGGGTACAGTTATCACCATGGCACATGATTAGTTTGCATGGCACAGTAAAAATGAGTGCATGATTATAAACAGAATGAGTTAAAGAAAAACGGAAATGCTCCATGAAACCTTTGCGGAAATAAACTGTCTCGTCACATTTTTGACCAAAGCCACTCTTTAAGCATAACGGTAAGTGAGGTCTATTTCTTTATATATTATAACCGCTCAAATCCGCACGTTTTAGTGCTTTCTTGAGCTTGTATTCTGATGTGGACTGCAGCAGGTTACAAGGTAAGTAATTAAACAACGCAGGAACATAGTATTCGCGCATTCTTTTGTGGTATTTTGTTGCACAACGAGGTATTTGATAACGCTATTTTGGTCTAAGGCTAAGGGGAGTTACATAAGGTACTTTAAAACGATTGTCCCAGAAATGTCTCAGGGCTATTGTATGCAGTAAAACCGAAGAAAAATCTGGCATTGATAATTCCTTAAAAATGTCGGTGTTGCCCTGAAGACACAAGTCATAACCAATAACTTTTAAAAGAGAGCACATTAGTGAGTTAATTCTTTTTTGCCAACGAAGAGCGCAATGTTCGTCGGCAGTAATTCCGTATCGGACAACACTGTAGCACAACGCATGCGCGATGGTTTTCCTGACTGATGTCGGCATGAGGTGACGGATTTCATAAAGTAAGCAAAGCACTGAGCGAATCCTTTGACAGACATAAGAAACATGCGAATTCCATGATAGATCGCTGTCAAAACGCAAACCGACATATTTTACGGATGATGTGTAGTCGATAGGATCGCAAGAACATGGACTGCGATGTAATTTATGTAATATTAGTTCCTTATAGTCAAGTGTACTCTCTGAAGAAATGAAGAAATATTCTGGCGATTAGCGAAGAACATGCCTGATTTGCGGTGCTAAATTTTTTTTTTTTTCACTCTGCCACTTAACGTATGCCTGAACACATTCTGCAAGAGTGTTCAAGATTCAGAGCGCACAAACTTCGGCATTGCAAAACATGTCACCAGCATAAATGTGAACTAGACACAAGGATCCAATAGACACAGACACCACAATTGCTGTCACCAGTCTTTGAAGTGTGCGTGTCACTCTTGTGCATAATTCCGATTCGCGCTGGGGACATGTCTTGCAGTACAAGCAACAAATTAGTCTGGCTAACATAATCAGTGATAATAACGGCGAGTAGCCATTTCGTGACGTACGCATGGGTGGAGCAGGTCTTGTAATAGTTTCCTGCGGAGAACATGGCGCACGCGGTGAATAGTTTGCTCGGCGGTATGACCAAATAGTTTATACAAAGACAGCTTACTTAACAAAGAGAGCAAATGAACGAACTCCGAAGTGCTTTAAAAAGTGGCCTAAAAAAATTTTGTCGGGACTATGTCAACTATCTAGAAGAGTGTCAAATAAAGGTTTATTCATACTGTGGCAGGTCAGTAACATCCAGACGTTTAAGTTTGAAGACGTATGAAGCGTATACATGTATAAAATGAACACAAGATCACTCAGCACCGTTCGCGCATATAGTTACGATACGGTAGATTCGGAAAACATGTCGCAGTGTTATAACAGAATAATATCTACTACGAGGTGTAACCGGTAGGAACGTGCATTAGTCGGAGGGCGGATGCCGGCGTCATTGTAATATTAACTAGAACAGCATTACACTGAAGCTCCTAGCCAGCATGAGCATTGAAATGCTGAGAAGTATGGCATTCCAGCAGCTGATTGACGGCTTAGGCGACATATAGTGTAAGAGTAGGATTGAACATTACTATGCAGGCGACAAATGTAGTCTTGAATAGTTTGGCAAGAGAAATATAATGATTAACTGGCAGTCAGCCTTCATAATCTGCGAAAGAGTGCATTTATCTAGGGAAATTACTCACAGCTAGAGAACCTGATCATCAGAAGCAAATTTACATGAATAAAGGTAGAGTGGAGCGCATACGGCTGGCATTACCAAACCATGACCAGAAGTTTACCGCCATTATTGAAGAGAAAAGTGTATACTCATTGCATTCTACCAGTACTAACATATGGAGCAGAAACTTGAATTCTGGGTTTTCCGTACCAAAACCATGATCTGATTATGAGGCGCGTCGTAGTGGGGGGACTCCAAATTAATTTTAACCCCTTGGTGTACTTTACCACAGTACACAAGCATTTTTGCATTTGGTCCACACTGAAACCCGGCCGCCGTGGCCGGGATTAGATCCCGCGTTATCGTGCTTAGCAGCGCAACGCCATAGCCGCTAAGGCACCACGGCGGGAAAGCAGAAACTTGGAGATTGACTAAGAAGCTCCAGACGAAGTTAAGGTTCACGCAATGAGTAATGGAACACAAGATGTTAAGTGTAACACTAAGAGACAGGACTACAGCGGTATGGAGTGAGAGCAAACGAGTGTAGCCGATACTCTATATAGTTGATATTCAGAGGGGCAAATGGAGCTGGACAGGCTATCTAAGGCGCATGGCGGATAACTGGTGGTTTAGTAGAGTTACATCATGGGCACCAAGAGAAGGGAAGCGCAGCCCAGGACTGCAGATAATTGGACGGTGTGATCAAATTAGGAAATTGGCAGTCGAGATGGGGTCAACGAGTGCAAGACAGAGGTACGTAACTAGAGATCGCTGGAACAGGCCTTCGTCCTGCAGCGAACATAAAAATGGTGATTATAGTGATGATTATGATGATGATGATGATGATGATGATGATGATGGTGGTGGTGGTGGTGGTGGTGGTGGTGGTGGTGGTGGTGGTGGTTACAACAACATTCTGCAGGTCCATGGCCGCGTCCTCACTGCTATAGATCAATATCTACACTCTACCGATTCGCGATGTAACTTACTTTATGAGGTAATTAGGTAGTTGTAACTTAATTAAACGATCCCATTACAATGTTTTATTCATGGACTCATTTCTGCACGTTCTGCACACTTGTGTGTGTATACTAAAGGGTGATAAGTATTCAAGTTCAATTTCAACTTCTCAAACTAGCCAGCGCCAGCACTGTAGTATTCCTCTTCGGAGACATGCTGCAGAAAGACGGCGTTTATCAGGCGCGTGGTAATTGGCGGGGTTCGTCCTGAGATCGTGCAGATGCGGTTCCCAGGACTCTTACAAGAATTTCCTCAAAATGGCGTGTTAAAATTAAATCGTTCAAGACCTGCAGCTCTCGTCATGAAGATGCGGACGACGGCATGGCCCGCTTAATCCTCGTGTGACGCCCCAGTCATAGAGTAACATAGTCAACGACAAGAGTGGACACTCGAGCCGTTTCGCGGCCGAGCTATGGAGCTTCGCCGATTCCGCTAGGTGGCAGAGCACATCATGAAAAATTAGGCGACGCGCTACATAGAGGTACCCTAAGAAAAATGTGGCTGCGGCTGCGGCTAGCAGCTTGACAGGCGGCACGACCCGACACGTGCGAATCCTAGTCGGGCCCCGTTTCCGGGCTCGCGGTTCCGTAAAGTGCGCCCGAGAGTCGTTGTTAGGTTCTTCTGCCAGCGTCTGGCACTACTGCTTCGTCGTCGTTTCATGGTAAGACCACAGGAATTTCTTTTGCACGTTGTTAAAGACTTATCTTCGTATTTCCTTATGTCCCTGGTAGCCGCATGAACGACTGATGGCGGCCTTGAAGCCATAAAGCTGCGAGGCACGTTCGCAACAATGACGAAGGTAGAAAATAAAATAAAATGATTCCTGAAGAAATGTGGCCTATGAACACATGCCGTTCGGTGCAGAGAGCTTTAGGTTACGCGCAGGGGATTCTGAAAAAGTATCGTGCTCCACTTTTGCAAAAGAAATGTAGCTATTTCTAAAGCGGTACGCGTGCAATATTTGCATTACGGCAATAATGCGTGCTTTCTCAGCCTCTGTAGCAGGCTATGTGCGCTAGAGCGTGGTTAGCTGTTTTGCATTTAGCTGAAAATACGTGTTCTCATTTTTAAATTGTGTATGGAGTCCTTAACGTAAAAAGTTTCTTTTTATTAGCATTTATAACGGTGCTTCCTTGACTTTTGATAAGAAAAATATGCATTACGCGAAGGAACTCAGTATCTCCATTGTAAAGCTTTGAAGGCTTCAGTATTGCTTACACGAAGGAACGTATCTACATTCAATGGCTTTGAAGTTTCCAGTATTGCTTACCTTCTGGCTGTCATGCTACGTATTGCAGGAATCTCCACTGTTTCCTCAAAATATACTTTAAAGCCAAACGATCATGCGTATTCAAGGGCGAATTTCCAAGTATCAGAAGACGTTTTCAAGGCCCCGAAGATAGCAGGTGAAGACCGCCCACAGTCGAAGTGCTTAATTGAGTAAGATGTCAATATCTTGCAGCTGTTTAATGATTGACGCACTGGCTTACACATTCGATATGAGGTGGTTGGTGTGTGCCCAATTATTTTTGTAGCCATTTTATTTTGGCATGCAACCATTTACATAATTTTACTACCTTATTTCACCCTCCTTCGCAGAAGTACAAGAAAAAGCGTCATATTTTTTTCTTCTAAAACAATCCCATTTTGAGCAAATTAATTGCTGGCGTGTGTGTCTATCATTCTCTGGACAGTTGCTACACGTCTTGAATGTGTTTTGCTTGTGTGAAATCATTGCCATCACGCCATTACTTTCCGGCTATTCTGCATTACTTGCATTTCGCAGTTTCATCCTGTTTTCATGTCTGCCACTTTTCTCAGTCTTGCCGCAATAAATTGTCTGCTATTTTCGTCTTCTTGGTTGTGCAGCAAGTTGATTTATATTAAAGGAACATAGCATACTTATTTATGATACTCCTTTTGGTGTGAGTTACTAGAAGTACAATATCACAAACGATAAAGTTCTACTTCAACAGTAGGCATGATTGCGGTGCTAAGTTACTGCTTCAAACAGCAAATATGAATTTAAATAAACTAACGTAAAGTGAAACACCTTTGCGCACTAGTCGTCGCAACATTAAAGAGTGGCAGAAGCGCCTGCATGAAATCACTCGATTTATGCAACGTTATGAGTCACAAAAAAAAAAGAAGAAGAAGAAGCGAAACTGAAACCATATCCTCCGAGATTCGGCTGCGTGCGGCGACCATCTTGGAGGTTGGTGCGTTTTGCCGATTCCGCTAAGTGCGCTGAGTGAGAGCCAAAATCGGCCGCAGGCATCTACGCGAGTGTCCACTATTTACGGTTACTATATTACTCTATGCCCCAGCTCCCAGCAGCGTAGGCCGGATACGCGTTTTGACACGCACCGACGGAGTTGGATGGCGACCGTTAAGGTGACGCCCGATTCTGAGCCGCGGTCTCCGAATCCTACACCGGAGAGTAGGTCCCGTCTGCAAATATCACCGCAGCGGTGATGCGTAGGAATCGAAAGCATTCTTTAAAGCTTGTCGCACTGGTGGTGCACAAACATTTGAAGACAGTCAACTTCTGCACTCGTTAAGCTCATCGCATACCATGTTGAGGTAACAGAGCTGCAAAATTTTGTCTCTGATCCCGTCCTTCAGGGCAATCTACATGGATACACCTGAACTTCATCATGTAATTCGTGCACTACGTACTCTGAGTTATGTAACGGCATGCGTATGGGTCGAGGGACATGGGAAATGGCATTAAAACACTTTTTTGACTGGGAGGGAGCCTACAAAAGGAGATGTAAGTCTATTTGAAGCTCTCATCTTTTAACGACGAAGCGCGCAGTGTGAAGGTGCTTTGAAGCCTAGGAGCGGCAAACAAAACCGCCAGCTCGACAGGTTCGCTATTACGGAGTCACTGCTTCCAGCAAAGCAAGCGCGATAGCCAGTGCGCGTGACCGGTGGCTTGCAAAGCACGTAACCCATAGGCGGCGCGGGAGGAAGCCGCCCAATGCGAGCGTGTTCTTCCGGACTGGAGTCAGCGCGCTGTCGGCGCCGTAGGTCGGAGGCCAGCCAGCGCAGCCTTCTGGCGTCCATCGGAAGGAGCTGTCGCTGCCACTCGTTCCGCGCTCGCCTGCCCGCTTCCGCCACCGGCGGGCCGCCAGGAGCACCTGACGGCGCCGAGGCGCAGCCTGCGAGAGGCAGACTGCACACAACTTAGTCGCGCCGGGCTTTGCAACTCAGGGTTTGATCGGCGCCTAGCTGGTCGGCATCGCTGCGCGCAGTTCCACGCACGGCTACTCTGAAGTAACTGTCCTTAACGAAGATGAAGCCTTCACAAAATGAAGAATGCAAATCATTACCAGAGAGGCAGGCATTTAACTCTGACAAACTCACGTGAAGTGCTGTTTTACAACGGCAGCAAAGAAACGGGATAGCGGGCCACGTCATGGCGTGCTGGGCACTTTCCTCTAAATTACGGCTTAAGACGAAAGGTGTGAGGATGCATGTGCTACACGCATGTTTTGCAGGGCGCAGGCGTGCACGATGCAATCCAATGTAGATTGTATGAAGGTTGGCGCTCACACATTCTCGAAAATGTTTAATTCGCTATCGACGCACGTAGTGCATACGTACGCGGAGTCTTCGTGAAAAATTTCGCAGCCGCGTCATTAGAGCTTAAGTCTGCCACTGGCCTCTGTTGCAAGGCTTTTGTAGGCTTCTTGTCGCTCCGAAATTAGTACAGCTACGCGTATACTTTTTTCAGATTCTCAATCTCTGGAGCTTCGAAGCAACAACAGTTTTTTTTTTTTAATGTCCCAGTATGCGGCCCAAAGACAGCACCGGGCGCGCAGCACAACGCCCATTAAACGGGCTTGCGGAGAATGACATGAGTTGCTTTTCTCCTTACGCCACCCCTTTATTTCGCAGTGGATACAAAAATTTTGGCGGCAGGCGCGTCGGTTCCTTCATGCGCCCTGTCTAGATGCGCGCGCGACGTCGCACACTACCATCAAGGGAGGCGCCCATTTTGCATAACTGGACAATATGCAGTTGCATAATTTAAACACTGGAACTGCGCGACCACCTGTAGGTTTCACTCGCCGGCAAGTGCGCCCTGCGACGAGTCTCCATCCGGAGAAGCCCACCGGCGCGGGTGGCCCGCGGAGTGCAGGCCGCAGCGTCTACTCCTGGATGATGATGGTCGACGACGACCTCTTGGGTGCCTCGATGACCTCCACCCATGTCGAGGACGGCGACCTGCACGTCTCGGTGACGACGCGCACGTTGGGCTGGGCGAGGGCGGCCTCTCCTCCGTCACGATGCACACGTCGGGCGTCCGCGGCCGTGGTGGCAGGGACGTCGTGACGATGCACACATTCGGCGACCGGGCGGGCCTCCGCGGCTGCTCGCCCTCACTCACCACATAGACGGTGGCGGGAGACGACGAGCGCTTGCCGCTTGCGACGCAGAAGCCGGACGCCCGAGACTTTTCGTTCACGATGCAGACGCTGGCTGAAGGCGCCCTCCGCGTCTCGTTCACGATGCACACGGTCGGCGAGGGAGGCCGCGGCTCGGTACCGCTCACGATGCACACGCTCGGCGACGGGGAACGCGCCGGGCACGAGCCGCCCTCCGTTGTCACTACCGTGGTAGACGAGCTGCAGCGAGACATCCTGCCTTCGACAGTGACCAGGAGAGGCACAGCGTCTATGCCCTCTGGCTACGTCGGTGGTGGCGGCAGCCGACTGTTGGTACTCGGGCGCAGTGAGGACAGGCGCCGAGCAGCGACGTCGAACATGCCGCCGCCTTCTGAGACGGTGCCTGGCGCCGGTGGAATGCGCAAGCTGCGCGTGAGCCCGCAGGTGCGAGCCCGACTACTCAGCTTCTTCCTCTTCGGCCACCCGTGGCATGCACACGCGGCGCCCGACGCGCGCAGATTTTTGGCATGGGCTCGCATGCATATATATACAGGTTGTCCCACATAACGCGAGTTGAACCGAATACATCATGTTGGCACTGGCCTAGAGTTACTCAGGCTATCTTTATTTTCACCTTATCTAACGGGTTAGTTATGTTTAATTACCCACTTTTTAAGTATTGGCTGCAGACCCCAAGTGTGATACGCAAAGTTGTAGAGGACCTTGAGAAACCTCTCAATAAATCGTTTCCAACACGATATATCACACGTGGTCCTTTTCTCCGCGTTCCAAAGAAAGCCCGCGAAATATGAAAAAAAGAAATACCACGTGACGGGGCTCTTGCGCACTGTTATTGTGCTGCTCTCAAGTGTGTGATGGAAGAACAAGGGCGGCTGCAGCGAGACTGGGCCGCGACAGGGCGTTATGCCTGGTGTAGGTATCTGGACATGCGGCTCTTATCGCACGACGGTGCAATGTGATGTGAATTTAATGTGAACCGTCGAAAGCGAGTTGAGTTTCAATAGTCTATATTCAGTGGCACTTTTGCCAGCATGCGGGGCGGTGTTTCTATACGGTGCGTTTGATGCAGAGCGTATAACCATCTTCGGTCTCACAAAGGAAGCCCTTGAGCTGCTTCCTGATCCACAAATGAATGAGTCGAAGCTCTCTATGACGGTATTACGATATAGAAAAGTTGCTCACGAAGGGGGTTGACCGGGGTATGGGTGGGAGGGTGTATATGACTCCATCGATAAACGCTGTCAGACGCTGCGCTCATGCTGCGTGCTGAAACGTAATGAGAACAGCACGCGTGTGTGGCCAGCTGACGACTGTCTGCACAAGATAACTCGGCATATCAGTTAGTTTTCGTTCTTTGGGCGTTTCGACCGTCTACAGCACGCGTAAAGGCGTTATTTAAATGCGGAAATACAAGGCGTCTCATTCAAAGCCGTTTGTATGCGCGTTTCGTCGGGTACACGGGAGCCTCAAGTTGAGTGATGCAACGTCTGCGTACAGAAATGATAATCGGGGATTAAGCGCAACGTGCCGTCACGCTGGCCGTCTAAGCACCTTGACGCTGGAAACTTATACAAATCGCGGAATAGTCAGTCCTATCTACGTTCCGCCTGGTTTATTCCATTGGTCTCGCGTGCACGCACCCAACCGGCTTTATAGGGAAGTGAACGATCTGCAACTGATAGCGAATATACGGTGGCGGATACCTTTCCATACTATATTGTCTCCCAGCAGGCTAACCTCGATAACGTATTCCTCTCGCGTACGTACTCCACTTATGGTCTATACGTGTGCAGGCTACTGCGCACGCGATTGGCTTCTTTTTTCTTTTTTTTTACTCTGGCTTGGCCACCGTGGGTTGCGTCCAAACAGGTACCGCTTTGTACAGCTGCACCTGCAGTGGCACCATATAGAAAGAATCGACAAGCCAGAGCGCTCGCATATCTGGATAGCTCGGTAAATAATGGTTCACAATGCTCGCTTCTTAAATACGTGCTCCATGAAGGCCGCTATACGTGCAGAACACGCAGGCAAGGATATGCTCATATTGCAAAAGCTCAGATTTCGAAGAATAAGACCCGTTTGCTAAATGAAATACGCTTCAGACATGCCCGAAAACCATTGCTTGCCTGCCAGAAAAGCACTGCTGATTCCGGAAAATGACAGAATTTACTGATTTACTGGGCAAACCATCATATATATATTTGCAAACAGAATGTTCGGTAGATCCGGTATACACTACATTTTAGAAAGGAGCCCAGTTACGAAAGACGCATGTTCACATGTTTACTTGCTTACGTTTAGGCCAGGACACGGGCTTCGTCAGAATGAAAAAAAAAAGTACTTACCTAAATAAAAGCTTTTACTCTGCCGAAGGCCCAGCCATGGCCGAAACGTAAGCAAATAAACATGTCTTTTTCGCAAGTGTGCTCCTTCAATATAGAGAGACATACACAGGGTGCGGCAAATGTTTTCGCAATATTCAAAAATCAATTGTAAAGAAAAGCCTGCCTTGATTATTTCGTACTGTTATTAAATTGCTGTTTTTATACGTGTTTTCTTTTTCCCACTCCTCTTATGCGAATGCATATTTTTGCTCTTAGATGGCTTAGAAGATGCAAGGATCTGCTCAAACACTTCGGCAATACGGTACGGCATTTTCTCCACAGAAAAGAAATACGGCATTTTCTTCACAGACGAGACAGGGTTCAATATCGAGCGGTTTGTAAACCGCCAAAATGATAGGGTATCGATAGGAAGCCTAAAGAAAAAAAATAACTAACGTCAGTAGAAGCGTTGCTTCGAGAGTTTCTCACCCTCAATCAGTTATAGTTTTCGGGGCCATCACTTCTGATGTGAAGGTGTCACTGGTTTTCTTGGAGAAGATGTCCTGAAGAAGGAGGTGCTGCCTTGGGCCGAATCACACGGCGGCAACTGTCAGTGGACGTATCAGCAGGATTCTGCACCTGGTCACAAGGCGATGGCGATGCAATAATAGCGCACGGAAACCTTCACTGCGAAGGAAGGCCCCTAAACTACCCGGATGTGAACCCTCCTTGCTATTTAGTCTGATGTATGTTTAAAAGCACAGGCTATTCTGCTTACCTCAATTTGGGTTTTTGTCGGGCATCGGAAAAAGCACCGAGTGAATCATACGAAGACTACATCCGTACCGCCATCGACGCATATCCGAAGTGGCACAAAGCTTGCATTCGCGCAACAGGTGGTGTTTTCAAAAAGTAGATTTAGATTTATATACGTAAATACATGACACATTAAGTTAATATTAAAGAATAATTTGATCACAGTGCATCATAACCACATTTATGGCTGTTTATGTTTTAGTGCGAAAGCTTTTGCAGCCCCCTGTATATACAAGGTGTCCCAGTTATCATGCATCGCGTCTTTTTTTAAAAATAGGGGCAATTCTACGCGAAGTTAACCAAGCGCATATTGTTCACAGTCAAATACAGTATCCGCCAGTAATTTTGTTGTTGATGCCATTCAATTTCTTAATTAATTGCAAATAGATAATCTTTTAATTGCTGCTCCGAATGGCGTGCTGCCAATGAATTTGTAAAAAATTTAAAGAAACTTACAGCTTGCAGGTTTTCAGCCAAGTACTTCTTGCCCGTTTATTCTTTTCTGTTGGCAAAGAAAGCTCGTCAAAATTAAAAATATAGCGTGACTAACCGTCCACCCGCATCAAAAAGCCGCGCCCTCAAACACGCCCCATAGGAGTTAGTAAGCGCGCTCTTTCCACGACGCATCAACCACTAGTTATCGGCGCTCTTTCCTGAGGCATCCTTTTTCAGCTGGAAAAATTAACCGCTTAGTCGTGAGAAGCTGCGTGAGGAACTGCTTGAGAAGTTCAGATAATGACTTAGTATACCATGGGCTGTTGAAGTGTAGTAACTTTAAAAGTCGCATTCGCATTGACGGAGCTGAAGTGCTATGTTTGAGGGGCTTTCATGATATCGGTATGTCCTACAAGCTGAAAATTCGCGAGTAATTATAGGTAAGCGCAATGAATTCAGCAAACCGGGCGTTTGCGCGCGTCGGAAAGTCTGGAACTAGCTGGCGCATAAATGAGAGGAGTGAAAGCGGAGCTGACCAGCGCCGGCCACTGGAGCTCCAGTTCCTATAGTTGCACTTCGCCAGCCCTGATTTTGTGTCGCCTAATATTCACTCCATTTGGTTCATGAGGTCATCTATTGAAAGCGTAATGTCTTCCCATAGAATAAGCACGGAATAATCGTTCTCAGAGATCTTAATAAATGTGACATCGATTGAAACTTGCTCAGTGCTTCTCATTACAATCATTACATAAAGAACAAGTGCTGCCTGTTTCACATTCAGGCCTTGAATTCCATTATGTAGCATAACTTGATCACCAATTGCTGTGGTAACGCCTTAGACATTTGCCTGTCAAATGCTCATGTTGTAGATGTCTCACGTTCTTGTATCCCAACAAGTTTCATCCGTCACTAAAGATGACGGCCTCTATGTTGACCCAGGAGCATAGCTCCTCCAGGGGTATCAATGAATCGCCTCGCTTTGCTTTCAAGCGTGGTGACTATACATTGGTTTATACGGTGTCTCGTTCACCATCGATCAAGTAGTGTCTGGTTACCAATAAAGCCGATGTTGATGACCGATTTCACGGAACTTCTTTTGAGCAGAATGCGCTAATGCATTCCTTAATACAGGCCTAAACAACCTGAATATCTTAATTGCTTCTCATCTGAACTTACGTATAACTGCCTTGAGGCATAAATGTAGTGCGCAGCGAAAAGCTAGACTGGTGCTTGTGTGTCCAACGGGCGTTCTTTTGTCCTCGTGTTTCTCTGCGCTGAATTCCCTTTGGTTCACTACGGGCTTATGCTTCACAACACAGTAGTCCTAGAAAACGTCAAATTGCGCTCACAAAAAAGCGTGCTGTGTAGTTTGTTTGTTTTTCTTGTTTTTCCAAAACCGATCTGAATGTGTTTTAGCGCTGCAAGTTCTGCACCTTCACTAAGTACGTTCGCAACCGTGGTAGCAAATTAATTTATCAAAACTAATTTTAATAAATTTTATGGTGAGATTTATAACGCAGCACGTGCGCACTCAGACAGATCGACTGTAGAAATGCTTATATATCGGAGCTGCTGCTCTGGTTCACGCTCATCTAAACGCACCGCTTCCGTTTCTCGGACAAATCAGTACTCCACGAAGCTTTCAGAAAGGACAGAAGCGCATGCAGTATGTCACCTTCATAAAGATCATGCAATTGTCATCACCCAGTTAACATACTACGAGGCGCATACCAAAGAATTTCGTTCTCCTTTCACGAGCGCCGACAACTACAAAATTTGCGGGAATAATGTAGTCCAATTTCTTGATATTAAAGATCCCCTGGTGGTCAAAATTAATGAAGAATCCCCACTACGGCGTGCCTAATAATCAAGTCGTGGTTTTGGCACGTAAAACCTGAGAATTCAATTCAATTCAATTTAGGTCAAAATTTGAATGTCATGCAACGCTTAGGCTTATGCTCGACACAGTTCGCAATCATGCCGAGATGCAAACCCAAATTCAGGTGGCTGAGCACTGTGGGACGTCGATGCAGCGATGTCACGAAGACGAAAGTGACGTTTCATACTTGTAACTGCAAGAATAGTGAAGAGAGAGGGGGGTGTATGTAGAGAGAAGGACACATAATGCCGGTGTCACACGTACACTTCTAATTCACGGGGGCCGCCGATCCCAATTATGCGCGATTCGAATCCGTGTGCTGCTACAGGGTCCCTCATGGTCACTGTCGGATAGTGATCGCGATCATGTTTCTTGGTTGCTTGAACTGTCCACTTTTCCTTCGAGACCTCGGTAACCTTTCCGAACGGCACAAGTGCTACACGCACATCTTTGTCGGCCACATTGAACAGAAGCCAGTGAAGCTTCAGCCGCGCGTCCTGGTTTTTCGGATTGATAACCAAACTATGTTGGCCCTTCACATTCATTTCACCCAAAGCCAAATCTGTCTTCTTCCCTTCCGTGCTGTTGAAGGTCACAGCCCATACGCGGCTCATCTGATATGACCCCAACGCTATCACTTCAGGTAGTAATGCCAGACGCGCCAACGTGTCCCGGAAATGTTCGACTCGGTGAGGCCTCGACCAGATATCCGCGTGCAAGAATAAAGTATTCAAAATACTACGACCTGTTGGCAGCGTTGGCAAAAAAAAAAAAAAATCGTATCCCTCGGCATCCATTCCGTCGATCCTGTCCCCGCGGCTGCTGTTAGCCGCAACCACCACTCCTTGGGAGCACAGGAAACGCACGTCCGTCCACTTCGGTAGCCAAGACGCGTGTGAAGCGGAAGCAGAAATAAACGCCCGGCCTGTTAGCGAATACTTCATCGAAAGCATGTGTTATTTTAAGGAAGTGTGTAATTTGCAAAAAGAAAAACCAACCTGGCTCAGTGTGTTGGCTCAGCTTGCGAACTTCAAGCGTTTTTAGCCTCCGTGTAAGCCAACCAATGGCACAGCCTTTTGTCGTGACTGTCATGTATTGTAAAAATGTCTTGTTTTGTATGTTGCCATTTCGGTAATAAAAAAAAAGCTATGTGCCATTTGTACAGAGCACCATCATCATAATCATCATCATCGTGCAAATGCAACACGCCATGTTCGCCGGCCTCCTCGACCGAAAAATAAGACCGTGCTATTGATGACGTGGACAATCGCAACATTCCATGTTCGCTGGCCTCAAGAGCAGCAAAGGACACGCATGCTGTAGCCGATAGCACCCCCACTTCGGCTGCCACCATCAATATTCCTGTTCGCACCGAGGTTTTAAACATCGCTAAGGCACCTGACCCTATGATTTCTAGGCTCGATACAATCCCGAAATCTTCTGTGGCTTCACCCTCCTAAATTGAGTCGCTTATAAAACAACGCCGCATCCGATTTGTGGCTCTTCTACAAAAGCCATTGCGCCGTTGCGTCTGAATGAGCCTTCCCCTGCCGTATACATATAGTTGTTGGTGGCGATGACATCGATCACGCAGCCCAACCGCTACCGACATCATCATCATCATCAGTAGCAGCAGCAGCAGCACAACAAGAAGTGTTCTTTCGGCTGCGAAACCGAATGGATTTGCCTGTCTAAAATGCGAATTTGCTGCAAAGCGCAGAACTTCAGTGTGTGCACACGTACTTTATCTGCATCTCCAAGCAGGAGCTGAGAAAGACGACGCTACTATGAGACGTTGGAAATGTCTCCGTAGCTCACGCTGCCATGACTGCATCAGCGGAGTCAATCGATTGACCCGAAGGCAGTGCCCGAAGGGCAACACGGAGCTTTGTGACAGTTGTGGGTCTACGGTCTCGCAGGAGTACCGACCACCGCGGGTTCAAGCTTAGCGAGCCACAGGGCCGCGTCAGCCGTCAGGCTCTAGCGCCTGATTGGAACTGATTGGAACTCACGGGGAGTTGCGACGTCTAGTCCAGCATTCTTCGCTTGACTGGACGTGGCGACGCGACGCGTCGTCAAGCAAATTAGACCGTGCCCATGTATGTGCCAGGCAATTTAGCTCAATGTGTATCACAATGTGATGTGATGACTTTACCTTCATCTTCTGTTTTTATTGCCGATCACAGACCAATTATCCTTGTAGTTTGCTTCCCTCCTTCCTCATCAGTAAAACATTGGCGCCTCGACATCCGCGTTCTACATGACGCGCTCTTGTTTGTCAGGAGTCTTGCGCGCCTGTGTTTGTGGATCTGACCCAGAGCCATGGGACGCGCTCAAGGTGCAGCGGCGTCTGCATTGTTCAGTTGAAGGACGTGCACTCAGACGACGTATATATGTCAGAAGAACTGGCGGATACTTTCACGAAGCTCCGTGTTGCACTTCGGGTCAATGGATTGACTCCGCTCATGCAGTCATGGCAGCGTGAGCTACGGAGACATTTCCAACGTCCCATAGCAGCGTCGTCTTTGTCAGCTGCTGCTCGGAGATGCAGTCGTAATCCGTGTGCGCACCGTGAAGTTCTGCGCTTTGCAAGAAACTCGCTTTTTAAATAGCCGAATCCATTCGGTTCTGTGGCCTGTTATGTCGTCTCTCGCGCGTGGTTATTCATTCTTCATTCTTCATTCATTCATTCAGACTATGCAAATAGATCATGGTACTCAAAGAATGCTTAGTGGACTGCCTCAGGTTTCACCTGAGGTCGCTGATCGTCTTTGTACACGACCGTCACCTGATGAGGTGAAGCCAGCGCTATCTTCCTCGGCCACACTTCATGCAAGCGCGTGGGCGTGCGTGCGTGTGTGAGTGTGCCTGCGTGCGCGCGTGTGTGTGTGTGCGTGTGCGTGGTTGTGTTTGTGGGGAACACATAGAATCCCATAATTTTTTTGAGGTTGTGGGTTCGACTCCCAACAATGGTCGTGGGTTCGAGTGCCGTGATGAACTCTGTCTTAACTGAACATGTGCCTTCGTGAACCGGGACCTAATTATCCGCCTTAATTAACCATAGAGGCCGTGGTTTCGACTCCCATGAATGGTTGTGAGTTGAACTCCCGCCAGAGACCGTAGGCTCGAGCGCCTTAATTAAATATATCTTAATTACCTGTGCTTTAACTGACTTCGCCTTAATTAACACCGAAGGTCGTGCGTTCGGCTCCCATCAAAGGTCGTGAGCTCGAGCGTCTTAATTAATTATGCCTTAAGTAACTGTACCCTGATAAACTTCGCCTTAATTAACACCAACGCCGTGAGTTCCACTCCCACCAAAGCCACGATCTGAAAAGAATCGTTACAAAGTACCAGCCTGCGCCGTGTTGTGCAACGATTATATTCATTTCTAAATTCTTCCTTTTTTTTACCCTGCATCATTGGCTCGCGCGACACCGCACCGATGTTATCGTAAGAATCAGCTCTTTGGAAAGATGTATGGTATTACATAAGTATAGAATCATAGGAAAAGAATGCTTACAAAATACGGCCCGGGCTCCTAATGGCGATTCAGCTGGCTCTCACTCTCCCCATGTGCCAAACTCGGCCGCGAAACAGTCTGGGAAGAGCCTCATAAAAGCTGCCACTTTAATAAAGGGCAAAAAAAAAAAACGAAATTGACTTGGGCAGAAGTTATCGTACTCCTTTCACAAGAACCTACCGTGTTCCGGCTTTTCCCGCAAATGCTTATCGCTTACCAGCACCGGATATTGGTTGAGCACGCTTGCAACCTCCGTTTCCACTTTCACTAAAGAGTAATTGGCGAGCCAACTTGCATTACGTCGCCGACGTCGTGCACTTTCCAAGTTTACGCGCAGAAAATGAGATAGCAGGAAAAAAATCGTTTCCTGCTTTCGGGTGTGGTAACGCCATGGGACGCCCGACACGGAGTCTTCAGTCAGCCTTGAAGCGTTCTCCAGTTATGTCAGACAGCCGAAAGGAAAATGGCTTGATTCATTTCCCCGTACCGCGAACTTCCTATCGTGAGGGGCTCGAACTCGAATGCGGTCTATCGAGGCACCGTTGTTCGCCTCGCTTGTGGTAGAGAGAGAGAGAGAGAGAGAGAGGAAAATACGCAAAGTAATCGGAGAGTGAGGGGTTGCTGTCATTTGCAGCCTCCCGTGGACAGCACTCGCCACCGCGCAGCTGGCGTATCTCTGCCACCGCCGCGTGGGAGATAATTACGGCGACTCGCGCTTGTCGCGACACGACTTCCTGACGGTTGGTACGCGCTCGTAGCGAGAGCGAATTGAAAAGTTCGCGACGGGGCGGCAACTGCGGTTCGATTGTTTTGTCGCGTCCCGATCGACGTTTTCGAAAAAGCAATCAAGCGGTCATTACGCCTTTTCGGCTAATCACCGCGGGAAACGCGGCCGCACAGGAGGGAACAAAAAACGGAGGGAGCGCGTAGCGAGAAGAAATATCGCTGTTTCCGTCGGCGCGCTCGCGCGACTCGTCAAAGCCTTTTTCCCGGTTCCGTATCTTAATTCATCCGCGACGGTCTTTCCTTCGCCCCTGAGCGGCGGTTTCCTTTGAAAATTGGCCGCTTTGTCCTCTCGTGCCGCGGCGGGCGCGACGACGCGGAGAAAGAGCAGCTGCGCGCAATAATCGTTACCGTATACGCGCCATGATAACTGAGCTGGGCAGTTCAGACGGCATCACTGCGTTTTGAGGGGAAGGGAACGCGTAGAGCATGTATAGTTTCTCATGCATATTCCATGAAGATTCAGGGTTTGACACAGAAGTGCGAGGCTAGGAAAAGCACGCAGCGTTCGCAGTTAAACGCTGTGCCATGGGTACAAGCCAATCGGATTTGTACACGAAAAGGAAGAAAAAAAAAGAAAAAAAAAGCCCCGAGAAACGGTGCATCAGCTCTGTTCGTTCGTTGGTTGGTTCTCTTTTACCCTTTTTCTAAGCTATTTGTCCACTGCGTTTCAACTTCAACCACAAAAAATGCCTCATTTCCAGTGGCTAACCATCATTCACAGCGTCAGCGGAAAATCGGGAAGGTGAATATATCTGCGTTAGTTGTGCACTTCCCGGTGTGCAAATCTCGGGAGCACACTAGAGGAGAACACATGCGCAAGTGACACGTGCACACACGCTATAGCACACACGCGCGTATACGCGCAAACACATGTATACACACGCGCGTGAGAGTAATGTACCAACGGCTTAATGGTCTTGTGGACAATGCGAGAGAGCTTTCTTCCTTTTCATTTCGCACAATATAATAATAATATATGGGGTTTTACGTGCCAAAACCACTTTCTGATTATGAGGCACGCCGTAGTGGAGGGCTCCGGAAATTTCGACCACCTGGGGTTCTTTAACGTGCACCTAAATCTAAGTACACGGGTGTTTTCGCATTTCGCCCCCATCGAAATGCGGCCGCCGTGGCCGGGATTCGATCCCGCGACCTCGTGCTCAGCAGCCCAACACCATAGCCACTGAGCAACCGCGGCGGGTCGCACAATATACTATAAACTGCAGGACATGATATTCCTCCACCGTATACCTACCAAGTATCCGCAAGGGTACTACACCACTGTACTTAACGCTGCTACACTCGCGGACAACTTTCTGTGGCGATGAAGTGAAAGCTACTGAGGCAAAGCGCGCACAAGCGAGGGCGCTTCTGAAAAGGGTCCCGCATTTTCATGGACACTAAGAAATTTTCTTGCGTAGATCGAAAACTACGGAACATTAATCAACATACACTCGACAATTTTTGAGATTAGTTGATAAATATTGCCTGGGAGGTCGTCTATGACTCGAAAACATGCGATGAAGTCTATGATAATTTTTTTTTCTGCCTGTTTAGAAAGCGTACATAGAATAATTTCAGCTTATTCTTATTAGGAAGTCAGCATGATCACGTAAACCTTGGATAACTAATTACTGCCTCAAACTAATCAAGAAGAAGAACAAGCTGTTCGAAAAATGTTTAACCGCGCGTAGCCCTGAGGATTGGGAACTATTTTGAAAACAAATAAATACAATTAATATGTTCTTGCGTAATGCGAAACGCGAATACCTGCACAAGATTTTTTTTTCTTTAGAAAGCAGTTATAAGCCTGAAGCCGTGTGCAAAAAAATTACTGACCTTTTGAGTCGTTCCAATACAAATCAATATATCACCGAACTAAAATTAATGATCAATCAGTGCAGGGTACTAAACTGGTACAAGCTTTTAATGACTTTTTCCTGCATCTAACGAAAAGCTCCCATAATTTTGATGCAGCCAATATGGTTGAAAAAAATCCTAATAGCCTTTCTATGAACCCGGCGAGCGAATCTAAAACTTTCGCAACATCTTGCTGACTTAGAAACAGCGTAGCTTTGGATATGAATAATTTACAAATAATGCCTGTAAAATACGTAGCCGATTTAATTGCACCAATACTCGCTCATATCTACAATCTAGCCCTCTCAACCGGGACTGTTCCACAAAAAATTCAAATTTCAAAAGTTATTGTAATTATAAAAAACGGGGATAAAGATAACCTGGCCAATTACCAACCAATTTCTATTCTACCGCTGTTCTCTAACGGTCTGGAGAAACTGTTACATTCTAGGATTTCTTCTTTCGTAGATAAATTAAATTTGATGAGTGAATGTCAGTTTGGATTTCGCAAAGGTCGATCGACGGAGCATACTCTGGTACCACAAAAAAAAATGTTTTAAAAGCATTTGAGGAAAAACAGTATTTTTAGGAATTTGTGTAGATCTTTCAAAAGCATTCGACAGTTTGAACCATGACACATAATTAGCAAAACTTGAACTTTGCCGGATAAGAGGAGTACCTTTAAAACTTTTGACTCCATATCCTAAATTGCGGCAATAGTGCGTTTCTATCAACGACAACCTATCCCCTCTGAAATCGATAAATGCTGATGTTCCACAAAGAAGCATCCTTGGACCGCTCTTGTTTAATCTATATGTTAATGATGTCACTAAGATTAGCGAAACACCAACTTATATGATCTACGCGGATGACATGACTCTTCTATTTTGCGGGTCCAAGATTAAAACACTTCACTTAAACATCAATGATTTCCTCCAAGGCCTGCTGACATAGAGTAGTACAAATTCCTTAAAAAATCAATAAAAGCAAAACTAAAGCAATCCTTTTTACTCCTAAACAGTCGCCGACAGGTCTCACAGAAAATCTTATGCTTTACCAAATGCCTTTAGAGGTTGTTGACTCCTTCAAGACACTCGGTGTATACTTCCACAAGCATATGTCCTGGGACACACATATTAAACACATTATTACCAAACTTTCGAGGACTGTCGGCATTTTGGCTAGATTACGTTATTTTCCTACCACCCATTATTAAATTACTCTTTTACAACGCGTTATTTACAACGCCCAACTTAAGCTACTGCTTTCTTGTATGGGGCAAAACTACGTCATCCAATTTACAACAATTGTGTGTACTTCAGAAAAAAGCCCTTAGACACATAGCTCGCGTGCCCTTCAATGCACATATAGACCAACTTTTCAGGCGATTTAATGTAGTACCTGTTCGTAATCTTTATTCATATAATATGGCCATACCATGTAAACATAGCATGAATGCTAGGGAAGACATCATAACGTCGTTATCGCACTTGAAGATCAGGACATATATATACAACACACGTATCAAAGAGTATTGGAAAGTCCCGTTTTATCGAACGAAATATGGAGAACAAATGCTTCAACACAGCATAACTGTACTTCTAAATTTTTTTCATGAACGAGAGATCGATATCACAACTGTCAGTAAAAACACACTTCTTTCGATCTTTGTGACGCATTCATGATACCATCTGTTATACGTGGATGTGCTTGTCTGAGAACTAATATGTATTTCATTATGGGCATTTCATGCATATAACACTCCAATTATCTGTATTTTCTGTATTTCTTCCCTGCAGAGAATGTGTGAAACAGTAGTTCGTGCCTGAAATTTTGATACTGAAATGTATGCTGTTTTTGTTTTTAACGCTTCTTGTTCATATTATGTTTGAAATGTTAGAAGGAGTACCACTGGTTTATCCTACTGCATGCCTTGTAAAGGGGTCCGAACCTCTGTCAAGTGAATTAACTTTCACTTTTAGTACGGACTTTCCCCCATTGAATATGGAAATAAGCTCAAGTCAATTCAACTTTTGAGCTGTTCGAGCCACGGGCGTTGTGAGCATTTTATTTCTGGGGAGAAAGGTCCTACCCCCCTATATGTAGTTCATGCGTGGGTTTATATGTGTGTGTGTATATATGTACATCGAAACTAAACATTTCGAAGGGTTGGAACCCTACCCCTCTCCGGCTGCGCCAATTTTTAGAGCGTAGCCTGCATTACAAAGTTCCATCTTGCTCAGTACTTGCGAACAATTGCCGCATGTAGCTCGCGAACAGCAGGCAAAAAATTGGAGGACGCTTAAGCTTCGCCTTCAAGAGTGGGACGCGACAGCGTTCCCGTCGACCCGCCAAGGGGTATAAGACAATGCGCTACGGCACAACAATCACTTACGATGCGCCCCGCATCGGACTTAGCGCCCACCTATCACGCGGTGAGCGTCGAGCAACGCAGCGTTCGGCGCGGCAACGAAACGTGCGCCTGAGCGAACGAAACGAACCAAAGAACTCGGTGTCTCGGAGGGGAAACGATCTACGCCAGCCAAACGTCGTGATCGGCACGGGCAGAGAGATAGATAGTAATCTAAACCGGGAGCACGGCGAAGCGTCGTCAGGGGAGAGGGAGTCCCGCGACGCGCCTGGCAGCGGTCCCAATGCGCGCGCGGCGCGCCTCCTGTCGGGGCAGCGCCGTACATTGAGAGGAGGGGGTCTTCTGTGTTTGCCGCAAGATGGCTCTGCGTGTGCGGAAAGCGCAGAAGAAATGCAGCGGAAACGCACTTCGCAACTCGTGTAATTGTGACTTCTGTACGTTACATGTTCATAATTACCGATATACACCGCAGTATAACTTTCCACGGCTCGTTTCGAAGGCAACACCGCATTCACTAGAGGCGCGTTTGCACCGCTTGAAAGCATCGAACTCGTGGCTGAGTGGTAGCGTCTCCGTCTCACACTCCGGAGACCCGGGTTCGATTCCCACCGGGCCAATCTTGGAAGTTGCTTTTTATTTATGAAGCGCCTGCCGTGATTTATCGCTCACGGTCAACGCCGCCGACGCCGACACCCGACACCGACGCCGACGACACCGGCTTTTCTGCGACACGAGCTCCTTAACGCTATCGCGTTAAAAAGCTAATAGAACACCGCGTAGCATTTACCTCCTGCGCGCGCGAAGAGTGGCTTAACTGCGTAGCTAGAATATAATGGCGGACTTATGCGCAACTCTGCTCCGTGCGGGAGCATATACAGGTACATTAGAGAGCTTTAGTTTAGGGGACGCAAGGCGTTGGGGCCCCTAGCGCTTGGGTGCGTTTGCGTTTGCGTACGCAAGCAGAAACACGCTATAGGTTAGCGGCCCCAAACGCAAGCCGCAGTGAGGTCGCATGCGCTCGCAGCGCCATCAACGTCTGACTTTTGCTGCATTATCATTTTTTAAAACATAAAATCATGCATATGAAGTTAAGCACATAAAACTATTCTTATTAAAAGCAGTTAATAGAGAGGTTTAACTTGTCCGGTATTTGGGTAAACGCAGGCGGACGGGTGTGTTGGGGCGTAGCCGTAAACGGGAGCGGCTTCATGGTGCAGCCACCTGGTGGCGCGAAGCTCAAACAGACAAAAACAGCTAATATTGCAGTAACCAACTGTATTTTACTCTGCTGCGGGTGTAAATTTTTGGCAGCAACACGCCAGTACCGAAAATTTACACCAGCAGCTAAGTAGAATAGACTTGGTTACAGCAATATTAGCTGTTTTTGTCCGTTTGAGCTTTGCACCACCAGGTGGATGCTCCATGCAGGCCGCTCCCATTTACTCCTCCTCCCCAACGTCCCGTCCGCCTGCGTTTACCCGAATACCGGACACGGTAAACCTCTCTGATATATATAAAAACGATGTCAGTCGACACTTGGCGAAAGATTTATCAGATAATCTACCCGCTAGCTACTCTTAAGCTCTCCTACACCGCGAGGGTCACGTACGTAGGTAACGTGACCGCTTAGGGGCAGCGATGTTTTCGGCCGCCCCAAGGACGCAAGTAGACGTCGCGGTCTGCGCATGCGCATCACCGTCGCCCCTAGTTCTTGCGTACGCAAGCCGCTTGCGTCCCCTAAACTAAAACTCTCTATTAAGGGACGGGACCCCGCCGGGATGGGAGCGGACCAATCAGAGGACGCGCCGAGGGGTGGGAGGGGGGGGAGCGGACTAATCAGAGCGCGCGCGCCGGTAGAGTGGTAAGAGAGGGGTATAGGAGCAGGTGTTCCGCTGGCGCGCCCCCTTTCGCCCCATGGATTCCGCTCGGCGGCAGCGGGAGCTCGTACGAGAGCAGCAGCGCCGACTTCGCAAAAAACCCGAGGTTCGAGAGCGAGAAGCGCAAGCAGAGCGCCAGCGGAGGGAAGCCAACCCCCACTTTCAAAAGAAGGCAACCCAAGTCAAACGCCAGCAGAGGCAAGCTAACTCCAAATTCGAGAGGAGGCCGAGCAGAGACGTCGACGTAGAGAGATTCCTCCCACGGAATGTGCCGATGGATGGTTCAAGAGATAATTCCTCGACCACGAGTGCAGCCACAGCTGCAAGGTGTATGATAGACTGTGGTTTGATCAGAACCTCATGCAACTGAAGAGTGTGCACGATATCGAACCGAGAGAGAGAGAATCAACTTTTATACTGAACCCTTAGCAAAGGTTGCTGTGCGCTAGCACCAGATGGGGTGGAACCTTCTTCTCAGGTCCCACATGCGTCCAGCAGTTCCTGGCCCCTAGCTGCCAGCGCGAGCTGGGTTGGTAGGTCGGGGCTGGACAACAAGGTCTCCTATCGCTCGGGGGGGGGGGGGGTTGTGGCTGGGGAGGGGGGGGAGTTCTTGAGCTTAGTGCACTCTGCAAGGATGTGTGCTAGAGTGCCTTTTGATCGTCTGCAAAACGGGCAGGAGGTGTCATGCTCTGTTGGGAACATCTTGTGCAAGAGCACGGGATGCGCTAGCGACCCCGCTTGCGTGCGTCACACGATCGCCCTAAACACGAGTTCCAACTTGAAAAAACGACCTGCCTGTACTGCGGCCTGCACTCTATCACCCAAGTCTTCTATAGTCAATTTCCGCCACTGGGAATACACATGTTATCTGTATCAAACTGACATGAGTATGCATTCAAAATAATTTTGAATGGATACTCATGTCGGTTTGGTGCTTTGTGGGGGGCACTTTTGCCTTGGTGTCTCGGTATATATGCGTGTTACTCAAAATAAAAATCATTTGGAAGTCAGCGCTTGTCTTCGTCGTTCTTTTGGTCCCTTGTCTATGTATGCGCTGTATAGTGATGATCGAAACAATGGAATACCAACTAGCCTGTACGCAAACCTTGCTTCAGTTAATCCTAGCTTCTCACTGTTCTGTTCACAGATATTAGCAAGCTCGTGAGCATCGCTCTGCCCTGACCAAAACACTGCTATATATAACGCAAAAGGGAGGTAAGGCTAATCGCCGTAAATATGTACGTTACTAGAATGCCGTACCCTATTGATATTGCTAAGTGGAAGTTGTTGAAAACTAGCCGATGTTTGATATACAATTATTGAAAATGCTGCGCATACGCTTACGCTAATGCATTGCGGTGAAGTACGAAAGACGGCCGAAGGGGATGTCCAGAATTCGTGGACATGGGCGCAGGATTTATCTTCTTTGTGCTTTTGAATATATTGCTGTGAAAAGGAAGCCCGATGCACAAATGCATTTACAACCGTTTGCACGGGGAAAAATTAGGGGTAATCACGCAGGCTGGTACAAAGGCCACAGCTCCAGGAGACAGTCTACCACTTCCTCTTCGTCTCCTTCTTGCGCGCACGATCCTGTCTAAATCCACCATAATATAAAACCCGGAGGCTGGTGTAACATCCCGGTGCTTCTTAGTATGATAGCGAACTAGACGAACAGTGCGGTTTTAAACGGGACAGTAGGACGGCGTGAGTTCGTAGCTGGGACGAGGACGGCGTGTCTTCAACGAGGGCGATTTCATATTTTAATAGACCTAATTGTCGCAATACCCGGTAGGGCCCAGTATAGCCTGACAGCAGTTTCTCGGACAGGCCGACATGGTGACATTGGAGCCCACAGCAGAACGATATTTCCGAGAGAGAACTGGAGGTTCCACTGGCGACTGTTGTAGCGAGTCTTTTGTGACGCCTGAGCCACTGTAAGTCGATCACAGGCAATCTGGCGAGCCATACGAACCCGACCAACGGCGTCATGGGCGTATTCCTTGCTTTGTCGCGACACCGAAGGTAGCAAGGTGTCAAAAGGCAGAGTGGGATGGCGACCAAACAAGAGGTAGAAAGGTGAGAAACCCGTGGTATCATGACATGACCAATTGTACGCAGATGTCACGTAGGGCAAAGAGCTGTCCCAATCGCGCTGGTCTGCTTAGTACATAGACAACATCTCGGCAAGGGTGCAATTCAGTCGTTCCGTCAGTCCGTTCGTTTGTGGCTGATATGCGGTTGGGAACTTGTGTTCTGTGGAGCAGGAACGAAATATGTCTTCGACAACTTGATACAGGAAGTAGTGGGAACTATCTCTCAGCAGCTGCCTTGGCGCGCCATGGTGAAGAATCACGTCTTGAAGTAAAAAGTCTGCTACATCTGTAGCAAAGCTGATAGGCAGGTCACGTGTAATGGTATATCGCGTCTTATGGTCTGTGGCAACGGCTATCCATTTGTTTCCTTTTATAGATGTGGGGAAGGGGCCAAGAAGGTCCATGCATACACAGAAGAAAGGCACCGTGGGCACATCGATTAGATGAAGGTGGCCTGTAGGTTCCGCACATGGCCTCTTTCGACGCTGGCAGTGGTCGCAGCCGCAACGTAACGCCGCACAAAGCGGTAATGACCTGACCAGAAGAAGCGACGTCGAACTATGTCGTAAGTGTGGGAGGTACCAAGGTGTCCGGCAGTGGGTGCGTCGTGGAGCTCAGCAAGAACAGTAGAACGGAGATGACGAGGGACAAAGAAGCAGTACACCTCGTCCATTGGAGCTGACGTGGTGTTGATAAACTCATGGAGCACAAACATTCTAGTTGAGTGATCTGATTATCCTGAAGTCAAGTGCTCAATGATCAACCAGAGAGAGTCGCCATTTCGCTGCTCAGTAACGATGTCGCGAAAGTCACAAATGGCCAGAATGGAAGTGTCGGCATCATGTTCGTTGTTATCAGGATGATCCATGGGATGACGAGACAAGTCGAGTATTTCAATGACGATATCTAGCTCAGGGCATGGTGTTCCATGATGACAGGAAATGAGCGGCCAAACAAGTTAAGACGAAATTTAGCCACTGCCCACATCAGAGGGAGGCACTAGCGCTCGGTGATCCAATTGCGCTCTGAAGGGGACAAGATTCGAGTGGCGTAGGCAGTGAGGCTCTCTAATCCATTTTGCTGTTACCTATGCCATGGCCACTGGCGTCTGTGCGAACTTGAGTTGGTGCAGATGGATCAAAGTGGCCTAATATTGGTGGCGTTGTTAACAAGCGGATGAGGGTGTTGAAAGCGTCGTCTTGTTCGCAGCCTCAAAATAACGCCGAGCCCTCCGTGAATAGGTCAGTCAGTGGCCTGGCAATATCCGCAAAATTTTTAACAAACCGACGAAGATAGGAGCATAAGCACAAGCTTTTGCTGAGCAGGGTATAGGAAAGATCTTGATTGCGTGAATCATATCAGTATCAGGATGTATACCGGCAGGACTGACAAGGTGGCCAAGAACTTTGACTCCGCAGTGTCCAAAATGGCACTTAGAAGAGTTAATTTGAAGGTCAGCCTCCCTGAAGACTTCAAGAATAGCGGCCAAGCGACTGAGGCAATTGTCAAACGTAGGGGAAAATACGATGACATCGTCCAGATAAGATAAGCGGGTGGACCACTTATAGGCCCGAAGGAGAGAGTCCATCATTCCTTCGAAAGTTGCTGGGGCATTACAAAGTCCGAAAGGCATTACCGTAAAATGATAAAGGCCTTCCGGTCGAGTTCGTCAACCGAAATCTGTCAATAACCGGGTCTGAGGTCGATTGAAGAGAAATACTTCGATCCGTGAAGCCAGTCGAAAGCGTCATCAATCCGCGGGGGAGGGGACACAACTTTTTTGTGACATGGTTCAGTTGACTGTAGTCGACACGAAATCACAGCTGCCATCCTTCTTTTTGATCAAGACAACCGGCGATGCCCAAGGACTCGAAGAGGGGTCAATCACACTTTTAGTTGGCATCTTGTCTACTTCAGCTTGGATAACGTGGCGTTCTGCGTGAGGCACGCGATAAGGTCATCGGCGGATAGGACTAGCATCACCGCTGTCAACGTTACGGGTCACAACGGAATTGTGTCGCAGCGGGTGAGCCTCAAATTCAAAGAAGTCGCGATAAGGCACGAGGACGCGACAAAGATCCGCAGCCTGTTCGAGAAGCAGCTAGGTCTTGAGGGATCATCTTCTAAAATATGCCGGAATCAGACATTGCAGAACCGACCGGACAGCAGGTGGCCGCAGACGAGTAGGGAACATCTAATAGAGAGATGGCGAAATCGTCGATGGCAGAAGCGTAGTCGAGCGACATGCATTTCGGAATAACTTGCGTACTTAAGCCAACATTTAAAACAGGAACAAATACACGGTTATCGGCGATATTCACAATTGTATGATGAACGACAACTGTGCGCAACAGGAGAACATTTACATTAGGAATCAGAACATAGCCACCGTCAAGAACAGATGGGAAGCACGTGAAAGGAATATACATGGTGGATTGAGGCGGCAACCGTACGAAGTCCACTGAACATAAAGAGGCTTAGCTGATTTTGGAGCACAGCAGTGTATAGGCAGCTCGAGTTTCAGGAGGCCAGCAGCGCAGTCAGTCTGTGCTGAATGGTGCGATAAAAAGTTGAGGCCGAAGTTCAAGTCTTGGGAACACCGTTCAGGAACATCGAATGAAAAGAAAGTGTTCAAACGAGCAACAGTTATTCGAGCAGGGCACATGCCAAGGATAATGGGCGTTACTCCATCAGCTACCCGTATACTACGAGATGCGGCAGCTATGAGGACTTTCTTTAAGCGTTAGCGAAGACGGTTACTTATCACTCAGATATGGGCTGCAGTATCAACAAGCGCTGGAACATATACACCGTCAACTTCTACTTCGACTGTATTGTGTCTGGTCGGCTGGGTGAGAGGCCTTGGCGGAGACGTCGACAATGCAGCGTACCTCCGGGAGTTGCAACTTCTAGTTTTCCGAAGGTATGCGCCCAGGTCGCAATGACGGCGACGGGGGACGGGAGTGGGGTGACCTAGACTACAGGCGACGACTTTGCAGCGAACGGGACTGCCACTGCTCGGCGACGTTGATCCACGGCACCATGCGGTTGTACCGTCACTGGCGTGCAAGTTCGGCTTGGGGCTGGGTATGGCGAAAACCGTCGTCTGGACGAGGGCTGTTCGAGAATGCGATCGAGGACCAGCGTTTACGACCGTATCGGGTGACATGACCAACGCGGCGACAACTGAACCAAATAGGTCGGTTATCCGGTACTCGCCACTCCGCCATGTTTGCGACAACCTCGAAGGATCCGTTGATTTTCGGTTGGGTTCGGGAACCGTTCGGTTGGCCGGACGTTCGGTTGGCCGGGAACCGGCCATGGTGCAAACTGACTGCAAGCCGACATTGGCGAGTTTTTGGCTCACAATAGTCTGAAAAAAGGGAACCATAGTAGCGCATGTATCGTTGACAGGTGAACACAGAGCCGCGGGACACATTGCTTCCAGTTCACGGCTAACAATCTTCGGCGGCGGCTCTGAAGGGTGCTGCTGCGCGAAAAAGATTCCTGTCAATGTTCACAAGACGATATTGCAGCCGTATTGGGAAGTCGTGCAAATGACTGATACATACGATGGCTTTTCACCTGCTGGAAACGCTTGCACTCCGTGATAATGTCATCAACCGAAGTACTCTTCTTACAGATGAGTAAACTGAAGGTATCATTGGCAATACCTTTTAAGACGTGCCCGACTTTTTCAGACTCCGGCATTTCAGCGTCGGCTTTGCGGCAGAGTGCCAGCACGCATTGTATATAGGCGACGTAGGCTTCAGTGGACGTCTCAACTCGTGATGCCGACTCTTTCTTGGCGACGACCTTCCGACCCACTGGTTTTCCAAAGAGATCTCGCAACTTCTCCTTGCAGATATCCCAGTCACGGAGTTCTTCTTCGTGGTATTGAAGCCTAACTCGCGCAGTTCCCACCAAGTAAAAAATTATGTTCGTCAACATCGCTGTAGGATCCCATTTTTTGTAGCTGCTCACCTGCTCATACATCTCCAGCCAGTCGTCGACGTTGGCGCAATCGGTGCCGCAAAAGGTTCCTGAATCACGCCGATACGTGAGCACGACAGTCTAGTGTCGACGCAGGCGTTGCCGAACTATATATAGGCACCGTCTCCTGCGACATCGGTGAAGAACAGAAGCGGCGGCCACTGCGAAGCTGCGTTCTGAGTCTTTACCCCGAACTTCCACCAAATGTTTCGAACAGAAATTCGGATGCACAAATGTATTTACACCGATTTACATGGGGAAAAGTTAGTGGTAATCGCGCAGGCTGGTACAAAGGTCACAGCTCCAGGAGACAGTCTACCACTTGCTGTTGTCTTGAGTGGCTGTGGCACATACCCACAGTGGTATGTGCCATGAATAGAGTGGTTAAATTAGGTGCATAAAATAAAGGGAGTTAAGAATTTGAACGTTGGAGCTTAAAAATTAAACTTTTTGTTTGCGGGAAAGAAAAAAGAGCAATCGGAAGAAAAGTGTCCATAAAAAATAATCTAATAATAGATAATAAATAAACGAAAGCTATGGTGCGGAGGGAAGACGATCAGTCTAACATGCTAGTCGATTGGTTTCAATTCTCTCTCTCTCAATTACTTCCTCCTACCATCTTTCTCTTTTAATCCCATCTCCTCCACCCTGCTGGTGCTGAGCCGTGCTCCCGCATGGGTTGCAGAAAATAGTGCTAGTCTTTCCTCCTTCCCCACAAGAACCACTTCTCTCTCTCTCAATTAGGTAATTTTGGATTTCCAAGGAAACATTTCTGTGACTGAACCCAATAATGGAGGCTCCAACATTTAGGATCACAGGCACTGATAAATTTAGGCCAATATTGCGAAGCGGAATTTGGAGTAATCGTTTTCTTATAACAGAAAAACCCCTCCAAGACAACAATAAATGGCCTATTATCTTGGCTTCGCCACAGAATGAGCATAATGCTGAGGGGACCAGACCAGACCTGTGTAGACAGAAGTTCAACGTAGGTATACGGCAGCGCAGCCTCGGGATGGACACTTCAATTTTCCTTTTTGGCAAAAATCGCTGTGGCAAGTTTATAGAAGATGTCGGTAATCCACAGAGTTGGTAATTGCGGAGCCTCGTACTGCTTGCATAATGACACTCCTGCGAAATCTAGCAGCAGTAACATGAGCAGTCAAAGGGCAATAAGGGAGAATCGGGCCACTTACCGATGCCTTGGCTACAGAACCAGCAATTTCATTTAAAATTAGCCCCTTATGGCCAGGCACCCAAATCAAACGCACGCTTCTCGAGTACCCCCGTACCAATGAACGAAACCTGCTCATTACGCGAGCATCACGAGAAGCAGTAAGGGATGAGCACAATGATAACCAATCAGTGATTATCACGGCTGACGTAATTTATGGTCCTAGTTTGCGTAATGACAGCACCACTGTCGTGAATTCGGCTGAAAAGATCGGTATGAACTCGGCAGCCGAAGAGAAAATGTCCAATGAAGAATTGGGGAAAATATTCCTACACCTGACTTTTCTTCACATTGTGAAGCATCTGTCGCAATTACAATGTTTGTTTGAAGGTTCTTCAGATGATCTTGTAATCTACCGTCTAGAATACGACGTGTAAGTAATTTTGCATTATTAGGAAAAAATATAATCGAATTCGATATCTGTGATAACAGCTCTGTCGGGAATAGGAAGTACATCGCATATGCGCACGTCCGAAGAATCAAGTAATTTTGCAAGAATGTAATTTGCGGAGTATGTAATCGCGGCCAGTTGACACCGAAAATAACGCAGGCTGTGAAATAAATATTGTTTGGGGATGTCGCAGCGGTGATTCCTAAATTCTCAAGAACGTCTGCACTGTCAAAAGCCGGAACCTTCACGAAAGGGGAGGAACACGGGATTCTAGATAAAGAACAGAATTTCCAACAAATTTTGGAAGACCTGAACACAAACGTAATGCTTCTCTTTCTAAGAAGATTAGAGGACGGGAATTATAGGCTGGAGCTCCAGAGAAGAGCAGGCAACCAAATTCTAATACAGGGCGAACTTATATACGATATATCATTAGGAGTGTATCTCTTCTCAATCCTATTCGACGATTTCTCAGCCTACACAATATGCCAATTGCATGGGTACCTTTTCCAGTCACATGATCTATGTGTGGGCGCCAGTTGAGAGAGCCGTTATAAATCATTCCAAGGTATTTAACATACTCAACCTGTGGTATGTCTTGAAGGTGATAAGACAATGAGATGTGCACTATGTCATGTGTCGGAAAAACGAGAATAGCACGTTTGCGGGCGTTGAGTATAAAGTGATTAACATCTAACCACCGCTCCAGACCACAAAGGTAAGTTTGCAGTCGTTGGTATAGCGTGTGGATATCGTTTGCAGATGCGGAAGATGCAGTATCGTCTGCATAAACATAGGTAGTTACTTCTTGATGACAGGGTAGTGTGCTCATGAGAATATTAAAAAGCACCGGGGAAAGGACTGAGCCTTGCGGTACGCCTCTCGTTTTTGTGTACCTAGACGAAGAAAAGACGCTTTTGTAGCAATATAATTCTCTTTCACCTAAAGATGACTGAATCCACGCTACTATATACTCTGGAACAGCACAGGATGTTAACTGATTTATCAATACAGTGTGCTCCACGGTATCGTATGCTTTAGCGATAGCGAGCGTCACTAAGGCAGCGTATTGCTTATGACGTCGAACGAATTGTATTCGGCTTTCTAAGTCGACGTGGACATGCCAGATGGTGCAGCCGGCTTTCAAACCAATCTGACCGAGACTAAGAATGAAATTATTATTAATAAATTTCGTGATACGAAGGTGAAGAAGCCTCTCAAATAATTTTACTTTCCCCTTGTTTCTTAAGCATCATTATTACTTTGGCAAGCTTCCATTGCAACTGAATCCAAGCATATTTATTTGAGTAATTTACCAGGTCTAAAAGAACGTTAGGCAATTCCTGTAAAAACATTTTAGCATTGCATTTGTGACGCCGTCAGGGCGAGGGGCTGTACTCGGCAAGCATAGTACAGTCTCATTTAGCTCAGATAGGCAAATTGGAGTGACGCCATCCGAAGGATCTTATGCAGAGTGAATAGCCGGAAGGCCGCGTCGTAAACCGATTTTCTTAGCCTTTGGCAATTTCTTCTAGGGCGGCGCTCAGTTTTTGCGCGGTCAAAACGATCGAGTCTTATGCTAAGGGCATTGGTAGCACCTTCCTATAGCACGAAGAAATGCGAATAAAGCACGCTTATTTTTTTAATTTGATAGGTAATCGTAATGCCTAATATCATATTCATATTTAGCTCAATTAACAGTTCGCTTAAATACACCAGAATGAAACTGATAATTTTTCCAATTTGCCGGGCACTATATGCAGAAGCATTTTCCAAACGGCTTTTCTTTTTCCATAGTCCCGCGTACACTCATCATTCCACCAACGACAAGCGGTGCCTTAAGCCGAAGGGATGACAAATTCAGCTTGCTTCCGGAAACCCTCTGGAATTGAGCAAATGGTTGAAGCGATTTCCTTATCATTGGCATTGGCGAGTTTCGAAACGGCTGAACGCAAGGAAGCCTTAAATTTATTGTGGTTCACAAACGTACATGCCTGGTATTCTAAAGACACTATTGGACTGATTCAAATGATTTAAATGATTTCGAATGACATAGGAAGATGATCACTGTTGGTTGCTGAGTCAACCGCTACCTACGACGAAACCTTGATGCCAGTGCTGCAAAATGTTAAATCTAACAGGAACGAAAGTGACCTCTAGCAAACGTTACTTTTTTCTGTGTTCTTACATGAAAGGTGACTATCAATAGTCCACCCCCATGGTCGCTTACCACACAAATCTGTTTTTAGTCCCCACTGCACGTGATCGGAATTAAAATTCACTGCAAACAAAATTTCTTTTCTACAAGTAGCCATAGCCCTATCAAGTTGACGCATACTTTGCACACCGGTGGGGAAATAATCATTTATAATTGAAAATTGATGATGCCCTGGGAGGCATAGATCTATTGCCAAAATTTCGCAGTCGTAATCCTTGATTTGAAAAGAAATTTTTGAGTTCTGACAAATTTTACTGGGAACAAGTATCAGTAATCCTCCACCTCGCGAGTGTCGATGTAATCGGAAAGACCGAAAACCTTTTAAATGAAAATTTTTCTTTGGTGAAAGCCAAGTTTATTGAAGAAGTATGACATCTGCAATAAGTTGAATAGATAGGCAAGATAAATCTGTTAAAGCTGAGAATATAGAGCGACAGTTCCGCTGCAGTACTTTCAGCTGTCCATTGGTGTTCATCGCACAGCAGCGGCTACTGCCGCCTGTAGAATACTTTCTTTAATCATAGGAGATGGTTGGCTCTTTTTGATATTGGTTTCATAATTGTGGAAATTGGGGATCCCATATGTTTGGGAGCTCGAGTGTCAAGTTCCATATCTGTGACACTGACAGTGCCTGAATATCGCCTGGTTGGACTAGCAAAGTAGAGTCTGTCGACTGACCTACACATGTGGAAGGTGTCTCTACCTCGTTGCTAGGCATTCGAAGTGTGGTGTTAGATACTGAGGACTACAACGGTATCTTAGTGGTCTGCATTATTTGCATCATATGCCTGGAAATTATTTGCGCTAAGCAATGAGATAGACTCGGTATCAATTTATCCATAGCTTTAGCCATTGCTTTTTTCCATAGCAGAGTCAATTGCTTCCAAGAGATTAAGATCCATGCTTGGAGTGTTGCGCGCTGTAACACCAGAATAACTGAAGGCCCTGTCTTTGATAACTGCAATTGCATCTCTTCGGGAGCACCGACGGCGGTCGATTATTTCAAGAAGTTGTATTTCTTGAGCGCGAGCTGAGCAGTTCGAATAGTCTGCTGGGTGTGTTCCCCCGCAGAGGCTGTACTTTTGAGATTGTGCATAGCATTCACTTGAAGGATGATCATATCCACAAGTGCGGCAACGCAAGCTGGACTTGCACTGTGCGCGAATCTCCAACAATTCTGACACTGGATTGGACTTGACGCGAGTGGTTCTACACGGAACAAAGCAGGCAATATCTTTATTTCTGACAGATACGGTGTGCCCACAAACGTTGCGATTACTGATTCCGTCGGAATCCTCTCGTTATTTACCAGTCGATTGGAAAGGTAAATAGCAATGACGCCTGCTGCGGAGAGCTTGTCCAGGGTTTCAGTTGGACTTAATCGGGAGTCTACGCCCCGTACGAGACCCTTGGTGCACGCAAGGTGAGGCGGAATAAAAGCAATCAGCGGAGTAGAAGCGTATGAAGTGCATTTCAGTAGGTCTTCAACACAGGTCTGGTCGGGTGACTGACACACTATACTTCCCCGTCCGGACGCTCGTACGTCAGCGATGGTCTGGAAGTGGTTGGACATGGTCTTAAGTTCCTTCTGGACAGCTTGTGGATTCGTGATCCTGATGGAAGCTCCATTGGTAGGCACAACCGCAACAGGAATGGCGCTGACGCCACTGCGAAAAAATAAATCTAGAGGCAATTCATTAGGTGGCAGGGCTGCTGACTAGGCGGATCGCGCCTGGCCAGTAGAATTGGTCGACATCAGCCAAGATGGCTGACGCAAGGAATGCCAATAAATCTGGGACTAAAATAAGGGGCGCTTTAACGTAAAACTATTCCAAACTTTTTTATTCCAATTTTCAAAAACCATTCTATTCTATTCAAAAACTTTTTAGACCGCCCCCATTTCACCTGTCTGTCACGAGACGTCACAAAAACCGCGATAGCTCCCCATCTGATATAACGTGTACACAGTGATTATGCATGATTTGACCGAACAAAAGAAAAATAGTTATTTCAGATTCGACGCCTCTTCGCTATTAGCCCTCGGCTATTGGTCAAAAGTTTTCGGGCTGCGCCCACATCACCTGCCTATCACGCGACGTCACAGAACCGCAAAAAGTCACCGCGTCAAAGTGACGTGTACACGATAAAGATGCATTAATATGCCGAACAAAACTGAATTTACTTCTGAATAGCCGCAGGCTGCCCCATTCCGAATGGAATAAAAGATGGCTGCCGCCGATCACTCAAGCACTGACTACTCGCACCTGTCGGAGAGCATGGGTTTATTTGCGTGTAATAAAACTTTCTGCGTGGCCGTGTAACGTTTTCGAGCACTTTCGGCACGTTTACGACCTCGTTCTGTCAACTCTTCTTTGCTGAGGATCCGTTTGAGCGTCATTCTTAAACTTCCGTTGCATGCCGCCGCGATTGTCGACGAGCCACCGCAAGCTAAGTAAGGAAAAGCGGACATATTGCAGACGCCGGCACCACCCTCTTCATCCGGTTATCGATTTTCAGTGCAGTGGCTCGGCTTTAACGAATCCCTCTTTACTTGAGCGTGCTCCTCGCCCCTTGTGAGCCAATTAGATAAGACAAGCCGCTCAGTGTAGGCAATGTTATTCGTTTTTCAAGCGCACAAAAGTGACCTCCTATGAACGAGGAAAACGTTTGATTGGTCTGTTCAGACAACCCTGCGGGTGACCGCCCGATGCTTGCGTCGGTGGTTACGCAAATTTGACGTCAGGAGATTGCAATAAAAACATATTGGAATAGTTTTACGTTATAGGGCCCAAGGTTAGTGAGACACCTGAAACCACCCCATACTCAGCCAAAACACGACTCCATGCATGTCAACGAAGCTACCGAGAGCGTCCTGTTGCTAGCGTGACGCCCCAAACGAAGGATCAAATTCCTCCTCTTCGTCTCCATTTTGCACGCATGGTCCTGTCCAAATGCACCGTAACAATATTATGACAATGACATTCCTACTAGGTGCTTCCCTCGTAATATTTCCTTCTATCTAGGCATTTCAGGCGTACCCTGGCATTTCTGAATGTAATTGTCAGGATAAGTCTATCATATCATGATCTGTGCTATATGAACACTTTATGGAAATTCGTGGTCCCCTGGGATGCTTGATGTAGACATTGTTATATTTTATCGGTCCTGTTCCATCTTTAATAAGTCTTGGCAAATTAGAGCAATTGGAGGAAGCCGTCATCAAGAAAACCGACCGACAAATCATATAGAGGAGGCCATAGCTGTCTCTAGCAATTGTAGTGCAGGGTGGCTGCGTCGTGCAGTCACGTTCCAGCGGTCTAAAAATCACGTGGCCAAGGCAACCTGTAGTCAGTTGTTTTTATTGCTTTTTTGCTGTGTATTTGTGGCTTCGTGTTATATATCAACACGTTCTCGAAGTTGTGGTCAACACTGTTGTCTAAAAATATTACAGTTTTGTCATAAGGACGAAGGAATGACTGCCATAGCAACATGTTAGATTATTGCACGAAGTGTAAGACTTGTAGCTGTAGTGGCAGTATCAATTGAAATAAACGTAAGTTGAATAAGTAAAAACGAGCTGTTGCGCTAGGGGTCCTCTGTTTGAATTCTGCCATGGTACAATTTCATTTGCATGTATTAATTAGAGCTAACGTCTTTCTGGGCGACTTCACCATTACTTTTCCGTATCGGATATGTTTCATGCAAACCTCTTTACTGAGCCGATCCCCAAGGTATGCAGAGCCACGCCAACAAAATTACATAATTTTCAAGTTTTAGCTCCACTATTGTTTCGCACTTTTAATATTAAAGTCTGAGAAGGTTTAAGATAAAAGACATGCGCTGTCGGTGCTTTGTTTCATGACATTTGTTTGTGGGCTGCACTTCTCAAAACTGTGAGGAATAATGTTGTCAAGAATTCGAGACCTGGTATGAACAACTTTATAGTGATAGAATGATATGGCATTATAACCCGCATATACCGCATGTCATATAGCATGGCATGACGTATAGCATACATATACTTAAATGTCCACAGAACCTCACGGTGACGCGGACAGCGACGGTGACGGCAAAAGTTCGCTAAGTGTCCATATAACTGATATCGCAATAATATCAGTGGAAATGGGACACTAGTGGGCGGTATAAACTCGCCGCGTTGGCTCAGTAGATAACGCGTTCTCTCCGAGGTTGCAGGTTCAACGTGGGCGCATTTTAATATCGGCGGAAAGCAAGCATGTTGGTATGTCATGGTTTCGAATGGCCTTAAAGGGCTCCTTACCAGGCCCCTTCAGAAATTTCGCTTATTCCCGCTAAACATTGGCCAGATATTGGCGTTATCAGGTCTGCGAGAAACAACATCTCAGGAGCTCGGCTATTTACAAAGGTGCCAGCAAGTTCCACGAGTTAGGTTGTACATCGGCATCCGTTCCCTGCCTTTGCTACGATGTGGTATAATGTTCGTTAAAAATCGTCAAAGTGCTTTAACGAGCGTTCCGCTTGTTAAATTCGACCTCAACGTTTATTGGCCATCTCGCTCAAGGACCTTAGAGGGTTTGTTGACAGTTGTAGAGAGTGCGGCAGCAATTTTACAGCCGCTGCCACCTCCACGTCCTCACACACACACACAAAAAAAAATAAACGGTGGAAAGGTGCGCCGTAAACGAACGTCGTCGGCGCTCGTTCGTGCACCGGAAAGGCACGAGAGAACATCCGAGAGCATGGGGGAAGTAAAAAGGCGTAAGCACGGGAAATAAACCCATCCGATTTGCGAGAGCTCCTTTCGCATTTCGAAGTCTGCTCATATCCGAGAGCCGGAGAAGACGAAAAAACAAGAGAACGGAGATAAAACAGGGGAAAAGAGCGCGGCCCTGGGCCCCGCTCGAGCACCAAGACCTTTACGGCGCCATTATTTTGGACGCCATAATTCCTTATCCGACAAATGTTTAAAACAGGGCGTTCGCCGCGGCCGGCTCGGCGCGCGCTAAAAAAACGCGCGCCGAGTGGGACGACGCGCCTATATATGCGGGGAACGCGCGCGCTCGCTCGCAAGGGCCTGAATCGCGTAGCAGACAGTTCGCTCGCCGGCCGAGAGCAGACGACAACACGTCCCGGTGGAGCGCCATAACGACGGCACTTTTACGACCCGGGGTTATAAAATGTCCCTCCCGCCTCGGCGTATATATCCCTACGCACATATATATTTCATCCTCCGGTATCTATCGGCCGCAGCAGCATACGGTGCATATGTTTCCAAGTTATAAACAGGGCCGTTTGCCAAAACTCACGCTACAACCTCGGGCGAACCAGTAGGCAGCCCTCGCTTTTGCTGCCGCCGCACCTGGAATCGAGGAGGAGAAAGAACGCGCGCGGAACCGTTTCAGGCAGGGGCCCCTAGATGGCGCGACGCGTCCTAGCCCGCGAGCAAAACGACACTCGGCGGCGCCATTACGGGCGCTCGCGGCGGCGCAACGGCGACACTACAACTATACGTACTCTCCGGAGCGGCGGCGTGCGGACTCTTAATTCGAGATTTATAACCGTGTTCTCACCAATCGCGGCGGCTTTGATGCCCGCGCGGCAGCGCGCCCTCTCCCTCTCCTCGCTCTTCATGGCGCCATAAATTACGGCATTCCCGGGCTGCAGATATGACTTACATCGAAACCCCTAAGTTGTATATATCGCTGATAATAATCCCTGCCTCGGTGCGGCAATAAAGCGCCAGATTTATGTCTCCATTATATTTCACTCTCGTTTCCTTTTCTCGCGCGCCCGTATGTGTTCCATAAAAGGGAGGAGGGCTGGCCGTGTCTGGCTTGTTTTTGAGCATCGCTGCCTTTGTGGACTTCTCTCGGGGCGACGGACGCCGTGGTGCGAGCAGCCCAAGACGTTATGTGGACGTGCCCTCTGGGTCCCCGCGGACATACGCCGTTTTCGCGCGCTCTCCCCTTTACGGCCGGCATAAACTGCGCCGGCGACGGGCAAGCACGCATTTACATAACAGTCGGCGGGCAGGCCGGCAAGGTATACTGGACGAGTTTATGTTACGGCGTCGCCTTTCCGGTTAGAAAAACAGGCGCGCTCCCTGTCAGTGTTGGGCGGCCGTTAAAGTCTGCGCCACTGCTGCTGCAATCTATCGTCGCGTTGCTGTACCTCTATCCTCGCCCTTCAAATCCTACCCCGGAGCAATGTCAATAGTGTCTTGTTTCGCCAGACCTCCTCTCGTGATTACGCCATTGGTGCCTCGTACATTGAGGAGGACTTACGCGCCAGCACAAGCGGTCCAGCCGAGTGGGCAGCACGAAAAACAGGACGTAGTAACTCAGCCTTTGCAAAGATGAATTGGGACACACTTTAGACGCGTGCAATGAGTGAGACATGTATTGTCATAAAAAAAAAAACTAAATGCACGAATTAGGCCTATATATGTATACTGGTGCTGTGCTCTCCGTAGTACACGACGATTAAACGAGCGAAAAGGTTTTCATAGCTGAAAGCGATATTTCGGGATACCGCGTTTAGTCCTGCCCGCTACATAACAGTTGGAAAACAACTGCGTTAATGCTTTCGGGCATCTATGCATTTACCAATCCCTAGGTCTTGATTATGTTCCTTGGTGTCAGTAGTTTACGTTCGAATAATAATAAAGCGAGGCGGTGGTGTTTATTATAACGAAACGGATTTCACGCGCAGTGGTCGTAATAATAATAATAATAATAATAATAATAATAATAATAATAATAATAATAATAATAATAATAATAATAATAATAATACCACTGTGTGCGAAATCAGTTTCATTATAATACCACCGCCTCGCTTGTACGTGCCAATAAATGCGCATTGCATTAATGGCGAGCGTGATAAGAAGATGCACGTCAGCAATGCGCGCTGAAGGGACTGGGCTGATTTCAGTTTGCTTGTATTTCTCATGCATACAAAGCCCACACGCTTGTCAATGCGGTTGATACACTCATCCATATGCCAGCGCAGCCGATCTGTTTCTGCCGTTGGTTTCAGCCGTACAGGGCGAGGTCGGTTCTACCTACGACATAGCCGCGCGTTCAACAAACACTTTTGGCGTGTGCGTCAGGAAAATGGGAGCGCGCGGTCTTCAGCTTTTGAAGAAACAATGAGAGTCACCAGAGAAGGTTTTAGCGAGCTATACGCTTTAGCCCTTGACGCATGTCGGACGACGCGTGCGCGCTCTGCTCGCATAGCGTTCCCGTGTCGGGGTCGGAAGTATAGCAGTCTGCGAAAGAAAACAATACGGGCTTTCGCTTTACTTCTGACAAACGAGGACGCGTCAACGCATCGCATAACGCCGTAGCCAAAATGGCGCTTTAATATCTGAGAAAACTGGCCACACGCACTCTCCACAGCACTGTATCATTTCAGTAACATTTGCCTTGCTAGTTATCGAAAATTCCCTCCTTGATTTTCGAATGACTTCGCACGTCTTACGGTTATACACTTTGGTGTTCCAACCATTCTCACTAAAATGTAGCCCCACTGTTCGGGAAGGCGCTAAATAGGGAAATAACGAAATACGTAAAACCACACTTGCGTATTTATTTCGCTATTATTTTATTATTATTATTATTATTATTATTATTATTATTATTATTATTATTCGGCAACTGGACTCAACGGAGCTCCACAAGATTCTCTCTCGCAGTGGCGCCACAACATATTTTTGAGGTTCCGATAGTTGTATAGGGTTGAGGACGAAAAGTTCCAAACGAAATTTGAGAACTAAAAAAAAAAGGGCCCAGTTTCGCCCGAAAGGCGAAGCATCGATTGCGAGAGCAAATTAGTGGACAGCTATACGAAGAGAGGATAGCGGTTTTATCGGCATATAATCTTGTAAACACACACACACACACACACACACACACACACACACACACACACACACATATATATATATATATATACATATATATATATATATATATATATATATATATATATATATATATATATATATATATATATATATATATATCTGGGCATACTAAGTAAGTTAACAAGCGTGGTGTCACGCGCGCACGAACACACATGTACACATCTCACTCGATGACCGCGGAAACTGTGTCAAAACGTTGGAGTGAAGAAGCGTGGCAGCAGCAGCGAGCGCACTGAACTTCGTGCCGCGTCTCGCATCAGCGCAAACTAAGCCACGAAAACACAGTGCGCGGCGGAGTTTGTCCTCGTGACAAATGGCTTTGCGACGGAAGACGGCGCGCTTCCTCCCCGTTTTCCTGCCTTTCGTGCACGAGATTGAGCCGCGATCGCCCGCGCACCCTCGCACGCTTTCACTCACACATACGGCACGCGGCGATGGTTTTATCGCTCTTGTACTTTATACGGAACCTCACGGCGACACCAACGGCAGAAACGCGCTTGAAGTGTCCATCTATCGCAATAAAATGAAGTTTCCGATCTCAGGTTAAATAATATCGGTAAAGGTAGACTTTGCAATACGTATAGAAATGCTGTTTTTTCTTGATCTCGGGCGTGAAAGTATCTCTCAAATTGTGAAGAATAATCTGTTTTCCTTATCGTAGTTTAGAGCCGAGGCTAATCTGTTGCGGAACAAAAGGCTCCCATGACAGGTGGGCGCGGTCTACGGACAAGGGGGAATAGCGGGCGGCCGCCGGCCCACTGTCACAAGGACAACGATCACACGCGCCGCGGGTGATCCCCGGGATCACAGGACCGACATAGGAAGATCTGCTTATCCCGCTAATCCGCGACTAACCACCGCGTCCGGCGGGGCCAGAAAAGCGCGCGCGCGGTCATTAGGCGCGCGCACAAAGGAAACCTTGCCGGCGCGCGCGAGACAGCTCCGCGTGCTCAAAGGAGACGGGTGGATCGCCTCCGGTGGTCCGGAGCGTCGCGCCCTTCCAGCGAGGGTCACCCTTCGCCTCGGAGCAGCGGTGCGCCTTCTTTTTCTACGGCCACTCGATCGTCGCCATGACAGTCGCGTCTGGTTCTTTCTTCTCCGGCGCGAATGATGCGATTCTGAAAGATTAGCGTGACCGAAGAGGAATACCCGGAGAGCGGACAACTCTCTTTCTCAATTCGACGCATTCATCCGCGAAAGAGAGGAGCCGCCGCGGCGGCTGTGGGCACTCTCCGCCTCGCCGCTGAGAAGAGGGAGAAAGAAAAGCTCTCCCCTCCTCTGCCGCAACTCGCCAAAGAAAGACCGCCCCGGCTCTGACAACAAAAGCTGACATAAATCATGCCTGATTGGCAGCTCTGACAACGGGCTGATGGATAGCGTTGTAAAAGTTGACAGCTGGCCCGACGCCAGATCATTAGCTCGACCGGGCTTCCATTGGCCGCGCCGACCGCGGGGAACCGCGAGGGGAAAGGAGAAACCGGAAATTGATGGGCGTGACGTCACGCGTTGGCTCCTCCTTCGGCACACCGGATGTTGGGGCTCCGCGCGCACGTGACGTCCCCGCCCGGAGAGGCGCGATCCGGCGAACGCGTCGCACGCGCAGAACTCGCCGCGACTCGCTGAGGTGCGGACCGTACTCAACTTCGCTGTTCGACTGCGCGACTCCGCGATCTCGCAGCGCTCGCGCCGGTTTTTGCTCAGCTGAGGCGGAACGTACCGGGCTTCTCTTCTGACTGAGGCACCGCTCGCCAGGACACTCGCCTCCGCGGAGGCTGGATTATTTGACCCGCGGATTACTCAACGCCGTCAGCAACCGCTTCGGTCATCGCGTGCGACCCAAGTTGCTCATCGCCTTCGTCTGGGTTCCATGACCCATCACCATGCTGACCTCAAGTAATCAGTACCTGAGGCCAGAGTTCCTGTCTCCGCTTCCGACTACGGTGAGTGGCATTCCTAAATTATGAAACGTATTTCGTTGGTAGCCGGTCTTTTCTGGGCCATTCTCTGTGTGGCAACATCATCAGGTATGCCGACCCGATGACGTTGACACCATCCGTGTTGCTTGCATCGTCAGTGACAGTCAGATAATATAAAACTACGAACACAGTCGCGCTTTTTTGCTGTATCATTACGTTGCTTGTTATGTGTCTTAACTCGAGTTTTCCAAAGGATTGCTCGAATTATGACCGTACGAAACACGTCCCCAGCTGCTTTCGTTGATAGCCCTGTGTCCTCGCGATGCTCTCTGTGAAAGGCGTATGTTGGTTGCGGTGCTCCTGTTGTGACTGGAGCTGGTGTCAGGTACACACTTAACTATCATCGCGTACACATTGTCTCTAAAATGAACCAACGAGGCCACGGCACGCCGGCGTTTGCGAAGACCGCGCCGTGCCCGTCCGGTGGCGCCGTCGTGCGGTGGCAAATCGTACTATCCAACGTTCTTTCGCTGCGTGTACGTGTCATCTGTATTTGGCTTATTGGCGTGCTATATCATGATTCACTAAGGTAGGATAGAGGCGGCATCGCCACCTTCGCTGAACTGCATACTAATTTGTTCAGAACTATTTGTAGTGCATAAAAAGAATGTTCAATTGGCAAAGAGTTAACGGTGCTCTCCGGCTACACCGACGACATTTACACGTTTAGTGATGATGCAGATAATAATCAAGCATAATAATAATAATCTTTGCCTCTTGCTGGCACGCGGTTACAACCATGATACTAATAATAGCAGCTGTCCAGAATTAGCGCGATCGTTTTGAGGTCGTGCAGAAAGCGAACTACTGGCAGCGTTGGTGTAATTTACTGGTTGTAAATGAATGGAGATAATTTGACGTGCTTTGGTTATCGCTGAGGGTTGACACAACAGTTATGTAGTTAAAAGTGGAAGAAGGAAGATAAAAATAACTGATCGAAATACGTCCGCGTGAGCAGTGCGCTTGCCACCTTGTGAAAGTCCGAATCCGGCCTAGAGAAGTGAGGCTTCACCAAAACATTTTTACTAACTCGGCTTCACATGCAGCACGGTTGTTATCAGGCATGCTCGTTTGTTTAATGCCTGCAAACTGGTATAAACTTTAACGGCCGCAACTTCGAAATACGCGCGACCCTTTCGTGAGGCGCGTACTGCGCAAGTACCCTGTATCTGCTGATAGGATCATCACAGTTAAGACGAGTTGTTAACTATCATTTAATAATGTTGTGCAAAACAAGTTGGCACAAGTGACAACATATTTTGCACCCCGTTCCTAATGGCGATGTCATACCGCACCGAATAGTTCGTGCGTGGTCCTGTTGCAGTAGTAGCTTTGCACTGTTTTTAACCGTGTGATCATCGCGGCTCCCTGCGGTCTTCGCGAAACTGAGCATTATACGGAAGCGTTTGCACTTGCGCAAAATTCCTTGGCCACTGCGCTTGAATGAAGTGGTTGCGTGTGTTTTCGTTCCACGTACCCAGGCGTGCCGCGTCCTGTCGTCTTTTTTGTCCGTCTGAATCCTGCGCTATGACCTCAATTATTGCAACTAACCAACTAGCCCAAAAATCTGCACTCCTGTGGCGTGTCTGCCGCAGTTATTACTTCCCATTTATTCCCTTATGTTTGCGACAGAGTCATAATCAACTACGACTATGTACGTACGTACGAGGCTCAGCGCGACGCGTCTTTCATTGGTTATTTACGAGGATCCCTCATTTACGGTTTTGCAACCTGTCAGTGTCGTTACGCAAGCCATGTCATGACTGCCAAGTTAAGCAGGGAATGTTTGTTATGTTTACGAACATTGCCCGACGAGTACGGGTATCTGTAATAGCCACAGGAAATACAAGTCAGCTGTCGCGTTCGCAATCGGCGCTGCGTGTCACAACTGAGACACCGGCGGTTGCTTTGTTCCCCTGGTGCGCAAGTACTAGAGCCGTTCGAATGGCATCTCGAACAAGCTCGGCAGTTTGTCGTTCACGACGACCTCGAGCCCATTGACGTCACGCGCGTTGACGAGGTTGCGCATTTTTCGCCGGTCGACGTCCGATTATGCCGCGCTCAGTCGGCGCGCACGAACCTGTCGCGGGTGAATTACTGCCGCCTGCGGAGCAGCAGGCGCGAAAAGTGAGCAGCGCCTTTTCGCGAGCCGTCTGTAACGACGCCTTTTGATGGCGCCTGTTATTAATGTCCTCCTCCGTCTCTGCGTGTGGGACCAAATAGGCGAAGTTCTATGGAAGATCGCGCGCGCCCGTGCTCGTCCACTGAATGACACGCTTATACAGGTGTGAGAAGGAAGGAACAAAAAATTGAATGCCTCAATGCCGTCAACCACACTTGCCATTGGCTCGCCAAACGTGCTGTTCGCCGAGCACACGCAGTATCGTAGGTGAGCGCATATGTCTGCGAACAGGCGCATGCATTCATTTTACGGCTTTGCCTCATACCTCGTTAGTACATGATTGAGAATATCATGGCACCCGCTTGGAATTTTAGAACAGCCAGTAATGCGTGCCGCCGCCATTGCTCTGTAGGGCCTGCTACTCGATTTCCTTAGCTTTCCTTTGTATTTTTGCGAGTGAAGAGCGCTGTATGTTGTGGAAGGAAACGGGGGGCAGTAAGCTGGACTAGAGAGGCTATCTCGTCTTGCGTACGAATATTGATGCGTTATCAAAAATATAATGTCTGCGTTGTATAATGCATGTAATGGCACACTTTCCGCAGGTTAACTGATGCCGCAGCGATCGGCCCTCGTTTTTGGCCGTCTGTGCGCGGTGTTTGCAGTTTCCTACACGACGTCTCAACTTAATCGCGTCAGTAATAACGCTTTGGTATGTATACCATGGTTAGGAAATTGTCTTACTTCGTGACGTTCACAGTGTAACGATTACAATTGCTTCTTAGTGCCCATCGCCGTTGGAAAAATAAAGACGGTTATCGTTCCTTTTCTACCGACGAGGCGAGTCATGCCTTTCATAGGGCCATATTGAAACGACCCCAGTACGGGACACACACCGTTTGCGTTCGAGGTTTGAACGCACATGATCTGTGAGGGCATGCAGGTCAATTCTTGAAAACTTCTCAAATAACATGAAAGCGGCAGTCGCTACTGCCTTGTACGCCCGTGTCACACTTGGATTTAACCGTTATTTCGTGTCTAAAACAGTGCTTTTATATCTGTACAATTCATAGAGTGGCATGCATTTGCTTTCCTATGTGCTTCTGACTCAAAACAGCTTAGCCATTGAGACACACGCGGTCACCCTATACGTCAGCACCTGGGCGCGTGGCACTCAAGTGCTTGTCTTTTACGAACGCTATTTCGTCAATCGCAAAGCAGAGGTTTGACACCTCGTAAACGGATGGTCCCATGTCTAAATTAGAAGCCTAGATGTTGCACGAGAATGGCACGTAGCTTTGTGACCCCGCGGACACAAATGAGACGTTCAAAGTTAACAATAATAATAACGCGTTCAGAAAGTAACTGTAGCGTTTTCTCTCCGTTTCAGAGAGAGACGGCGCATCACATTATACTCAAAAGAACGAACAACGGAACTATGGGCGTCTCAACCACACTCCTTGTCTTGTTTAGTTAATGCAATGCTCGCGAATACTAACCGTTTACGCGAATTACCATCTCACTTATACCGGAAGATATTGGGGCACTCGTTACCTTTATGTGTCGCGTAGCCTTTCCGCGCTTTATGAAGCCTCCAGGCACGAAGCCATTGCGCCAACTGTCGCGTGAAATTCGACCTGTTTTAGCGAAGGGCAGGAAGTTTTCTTAGGATATCTAACGCATGCCCGTAGCGCATGACACAACATTTGAGTAGCGCGCAGTGCGCGCTACCGTTTTCCGGTCTCCGCGAGGAGCACATTTCACCACGCACGGAAGACGCGGGTGTACCTGTGCGTCCCTCGTAGGCATCATTTACCGTTTGCAGGAACACGGGTTGTGCGAGTATAGGACGAAATCCAGGAGCGCCAAGCGGTGCATCCATATTTCGGACCGGCGAAAGCCCTTGCCTGTGATCGGTGCAACACGCACGGCTGCGGCAATATGTGCCGTTGTGAGCTTGTATCGTAGCCCAGTAGTAGTTTCCGGAATCGACTCTTACCTATATATGTTAAGAAGGTATGAATTCTACGAGGCCTATCTTCTGTTCCAGATAGCCACTTGTGTGACAAATAACTCCCATGTTGAACAAGAAAAGAAACGTGTCGCTGTTCAGTTTCTTTCGCCGTACACTATGTGCCGCCTTCACCCGTATTTTCTTTTTGTTTGTTCATCACACGAAACGCCCCGGTCGTTTGGCACCGCCGTAGGAACTCTGTTCGGGCTCCTTCGTACATATATATATATATGACAAGTTGACCAGGCAGCCATCGCGTCGAGCGCAAATAGCCAAGGCTTTTAACGTCGTGGCTGAGGTCGCCGACGGGAAGAGAGAAGTGTTGTGGGGACAAGGGAAGGAAGGAAAGGCGACTGTAGTATAAAAAGCGAACGCATCGTCGAGCCCAGGACGATTAAGCCGCGCGCTCGAGGGCGTCGTGCAAATTAATCGGGAGCCCCCGCTGTCCTCTTGTGCCTGTTCTTCCCGCAGCCGGGGTCCGCGCTTTGAATAAATTGCCGCTGCTTGGCGCCACTCGATTTTTCTTGTCGGCGCGCTTGCGTTGTCGACCCGCGGTCGGAGGAAGCCCGCGCTCGGAGCGCCTCAGGCCGCCGGGCTGTGGGTGAAAAAAAGAGCGTGAAGGCATACCGCGTGTTGCCACGTCACCCAAAGGGGTCATCCGCCCGTGGTAATTCCTTGAACGTTGAAACTCCCCTCTCCACATTCTGACGCCCAAATACTCCGGGACTACCTCATTCCTTATGGAGTAGCTGTGCGTCGGATCTCTGAGAATTCAAAGTATCGAGTCGAGCGGTCTCTTATTTATTCATTCATTTTGTCGTTTGTTCAATTTCTTGCTTAATTTATTCGCTTCTTGGTGCGTTATAAACTGCGACTTTTTTTTTTAATGGAACGCTGTAAAGACTTGTTTCGCGTTTCTGCTGCACAGAACTGTGTAGAAGCTCGACAAGGACAATAGTGGCGCATTCGGTATCGCTTGCAAAGACATCTAGTAATGCGGATTGAGTCTGTTTGTCGAGCAACTCTCGTTCGTAGGCAAGTTGCGGCAAATTTACAGGCCGTGCATGTGTGAGCAAATGTCTGAATTTTGTGGTAATTAAGACGCGCAAACTGAAATTTACAAATGTACAGGAAAGTTCGCAGTACGAAGTCTGGACTGCAGTGCGCAATTTCCAGTTACATTCAGAGGCCGAGTGGAAAGTCGGCATTATCGCGGAATCCCTGGTCGATATACTCTTGTTCGGAAGAGCATCTTACGAGTGCTGAAAGTGCTCTTTGTAGCCGCGTAGCATCTATGCTGGGAGGACCACGTGGGCCGCAGAAAGAGACGCCGCGACTTGCTCGCAGTGCGATTGCACCGCCGCTGCGTACAGGGGGCCCCCTCTTGACGATGAAAATGCGCGCTTCCGAAACTGGGTCTTCTTTTTTTTTTTTTCCCTCCTCCTTCCTTCCGTCGGCGAAGATCAGTTTCTACCCCGTAATGACTCTGAGAACGGGCTTCCCATCGTCGCGACAATCTTCACAAAAGTGGCTGCCCGTTAGCCGGTTTCCGTGGGGTCCTTGCCTGAGCGAGCGGCCAGCCTCAAAGGACGCTTGTCCTGCCGAGGAACAGCGCGTTGCATGTTCGCCGTAACGTATCATTGCTGCGTGGGTCGCATGACGAGGCGCGGTACGGGCGGCGCGCACACTGCGCGGTCGAACCGTGCACCCTTGCCATGCCTGGAGAGCGGATGCTTCGAGAGTATTCACTAATACCAACCCGGCGTCCTGCGCTCTAGACGAGCAAATTTCGCAAGTCACCGTTGTGCTCCCGCGAGCTGCGCGCGCCATCTCACCGCTTGGCAAGAGATGGCGCTCGCGCCTCGGGCGGGATAGGGCGGGACACAATGCGCGCGTTTTTCACTGTGGCGATGCAAATGATTGGTCGCACACATGTTCCCGTCTGCTCACTGGGTTCGTCAGATGTGAGTGGATTCTCGAATGCACGAATACGACTTTTTTTACATATGTTTATTAACAATTTTACGTGTATGCGCTATAGGTGTTTTTTACGCATTTTTTTTTTTTTTGTGTGTGCTCGCGTACTTAGGTTATTCGCCTCTCAAGTTGACAAACCGTGTAACTATTGACGGAAGCTGCGTTTCCCTTAATGCCGTTTTGTCGTGTGTCACCTCGATGTCTGACGCGAGTTGGTAGAGATTAGTCTTTGCATGCCCGCTTGATCTGTTGGTGGGAAGGCCCACGCGCTGTTACCGCTTCTTTTCACTATTTTTCGAATATCCCACTGGAGCACTCGTAAAGTACCGTATTTGCACAAGTCTACGGCGCGCCCGATTTGTAACGCGCAGTTATATGATCACCAACGTAAAAAAAATAACTCAGTGCCGATGCTACTGCGCACATCAAGTAACGAAACCTGAGTCGACGCGTACCGTGTTCAAACAATTTTATGGTACATGCAAAGGCACACAGACACGCACACAGCAGAGTCTTAGCGGCTAGTCACTATCGGAGTCCGACGACACCTCATTTTCCCGGTTTACCGACCACAGAAAGTCATCTTCAGTTTGATCTAACCATTAGAAATGCCACACGTTCAGCAAACTGGAAAATGGCGAGCGCAAATTAAGGCAGAAAAAAAAAGTCCTTTCGATGGCAGTGCGGCTAGCTACCTTGAAGTCGGCTTTTTTTTTTCTTTTTTTAAGTAATAAAAGGTGTTGTTTTTGATGTTGAGTAGACTTAGTTACGATTGCAACGCGCATGCAAATTTGAACTCACGTTTTAGCCAAAAAAAAAAGGGGGGGGGGGGTGAGAGGTGCGCGTTAGAATCGTGTAAATACGGTATTTATGATCGCGGCAGATTACCAATTTGCCGCAGCAGTGAAAATATATTGCGCGCTTTTGAACGCGAGTTAACGCTACGCGCGACTGAAGCTTTCGCAACACCCCGCCATGACACGCAAGGCTTGCGAACGGAAGCTAGACAGCGCGCGCTGAAATTGCTCTCTACTGTATTATAGTTCGCGAAAAGATTGCTGAAACTATACGCTGGTAGCTCGCACCTGGCGCTTTGTTCCCGGTGCCAGCACACACACCTGTGTGTTCGCGCGTGATCGGAGCAAAGCAAGGGAAGAGTTACAAACAGGTCATCCGTTTTATAAAGCTTAGCGAATCCGCAGCCGCCTGTATATTACCGCTGTTACCACGTTATTTTAATTGGGTTTGACTATATTTGATTTCCTGATAGCCCGATCTGGCGTGATCTCGCTACTACTATCGCGGTACTGTAGCTGGTGTTGCCGATCGGAAACGGGCGCTGGACAGAAAGATCGCAGGTGAATTAACGTGAAATCGTGTCGGGTGTCGAGGGAATGAGTGCCGCCTGTAGATAGAGTAAATAGCTGTTTGAGTGTCTTGTGTGTCGTGCTCGATGTCACAGTCGTGGTGGTTATTGGATTCCTCCACAAAACTAAAAAAAGAAAAGAGAAGGTTGTGTTCGGGCAGACGTAGAGAGCAAAACTAAAGCTTGAATAATGGGTTGATGCTGTCGCCGGAAAGATGTGAAGTTTAATGTCATACTGATCATATTCAGTGGCAAGAGCGAAGGCGGATTGTCATCAAAAATCGCATCATACGATATAGACCTCGAGGTGCCGTTCCGTTGCCAAGTTTGAGGGCTTTAGACGCTAGATATAGGAGCGAGGGTGTAATTTATTTGTTTGTTTGTATGTTCCAGTTAACTGAGGAAATGCTTCGTACAAATATTTTTTTTTCTTTTGCTCGCACGTCTGTATTCATTATGTGATTCAACATCTTCCAAGTTGATTTTATGAAGATGAGAATTATGCTTAGCTGTCCCGCTTGCGCGTCGCAGCGAGGGATATAGCTTGCGGTTTCGGCAAGCTCTTGTTATTCTAAGTCTGTATTGTGCGCTTTTATAATTTCGTTCATTTGTGCAATAATGGGCAGATAGGCACGGAGACAACGACAATCGCAGCGCGCAAGACCATGGGCAGCAGAAAGCGAATGGTCGTATTTCCCTATTTCCTTTATTTATTTATTTTTTCTTCACCGCCTTCATATAGTGTAGATTTGCGCTGCTGTTTCTCCAGCACGCGTGTTTGGTCCGTGACGGGTTGGTTTATTGTAAAACCGTTGCAGGCAAATGGCAACTCAAGAAGCTTCTTTGGCTAGACGTAAAGAAGATGTGTTTGCGTCAGTAAGCGATCTTTACTCGACTGATATGTTACCAATTTGTTCGCTTGTTAAGGTAAGATATGCAGCACGCATCAGTCTTGGTGTCGTGACTGTTTCCGCGCTGGAAGCAACAGGAAGAGCTGAGAGAATGTTCGTTCATACAGCTCAATGCTGACACGTAAGCTGAAGGTGTGGAAGCCAGCAAGCACCTTTACGCCTCGTTTTAACGATGGTGACAGGGTTGCGTTTCTCACTGCAAATTTTGTTATCCGTAATGTAATTTTCCGCTGCGCCACGTTTGGTCAAAAATTAAAATGCTAGCGAGCTTTTTTAGTTTTAAGAAGCACAGGAGAGTGGACGGCAGGCAGCAGCCCTGGTAGCGACATCTTGTGGCGGTTTCTGCAGCAACGAACCCCGATAACCGTTCTTCTTTTTTTTTTCACGTTGCTGTCTAGGTATAATAAAGATTCACTATTTATGATTATGTTGTTACCAACGTCATTGCTTCAGCAACAGGGAGTAGCACATAGCCCGTCATTGCACTAAATTTTTTATACGCTGAAATCAGCGTCACCAGAATTGCCGCAGCTTAATTTTACTTCTCCAAAACGTTTACGGACCATCCAAAAATCTCAACGACCACCGGTTCTCTCAGGGACTCCGCGAAGAATGCTTCGCCACAATGTATGTCTTGAAAAAGCTGCAGCTGAATGACATGGGCGCGAAGCCAGTGACGCCTGCTCCGTGCCGGTGAGGTGATGTAATAAGCCTGCAAGTAGAGCGCCACGCTGGGCTGAACAGCATTGAGGCCCATCCACAAGAAACCGATTTTCGACGGACTTTCGGCGTCGACGCTCAACGAGTTTCATTGACGGCTCTCAACCACAAGATACTCTTAGTCTTCGAATTACTTCAAGCTTGGCGCAACGTGGCCAGATCTTCCTTCTTAAAGGCCCCGAAATTAGCAGGCTGATTTTGCAAAATGTTGCACTAACAGAAGACTTGTTTTTACTCAATAATGTTTTGTAGTTCTGAAACTTAATAAAAAGGATTTTTAGCTTTAGCGCAAATGTGTACAGTATTTTGCTCGTTTGTACTGAAACACGTAGCACCAGTGACATAGCATCATCAGCAGCCGCCGTGCTCGCTAGTGTGCACTCCGGCACTCCCTGTCTTTGAGTATTGGTGCACAACGTTTCATTATCGTACACTGTCGATACGACAGATATTTCTCTATGGACAGAGAAGAGCTTTTGTTGCTGAAGCTGAAGCAGAGAGACAAAAACGCCGCCGAAGAGGGACGAAAACACCATTGCCAATGATGGCGTTCAAGGCTGCACTATTTGCCCTGACCGGAGCACGTGAAAGCGATCAGCTGTTCCGGTAACCACGTGGACAAGGCACTCACTAATGGCAACGCGGGAAGCTTGGTCTGTGACTGGCCTCCGAGCTCGCTCACATGGCGCGTCACGCCGTCTCGGAGGCCATAGTTTGCTTGCCTCTTGCAGCAGAACTGGTAGTTAGGCGAGTTGGTAAGTATTCATGGTGAAATTTGTAGCGCGCACAATAGACAGGGACACAGAGAAGGAAAGCGCTCGTCTGTCCACCTTCTCTGCGTGCTTCTCCATTGTGGGGTCTACAAATTTCACTATAAATGCTTGCCACTTGCTTCGACCGTCATTTCCGCCGTCGGCGCTGCCATCTGACTTACTATAAGTTTTGAAGGTAGCGCCACTCCTCCTTTTCTGCTTGCTTCTTCCTCTGCGTCACTATATGGAAGCACCCCCAAGAAAGCTCGAAACTAATCAGGGCATGCAGACAAATAGGAATATTGGTTGATTACTTTCATATGCATTATATTTACTTTCATAGATCCATTATTTCGCACAAAGGGTAAGTATTCGCTTAGTTTCTAGCACAAGGTATATTATATAAACGGCATAATATGTGCAGTCTAACCTTCAACACTGTGCATGTTGAACTTTACACCAATCGCCATGGCGTCTCACATAATCCCTCGCATGCGCCTGCTTCGATCCATATTCACGCTTGTTACTTGATCTCCACCCGACGGCAGAAATAAATGGTGAAAGCAGCCATCGCTTAGTCTGATCTCACACTGAGAGCAGGATATTAGGTATGTTTTGTCGTTATTGATATCAGCTATTTGTTTTGACGCTGTTTCCTGCACAGACGATGCCGAGGGGTAAAATTTCTTTTATCTTAGCAGATGGCGCCGCAGCCTTGGCGCTGGTGATGCGTTAACGATGCAGTACGCTTTGAAAGCCTGCTTGCGCACTGCATCGATATTTTACTTCACCGCTTTTGTACAGTACGCGATGACGGTAATGAGCAAACGCCAACTAAACGACGCGGCGTAGGTGCGCATATTAGGCGGGACAAACTGTTTTCGGCTAGACAAACCCAAAGCCACTGCAATGTATACTGCAAATCAAAAGAAGCCCCAGCATTCAAGTTAGTACGGCCTATAGTTGCAGCGCCGAAACATTTGTTGCTGTGGCGTATCGCCTACGCCGGCTGCGTTTTCGCATCGACGGCCTGCCCATACAGCCGTTTCGGGGCTCCCACGGGCTGCGTATCGCTATAAAAAAAAATGTTGCCTTGAGTCAGCTATCACGTCTCATAAGCAACGTTCAGCGGAGCCAAAGCTTCGAGGTATGGGAACACAGGTACATGAGGGGAGTTGCGCAAGGTGAATATAATTCGCATGTCTGCTAGTACGCCACATTTGCGTAGTGTTGCGTAAAGACGGACGCTTCGGATGCTACAGCGTCTGTAGCAGGCGGCAAAACGCAGACGAAAAGATTTCGATGTGTTCGCCTGCCTCATTGGCCGAGGCACCGCTCGCTTCCACAGCTTCTGATACAAAATAGCACAGCGCCGTGTGCCTTTTTACGCAACTGCCGTGCTACTCTCTAAAACACCGTTGGCTACGACTACGCCGTCCTGCAAAAATCCAACCGGATTATTGGCGCATGCGCGCTAGTTTCGAACCTCCTGCAATATGTTAAATGTCACAGCCATTTAGAACATCGCATGCAAGCAATGCACCAATTACAGATGAGAATGAAGGATAACAGAGCGAATAAGCGCTACGTCATTCTTGTCGCTACGTCGTAAGTCATTCTTTGTTAACATGGCGAGACGCAGATACGAAAGCGTGCCTGTGAGGTCTTGGCTCCCTCCCTATCGCCAGGCAATCATAATAGAGCTTTAGCTCGGCGTTTTTACGCTCCGCTTAGCAGCGGAGCGGAAGTGCGAATGCGCATGCGCCCTCCGCTTAGCCACAAGCTGGCTAGCGGAGCGAGAAGCACGGTCAGCTTACAAGCTGCCTGAGCGGAGCGTCGCTGCCGTCTTTCGATAGCGAGGGTGGTCGATGCGCGCGCCCTCTCTTACATCGAGGCACCTTGCTTGCCTCGCTCTTTCCAAGATGGCTGCCTCCAGTGACATGTTCTCGACCATGCCGTGCACTTCAACCACGCCTTTATGTTCGCCTGCGCAGCCCAAGCCACAAAAGCGATTTCACACAGACGGAGGTTTATGTTTGCTAAACGAAGTTGCAAGTGCTGACCCATTTGAATACCCCGCAGCGTGGGAAGATGTGGTGCGCGCTGTGCAGCGCATTGGTGTCTGAAAGGACTGAATTGGATGCGGAATACGAGCTCGCTGGCTATCACGTGGCGTTCCCCAAAACGACGCTTTATTTTCCACTGGACAAAATGGACCGGTAGCGCATTACAAGCGCACGTCTATATACTTCATGGACAAATAAGTTATATATATTCGTTTTACTTTATGAAAACGATCAATGAGTGCTTTTATTTGTTCCATTACCTTGAATTTCGGCAGACGGCGGTGAAACTACGAAAGGTGTGCTTGAAATCAGGGGTGCATTCAGGACTCGATGGCAACCAAAGGTCAGTGGGACGCCTCGTATTGGGCGCTCACGGGAGGACTACAAATGAAGTTGTGCAGGGTGATATGAGCTGGACAAGTTTTGAAGTGAGGGAAGCTCACAGTAAAATTGATTGTGAAGAGCGACTGAGGAATATGGAAGAAACTAAATGAGCTGGGGGAGTGTTCAGGTATTTGTACTGGAAAAACATTGATTCACAGTGGAGGAAAAGAACTAGCAAGCTTACCAGCAAGTACGCGATCGCTATAGTAACATGGCAACAAAGAACGTCAAGCGGAAAATCAGAGAGGCTGACATAATCTCATGGGTGGCGGCAAAGGAAAAGAAGACAGCTATGAGTAACTACTTAAGTGGAAAAAACTAAATCAGGAAAGAAGCAATTTACAATAACTCAAAGGGAAGCTCTTTTCGAAGCGAGATCAGGATGCCTAAGAACACGCGCTTAGGAAGCGAGATACAACAAGGAAGAAGAAAGTATGTGCTTGCTGTGGCAAGGCTAGGGCAACAATGGAGAATGTTTTTATTAGAACGTGAAGATATCTGCCCAGTGGTCGATTTAGGCACCTCTGGCCTCCTTGAAGCCCTTGGGTTCAGTGAGAGCAGGGGGAAAGTAAACATGTCCGCAATAGAGATTAGTAAGAAGCGATTGGAAGATTGGTGGAAGAAAAGTAGGGAAACGACGAACAGCGGAGGCGTTCACAATAGGGGTTCAGAAAGTTTGGCCGCAGGAATTTATCGTGGGTTTTTTTCTTTCTTTTTCTTCTTTCTTTTTTTCTTTTTAACTTAGGTAGGAAATTAGGCAATATAGTAGCAAGAGCTTAGTGGCGCAACCCACCACCCCGTTCCAAGGGGGACGCTCATAGCATCTATCCAACCGTCCGTCCGTTCTGCTACGCTAAACGCATAACTAAAACGTGAAAATCACCGGCCGTTCCGCTGTGGTTAGCGGGGCAACTCGGGGGCGGAGCGGACCGTAAGGACGCTCAACTAAAACACCCCAATGTGCATAGCGATTGGTGCGATGACCGCTGCCCTTTCGCGAGGACGTGCGCATCGTGTCGAATTTATTAGTTGTATGTGTAGACAGCATTATGCAAGCGAATCGAACACGCCATGTCTGAGCATTTGCGATGGCATGTCAGTTATCTGAACGTAAGAAGGCAAGCTGTCTTCCTACGATTCGGCACCTTGACGTAATGGTAATGGATGTTCGATCGCTAGCGATGTCTTTTTAACAGTGGCCGCGTTTTGGCGCCTCAGCTTTCGTCATCCGGAGAAACAGCAGGTGTTGAGCTATGCGAGACGGGTGCTTCACGTGTATAGTAGTACTTATAATGTTACAGACCACCGTATTTAGCCGTGTGCGATGGGCTCTTGAGCAACTGTGCGCGTGTAAGTTTCTTTCTTTTGTTCTTCTTCTTTGTCATTTGTAACCGGGATGGGTAGCAGCGCTGCACTCCACAGGGTATGCACATTTTTGCACTTGGCTGGTGTACAAGAAGGAGTTCGCAGTCAAGTAGACTTTTGGTTAGGCTTGACTTGCCAAGGTATTCAGGGATAAGCCGCTTACAATAACGGTTTTTGCAATCCCTTAACGCCATCGCATATGGGAAGCTGCTTTATATTTCCTGATCCCGCGAACGTCAAATAAGGATCAGCGCCACCATCAGTATACACTTCTCATAGTTCTGTTTTGCTATTGCTGTCTCGAACACGCTGCTCTTCTTCCCCGATGTGTCTGGACTGGTGTCGACCAAGTGTTTGACATGGCCACTTTGGTACGCGTAACTGCGGTCGCATGCGAGCACACATGAGGCCTTCCTTCTACGGCCGCGCCTTATCATCGCGCCATATTGTAGATTCATGAGCAAGTTAAAACAGGCAACTGGAGCTCAACTAGTGATGGTTCCGGTTGATTAACCTGCTCGAAGTCTTAAAAAATATATTGTTTTAGGGTGGTGGTCAAAACAGAACACTGTAAAGGAAGGCTGCGAACTCAAACTGCTTAAGGGCAAACGAACAAAAATAACAGGTAGCGCTATGCATGGCTTCGACTTTTGTCTATGTGCTCTGTAGTCTTCGTGTCTGCCTTGTCCCTTTGTATCTTTATATCCCTCTTCCGCAACCGTTTAAGCGGCAGTTTTCTGTACATAGTGACAATCGCTCCGCTTTCACGGAAATAGCGCTATGTTGGACGTATGTCTATACACCGAGACCTATATATTGACGGTGGATGGGTGAGGGTTGGGCGCTAGATATCATGAACGGCATTCACGCAGTTGTGACGTTTATAGCGCGCATTTGCGCTTGCTGGCTGGTAATGCTCCTTGTATGCGTTTCTCACCACCGACCAGGTGTTACTTTCTTAAAGACGGGACGGTTGGATTTTGCGATGCCTCCGGCAGAGACAAAAATATCGCCTAAAATAATTTGTAGGAGGTCCACTTTTCTTGGGGGCGGCGCGGCCTCTTGCGCCCGTTACGCGCGCCTGTGTGTGTGCGCGCGCATACGCGCTGTTGCATGGCGCATTGCGTGGCGAAACAGTGCGCTGAATGTGCGGTAGAAGCGCGCACGGTCTTATATTGTTCCCCATATATCACGACCATGCGTCATGAAGCGCAGGCGCTGTCTATTCAGGTCTATTTTGCAATCCAAAATTCCAAGAATGAAATCTGCGCGCCACTCCTCGCAATAGAGGCGCGCGGCTTTGTTGGCACGAACCGCGTCGTTTTTGTCGCAGTGCGCGCGGTAATTCCGAACTGCGAGGAGCACAATGAGAGGCCTCTTGCAGCAAGAAGACTGCTGGCGAAGAGGCAGCGAGAAAGTGAAGAAAAAGAAGTGGCGCCGTTAACAGCTTAACGAGTTGTCGTGTGCAAGGTTTAAGGGACAAAGCGGCGCAATGTGATCGAGGGCTTCCGAGAATCGAACGCAGCCTTTGCGCTTCGTGTGATGGAGCGTATTCTACTTTTCAAGATTGTGTTAATGGTCATCTTAAATGGTAATTAATCTTCCTTGCTTGTTCGTTATAGAAATAAAGAACCCACCCCTTATGTAATTCTGGGGGGGGGCTGTTTTATGTAAACAGCCCCCCCCCCCTCCCCCCAAAGCTAAACAATGGCCGATAGAACGTAAGGATTCCTATCACTCGTTTCTCTTCCTTTCTTATCGTGCACTACTCATTGCCAGCCCATCCCGGTGAGGTAGGCGGAGCGCCGCTCTGGCCTGACGAAACGCGAAAAAGAAAAGAATAGGAACCGAACGGTTACATTATATCAGCAGTGTATCCGTTTTCGAGTCACGATGTAATCACGTACAGCTGCGGCTCCTACGAAACACGGTAACATGTCCTCGTATAGGCGTGCAGCTAAGGTTTTGCTATTTCTCTTTCGACACGGCTGCGCTGCGAGTCTGTCAAGTTTTAGCCGTATGCGTCATCCTGTGACTGAAGGCCTATTGTCTTTCTTCAAAATAATTTGAGAGCCTTACGAACAAGGGAGTGATCGAGGGGATTTAGCTTTGCCATGTCGCTCGCTCACTTGTAAGAAGCAGTTGGCCTGAATTGATTTCCTTACTAAACTATAGCGATTCTTTGGATAGAGCGGAGCGCATCTGCGGAGGAGTATCGGGAAATGTCTAGTTTGATGATTCCCATAGTATGCGGGGCGATTGGCCCTGTCAACTTATTCAGCAGACAGTGGAGTGGTGGGCAAGTGGCCATGGCATTTTCACCGCGCCCCCTGTGAAACGGTCACTGTTTCTCGTTCGCACCGCGTCAGAGAACGCGTGTTTAAATGCAAATGATATATAGTACACCTATGAAACGAGAAAATCTGATGACGATAAATCGTCTTGGGTATTCAATAGTTCTTGGGGTATTCATAACGTACACCCGGCCACTGTCTCAGGCGCTATTTTTTCGCGGCTGTGGAAGGTAGCGACATATCAGGCCTGGCGCTTAAAGAAACGAAGGCTCCCGACGGGTGCGTTGCCGAGTGCATGCGCCTCATTGTCTCGCGGGATGCGCACTAACACTCCCGACGCTGCGAGTGACAGGAGCGGGACATTTCTGCGGCCGAGACAAAGGTTTCGCGCCGAGGCGGCGCACATGTGTTACAAAGCGCGCGCAAATATTGCCCGCTTCCGAGAAACCGATGATGGATTGGGGCGTCCGGCTGTTTTGCACTCTTATTATCCGTACCTTCGAAAGACCAAGCGAAGTAGAGGCGATCGACGCCGCGACATTTACTCCTAGCGCTCAGGTCATGTGCGATAGACCGAGCTCTTTCGGTTCACGCACGCTGCTGATAGTCTTTGCCGTCACACTGCTTCCACTCATCCGATCGGAACTTCTTCCTTCGCCCTCCGCTGCTGTCGTGCTATGTTGACGGCAAGAATGAGTGAAGTTGATAAGCACTTAGGGAAAGGAGAAACTGCTCCACTCGACATCTAGAAGGACGGCTAGTATTCAGGTATCCTATACTTCATTGTGTGCGCACTTCGTGTGTCTTCTCTTATTCATTTTGACGGACAATCTGTATTAATCACATCGAGTGCTACGTGTGAACTACGAAGTCACGTGCGTGGCAACTTGCTCGTGTGGCCGCAGCTGTGGAATCGCTCGTTTTCATTCGACTTCCACAATCGCTAGGTCCTTTGACTCTTCCTCCTTCGTGAATTTTCTTTCGTGGCGAAGCGTCAAAGCGAGAGACTGGGCTGATATTAAACAAGGACGCAAGCTAAAGCTCAAGACCTCATGCTTTGTCCTGCGTCTTTAGACATGCTGCATACATTCTTGGCAAAAGTGACGAACAGGTGTCTAGCGCTTTATCCTGTATCCTTGTTCGTGCTCCACTCGGCTGTGTTCGGCAGCTTTATTATATTGCTACTGCTAGCCACCGGCAAGCCATTGGCGCCATGATTTATGTTTTCTTTTCGCTTTTTCGCAGCTCGACGCCAAGAAGAGCCCTCTGGCACTGCTGGCGCAGACATGCAGCAACATTGGCGCCGACAACCCCAACATCAAGCCCATAATTCCACCGCTGGAGAAGCCCAAGGACCAAGACAAGAGCAAGGGCAAGTCATCGTCGCTCTCTTCTTCTTCGACGTCCTCATCGAGCCAGCTGGACGACAAGCCGTCCTTCAAGCCCTACGAGTCGGCGAAGAAGGAGGACTCCGCCTCCAATGGTGATGTCGGCGGCGGCAAGAAGTCCCCTTCCTCATCGTCCAAATCCCCGCCGCGGGTCGCCAGCTCGTCGCCCGCTGCGTCCATTGCCTCCAGCGGCAAGGCCTCGCCTGCGGCATCCGAAGGCGGTCACTCCAAGTCCGATGCTTCTTCAGGTTCAGCGACGGCCATCACGACGACTACCTCCTCGTCATCGTCGACGCCTTCGTCGCAGAACACGCTGAGCGGCCTTGGCTACGGCGGTGCCGCGGCCCTTGGCTTGGACCTGGCGCGCGACAAGGACGCGCTGTCGCAGTTGACCTCTCTGAGCGCGGCCTACAAGGGGCTCAACCCGCTGGCTAACTGCTGCTCGCCGCTGCTGGCGGGCCATCTGCCAGGAGGCATGGACGGCTCGTTCCCCGGCGCGGCGCTGGCGAGCCAAGCACTGAAATTGGGCAGTTACCCCGTCGGCTCGCCCCTGTCGCCGTACGTGGGCTACGCACGGGTGAAGACAGCCGGCGGCGGCACCTCGCTGGTGCCCGTTTGCCGCGACCCGTTCTGCACGAACTGCCAGATGAGCATGCAGAGCGCCCAGCTGGGTGTCTGTCCCAGCGGCTGCACCCAGTGCTCGCACGACCGCCTGGGTCAGAGTCTGGGCCTGAACCCGGGGCTGGTACCTCCTGGGATGGGCTCCAGCGGCCTCGGCTCGCCCCTCTACCCAGGCGCGGCCGCCGCGCACTCAATGCTGACGCGGCCCAACGTGTGTAGCTGGATGGTGGGCGACACGTACTGCGGCAAGCGGTTCTCCACCTCTGAGGAGCTGCTACAGCATCTGCGCACCCACACCAACCTGTCGGTGACGGACTCTAGCGCGCTGCCGCTGCTGTCGCCAAGCCTGTCGGTGCCGTCGGTCAGCCTGAGCGCAGCAGCCGCCGCCTGCCACCTGCACTACAGCACGGCACCATCGCTGACCACGCCGGCTGGCCTTCGCAGGACCTACCCGACCAGCCTGAGCCCCGTCGGCTCCCTCTCGGCGCGCTACCACCCGTACAAGCCGCCAATACCGACCTTCCCCGGCACGCCATTCGCGCCGCTACCTCACCCTTCGCTCGGCATGTACTACTCGCCCTACGGACTCTACGGACAGAGGCTAGGACCTCCTGTGCACCCCTGAACACGCTCTCTTACTCTTTCGTGGCCTGTGGACACTCGCCAGTGCAGTGCCATTACCCCTCTCCCACCTACCCTCTCTCTATACGGCTGCTCACTTGTAAGAAAGTTCTTCACGTGGACTCTTGTGTGCGCGCATGCGTTGAAGCTCACTTGGACTCTGAGCGGCTTTCTTCTCATCCCGAGCGTAGTTTGTAACGATCTCTGTCGAGCCTTTCATGGCTTTGTGCCCCGCGTTGCTCGGCAGTGCTTGTCTTTCGTTGGTCTCCCTCTTCATTTTTTTAACGTGTTGTTTAGGCCCCAATAGAAGCTTGTCCGAAAGACATCGCTACGGAAATACTTACCGATAGGCCTCGTTGTGCCGGTAACATATGCAAGCAATATGCAGTTCTTCCCCTTTGGTGAATTTGCTGCTAAGAGTGAACCGGAAATGCACGGGCAGGCATCCGACGGGCTGTTCTGGCTCTATTTAAGCACGATTGTTCGCAATAATGTCACGCCTGTAGGATTTATGCACTCGAAAGCGTCGTGTGATTTTGGAAATGTACTCCGCGTCACCTGCACGTTGTCACAGTTTTTTCTTTTTTCTTTTACTTTCGCGACTGTACTTTGCGCACTTTTACGATTCCACACTCGTCACTTGTGGGGCTGGGCTTCACCGGAATGGCTCAACTAAAGAATTAACAGCTGTGAAACACTTCTTGTCTTTGGTCACGCGCCTGTCAATACGTCAGTGGACATCCGTTTTATTGGCTGTTGTTAGCATCCGCTGTATCCGGCGACCTTTGTCTCCCTTGTCAACCTTTTTCCGTCGGTGGCATGCTAGTACAGGTGGCGCACCGATTGTCATTCACGCCGTGACATCTTCAAAGGATGGAAGATATTAAGTCGGTATGAATGCAGGCTATTATTGCTTTCGGCCTATTTCGATTAACCGCGCGGATGCAATCGGCATTCGCACTGGCAAGCTACGCCACTTGCTCGTTGAAAGCCACGTCACAAAATGAACGACGAGGACGAGGAACGTTGTCCTTCTCACAAAAGGCGCAAACTACTCACTTGTTCGTCATCGACGGCCTATGCCTGCGACGTCAGGCGCCAATTTTCTCACGTCGGCTCTACCTTAACGACAGTTGTGCGCCGCCTCCTGCTTGCTTTTTTTTTCCTTTATTATTTTTTTTCCGGCGTATTCCCTTTCACGATGTGGGTCTCGTTATGTCGCCACAGCGGGCCGCGCGGCCTATCGAGGCTGCATCTATTTTAGCTGGTGTTCTGTTCGTTTCCACGCAAGTAGAAAAGAAAACCATTTGTGATGTACGTTTGCTGGCAGTGTCGCCGCAGGCATGCTCACTCTTCACAGGCTGCACCAAATTTGCACGAATTTATATCGATGCTACGTAAAAGCCTTCAGGCGCTCAATTCATATACTTGTTCACTGCCATCGCTGGCGTCACTTCTAAATGTGTCACATTTTGTCTTGTTATACCAGCGCTAATGTTATTCTCCGGTCACCGGCTCATCCCAGCGTGGCGGTGATTTCGTGCACGCTCCGAACGGCGTACATGCAGGACTGGAGAGTGCAAATGTTAGGGGGGAAAATGTGCGGTAGAAAAGTGAAAAACAAAAGGAAAGGAAGAAAAAAAAAAGAGCAGTGCTTTCAGTTTGGTACATGTTTCAATGTATAAAAAAAGAAAGAGGCTACGAGGGGCATCTTCGTGATTGCCCCATCGATCAGGTTGACGAATGGTGCCTAGCTCGGCGCGACGCGATGGCCTTGCTAATCTAAATGAAGCGTTTCTTTGAAAAGGGGAGAGGGAATTAGCATACGCGAGGGGAATCGCGTGATCCGAATGGCAGATTGTGTGCTAGCAGAGCGCTGCAGGCGCGCGATTTATAAATATTCGTCGCGCCGCTGCGTTTTACGACTCGCTGGGAGTTGGGCCTCTTTTTTCCGTGTGGCCGCTCTCGATGCTTATCTTGAGCGATGAGCCCGCGGCTGTGAGTGCGCGCCCCCTACGTAGTGGTTGCACCGCGTGGCGCACACCGTTACGACAAAACGGCAAGGGTCGTTCATTGGTTCACCGCTCCTCGATGCGGTGTCGTTTCCTCAGATAATAAAAAAAAAACTATTTCCAGTGGTACGTGCGGCCTCTCTGATCGGCGTGTGCTAAGGAAGACGCCGCATTGCAATGCATAGGATATGCAAGGAAAGAAGGAAAAAATCGGAAAGGGTTGGGGGAGGGTAGGTGGACACTGACCAGTTAGGTTTGTTAACCATCGTTACTCGCGAAGGGTCCCGCGTCATTCCACTGGTTTTGCAATGTGTCCTTGTCGGGCGTGGGCAATTTACAGCTTAGCGTCTTTAACGGTAAAGCTACATATTTACTAGAAAATCGAATCCCGCTGTGTGTCCACTGAGGAAGAGGAGGAAAAACATTTATTAAAGAAAAAGAGAGAAGCCGCTGACTTAAAAGAGGAGCGAGTAGATCACCATGAAACCTCCAAGACCAAACCCCAGCGTCGCGTTTTTTGTAACTAAGCATTTGCCTGAGTAGTTTCATTTCCCCGGCTTGCTGCTGTTTTGGCGGCGCCTGTAGCTGAAGAAGAGCGCGTAAACCCCTGCCGCAATGCAGGCGCGCCTCTCGACAGGAAAACTATGAAAACTATAGACACGTGCGGCCGGTTCGTGTTCGGTGCCGCGCACCACGCACACAGGGATACAACGGTTAGTTATTGTTGCTTGGGAAGGTTGGAATTGGAGTGTAATGTTTAATCTTCTCTGGGAGTTAAACGGGGAAGCGCTTCCCAAAGGAGAATGCATGCTCGATTTGCACTATAGCATGCCTAAACGCGGTGTGATCTCTCCTGACGTCAAATGCTAAGTCAAGGGTGTCCAAAGCGTGTTGCCAAAATAACACTCAGTCTTTATTTTATTTTTATTTTGAGACGTCACGTGTTTCAATTGCGTCGTCTCGTCCTTATTCTTGTGGGAGGATTGTAACATACATACTGTACAGAAATATGTCCGTTCGCATTTTCGTCTTGTGTGTTGCGCAATTTCTTGGAAAGTTCATGGCTACTTTTCATTGTTTTCGCTTGTGTGAGATGATCGAGTCGTGTACATTAATATATTTGAAGTCGGCGCGTGCGGAATGCGCACGCGATAGTCTTTGTTTGTATTATTTTGTTTATTGTTGTACATACTCCTTGATGCCGATGATCCTGCAAATACATGACACTGATGAAACCTGGATTATTGTCGTCTCTCTTTTATCGTGTCCTCTCTTCTTGTCTGTAAGCGAGAAAGTGCGGTACAGCTCCCGCACGTGCCTACAAGGCGACGTGGATGGAGCTATGTCCATCTCTAGAATGACCAATAGTTTGCAAAGCTCAAGGCTTTCCATGGCAGTCTAAAACGAGGATCTCTAAACAGGCGACTGATGATGCCCTTGTTTTAGTTTTCACGCCCTGCTCCCATGTCCCAAAATTGCCGTAACCATAACGCTTCCTCCACATCGAAAGGTCGAAGCCTGCTCAGCGTGTCGCCATGTGTTACATATGTTACCTAACTTAAAACTTGACTTACGGATCACTGAACTGCAAGCTACACTCTAAGAAGAAAAGGAGGAAATGGGGTACTGAGGTTACTCCTTTAGGAGAGCAACTGATCTGCCACAACCATTCTTCCCTTTAGGGGGTAAGTGCGAGGGGATGACCTGTTGCTCCCCATGCCGTCACTCCTCCGAGGACTAACAGCCGCTCTTTTCCAATGCTCCTCAAGGGAGTAACGGTCATTATTTCCGATGCTCCGCAAAGGTGGAATTAATGAAATTAGGCATTTATACCCTAATAAAAAAAAAAAGATTACTCAACCCGCCGTGGTTGCTCAGTGGCTATGGTGTTGGGCTGCTGAGCACGAGGTCGCGGGATCGAATCCCGGCCACGGCGGCCGCAACTCGATGGGGGCGAAATGCGAAAACACCCGTGTGCTTAGATTTAGGTGCACGTTAAAGAACCCCAGGTGGTCAAAATTTCCGGAGTCCTCCACTACGGCGTGCCTCATAATCAGAAAGTGGTTTTGGCACGTAAAACCCCAAATATTATTAAAAGATTACTCAGGTGAAAAAAAAATGAAAAAAAAGGTGCTCGAAAGCAGGATTCGAACTCTCGTCCTCGCGTTCCCAAGTCAGCTACTCTAACCACTGCACCACAGCAGATTTTTTTTTCTTTATTGCCTTTTCACAAACGCAAACAAAAAGATCAAATACACGACATGTACATATTCTAAAAACACCAGCCACAGCTCGGCCAGTGTAAGGTGTTTAAAGGGGCTTCACAGAAGCCAATTGGTCTAGTACAGGAAGCCATTCCGGGGGTTCACATAGTGCTCTGAACAAGTCGCGTGTGTATATAATGCTCTCAACAAAATAGTGTCTTGCTGAGTGAGCCTGTATATGACAATGCCTGATGTCCATTCTCGTCTTCCATACGCTGTGCATGCAAAGCAGCATTAGCATATCACTCGGCGCTCCCCGTGTTTCTGCACGTGGAAGAAACCGGATTCCAAAAGGGCTTATCGGCAATTCTTTTTTAAGTGTTCTTTGTAGGACGTCCCACAGAAATACGGCGTCATGGCAGTCAATAAAAATATGCTCAATTGATTCTGGCTTATTACAGATTAAGCAGTTTACCGACCAAGGTACAAAAAGACCTTTGCTTTGTAACCATGGCTTTACAGGGAGAGTGTCGGTATGTAATTGAAAAAAGAACGTTTTAGCAGAGGGTCTCACTGGCATTTTTTTAACGCGCTTTAGCACATCGCGCTCAGGACCTAGCCTGTAGGCAGCTCGGTAAACCGGTAATGGTAAAAATACATCGAGAATATCAGAATACAAACGCTTTTTCGTGACTTCACACAAGTATTCATATGAGAACCTTGCCTTGAGCAGGCGTACGGAAGTAACCACTTCACGCAAATAAGGACTGAGTGGTCCAGCTCCGAAAGAAGCAGATGACACGACAAAGTCAGATAGATAATCCTGCAATCGTGCTTGGATCACAGTTCTCAAAAACACATCAGTCTGGTCCCGAACAAAGAAGAATCTGCTTACCAGCTGCTTGAAAAACAGGTGTGAGAGCCCTAGCCCACCATTTTTCACCTTGTGAAACAAATTGCACCGGCTTGTGCGCTCCCATTGCGATCCCCAAATAAAGGTCGCAAACACTCGGTGGATTTTTTGAACCGAAGTTCTTGCTATGGCCATCACTTGCAACACGTAGAACACTTTTGCAATTAAAAACATATTACAAACGGAAGCTCTTGCGAACATTGAAAAGTTATGGCCACCCCATTTATCGGTAGCATTTTGACGCGTTTATTTTCCTCAGACCAATATTCATCAGCATTGAGGTAGTTATTTAGCGGGACACCGAGGTACTTTCCGGGGGAGACGGTCCAATTTATATTACAGTACACCTCGGGTGTGCTCTGCTAGTTGCCATGCCAAAATCCCAGGCATTTCGGCCAACTGATCACGCTACCAGTTGCTGCTGCACCACAGCAGATTGGTTGACGGCAGCAGGAAATTGAGACAAGTTAAGCATCAGAACGCAGGTGTTGCAATGTAAAAGTGACTAGGCATTTTGTGTATGCTGTGCGGGGAGAGTGTAACGTTGAGTGTACCTGCAACCATAAGCGAGAGCGAAAAGAAACCTGCCCGAGTATTCTTAGGGTGCTTTAAACTGAGGCACTAGGCGATGTAAACGTGTGGCGAGCTCAAACGGGGCACCTAAGACGACAGAGACGGACAATTGCTCTGTCGCTTAGTGTGTCCCGTTTGAGCTACACATCACTTCAGTTAAGTTCGTAATCTCCTTGGAACGGAAGGAATTTAAGTACTATTGACCAGCAAAATCTGACAGTCTATCAATGACTTGCGCGTTTAATGTGTATCGCTCACTTATGGTATGCGCAAGAAGAGCATGGCTCTTCACATTCCAACTTTAAATTTCACGCAATTTTCTCACGAAGAGGCAAAGTGCTGCTTTGCATGTAGTTCAATAGAGAGCTTACGAACTTCGAACTATTCACGATTTATAGACAATACAGTTTTTGCCGCATCACTGCACGACACGGACGAAAACAGCGGAGCGCATGAGGAGTAACTGTTGCCGTTCGTCCTCCCGTTGCTCTCTTTCCGACCAGGGACTAAACACTTACTCTCCAAAATTTGCACACGGCACGCACATCCATGCAGTTACTCCCTTGAGGGACGAAAGCGCCCTTTTTGGGACTAACTGCGCAGTTACTCCCGTTTTCCCCGGAATTCTTCTTAGAGTGTATAGTCCGACAACACGTTACCCATTATATGACGCAGTTTCTCCCGCAAGCGTACTGGCTTTTCGAGAGGGAATTTCTTAGCAAGCTAGCTCACTCGCTCAGAGCAATGACGCTGGGCATCCTTACTCTGATCAAGTAATGACGCTCAGCGTTGCTCGAAGGCGCTAGCTAGGGCGAGTGTTAGGGCTGGCGAGATCGGGACGGAGGTGATGTTTGTGCACACTTTCAACTCATGCCATGTGAGGTACATTGCATTTGTCCTTACAGTGGCACTGTTCGTCTTTGAAACCCTATAGCGACTTGTTCTACGTGCAACCTTGTAGCATGCGCGCTACATGCTGAACTGCAAGCTGCAATGTTCATCCATGCAGTACAGCTTTCTCATGCACCTACGGAGACCCCAAAACTCGGTACGGCATATCGTCAGCAAATCCTGTCTGGATTACTGCACGACATAATCCGGAAGTGTCAGTGGTGCGTATCAAGTACCACTCACTGAGACACATTCGAAATGCCCCAAAAGGTAAGTGGCCATTTTTTGTAGAAATTGAATTGCACCAGCTGGGGGGGGGGGGGGGGGGGGGGACCTAAAGCAACAATAAGTACTTTTTTGTGGCTCGTCTACGAATATTTAAAGTTTTTAATAAATAAAAGCACATATTTGCTTACTGTTCTCCCCAGAGAGAGATGGAATGAAGAAAAAGCGAGGAGACAAAGTAGACTATTTGAATCTGACCATCTACCTTACGTATGGAGGAAGTTGGGTGAGGGAAAGAAAGAAGAAACAAGAGTTCGGATTGATCACGCGCGCTAAACAATGTGCATCGTTTGTATAGCGGATACCCGAGAGAGAGATGCAGACTTTAATTAAAAGGTGGAAATTCTCGCATGGCTGACGGTCCGGTAAGGCACTCCGAGTATTCGGCAAATACGCTGCTGTACGGCACTGCAGGTTCGCTAGTGTGGCTTTGTGGGCTGATGGGGGTTGAAGCCAGGTTCGCAAGGCCCCATCTTCGGTAAAGAGCCGATCGTCCAGCCTGCTCAAGGCACAGAGAGCCTGGCGTCATTCGTTGGAGCTGGCACAGTGGCAGAGGAGGCGCTGGGTAGTGTCCTCACATATGCATTGAGCGCACGTCTAGGAGTCGGCCATTCCGAAGCTATAGCAGTATGAATCCGCGAAGGGTACTCTGATCCCCAATAGACACAACAGTGTTGTGTCATGTTGTGAGATGATGATGATGATGATGATGAAAACTTTGTTTATCCCTCTTTAAAGGGAAGGGGGCAATGGAATAGAGGATGGGGTAGGAACTACTTGAAGTAGGCCTCCTTTATCCTCTCAGCCCACTCCAGGATGGCCTCCTGAAGATCGGGCCGGGAGCTGCGCGGTTTGACGGTGTCTGCAGTCGTAATGATAGATCGAGGTTGTGTAAGTGACCGTAAGAGACCCGTTGTGTATTCCAGTGAGCCAACGGGATAAAACGCGCATGCTGGCACCTCGCTTGCAGAGTGCGCAACGTTGGCATTCCGACGTGAGAAGATCGGGCAGCGTCATCGGCTAAGTTATTATTAACGATGCTGCAGTGACTCTGCAGAGAGGAGAGGATGATAGACAGGGAGGTTAGCCAGTCTATAGACCAGCTGGCTACACTGTACCGGGATATCGTTATTGGACTGAAAGTGGTATAGAAGAAGAGACGAGCAAAAATGGATATATATACGAGAAAAAAATGATACTGCACACAAGCGTTACGTAGCGCAGAATTCTCAAGCACCTAGAAGAAAACTCTCCACCGTATAGCCTGCACAATCGCCCCTTGCCGGAGAAAAGGTCATCGCTGACTGGTAGACCGTCCTCGGCACAGAAGGCGCTGAAGTCGTTGTTGCACTTCTTGAGGGCATGCCGACTGAGTGGCTCTGCAGCAACTGCATAATTAAGTCCTGCATTACCATGTTCAAATCAGGAATTCCATACTGCATACGAGCATGCAACTTTTAGAAATTTAGCGGCTTCCGATAGGACCCATTTTGCGCAGGTCGGCAGCTGGTCTTAGGGTGTTTCATTATCGCATTTGAGAGCAGCTTATCCTACGCGTGCACATTTCGTTTGCCGTCACAATACTTGGGTTGGCGGAGGTGGCCTGTGAATACACCGTGGAGATGCACCGTAACTTTCTCGTATTAACCTTTTTTAGCATTGTCGATTGTACAGTTGTGACCTTATGTGTACAGAAAGGGGGAGAGATAATAAGGTTCAACTTTAAAACAAAGTAACAGAAATGCAACTTCGGAAGAGAGTTCTAGATATAGCATATGCTTCTAAAGCTATAGATAAAGGGGGGGGGGGGAGGGTTGACCTCGATGTTTTGCTCTTCGGAGAAGCTACCGGTAATGATGTGAGTGGCTATTTATATCAGCACTGTGCCATGTCTACATGGGGTCAGTGTCATTGGTGAGTTTCGCACCCTTCTCCCTATACGCTTATCTTTCTTTTGTACCCTTTCTGGCCTCCTCAGTGTAAGGCACTCGACCGAACTCTTTCTGGCTAACTTCCTTACGTTCAACTTGCCGCTTCTTTAGTTCTCTCGCTCTTATCCGTAACCTTTGCATTCCACAGCAGGTCAAAAATTTAGCCATCTGTCTTCATTTCACTTACACTCCTTCGTTCTAACCTCATTTGGTTTCATTTTGATAATGGAGCAAATCGGCAACTTCCCTCTTAGTTCTCGTCTCTTCTCGATACGTGGACACAAACTCTATTCATGCCGAACTTACTGCCTGCTAATAAGTCTACGCTCGTCATGGACTTACTGGCTACCCAAGAGTCAGCACACGGGGATCTATCCATCGCAGGTGGTGAAATGTGACCGCGGTCTGGGACATAGAATTGGCAGCAACGGTGAGCACAGCAGCACCGCGTTCTGAGTCCCTGCAAGATGAGCGGGAAAACAGCGGTACAACCACTGGCGGCGCCTAGAGACGCGTTCGTCACGGGACAAGAGAAGAGGAGCAGAACGTAGGTGGAGAGACACGCCTGTCAAAGCGTGGACGGGCTCGAGCGGGAGAAAAATGACACCGGGAAGCGATCAGCGGACGCGCGCGCGCTCAGGCAGGGGACACACGGTCGCCAGAGGAGACCTGACAGCCGGGGCCAGGACTCCCGCGAGCATCTCTCGGTCGTCGCCGTAACGACAGGGCTCGCCGCGACCAGACAATGGGCCTTTTGCGCCGCGTGACTGACAGGCCCGGGTCTGCTGGCCGATGCAGCGCTTCCAGGTGCCTTTTGTTTGACCCGGAGACGAGAACGAAAGAAATAAAAAAAAATGTGGGTGCCCGACAGACAGCGACGGGCGCCACAGAAGGAGAAGCCAAAGAAGAAAAAAAAAATGAAATACGCGACACGGACAGTTTGCCGTCGAACACAGGAGGAGCAATGTGCGCACGGCGACCCCCGTCGCATGGTTGGCTCTGCGTGAGCGCGCGTGCTTCTCGTTGTTACATTCGCTGGGCGTCCTTCCTCCTCTTGTTGCCTGTCTTCCCATCGCCTACCCGCCGCCGCTCTTGTATACGCCGCCGCGCGAAAGCCGTGTTTGCGAATGACAACAAGCGGAAAGTAATTCCGCCCTGAATGGCCGCCGCCACATTGAGAGCGCTTCCGTCGCGTCGTCGCAGTCTTCCGTTTTTCTCTTTTGTGAGAACGGCCTCCGCTTTCCAATTCCACTTTGTCTTGCTCTTTTATTCCTTTCTCCTCTTCGCCAACCGTGGCAGCAAAGAGAGCGGCTTCTCTGTGGCTCACCGCCATCTACTCCCGGGAACAGGGCGACGAGCGCGCACGATACGGTCACGCAATGTGGACTTAACGAGGCTGACGTGGGAGCAACTCCTTGGCCCTCCCTCCTTCGCAAGCGTGCGTGCACTGCTGCCGCGGGAATAACTCCGTTGTTCGACCCAAGGAGAGGGCGTCGCGAGAGAGATTGACAAGCAGCGCCCACTGGTTCTCTTTTTTTCCCTCTCGCCGCTTTGTAGCGTCATTTTCGGTGGCGCGCGGGCGTTTTTCGTTCTGCCAACTGGCCTTGATTGTCAGATGAACGAGCCGCTCGACTCGACTGCGACGCGGTGTATGCGTGCAGAGCGCACTCGGCAAACGATCGGTGCAGATCCAACCCCTGTTTCCCCCCTGCATGCCACCCCTCTTCCCTTTCTTCTCTATCCGGAACCAGGAGGCGACGACAGCGGTGCGAGTTTGACGTGTTTCCAAAACGAGTGCCGCCAACTGCAGCCAAGTGACAGCCGCCTGTCTGGCGTGAATTTCCTGTCCGTCACGTTATCAAAGTTCTCGAGGCACTCGCTCCGTCAAGAGCTGAGGAAAAGTAGTAAGGTCTGTCACAAAAACCATGCTCGAGAACTCGGCTGTGGTATATATAGCTGAGAGCAAGCGGAGTTTATCACGGCTATTGTTGCAGCTTCCCCAAACGGTCTGGAAGAGCTATGTACAAAGGAAGACGTTGGTACGGGTCATCGAGGAACATGGCAGTGCGTTCACCATATAAGGTTTTTCTCTTCGCATTCGTTTAGGAACGTCGACCGTTATTATATTTTTTCTTCTCAATTTTCTTTTCCTTCGATCACTATAGCTCCCCATGTTATATTAGGAGTGCTTTTGTTTTTGTTTTCATTATTGTAATTCAGTTCGTGACTGCAGTTTTTTCCGTGTACATGATGGGTCACTCACAGCAACAATGAAGCGTAAACACAAACTTGTGGTAAATCAGCTGATTATAGCATCTGTTACCTAAGTTTGCGTGGGTTTCCCTAATATTTGAATTGTTTTTTTTTAGGTAAGCGCTGGGAAAGCTGTCCTCACAAAGACATGTATGCATGAGCATAAGGGATGTACTAAAATGTTATCCGCGAAGAGCAAGTATCAATCCTGAAGAAATCTCATTTTGCGTTTTAGGCATTGTTGGATTACTCAGAGGGATAGGAAAAGGATGGTTACGCAAGAATAATCGCCGTCGATACGGACTACACTGCGAAAGGTTCGTAATATCTGGTTGACGGCGACACAACAATAATTTGTGATCGTGTAGTGCAGGGAAAGGAGTAGGCGGGGGGGGGGGGGGAGAGAGCTTATATTCGCCAGTTAAGTGTTGATAAACTCGCGTTCGATTGTATCGATGTCACTTACTCACGATATTTCCATTTACAAGACAATCTCATCAAAAGGTTGTTCAGTTGTCTGTCCGTTTAAAGGTTGGTAAACTTGTTTTTTTCAGCACTCAGTAATATTGCAGTACGTGGGCTTCACCCTGCAAAGAAAATTGTGCTTTACGCCTGAAGTGCGTACGTATTTTACGCTTGTACAGGGATGATGGGATTAAATTGTTCCAAATTTTCGCCTTTGTCAAAATCTCTAGTGGACGGGTTGATTTCGTTGTTCCTAAAACCATGACGTGTATATATCGCTTCATCTTTTTTTCATGCGTGTTTTGCAGTCCACAAACACAATTTAACCTCGACTTCTCGAGCAACTCCGTAGCGCTCTTTGGCCAGAACTGGCCCTTGGTTGTACAGCGAAATTGACCCCATCATCGGGTGCCAGCGAGCCACTGGAATGTTGTTGCTGCCTCTTGAAAAGTGCGCCACAGTTCCAACGTCGTTTCCTTTTACTTTTATTTTTCTCGCTGCGCGTGACACCACCTAGCGACACGACGCAGAGAAACAAATGGTTATAAATTGTAGTAGTCACACGTACTACTATTTAAAAACGTGTTTAAGCTTGAGAAGAACAAAAATAAATTTTTTAGATAAAGATTTCATTCATTGGAAGACGAGAAACATTTCGCTTTGTAGTGTACTGTCTGCAAGCAGACGACAAATGAGTGAAGTAAACTTCCGGGGAGTTCACCGCTTACCGATTGGCTGCTCTCTCCGCCCCGTTCTCACAAATTTTGCATACTGCCACTTTGTGACGTTGCAGCAACCGAACATAACGCGTATCGAACAAAGATCTCCGATCGCGCCCCTGGCTGAACACGCGTTGGACTGGTGCGTTCGAAATAGGCTGCGAGAGTAGGCATAAAGCGAGCTCAAACAACAGGGGAAACAAGGGATTTTCAGCAATGTTTTTTGCTTTCCTGATGCTTGTTGATGCTTGGTGATACTAGAGCAGAATATTTCATTTTGATTGACAGTCGAGACCACTGCGCTTCGCCGAGCAGCTACATAAAGACTCGAACCGTTGCGTTTCTCGCTTAAAGCGACTTGCGGATTTTTCGTAACTTTACTGGGTAGATAAATAACGCGGAGACTTGCGGGAAAACCAAGTAATAAGCTTCGAGGAACCCTTGATAAACATTGAAGGACCGCGGCCAAGAATGACTCGCTACGACCTGCGTGCGTATACTTGAGCTGTTGTGTTAAGTCCACATAATAGTTTGCTCTATAGCAGCTGTACGGAACATGTACTCTACAGCTGTCATCCCCAGCGTTTTTCTTATTGAACCACATGTGAACCGGCAGCAGATGGCGCTGAAACCAAAACAAAAAGAAGATAGCTTAGCGCTGAAATGACGTAAAAATATGGCATCCATGACAACGCCATCCTCCCAACGTCGGCAGTGCTAAAAACACAGCCTTCGAGATTGCCTACATATCTTTGTAGCAGCAATGAGCTTTGGGTTATACAGCGGCCTTCGAGAATTTTGTCAGTGTTGACGTGTCCTCGGGACTCGGAGGTACTTAAGACAAAAATAACCAAAATATAGCCATGTAGCCAACTCGGAATTTCGACACCAACCCGACTAAAAATTAGCCCAATTTGGCTATTGATAGCCCAATCTGGCAACCCTGCTACGGAGATTCGCCGATACCGCTATAGGTGGCAGAGCACATCAAGAAAAATGTGGCTGCGGCTGCGACTGCACCCAAGTCGCCGTAGGCGTCGAAGTCTCCATAACGAAATTATTTTTGAACAGTTCTGATAACGTCCACGCAACAATGGTTGCTAGTGTATTGTCCAATGCTCATATTCTGCGGCCTATAGCTCACGGCACGGCGCGAAAACGCGCTCACAGCGAAAGGAAAACATTGTGCGTGGACATGCATGCAGACGCGCAGTCGTTCGCTGCGAACCCGTGCGATCGCTGCATTGAGGCTTCATTCTGTTATGCCCCATTTGGTTATACAGACAGCCTATTGTAAGAGCATATTTCACATAGTTTACTTTCAGCGTTTGCCTGCCTTTCACGCAAGAAGCAGGTTCTGGAGACTCCATCGCGGCGCCCATGCGTATAGTGGCGTTCGCTGTAAGTATTCGGTAAAGAGATAGCGTCTGTAAACGATTCTGTGCTTTAAGTTTGCCCAAGATTATTATGTCGACAGTCAAAAACTTCCCTCGTTTTGAGGGTACATACATAAATGTCCAGGAGGGCTGCTGCGTGGTGTTTTTATTGAGCGCCGTAAGCGAAACCTATGAGGAGCGCGCCGCGTGATCCCTCGTACTACGCAAGGGAGGCGTTTCCCACAGATGGCGACTCCGTAACTCCTCGCCCCCAATATTCAAGGAGCAAAAGCCCCCAGATTTTCCCTATCACGTCGGCTCTTACTCGCGCATGCGCACAAACAGCTGGCGATCCCTCAAATGAACATCTCGTCTGTTGCTGGGGTGGCGGCTACGTTATTCTGTAAAATGCGCCTGAGGATCGTTGTCGGGTTCTTCTGCCAGCGTCTAACGCTACTGCTTTGCCGCTGTTTCACGGTAAGGCCACAGGAAGTCCTTTTGCACATTGTTAAACGGCCCCTCAGCAGGTGTAGCCATATTGAGCTGGCAAGCGCAGAGCATACATTGCGCGATCCCGATCGGGTCTGCAAAGTATTACATCACTATACGCGCCGCGAAAAAATGTGAAATTTCAAACTGAACGCCGATTTTCCTGCTCGCGGCCGCCGCGCTCCAAGGCGGACGGTGACGTAGTCGTGCCCTGCACCTACGTATCGCGTCCGCAGTGTGACGTCGCTCGTGGTGACACGTGACATCGAGAATTATTCAAGGCATGCATCTGTTATCTTTGCGATCTGTTGCTTGTATTGACGAATTGAAGTTTAGAAAAATAATAAAACACACAACCGGATGTCTGCGTGTTTTTTTCTTTTACTTCTCACCGAAGCAAGAGAGATGGACTTCCGCTTCGTCTGGTTTTCCCTACGGTCGTGCGGTCACGTGCGCAGGTACCGAAACTATGCCATTTTCTACCATGTTCCAGCGCCGTGATCATGCTCTGCGATCCGCTTGTTCTGCCTCAGTATTCATGTAGCACTGAATTATACCGCTGGTCATGTTTCCTTGTGCACAGTGCGCAAAATCGTGCGCTGTGCGAACGAGACAACAGTGCTCTATATATAACTATATATAGTAACTCTGACAGCAATTGCGTGCTTTGCGCGGTCGCGCGCGCTCTATCTTGAAAGCGATCTGCAGACGGATCGCACCTTTGTACGTGCTTTGTTCTCGCAGCTCAATTTGCGTCACAGTGGAGCACCGTGGTTTGCGTTGTTGCGATAGACAGTACGAAGGTCACTTCGTTCGCTGCTGCCGTGCTTCCTCAGGCCAGCGTTTTGACAGTTAGTGTCCGCGGTCGTCGAGTGTGATCTGTTCACATTTGCCTGCGCTCGCTGACACCATGCTTGTAAATTTAGTTAGAGAATGTTTCCAAGTTTATACGGCCGATAAAACTACTATCCTTACTTCGTATAGCGGTCTATGAATTTGCTATCGCAATCGATGCTTCGCCTTTCGGGCGAAAGTGCGGCTGTTTTTTTTTTATTTTGGAGCAGAGTGAACCACTCCACTGGTAGGCTGCTGCAATGCAGAACAATCCACTGAGATTCCATGTTGTTGTATCCAACATTGTAGTTTGTCTTGGTGAAGGTAGATAATGAAGGTAGACATGCTTCGATTTATTTTAGGTCTTTACGACGTGGTCATGCGTCACGGTGCTACAGTGAGGAGCGATGCAGCGTTTGTTCATTCATACGCCTCTAAGTATCGGCACAAATGGCATTTGTTTGCGCAAAGAGGTTGTCGCAATTTTTGACCGCGTCAACAAAATGTATCCTTATTAAATCGCGCGCTTTGCGGATTCTACTTCCAGGAAAAGCCCCATGAATACAACAGTTCTCGGTCCATTATTTCACCCATATATCCAGATGTAGTGACCTGTTCTTGCGCGGGTCGGAGTCGCGTAAGAGTCAAGTCGCTTTGACAAACACCTGTCGTCCTCCTGTAATTCGAGCTGCATGCGCCACTAACAAGTGAACTCAGCCATTTTCACCGGTAGGCTGTCGACGGGGAAGTACTGAATGGTGACATGGGAACACTTTCAATGACACATACTAAACAGGACAGGCTTAAACGTTCACGCGCGTCTCCGTGCGTCGGAAGATGTGTGTCACGTCAAGTCTCTTGCCATCGCGCGTACAATGACCGGGGGAGCAACGCTGTTAAATTATACATGCCGAGTTGGGACATTTGCTGTGAGTTTTAAGCTCGAGAATACGTGAAGAGAGAGAGAGAGAGAGAAGGATGCATAGAAAGGCAGGGAGGTTAACCAGACGTAGCTCCGGTTGGCTACCCTGCACGGGGGGAAGGAGTAGGGGGATAAAAAGGGTAGAAAGGGGAGATAGAGATAGATAGAGAGAAAGAGGGACGAGCACAAACAAACCCCGTGCACTATAGAGTGGTAGAGGGCGGCGTTCTTAAAGTCTATCGTGAAGGCCCGCAGACCGCAGGAACCTTGGTAACGCGAGTAAGGCCTTCAGCGCGGATGTTCTTTGGGAGCACTGACCTAAAGGTTTTAGTTCTCATAGTGGACGATTGTCCAGCTGGTCAAGCGCAAAGCACATCACTTGCCCCTGGGCACTATATCGCGGGCAGACACAGATAATGTGAGCGAGCGTCTCATCGCTGCTACATGTGTCGCACTTGGGGCTGTCGGCCATTCCAATAAGAAAGGCATATGAATTCGTAAATGCAACGCCTAGCCACAGAAGGTACAGCATGGTCTGTTTGCGTCGTGGTAACCCAGGCGGTAGGTGCATACGTATATCCAGAGACAACAAACGCAAACGACACATGGTGAAAGCGTTCGAGTCCCACAGGGGCAAAGTGTGCATATTCACGGGATAATAAAAAAGGATGAGAATAAATGTGGTGGTTGCAGAGGGCAAGTGTGTCTGCGGTACCTTTCTTTGCCTTTTCGGAAGACAAGCAGCTATCTATATTGTAGCTATAGAGAAGACGGCGGAACCGTGCAAGTTCTCCTTACAATTGCAGTCGCAATTGAACGCTGCCATGTTTAATACATTGCACACCCGCGGGCATGTCGCCGGCTAGAATGAATTAGCAAAGTATTTTTTTCCCTCTATTTTTTTTTAACACTCTAGAGCAGTCTCCCCGAACGCACAAAGCATGCGTTATATAAATGTATTTACATGCTATAGTTATTGTTCCTTTACTTTTATGGATCACAGTGGACTCCTCTATACATATTTCACTAGGGTGAACTTTCACTAGAGCAAACACATTTCTGAGGTCCCCTCACATTTCTTCCAGGGAAATTTTACACGATATATGCCATCAGCAAAGGTCAAATGAACTAGCGCAAGAGACAATTTATTCTGCCCGCCATACCACTCCGTTTGTTTGCGGACGTTCGAAAGCAGTCATTTCTCGCGACAGCATGTGCAGCTATGAATCATTATGATTTGAACCGCGCCGGTGGCTTCGTGGAACTCGGCCTTTCAACAAGCACGCAGCAAAAATGCAAATGCGAAGGCTTTTTATTAACAATGCTCATTGTTAATCGCTAGCTTGATCGTGACCGTTATTATCATTTTTCCAGCTCTTGTGTGTGTTTCTATTACTCTAGAGATAGTGGACAAATTTTGTGTTAAACTTCTTTCAGAATCACTGGTTTTGCAGTATGGCTAGCACGCTTGAAAATCACGTGCGCTAAAAACGCCAAGAGAGAGTGACGGGTGCACATGTCGGAATTTGGGAATAAAGAACGAGTGCCTCTAGCGACCTCAAGTCGCAAACAGGCGCCACTTCCATTTAGGAACATGCCCTTTCTCTAATATCTAATCACCCAAGCAACGGGGTGGATATCGATCAGGTAAAGAATACGCTTAGTAACTCAGCATGCAGATGTACTGCTTCATGTCTATCCCCCCTACCTCTTCTTTTCTTTCTTTTGTGTAGTGCAAAACGAACGAGAATTGAGCTAAAGTAGTTTGCAGAAATGGCCAAATTTTATTTTAAAGAACAAGAAAAGAATATGCAAGGAATAAACCGCATGAATTGTAATTTAGCAGTGATTATACGTGGTATAAGGAGGGTGATTTGTATATATACAGGGTGTCCCATGCAACTATCATGCACCAAGGTTTAAAGATATGCAAATGCAACATAGCTGGACAGAACCAAGGTAATGTTGTTTGCCGTCCCTTGAGGATACTTGGATTGCTTTTGGATTCCGTCTAATTACGCAATTAGTCTTAATTAACCAACTTCTCCAATACTACAATTAGATTAAAAGTGTCAATGAGAAAATTCTAGAGCAAAAGGAAAAGCTTGCGATGCAGCTTTCTGTTGCTTAATACGCGATCCATAAAAGTGTTTTTCCGAGTGTGAAAGAAGCCCGCGAAATCACGCAAAATGCCTCGACCGGGCAGTCGCACAGCACAGAAATGGATTCGTGTTTCTGTTATTGGCATCAAACGCGCATCAATCAGCTGAATAAAACGCTGTACTATAGGACAGACTGTATTCACTGGACTTCGCTGCGTAAGAACAATATTTACAAGAGAACTTTATTTTAGGACTTGCTCTTCAGTGAACACGTGCTAGCTTCACCGTGGGGAACTTGTAGCTGCCATTATAGACGACAAGTACGTCGCAAATGGCTGCAGGAAAGAGAAATATGCGGAGCCATACTTGCTACTACTTTTCCACTAATTTAGGTAGCCCGCGAAGACTGTGTCGAAGTTAAATAAGAGGAGTACGCAGAATATAAGAGCGCGCACGTGCTCGAGCGTACACGGGCTCGGGAGAACAACGGACCCGACTGCGGCTTCGCACGCCGAGTGCCCGATGCGTGACGCGTATGCACCGCAGAGGGCGGCTTCCGCTCCGGTCGGACACTCGCTGGCTCTGTGTGGGCGAGCGGGGGGGGGGGGGGGGGGGGGGCCGCCGTGCCACCTTGCGAAAGGACGCGCCTCCCCGCACGCTCTCATCGAGCTTGAGCCGTCGACAGGCGGCTGACAAGGGAACGACAGGGGCTGGCCATGTTCCGCTTCACGTGCGGGCCCCCGCCGGACACCGGCGGCGACATGCGCGGCGAATCGCTTTGTTCCGTGGGCCCGCGCCGACAGGCCGCCGATGGCGGCGACTGCCGACGGCGGGACGGGTAGCACACAAGTGCGGCGTTCTGCACCGGCGCTGCACGGGAACAATGTGAAGCAGACCACACGTACGCTTCACACAGGAGTCGATCGGACTCATTAGCTGAATGGCGAGAGGCAGGCACGCCGAGTTTGTAAGCACTGTAGCTCAGTCCCTGGACGGGACAGAAGTCGAGAGGATTTTTCGGCAGGCACGTTGCTTTCGAAAACCACGCATCCGTACTGCCAGTTGATAAAGAAAACAAACGGCGATGCAATAAACACACCTATATTTTAAAGTGATTTGGGCTTTCTGAAGTTTAACAGAAGAAATAAAGGAAACCTGTTCTTCAGGCATCGGCGAACAACTGAAGCATTCACACAATGTATATCTTTTTCATATGCTTATACTACTGTGAAACATAACTGTTAACAGCACATGGCTCGGCTTAAAAAAAAAGAATAAACATAAAAATATCTATATAGCGAGACGAGTCCCCTGGTCTAGTTAACGTATGTTAAAAAGAAAAGAGCATGACGCGACGTGCAAAAGGTTGAGGAATTGAACGAAACATGATATCACGTGGCACTCCTTTCGTTGGAATTTCAAGAACGCGAAAGATGCTTGAAAAAATGGTGAATTGCATAATATATTTATGCCCAGCCTGTTGGTTTTGTCTGTTTATTCACACCAAAAGCGACTGTCTATATCAAGGCGCTTCTTTTTAAGGTTTAACATATACGCACTCCACTAAGTAACGCTTCCCCGAACGCACAAAAATCGAAAAAAAAAATTTCGGGTAGGCTGTATCGGGGACACAGCCGCAGTGAGGCGCGTCAGATGTCTTGTGTGTCTGCTGAGGGTGTATGGGCACTAGGGCACATACATGAAGTAACCAAATATACATGCGACATTTATTCACGCATTAGAAAGCTTACATGCTTAAATTCTGATAGAGCTGGTGGGGCTCTTACGGTCTAATCTTGCAGTCGTGCTCGCTCCCTATTCGTGGTGGGCCCACCGTGGTCAAAAATGGTGGGCGCGAACTGGCATCCCCCGAGTCTTGTTGCCCGAGTCTCTTCACGCCATTTCTGGACCCTACGTGTCGAACGCGGGGGTGCCACAATCGAGCAACCGTCAAATTCTTGCAACGAACTGCACACTTGACTCGTGACAAGCACAGTGTTTAGTTTTATGAATTATACCTATACTATGGCAAAGTGAGCTCTCTCAAACGCGACCATTCCCGCTCGCGAATGCCTGTCTTAACGCCGACAGAGAAGCGAAAATTCCGACTGCGTCATTTGGATCGATGGATGGCTGGATGGGTGGATGCTATGAGCGTTCCGTTTGAAACGGTGGGGTGGGTTGTGCCACCAATGCTCTCATTATTATTTTGCCTAATGCCCTACCTATCTAAAAAAAAAAAACGGAAAACAAATAATTCTCAGCATCAAACTATCTGGATCACGATTGGGAATTTTGTTTTCGTACGCCTCCGTTGTTTGTGGTCTCCCTACTTTTTTGCCATGAAACTTCCAATCGCCTCTTACTATCGCCCCATTTGCCCCATTCAACAGCGCTATATGTGCACGCGATAGATGCGTAACCTAGTAACGGCTTCTTTCCTCTACACAAACGTGTCAAAGTGAGGCGCATGGATAGTGCGGTTGTAATGATATGAGCGATAATAGTATTACATGTGTTCGTTACACGCGGTTTTATAGCAAGTGACGCCCAATTCTGACAGAATTGAAATTCGTTTCACGGCTAAAGGCCATCAGGGTTAATAAATAACGCATAAGAAACAAGCAAATTTGTCACTTTGTCTGTTCGAGAAACTAGTAGCGAACCACTTCTGTAAAGCGTAATTACTCCCCACATGAAAAATTTATATAGAACACATGCAAGGTAAGCCCAACATCAGAAGGAACAGGAAAGGAACGCGTATTCTGTGCGTTTTGCTTCCATTGTGTTGCCTTCGGTTCGTTGCGCTACATATTTCTATCACAAAATTGTATTAGTTTCACGCAGAGCGTAAAGAAGTAACAATAGTTATAGAAGAGCTGCCAACATGTAATTACAGGCGGTGTGGCCATGCATTATGTCGGTAAAACAGAAAAAGAAAATGAGACGAATGCCGCTGACGGCGCGATTCTTCTTTGGTATTCTCTACTTTGAACATTAATCTTGAGCGAATAATTTTTAGAAATTTTGTTTAGATGGACAGTGGCACAATAGGTGGTCAGTGTTCTCCTCGCAGCCGGCAGACATCGCATGCAGGACTGTGGGCCATTCCTGTTTGAAGCACAAAGAGAACTTATATGTCGCGCATTCAGAAAACTAGATGATCGTCTTCTGAGTGAACAAAGAATACTAAAACACCGTCTCCACGGATCATCGGCGCAGCAGGCAGTGAATGTACTTTTGTGCTTCCGGAGAACATCTGGCTCGTGTGAGCGCCTTTGACTCCTTAGTGCTCTCTGTGCACGTCTCTCTATCCCTCTTCTTTCTATTCCCATTCTCCCTACCCCAGCGTAGAGTAGCCAACCGGACTCTTGATTGGGTAACATCCCTGCCTTCCTTTTACCTTTCTCACTCTGTTTTGCTTACAAGTTCCAATCCTGTGTTTTGGGTAAATTATAAATATCATAAATCAATCTATAGAAAAAATTTCACCTAACACTTCATCTACGGCGCCCATCGGCCGAATTTCTTAAACATAAAAAAAAGATGAAGGTAACCATGTTAGCTTGTGAGAAGACGTTGTATCAGCCGTTTCCTAACGCGTCCTGCAACTTCATTACTGATACTTCGGTTCTGAACTGATTCCTAAGATCGTTTTTGAGTGATTGAGGTCATTATATGCAACGAAAACTTATTGGAAACTATTGAATGCGGGACGGCTGTCAACACTGAATTACATTCTCGTGATGCCGTTCGTTAATTATAAACTGCTAGATATAAAATGCGTGAAAGTGACACATTCGTTAAATGCAAAGGTATCTCCGTGAAGAGCTGCGTGTCTGCTCATGACAGAAAGAGAGAGAGAGATGACAAGGCAATGTGGAGGACTTAATCAGGGGTGGTTCCAGGCTTGGTGGCCTCATCGGGAACGGGGTACGCCAGGAGATGAGAGAGAGAAGCAGAAAGAGGCGTAAAATGTGCTCAAAGCTTCGTTTTATGTGCTTGTGAGAACTTAAGCTTACGTACAGCTGTGCAAACGTCATCCGTAGTTGCCAATACGACGGTTTTCATTGCTTTGACAGACAGACAGACAGACAGACAGACAGACAGACAGACAGACAGACAGACAGACAGACAGACAGACAGACAGACAGACAGACGGACGGACGGACGGACGGACGGACGGACGGACGGACGGACGGACGGACGGACGGACGGACAGACAGACAGACGGACAGACAGACAGACGGACAGACGGACGGACGGACAGACGGACGGACGGACGGACGGACGGACGGACGGACGGACGGACGGACGGACGGACGGACGGACGGACGGACGGACGGACGGAAATTTGGCCACCGTTTAGGTCCTGAGGTACGCTACCGGCTCAAGGCGGTAGAGTAGCGGGCCGCGCCCACGTCGGTACGGGTAGACCGAGCCTCACCGCCGCGTCGCGGGTCCTAGGGACGGCCGGGAGTTGATGTAGGTCTGAGCTCCTGAGCATGGCGCTCCACTCCTCTTCGGTCGTGCGTTGGTATTGCTTTAACACTAATACAACATTTCAGTGCAAGTTCTTGTTCCCATACGCATGACACGTTTAATTCACATTAGTTGGTTAAAGTGCAATTTTTGTTTCTGATCAATAATTTAATAGCCACCGTATGTACGAGCATGCAGAATGCATCACCGTAGTAGAGTGTGGGGCGAACTGAACGGATCCCGAAGGCGGTGCTAGGTCACATAGCGTCGCAAAGCGCTAGCAGCCGCAAGGCAAGGATTGAAGAAACTGGTGCGCTCCCACTTTTATATGTCTTTCTACACGACGCACGCTCCAAGCGTGTCAAAGCACTAGGTTGCACGAGAGAAGAGCTGGTAAAGTTGTTATTCCTTCTAGTTATGCAGGCGTCAATGTAGCCTATAATGGGTAGAGCATCGCGCTGCTGTGGGGACCTAGGGTCAATATCTGCTATCGGACACCCAATTTTAAAGTGACGAACATTTTTTGGCCACCGTTTTAAACACGGCTGGACGCCAGCAACCGGATGTCATGCCCTGGGGGAAGGGTAGCGTGTGTGCGGCGGAGGTCGAAGGAGGAGAGGGCGCTCGACCATTGGCCTGCGTTTGCGTGTGACTGATGTCACTCGATAAAGCATGTGCTAAACCAACACCCTCTAGAGAACTGTTGGCTGGAGTCAGCGTCGGAAACGGGAGAGGGCAGGATGGCAGGGGACGAGGGTTAAGATGGCGTGTTCATCGCCGAATGCCAAGTAGAGGCGCACGTGCCCTTCCTTGCGCGAACCTTCGTTGCCTTTGTGGCGTTCGAAGGTTTGGACAGCTGTGGCCTCGCTTTTCTCCGCCGCTTGGGCTGACGGTTGAGGGACGACTTTGTCGCCGTAAACCGTCGCAAACGTCGTGACGAGATGCACCATGCATTTCGCTCTGCAGGGTTTTAAATTGAATGCTCAAAGAAGTATCTGGCCTCCGTGGAGCAAACGAGCGGAGATGGAAGCTTTGCAGGTTCGCAGCCATTGTCATCATGTCGCCTTGGTCATGCTGCCGTCAGCCTCACGCTGTCATGCCATCTACAAAAAATATATATATATATATATATCCCTGACGATTACAATACTCCCTAATGCGAATTTTGAGTGCGGCTGTTTAGGCGTTTTGAATTCCCGATATTTTGTGGCAAAAAATCTGATTCTGAACGACAGGGTCCTCTCGACGGCGACGCTGAGCCTCTGCGGTAGACGACGTACTTCCACCGGTTGCGTCGCTCATTGTTCAAGAAGAACTGGCTTTGTATGATGATCATGTGACTTTGTATGATGATGTATGTGACACTGAATAACGACACTGTCGAGACTGTGAGTTACAATTTAGCTCTTTATTGGGCGAACTTGTGCCCAGCAAAACAAGTAATGCTCAAGCACAACGATAGCGGCGAGCAAAGATGATCGTTGAAAATCTGATTTGCGGGGCAAGCAGGTCAAGCGCGTCAACTTTTATACATGACTCGTCGAAAGTTCTAGTGTAACCGCTGGTGCCCGCATGGCTTCCATAAAGTACTACACAATTCGCTTCGCGCATACAATCAGATTACAAAAAGCTTTGGTGACAACAGTGAATGGACAGAACTGTCGATGACATCCGAGAAACTTCTGATACATGCAGGCGCGTTGTGCGTCGAGGGATAACGTTTAACATTACTTCGCCGGTGAAAAGCAGTGACCGAAGAAAGACAAAGTGAACAGACGACGCGCGGCACTCTGGCGCCATATCGTAGCGATTGTCTTGCACGTCTAGAACACGTCTTGCGCGGATACGCTTTTCTTCTAACGCTTTCCTCCTCGCACTCTCTTCGCCGTCGCCGCCTTTCAACCCCCGCTGCGTTCCGCGTTGCTCTTTCATCCTTGGTTACTGTGCTAGTCCGCTCGGTTACGCCGACGCTCGCCGCTGAAACGGGTGCCAAAGAGCTGCGCTCTAAAACATATCGATTATTTAGCCCGCGATAAGTAGGCTTCCTCATCGAGGTCAGTGGCATACTTCGGAAGTACTGTCATTGTGTGCATTTGATTTCACCGGCACACAGACGCTATTCGCTTACTTTGACAATAATATTCCGTGGTTACTGCACCAATTTTTTCTTTCTTTTTTTCGCCAGTGATTATAGCTACACGCGGTCTGCCGGAGGCCTAGACCCAATCACATTAGCGCTTTGCATTGAAAGGTGATTCAAGTAGTGCAATAATTTTGTGATCACATTTGAACAAAGCGCATGCCTGACGAAAAAGAAAGAAAACAAACGCCGCCATGACGACAATGATATGTTGCATCAAGAACTCTGCGTTGGCACAGGCATATAAAAAATGTGACGGCGCACATTTCAAGAATGACGTCTTCTCAAGAAGCCGCAGGGGGCACTAAAGGGCGCCCCGCACCAGGCCACATAAAAAATTTTGGTTATACATTGGAAGTTGTTACGTGCCGTCTTTGGGGCGTTCTAACGCGAGAAAAAATTTTGAAATTGGTTCCTTAATAGCCGAGATAGAAATATTTCAGTGCCGCGAAACCATGATTTCAGGAGGCGAGCGTCACCGCCAACAAGGACACTCTCTCCACTTGCCCGGTCAAGCCTCCCCCAAGCGGAATTCCTTCCCTGCACACTCCCATGCCGGAGTTGGATGATCGCGTGAAGCATGCGTTACGGGCCCCGCCTTCGTTTTTTCTCGCGCACTTCCGCTGACAGTCGCGCGCCCGAGCTTTTGAGTTTGTCTCGTTTCGCGCAGCGCACGATTTTACACGCTGTGCACGAGATCGTCTTACTATCGGTATAAGTCAATGCTACACGAACACTGAGGCAGACGCAAGCGGATCACAGAGTATGATCGCGCGCTGGAACACGGTATAAAATGGCATAGTTTCGCTCTCAGCGCGCGCGTCTGCACGACGTGCGAACAAGCAGACGAAACGGAAGTACATCTCTCTTGCTGGTATGCGAAGCAAAATAAAAACACCTCGACATTCGGTTTGTGTGTTTTATTATTTCTTTAAACTTTATTTCGTCTATTGAAGCAACAGATTACACTAATGACAGACGTTGCCTTGAATAATTTTCAAATTGTTATGCGTCACTATGAGTGACGTCACAGCATATAGATGCACGTAGGCGCACTTGCTGATGTACGTCATCCCTCGTCTTGGAGTGCGGTTCCCTACAGTAGAAGGGCAAACGGCGTTCAGTTTGAAATTTCAGCTCTTTCCGCGGCGCGTAGCGGTGTAATTCTTAGCAGACATGATCGTGAGCGCACATTGTATGCACTGCGCTAGTCAGATCAAAATGGTCAGGCCTAGTGAGGGGCCCCTTAAATGCACTTCGACGACCTTTCTTGCGAGATACCAATTGTTTCACACATATGACGTGTGGTTAGCTCTGCTAACTCTTTATAGATGCGTCCGAGGGCATTGCACAACAAAGATTACTTCGAAGGCATCAGAGTGCCCCGAAAACAAAGAAATCACGGTGGCACTAGAAAGACGTTTACGACCGTAGCGGAAGGCGGTGGCCATCGTCAAGAGATATGTTCATGGCAGGAGAGCGAAATGCGAGACATCGCCGGCTTATATGGGCAGGTTTTGATCAAAAGCGCCATTCATTAACAATACCATGTACACGGATATTGGATTGTTTAAATACCACATTGAAGCGCTTTCGGATTATTATTATTATTATTATTATTATTATTATTATTATTATTATTGCTGTTGAACATTATTCAACATCTTGAACATATTTTTCAACATCCCTTCTCCTTTTTCTTTTATATTCACCGTGCGCCTTGTACGTACGTTGCACATACAGTTGTACACTCATTTATACGTACAGTCTTCTTTTCAAGATTGTTCTATCTTTAGCTTTTGTTTAAATTTTATTCCCCTGCCGTGTTTCTTTTCTTTATTTATGCGTGCGCCAGCACTTAGACCTAGCGGTTGTTCCTGGGCACGATGAATGAATGAATGAATGAATGAATGAATGAATGAATGAATGAATGAATGAATGAATGAATAAATAAATAAATAAATAAATAAATAAATAAATAAATGTATTATTATTATTATTATTATTATTATCATCATTGTTGTAGTTTTTAATGATGATGATATCATCCTCGTCGATCGTTCTTGCTTATGGGCAGTTTGGCGGGTTTTCCGCTAGATGTAAAGTAAATCAGGCCTGTTGAAAGGCAGCATTGCGGTTTTCTAGGTAGTGGACGCTTTGTGAACTTGAATTGGGATCTGTGGGCAACGGTCCATACTGTAGTCGCATACAACTTAAGTCTGCACTGATGCTCCGCCCACGCCCTCATAACCGCCAGCCAGTGTTCCTCCGCGAGGCTGCAAATACATCGTACTTCAAGCTTTCCCTGTTACCTGAGTCAAGCGGTAACTACAAAAATAAAGTCATAATCACGTAATTTTATACGTTTTCATCCGTCTATTATAATGGAACGGTGAAAGTTTAATTCTTTATTGAACTGCAATAAAACAATTGCAACCCAAAAACCCGGCGTGCGCCACATGTCTTCCCAAGAAGCAAAAGCCACACTTTGCCACAGTTTTGTACAAGATTACAAACACTGTTACGTTTTAGAACAAACGTTTATATCCAATAATAATTATTATGGTTTACTGTGTTTACTGCCTGTTATAAATAATTGTCGGCAGAAAACGGGTCGGGGCTTAGAACTACTCCAGTTTCCAACATGGACGTCTCTGCTGCGGAAGCGTTCCTAGCTGAGCACGATTATATATCTGCAGTTGCTGCTTCATCGAGCTCGCCTTCACCGTTATCAGTACGCCTCAGGCGTGCCAGGCTACTCCGACGACGCCGAGCCAGTTGTTCAAAAGAAACAGCAGTGGGAATGCCCTCAGCAGTTGCGCACAGCAAATCTTGCTGAATGTGTAGCTACGAAAAGAACAACCAAATGCTGCAATCACGCAGATAACGCAAAGTTTTTGATGTCAGGCACACTGCTAAAAACATGGAAGTGGCCTAGAGGTGACGGCTGTAAGAGGTGCCCACATACTTACGACAGCTTCACACTGACCGCATTAAGAAACTGCGTTCACGGCTTTTTTTCGCCACAACGAGATTCCAACCGTGCAAAAGATCGCTGCGGAATTAGAATTCGCGAATCCAGATGATCTGCCGACCCTTTACCTGTGGACAATCCGCCTCCTCCCCCTAAACATCGGCTTCAAGAACGAGAAAGGCGGGAGGAACTCCTTGCTCATCGAGCGCGAGGACTTGCTGCGGTGAGAGCACAAGTATCTTTACAAGATTGCTCCGTACAAAATAATCTATCTTGATGAAACGTACGTCACTGCTGGCTACATAGGAAGTAAGGTCCGGGCTGATAAGACAAGTAGTCACGCGACGCGTACTTGCGTGGCCTAACAACCGAGTTCAAGCAGCCGCCCGGAAAAGGACAGCGGCTGGGCGTAACTCATGTTGGCAAAGAGGACGGATTTGTTTATGGTCGCCTAGATTTGTTCCTGGGAAAGGAAACAGGTGACTACCACGAAAATATCGACGGCAACCGTTTCAAAACGTGATTCAGCTCGGTCGTCGATAGGCTGCCACCGCGAAGTGTCATTGTCATAGACAATGCGTCCTACTACTCCAGGCGCGCGGAGGAAATACCGTCGCTGTCATGGCGGAAGGCAGAGACTAAGTGGCCTCGAAGGCGATCCCGTGCCATGTCGCCATGACCAAGAATCAGCTGCTTGACACTGTGGCCACCGTCAAGACTAAATTTATCAAGTACCGGTTGGATGTGACTCCTGAAAGTGCTGACTTTATTGTCCTCAGGCTCCCTCCATATCACTGTGAGTTTAAAAAACATAGAACTCATCTGGGCACATATTAAGAATGGAGTGGCAGCGATGAACACCGTATTGAAGATCAAGGATGTGCACAACCGTCTTGCTGAAGTGGAGAAAGTAACAGCAGAGAACAGGGCCAAGGCTGTGCAGCATGTGAAGGGCGTCCTAACACACTTCTGGTAGATGCGTGCATTTAGTGACAAGATGGAGCCGAGCATCAACAACCTGCAAATTGACAACAGCATGTCTGAATCGGAGCTCCCTGGCATTAAGCCATTTCAGGGAGCTGGAATACTACACGGTGGCTGATGCACGCTCCCCAGGTGTCATCACTGCTGCTTCTTGACTGTGCCCACTGCGACGTCTCACCTAGACTACACGATGGCTGATGCACGCTGCCCAGGTATCCTCTCTGCTACTGCTTGACTGTGCCCGCTGCCGCGTCTCCCCTCGCCTACACGATTGCTGACGCACGCACGCACTCCAGATGCCTTCACTGCTGCTGCTTGCCTGTGCCTGCTGCCACGTCTTACCTCGAGTACACGATGGCTGACGCACGCACGCACTCCAGATGCCTTCACTGCTGCTGCTTGACTGTGCCTGCTGCCACGTCTTACCTCGAGTACACGATGGCTGACGCACGCACGCACTCCAGATGCCTTCACTGCTGCTGCTTGACTGTGCCTGCTGCCACGTCTTACCTCGAGTACACGATGGCTGACGCACGCACGCGCTCCAGATGCCTTCACTGCTGCTGCTTGACTGCCTGCTGCCACGTCTTACCTCAAGTACACGATGGCTGACGCACGCACGCACTCCAGATGCCTTCACTGCTGCTGCTTGCCTGTGCCTGCTGCCACGTCTTACCTCGAGTACACGATGGCTGACGCACGCACGCACTCCAGATGCCTTCACTGCTGCTGCTTGACTGTGCCCGCTGCCACGTCACACCTGGAGTACACGATGGCTGAAGCACGCTCCCCAGGTATCCTCTCTGCTACTGCTTGACTGTGCCCGCTGTCACGTCTCACCTCGACTACACGATGGCTGACGCACGCAGGCTTTCCGGATGCCTTCACTGCTGCTGCTTGACTGTACCCGCGGCCATGTCTCACATCGACTACACGATGGCTGACACATACTCCAAAAGTGTCCTCCCTGCTGTTCTTTATGCCCTCTGCCACACTTCACCCCGTTTACACAGTGGCTGATGCATGCCTTCTAGAATGCTGTGACTCCTCCCACACGCTCTCCTGTGCCTCTTGAATGCAGCGTTTTATAGCCTTTTTGCATCAGGCCGCACCTTTGAACAATGGATTTAACCCTGTCGGTAGAGCTGTTGATCATGTTAATGTCAGATGTTGCACAACTGAGGGTCTCTGAGCACAGTAGTACATCAACCAGCTCGTAAGAGCACTTGTCAGGCCACAAGGGGTCAACTAGAAGTTGTTGATCACATATTTTTAGTGAATTTACGCAGTGCTGCACAGACATAATTATAGCTCGCATTGCATCAACGTAGAACATGGTACATCTCACCGCAGTCAAGTAGTGCACCGATTCATGGCTGACAGTTTTTGCTGCCTACAACTCTCGTATGTGGCACCCCCCTTGATGCCTCAATGGGTCATCAATCCTCAAGTGACTGAAATGGGCCTTGTGTGGTAAAATGCATTGTGGCCCTTTTTCTTTACACAAAGAGGGGGGTTCAAGAAATCATTTCCGAGTATCTCACTCCAGGGAGACCAAGCACCCGGCCAGGGGATATCTTGCACACATTGTACCAATGGTGGTTGCCTGTCAGTATTGGCGATCGAACCCCACACATCCTTTATCTTGCCCTAGTTGAGACCCTGCACCCGCTAGTGTCAACATGCTGGCAAGCTTAACAAGCATCTTCGCATACACAAGGTCCTACTTCATCTCCTCCTCGACCTGCAAATCAATATGAGACACGGCCATGACGGCTCCACTTATGCACCTCCTTAGCCTACTTGTGAATCATGAGCCATGTTGGAGACTCCTGAAGGCACAAACTGCCTTCACAACGTTGTCCAGAAAGTGTTGCCCACATTCGTCTCTGTAGATGCACACTGCGCCATCAGTGGCCACTCTTCAGTGCTGTGAGTGATGCGGCTGTTGGAGGGCACAGTGCGCCTAAATTCAGTGATGTGGAATGTTCCGTATTACTTAGTGAGACTAGGCTAGTGCGATCATCTCTGGAACCAGAGAGCTCCTTACCAAGGCACTCAGAGTGTTCTTGCTCAATACGTCAACTCAACGTCAGTAACATCGAGAAGGCAGAGCCAGATGGAACCATTGCCCCCCAAACTGGTTCAAAGATTACGTCAAAAATAGTTTTTCCCTGTTTTTCAAAAATGTTTTATGGATGTCCATGCCTTGAACTAAAAAAGTGCTATAGAATGTAATTGTAAGGAATTATATATTTTTTTATAAAGTGTATGATAAATTTGGGCCAAAAATGTTTTTTTTTGGGGGGGGGGATTGTAGTGTATACTGTAGAGGTATGCCAAAGGGTACATTGCTCGTACTCAGGTTACTTTTCACTGAAATGTCCAAAACGTGTTCTGGCTCGAAAGGCTACAAAGTGCTCAGTAGTATCTGTTGTGAGCCAGTCAGTAGGAAAGTCTCAACATGAGTGTTTGTCAAATGTGGAGTGCTTTTTTCCATGTATAATGTGATTTAAGACTACTGTTAAGTACTGTATTCTGTAAGAAAGCATTCCAAATAAATGTGAAGTGCCATACGGGGCGTATTATCTACAGGATTTTTTTCGCTGTTGCATGTAAATGAACTTTTTGATCCATGCAGGTCCTTTTCACATGTAAAAGTCCATGAAAGGCTAGATTACTCGTACTCAAGTACAATTATGTTTGCAGTACTTTGTTCATGGCATCTGCTAATCAAGGATGCTACGCCTTTGACATTTGCTGCTTCTATGAACATATGCGCACACTGTTATGTATGGTATGGTACGTGTTATTTAACCTCCAGAAGCTGCAGATAGACTATGAGAAACGCAGTGCACAGCTTCTTAGATCCACTGCCAGTTGTAGCAACATCATGTGTGAGCTTAATATAAGGCAATGTTTGACTAGTGCATGAATCAGACATGCGCCCGAGGCATTTGAAACGAATTCTCCACTATTTAATGTTCATGGTTACCGAAACCATAAAGATTAACAAGCTAATGTTCAAATGTTCGTGACCAAGTGAATGTTCAAGTAGGCTGGTTTCACGCGGTCGAATGACACTGTCTCTTCTTTGCCAGGAACGTCAATCTTCAAAGTTTTCTCTGAACGTAAAACCACACGAAAGGGGCATTCATAAGGAGGAGTCAATGGGGGCTTGATAGAGTCGCGTCGCAGAAAGAGGTGCGTGGTTGCGTCCATTGTCGGGAAACTAAACACAGGCTGCCCGCGAGCGATACGTGGGGGTGTAGGTCGAAGCTGGTCGAGCCAGAAATGTAGCCTCTCTAAGTGCTGCGCGGCCGCTGGCAGAGCACCTTGCTGGATGCCGAAAAATGGGCCTGGAACGCGGATTGCTGACCCACAGAGCATCTCGGCTGCGCTGACTCCGAAGTCACCCTTGATTGTTGTTCGCAGCCCCAGTAGTACTTGGGTAACCTTTCCATCCGGTGCTGTCTGTCGACGTGGTGGTCAAGGACGCCTTCAGTTGTCGGAGGTGACACTCGACGATGCCGTTGCTCCGTGAGTGCTAAGCCGTGATGTTATGAAGGCGCGTGACGAGCGGTCTTTCAAGGGCAGAAAAGAAGCCAGCTTTGGAACTGCCGGCCTGGGTCAGCAGTTATGCTCAAAAGACAACCGTACCGCGACACCGACGTAGCAGCAAATGCTTCGTCCACTGTTTCGGCCGTGATGTCTCGTAGAGGCGTCGCCTCAGGCCACTTGAGCAGCGGTCGACACACGTGAGGAGGTACCTGAAACATTGGCAGGGCGGAAGAGGGCCCACCAAGCCTAAATGCACGTGATCGAAATGGCTGTCTTGTGGTCGAAACGGCTGCACCGCTGAACACGTGTGCCGGGTCACTTTCACGGCTTGACAGGCTTGGCAGCTTCTTGCCCAGCTTCGAACATCTTTGTTGATCCCTGGGCCAGACGAAGCGGTCTGTGATAAGCTTCTGTGTCGCTCTGATGCCGGGATGACTTAACCGGCGCAGTGAATCGAATATTGGCCGCCGAAACTGATGGGGTACGAGCGGGCGGAGAGCTGTCTGCGATGTGTCGCACGTGACCAGTGTTGTTGTGTAGGGAAGCGGCACCTCCGCAAGCTCGAGCAACGAGCCTTTGTCCCACAATTGGCGCAGCTCGGGGTCGTTTTGCTGGGCGGCAGCTAGAGCGTGGAAATCCACAGGGCCAGCAGGCACAGCGCCGATCCGCACGTTTCAGGTCGTCGTATGCTGTGACCGAAGGCGTACTCGCTAGCAAGTCATCCACGGCATCGGCAATGTCAGAGGGTAGCGTGGCGATGACGTGCAGGTACCTTGCTGTTTGCGAATTGATGCGCCGGAGTTGAAAACGGGCCTCTGCTTGCATAAACCCAACTCGAGGATTCTTGAACCAAAAGCTGCGAAGCTGAAGTTCTGCGACGATGACGGGGGACGTAATCGTGACGTCGCCTCTGTAAGCAGGAGTAGGAGCAGCGTCGTCCGTAGCCAGTGTTCGAAAAAAAAAACGTAAATGTCCTTGGTCACCACTTGTTCCGAGCTCGGTTTGACGGAGGCAAGGAATATATCATTTGACAGGTTGAGAACGGAGAGTCGACTGGCTTTATTCAAGAGTAAAAGCAGGTTTGCCGAGTGGCAATGGTGGTGTCCCTGTGGGACAGCTGCTTCAGTTCGAGCAGGGGGCAATGACCCCTACGACGGGGACAACGAAGTGACGGATGGTCGCTACATAATATTGGCTAAGAAGTCCTGTCGCTTCCACAATGCTGCTACCACCGCAGTCATGGTAGCACCAACGGAGGACTGATAGAACATACAACAATCACGGCTGGCCGAGTGGTGGAAGCGGAGGAAACCGCGATTGCCATGGCCATGCATGCGGACGCGAATACCGTCATCAGAGACAGCAAGCAGGCCATCGGCAATTTCGTCCGTGGTAGAATTTACAAACAGGCGTACCATGTCCTCACACGACACCCCCTAAGCGGCTTGAAAACCCTCGTGTGGACCCCCGCTCACGCGGCTGTGCCCGGCAACGCGTCGGCTCACAGTTTGGCTCGAGATCTCGCACGCCGAGCCTCGTCCGCGGATGCGGACGGCGTGAATGAGGAGGAGAGACACGAGGAACCCTGCGAGACTTATTATGAGATAGCCCATCGGTATCGCTTGAGGCGTCGCGCGCTCCCACCACCGGCCAAGCAACTCGACAAAACGCAAGCGGTCGCGTTTCGGCGACTTCAGACAAATACATACCCACACCCAAAATGCATCAACAAAATCACAGGGGGCAGGGAAAGCGACAAATGTAGGCTCTGTTCGGAAACAGGAACACTCACACTCATAATGTGGGAATGCACCTCGCTCCCGTTCTCTCATCCCCCCGTCAGCAGCGTGCATGACGTCGACCGACAACTTGAACTGGTGGACTGGGCGGAAAAGGCCAAGCAGGCCCAGGGCCTTACTTGAGCCCTAACCCTCAGCCACGTCCCTCTTTACCCTTCCCCCTTTCAATAAAGTTTATAACCACCACCACCACCACAATGCTGCAAAATAATTGTGAGATAGAGTGTAAGTGCCAAGTAAAACGGCGGCTAACTACACATAACAACTATGATAGCACGAATACGGCATACTTTCGGCACGCCGGCTTGCATATCGCGCACCCGTTCGATTCCTGGGTGGTGACTATTTAAATAGAGCTTTCTTTTCTGGCAACTTATTTTGCAGTGAAAACATTGCGGCGATAATAAACGTCATGAATATTACATGTAGTACCTACAACAGGGTGGCACGAAAGCAGGAGGAAATGCCTTTAAAAGCTATCGCTGTAACATAGTTCCAAAGCGTATAAGGGGTTAGAATTCGATGAACTCTTAATAAAGTGCTCACTTAGCCGATGAACAAACATACGTATATGTAGTGCCAGCTTCGAGACCAGCGATCAGATGACGAAACGCAGTCTCTGCTCCGTGATGCGGCCAAGTAACCGACAAGTCAGCTTTGCCGGAATCGAGGAATGTTCTTCCGTTGCACGAGCGAGATGTGAAGTGAAGCTGGCGTTAAGCACTCCCCATACGTAAGCCGATCCCGAAGATAGTGCAATGCCGGGCCCACCCGCGGCGGAAGTGAAGCAGGCGTTAAGCGCTCCTAATACGTAAGCCGATCCCGAAGATAGTGCAATGCCGGGCCCACCCGCGGCAGAGGTGAAGCAGGCGTTAAGCACTCCCCATACGGGGGCCGATACCGAAGATAGTGCAATACCGGGCCCACCCGCGGCGGAAGTGAAGCAGGCGTTAAGCACTCCCCATACGTAAGCCGATCCCGAAGGTAGTGCAATGCCGGGCCCACTCGCTGCGGAGGTGAAGCAGGGGTTATGCACTCCCCATACGGGGGCCGGTCACGAAAATAGTGCGATGCCGGGCCGACCCACGGTGGAGGTGCAGTTCGCCATTAAGGGGCTCACATTACACAGCTTCACTGGTCATCTTTCTTCACCGAGTGAAAGGGCACTGAGATTTTTTGTACCATATTGCGTATTTAGTACCAGCTTTTTAGTGAACCTGCTTAAAACCGGATTATTTTTCTCTTTGTTTATCCTGTCAAGTCTTGCTGGCGGCTACGGCCTCGGTAGAATAGACTCTTTAGGACTGCCGTCTGTGCCCCGTAAAAGGAAGTGTACGTTCAGTAACTTTCGCACCTTCGTAGATGCCGTCCCAATAAATCTTTGCCGCCGCCATAAGAACAGCGCGAAGATTCGATACTCCGATAACACTGCTAAGTGGACAACCTAAGAGCGCTGTTCCTCCTCTTTTTCCAAGGCAGCGGTCCAGTCGCATAAATTGTGCCATGCGTTTTCACGATGCGGAAAACGAGAGACAAGCGTATCCGACATGAGTATTCGAACATACCGCTCCTTATGCTCGACAGCGCTTTCCTGACTCAAGGATCCCTTCTCACGGATAATGGAGCCCTTCCCTCCTCCGCCTTCACCGTCGGCGTATCACATGCTCGCGAGGCCGCGCGCATGTTGTGGACCGCTAAGTGACGGCGGCGCGTGATTTTCTCTCCTTGGGGACCTCGGTTAGCACTGACAAGAGCGACAGCTACAGGCGTTGATATCGTTCGCCGAGCTGCTACGCTCGGTATCGCGTTGTATCGCGCTGCCTGTCGCGCTTCGGACGTGGCGCGCGCGAATGGATGGTCCCCCCCCCTAGTCGACAGCGGAGGAAGGTCTGTGCCAGAGGGAGCGCCCCGAGGCCTGGCGGCGATAAAGCGTGGTCGCCAGTCGACATCGCCGCGCGGCCGAGGGGAGTCGCCTTTCGACGGTCGTCGGCGCGATAAAAAAGTATCAAGCGCCGTGCAACGCAAGTGAGAATCGCCCCAGGCTGGCTTATGTTTCGGGCCGCTCGGTGGGACGAAGAGGGGGGACAGCTATCGCCGCGGCGGACCGCAGCCTGCAGCAGCGTGACAGCAGTGAACAGTGTCCAGAGCTGCGCCCGAACGGGGTCGACTGGCGAGCAGCAGTCCTTTCGGCGGCTTGTCACAGCCGGCCATCTCTCAGCGAGTGACGCCAGGGCCCCGCGCGAAATAAGGCGCCTTCGTCTCTGTGGGCGCCGCCGCTTGGTTGGCGAAGAGGCGCGACCGCTTGTCGGCCACGTACGCGAGCATATAGGGAGCGCGTCTCGGCGATAGCGGTCCCTTTTTCATCGTGTGGCAATATTTGGTTACACTTTACACCCGCCATCGGATCCGTGTCGCCTCGCCAAGTGCCGCGCGAAAAATCTGACGATGAGTTGGCCTTGCAGGAGCGATTATGAGGATCCGGAAAGGAAGAGAGGGAGAGGAAACGAACATTGCGTGGCTCTATTGCTGCGATTTCTTGCCGGCGGGCTGGGAGGCTTCGAGCTTAACCCTCTATGCTGCCATATACTGAGACAATGACTGCAGAAATTTATTGCTGGCTCACTGCGCTTACTAAACCAGTTGTCAACCATATCACAAGTATGAATTTGTGAAATAAACGAGAAATTGATGCGTTACCGTTTGGTAACAGTGTAGCATAATATCTGTGGGGGATATCTATGCTCGTCATTGTCATTAGGTATGCGCTGAACGCGCCCCGATGGCCGTTTGTAGCCAGCTCCGTCATTCAATTATAAAAATAAATGAAGAACCAATTCAGGTTGCTATCGAAGAATATGCGTTTAGCGTGCTTTGAAAGGTGTTTATTTGTGCCACTATGTTGCACTATGTGTTGTGGTTGATGTTATGGTTTTTGATGGGCGGAGCATGATGGGTGGATTATTTATTCATATACCGTGCAGACGCTGCGTGGTGTTCCGAATTAGTCCTTGAGGAAGTGATGCTCGAAGTAGTACCGGCTGTCTCCCGAGTGCGGGTCGGGGTAGGCTTTATTGTTGAATTCCAATGGCAGATCGCAAGCGCTCGGCCGGATCACGAACGGAGCGCGTCGCTCCGACTGAGATCGCTTTCATCTGCTCGCACCAAATCTGCGAATGGAATGCGTGCGATCCCGCGCGATCCCAGGAGGCGATCCCGCGCGATCCCAGGAGGCGATCCCGCGCGATCCCAGGAGGCGATCCCGCGCGATCCCAGGAGGCGATCCCGCGCGATCCCAGTGTGCGATCCCAGCATTGCACGCGTGCGTTTTTTTCCCCCGGTATTTCGCACGAGCATCGCACGTGTTGGCGCGCTTGGACGCATCGAAATAATGGATCACGCAGGTCGCTTTGCGTCTGTGAATGCCAGCCCAGCAGTGAGTGTTTTGGTGAATTGGATTATTTCGGGAGTGCCTGAAACGCAAAGTTCTTGTTCAGGTTACGCTGTCTTTGCGCTTAACAGATGTGAACGCAAAGCGATTGCGAACGTGGCATTGCCGCTGCAATTGTTTATCGGCAAGGGGTCTTTAGTTTTCTCTGTATAGACGCCACGTGTATTGACTACAAGGCAGTTTTTTTTTTCCTTTGGTGATTCACGAGAGTTCGAATAAGTGTGGGAAGCATGACATCAAGGCGACTGTTTTAATCCGTGTGCCGTCGCGCGTTGAGGAAATAGTTTAATGCTGTCGTTCAGCCCTGCCATCTTCCACTGTACTGCCTCTATTTTGCGGGACAGAGCATACTTTATCTAACAAGGTAGGGAGAATGGAGGCTGCATTTATTAAGCAGAAACTACAGTTACTGCCTAGAGCTGTATCACAGTGTGTACCGCAAGCTGTCAGCTTTGACGCAGCTATGAGCCGTGTATAGGAAGTGTTTCATTGACTCGTGACAATGCTGTTGCGAAATAGAAATGATAATTGGACCTCACAGATTCATTTCGAAAATTATGCATTTCAGACCCCTCTGGTGCTTGCTCGACGAATTCAGCCTTTCAGGTGGCACAAACACCCAGTCAAGGTAAGAATATGCTCTTGCAGCAATAGGCATAATAACGACAAGCAAACAAATATATGCCCAAAATGTCAGCGAATGAAGTGGAGTGCAGTATATTTCTGAAGAACGCAAGAGACATTAAACTATGTAGCTTACATTTCTCAGCATGCTTATATCGACCTGCTGTGGTTGCTTAGTGGCTATGGTGTTAGGCTGCTAAGCAAGCAATTTCATTTGCAATCATGCTTCATACCTATTACATTTTTCAGGATAATCTCAAGGTGCAAAAAGTTGTAACCGCGGTAAGTTGGTGCTTTGATCAATCTTGTGCTGCTGTTTTGGAACTGCTATGCACTGGAAACATTAATATACTATGAAACTAGGATCTATACTATGCTAGGAAATGTCGTTATACTGATTTGTGTTTTTCATGTTTGCAGGGCGTGGTTGTGAGTGGACCGGAAGTGAAACCAAACTACTTTTAGATTATTACGAACAGTACTTTGGACGAGTGGGACTCATGAAAAAATTTCGAAACAAAAAGGAATTGTGGTCACAGATAGCCTTCAAACTGAAGGAAACTCTCGGAGTGCTGAAGAATGCAGACCATTGCTGCACACGTCATAAGACCGTAATGAAGCGGAAAAAGACACCAGTGGCACACAACATCAAGTCTGGAAACTCCCCAACACCAGTGGCTTTTAAGGATGAGGTTGAAAAAATTCGCTGGCTTGATGACAGCCTGGAACCAGCAGAGCTACGGTACAGCCATGGGATCATTTCACAAAAGGCGAGACACAGCCCCCACTGTCACTCTCATCACTCACATCACTCACATCACACGCAGTTCCGACAACACCACTGATGAATCTGCCAGTTTTATGGAGGACACGCAGCCAAGTACCTCACAACGATCTGCAAATTCTATCAGGAAATTGTCGAATGCGAAGAGTGCACGAGTATCAACTGCAAGAGCAGAAGAAATAGAACATTTTTTGAAGAAAGGGAGCGCCTTCAAAAGTTAGAAGACCAAAAAGCTGTTCGTGAAGAAGCGAGAAGGTTGCGACATGAAGAAAAGAAACAGTGCAGAGAAGAAATGACAAAAAAAAAATCTGAACGACACGATCAAAAGATGGAACTGCTGAAACATGTCATAGGATTACCCGAGGCTAATTAGCACTCATGCGTCGGAGTAGTTGGGACGTATGTGCGATGTGACAATAAATTCATTTTTTTTTCTACTAACAAAGCTCAGTTACGTAGCACACTGTGCTGCTCATTCATTTGTACTTAGTGCAGTATAGCGAATTTTGCTTTTGAATGCTTCCACACATTAAGTGGCTCAACCCTCGTGTTCGCAGCCTTGTATATGTTTTTCTGTCACTATAGGTGGGTTCCCTGCAAATTTACATGAACTAACAAGCAGATCATACTCCAATCTGACGGGAAAATTACCTGCGTTGCGTATGGTGTAGATGTACAGTACTGAAACAAAAGGAGACAGAGTTAAAATTTGCATATTTTGCGGAACAAGGATTCCTAAATTGTCAAATTAAGAACTGACACCAATATAATGAAGCCAAATAAAGCAATTAAAACCGCATTTTTCTTGTGAAAATAGGATTGCACATGAGCATTAGCCTTGCGGATAAAAGTAAACAGCAAGCCTCAGTCCTCACCGACTACCCATGAGTGGGAGTGTGATGATCGAATGACCAGATTTAACGAAATTACCCAGCATCATAGATTGCAGAGGCGCACATTCCCGCCGCCACACACAAAATTAAGCAAAAATCAGTCTGTCGAATGGCGGCAGTTACAGACCAGATCCTATCCGAGTCCAGCTATCATGCACCTAATACACCCAGATTTATACACGACGGACAAGTGCAGACATTGCGAGTCTAGAGCCACCCTGGAGCATATCCTGTGGGAATGTATGGCTGTAATACAGGAGAACGGTGATGCAGCCTCACACAGCGACAGCCTCCGCGCGCACTGGGAGTCTGCGTTACTCAGCTCAGACCTGCAGCACCAACACCGAAAAATGGTAAATCAGGTAGTTCATTGTTTTGTAAACATTGAACAAAATGCAAGGTTCAAGGCATCAGGAACATTTGAGCCAGAAATGGGTGCGCCAGAATTATCACATAGAGAAATAGAGCTATTAGTTTCGGGTTTTATCGTTTTCCAAAAACGCCGCCGGTTAGAGTGCAATATGTTTGGGACGGTAGTAGAAAAGAAATTACGTTTTGTGTGTGCTTTCAATGAGTCATATTCTTTAGTAGCTTCGTTAAATTTTTCCCAGGCAGAAGAAGAACCTGAGCATTTGGCTACACGAAATAATCGTTTTTTTTTTCTTATTGTTTAAGGGCTTTAAAGTAGTGTTGAACCAGAGGGAACGCGCTCTTTCATTTATCGTGATAGTCGGAATGTAAAGACCTATTAAACGCAGCATTTCTGTTTTGAAAAGTGCCCAGTTACTCTTGGTCGACCGCTGCTGATACGTAAGGGCAAGTTCCTCACGAAAGACAGAAAGTTCACGATTAATGCTTGAATAATCGGCTTTATCATATAGTGTTAGTACTTTGATATATTACTTTTGAGTATATTGCAAGAAAACGTGGCATAGATGACGGTGTGATCGCTAGACCATTGACGTACGTAAGAGGAGGCATCTTATCGGGGTGTGACGTTAAGACGAGATCTAGGATATTTTATGAGTGCTGAGTTATTCGGGTAGGTTTAGTAAAAAGCTGCGACAGAACGAAGAGCAAGCAAATGTTTATAAATTCGCTAGCCGTGTTTATTTGTCTTAGATATGACACAACGTTACTCCAATCTATAGTTGGAAAGTTGAAGTCCCCGAGTAACAATATGGGGGTTTTAGGATAAGCCGTTGTTAATTCAAACAACGCATCGTGAAAAAACGAAAGAAAGGAGCTATCACAGCTCTCTGGACGATAGCAACAGCCGATGAGCGTGCGCGGTGAAGTGGGGTGGCAGCACGTCCAAATAATTTCTAGAGGCGTTCTTATATTTACAAAAGAGCACTTAAGTTGGCGATGAGTAGCTATAGCCACACCACCACCACGGGTTCCATCTCACCTGTCTTTGCGAAAAATGTCAAACTCTGGTAGATCAGGAAGGATTTCGCAATTAACTATTGTGGAACTTAACCATGTTTCCGTTAGTACTACAATGTTACTGGACGACAAGGAAATGAGGCTGCATATCGAATCCCGTTTAGGTATCAGGCTATGGATGTTAGTATAGAGCAATGATAGATTGTGCTTAATACGCTAAGTCGGCCTCAGTGGCTTTTGCACTGGCTGCTAGGATTGGCGTTCGACAACCAACTGTTTAGCGTGATCTTAAACGTAGATTTTTCGGCCAGAGATGAGTTTGTCGTAACGGAGCATGAACGAAGATTATTGTGCTTTTCCAAATTCGTTTAGACGTCTTCGGGCCAGGTGAATTTCCGGGGAGAAATCTTCACTAATGCCGTATTCGGTGCCCTTCAGCTTACCGCTTGAGGAAAGGATGCCTTCTTTATATTTAAAGTGGGTGAATTTTACTATTATCGGCCTCCGTTTCCCCTCCTGACAAGTTCTAAGTCTGTGGACACGTTCTACATCACCACATGGAATAGTTACGCCGAGGTTTTCGCGGCAGTGCTCAATTATCAATTCCTCAGAAACACGCCATGACTCATTTCGCGTATTGCTGAGCACGTAAAAAAACCAGGTTACATCTTCGGGATCGGTTTTCCATCTCCTTAATGCGGTCACTCAGCACGGTTATCTGAGCAGCGCTGCTATTAGCTACACTTTCTATGTTATTTATTTGTGACTTTATATTCGAAAGTGACAATAATAATAATAATATTTGGGGTTTTACGTGCCAAAAACACTTTCTGATTATGAGGCACGCCGTAGTGGAGGACTCCGGAAATTTTGACCACCTGGGGTTCTTTAACGTGCACCTAAATCTAAGCACACGGGTGTTTTCGCATTTCGCCCCCATCGAAATGCGGCCGCCGTGGCCGGGATTCGATCCCGCGATCTCGTGCTCAGCAGCCCAACACCATAGCCACTGAGCAACCACGGCGGGTGAAAGTGACAATAGGTCGGATTCAATCTTGGTCAACCGTGTGCCGAGTTTGCTGAACGTTTTTTCATGATCAGCAAGGGCTGACCTAATTGACTTTAGCTGCTCAAGCATGGCTGACTGCCCGATTTGGAACGCCTTCAGAACATCAAGCATATTACGAGGAAGTGCAGTTTGATCATTTCTAGGTCCAGGATTAGCCTCAGTATCTCCTGCCAACAAAAGTAATTTCAACAGCATGCGAGCACAGACAAATACTATATATACAAAGAGAGCGCCGTGGTCTCGGCAGCACGTGTAATGTTCGGTAACCAGTGCGTTTAGCGAAAAGGCAACAGCAATTTGTAACCTGCGTAGCGAAGAAGTGAAGGATGGCTCATCACTGACATGCCGCCAAGGCCCCTAAGCGTGGCGATGGTTTGTCTAGGCTTTATATCGGCAATCCGAGCGAAGATGGCGCTATCAGTCGCAGATAGCGTGAGGGGAAGCCAAGCCGTCAGCCGATGACTCCGCAGCGACAGAAGTGGCGCAATCTGTGATGCGCACTCCTATGTTCCGTAGAGACAGGTCCGGCGCATATCGCCATGGTATTAGTTGTTGCACACCGCTACTGCTTATTCAGCGCTGGTCTCAGCACCTTGCTCGTTTTTTTTCTTCCAGTCTGCGCAGCAAAGTTTCTTCGGCAGTCTCATCCAGGTCATCGTTGCATGATTGTGGATGCCAATGAACATCATGAGGCGCTACATCATCATCCGGTTCGTCTGGCTCCAAGTCTCCGCACTCAATGCATAAGTTATGCAGTATTCAACGGGCAATAATAAATTTGTTCAGCCACTCTACAGTGCGGAGCTCAAGGTAGATTAGTTGACAGCAGTGGCGTAGCTAGGTCGCGTGGCGCCCGGGGCCCTTAGGTCTTCTGTCACCCCCCCCCCCCCCCCCGCTGGGTGTAGCCGGCGGAAAGAGGGGTGTCTCAGACGTATATGACACCCCCCCCCCCCCCCCTCACTGGCCCCTTGCACCCGGGGCCCACGGCCCCCCAGCCCCCCCTGTTGCTACGCCACTGGTTGACAGAACCTTTTCTTTAGGTTGCTAAAACTGTTTTCTTCTAGCACCCTCGTTGCTGAAAATGTGTTGTTGAAATCCATGTGCGCCTTTGACAACGCTCCACATTCTCTGGAAGGAGTACGAAGGTATGGCCTATAAGGGGATAGGCTGCATCTCCAAGCAGGTGGTACGCATTGTCCTTGCATAGTTTGGAAAGTTTCTTTGAAAGTGATGATAGCTTGAAGATTCGAGAATCGTGAATTTTGCTGGAGCTTCCAATGCAAGTGTCAACGAATCGTCTTTTGTGGTCACAGACCGCTTGAAGGGTTAATGAAAGATAATGGTGCCGGTTGCAGTAGGAGGAAGAGAACTTGTTGTCTGGGCATTGTATCTTGATATAGGAGCCGTATAAGCAGCCAAGAACACCAGGGATTCCGCACACCTGGTGGAAAGAGAAACAATGCTGCAGTGCTGCAGTTTGCTGCAGTTTGTACTGCAGCAAACTACTTGTACTACGTCTAACAATGCTGCAGTTTGTACTACGTGCAGAGATGCACTGTAGCACAAACTATCTGTAGCACAAGTATTTTTAAAAAATAGGTGAATGCCATCCTTCTGGGATTCACTCGACAGTCTTTCCATGTTGGAAGGAAAGGTCGCAACAGACGGACCCGTGGTGAAAAGTCAGCCACCCTTAGAAGGATTCCGTGAACAGAGCCGCTATGATCTGATAGATCAAAGCGGCTTGCCACCTCCCTCATGCTTGTTTTATTGGCTGCATACCTGCAAATATTTAGCAAAATAAATGAATTTGCATGGAATAATAGAACGCCGGCCTGAGCTACGATGCTTTCGCTATGAAATTTATTCAAGCCGAATGAATTTTCGCTCTTTTCACTCTTATTTGCGAGGCTAAACACTTAAACGTTTGATAATCCAGTTATGAAGTTTCTGTGAACAGTAGCGGAGACAGTAGACGGAAGGTATACATGTTAAAAACATTTCCACCCTGCTTCAATGCAGAAGCGATTACGCAATAACCCTGAAAAATACACGAAGAAAAAGTAACTGCGAAAGAAACGCCAAGCGGCATTCGGCTGTAGCGCAAGCGGCCGGGACGCTTCGTTACAGCGGGTCCATTGTTTCGCGCCTACAACGCGGGTGGGCTGCAGCGCCTAATCTACGTCCCATCATGGTGACAGACTTTGACCGTAGACCGTAGACCACCTCGCAACACTAGCAAGCGCATTCTCGACGAGAAGCAGCGCGTTTATGCCTCGCCTCCCAGGTGAGCTGGATGGCGACCTCCGCGATCAGGTAATAAACTTTTTTTTTTCAATCAACAAACATTGCGAGAAATGGGCACAAGTAAAGTACGTAAGCATGAGTAAACTCACCATATGAAAGTCAGCACGTGAGTTTCTGCAGATTTTGTGGGCACTCCGCCGTGGCTACTTGACGGGCACGCCAGCGAAGCATCAAATCTCGCAATCAGTTGCTCCGCTACAGGTCGCGACAGACGGAAGTGCCTGCGAATCTAGGGAAAAAATAACACTGCACAGAAGGGCTTTTTTTGTTCATGGTATCAATTGTCACTCACAGCGCATACATACACGAGGGACAAAAAGAGGACGACGAAGACAAGCGCTGCGCACAAGACGACGAAAAGAAACGCACAGCGCTTGTCTTCGTCGTCCTTTTTGTGTCCCTCGTCTATGTATGCGCTGTAAGTGACGATTGATACCATGGAATACTAACTATCCCGTACCCAAACCTTGCCTTTTTTGTTCGCACTAGTACCACCTTGAGCTGTACGGTGCCCCGTCGTCCGAGTATCGTCGGAGCGGTCACTATCTAGGAGCACCAACAAAAGAGCACGGAGCGACGCAGCGACCATGTTTTCCATGTTGTCTATAGCTGCCCGCGACCGGAAAAAAGTGACCGTAACAGGAAGCAGAGGTGGGTGAAGGAAATACGTCACGCGGACTTCTAGTCAAATCTGCTGATTTCGGCGGAGCAAATATTTTCGCTCCACGGAGCGATCCGAGATCGACGGCAGGTCCCAATCTGCCATTGGAACACACAACTGGCGCTCCCATTCTGCCATTGGAATAACATTGCTCCATACAGAGCAGAAAAACTTCATCTGGATCTACCATTGGAATTCAACATATGTTATGCTGCGCTTTCTTCGGGGTCGGCCGACGGAAACGGTTTGAAAGTCACACGAAATCAGCGTAAGCTCGCAGAGAATGCTAAGCGCATACAAGAAAACTGGACTGCATTGATTCAAAGAAGAGTGAGTCAAATTGGAACATTTGAAAAAAGTCCGAACGTTAGAACCATCAACGTGCAACGTGATCAAGTGGTTACAAACACAAATATGAGTGCCTAATTTTCGTGTAAGAAGCTATGCTTTTATAAATGTTGCAGTTTCACCCGAAAGGCGAAGCATCGATTGCGATAGCAAATTAGAGGACAGCTAGCTTTATGAAGTAATGATAGTAGTTTTATCGGCCGTACAAAGTTGTAAACATAGGCATACTAACTAAATTAACAAGCATAGTGTCACACACGCACAAGCCAACATCAAACACATCTCACTCGATGACCGCGAAAACTCGCTGTCAAAACGCTGTAGTGAGGAAACGCGGTAGCAGCAGCGAGCGAAGGGACCTTCGTGCGGCCGTTCGCATGAACGCGATCTACGCTGCGAAAACAGCGCAGATGGCTTTTAAGACACAATAGCCTCAGGTCGCCCGGAGTAAAATGCGCCCCCCCTTTCCTGCCCTCCCCTCGAAATCTTGAACTCAACGGAAGACGGCGCGTTTCTTCCCCGCTTTCCGCCGTTGCATGTGTGAGATTTAGCTGTGATCACCGGCTAAATCGCTTTCACTCGCACGCACAGCATACGGCGTGCGGCGACAGTTTAATCGCCATTGCATTTATACGGAACCTCACGGTGACGCCGACGGCAGAAATGGACTTGGAATGTCCATATAATTGCCACCGCAATAAAAAGTTCGCCCTGTTTTTCTGATTGCTGCCATCTCGCACAACATCACAGAATGCCTGCAGCTGAAGAAATGCAAAAAATAGGAAGGTTACGACCTCTGTCGAAAGAAGGGTGAATGTTACGCACTGTCATGCCATGTTACCATATGGTTACGGACGCGATCGAATTCGAATTATTCACGTGCAGAATGAATGCCAACGCATTCAAGTGATAATCATGCGTCCGTTTTATTACGATAAAAGCATATGGGCATTTCAGGCGCATTTCTGTCGTGGTCGTCACCGTGATGTGCCGTATGAAGTCCAAGGGCGATAACATCGTCGCCGCGCGCCGTATGCGGTATGTGCGAGTGAAAGCTTGCGAGGGTGAGCCGACGATGGCGGCTCAATCGCCGGGGGGGGAGGCAGTGAAGAGGGGGGGGGGAGGTGCTCTACTGCGGCGACTGCTGCGTATGGCGCTGCCGCGCGAGCCCTATCTTGAAAGCGATGTGCGATGGGGACAGAGTGCGCCCAGTGTTGATAGCTTCGTGTGGGCTGTGTTTTCGCCGCTTAGTTAGCGTTGAAGCGAGAGGTAGCACGAAGGTCACTTGGCTCGCTGCAGCCGCCGCGCTTCGTCACTCCAGCGTTTTGACAGGGAGTTTCTGCGTTCATCGAATGAGATGTGGCCATGTTTGTGTCCAAGTTTAGCTAGTAAGCGAATATTTAAAAGTTTACACGGCCGGATAAAACTACTATCCTTACTTCGTATAGCTGTATGCTAATTTGCTATCGCAATCGATGCTTCACCTTGCAAGCGAAACTGTGACTTTATTTATTACTTCTTTAGTACGTAATTATAGTGCTCATATAACTAGGAGGGGCGTAAAAATAGTTACCAGAAGATAACCTGAAAAGAATACGACGAGCGCGCGCGCTACTGCCTTGATGGAAAATCCTCACGCACTGGTACCTGGAGGAGAAAGCCTGAACTAGTAGCATTGAAAAATAAGTACGTTACCGAACTGCCACTCGGCGTGTGCAATAGAACAAGAAGCTAGAAATGAAATTAATGGATGTGGGGCGGGCGCTGACAAGTTATACATGCTCCACTATCCCATTGACGAATTTAGCGTTGTACGTGCTGCCCTGAATAGTGACAAAGATCAGTGAAGACAGCTTCGTAAAATCAGCACACTCATCCATCAATAGATATCTTCTTAGTGCTTGGTGAGCTGAAGCGGCTTAAAAGTGATGCACAAAAACGGCCAAGCTTCTCGATTTCAGTGGAAATCTGAAATTTGAATGGTGCTTGAAAGCAAGAAAAAGGGCAGGAGGAGGGAGGGAAAACAAGAGGTGAAAGGTAGAGGAGCTAATCAGATTAAGTGTCTTGGTTGGCTACTCATTGAAGCTATAAGCTCCATCAAAGCACTGATAATTTCCTATACATGCGAACCTTCCGAACAGTGTCTTCTATGCTTGCCTTTGCACTGTACAACTGACGGTGGGACGAAGTAGCATACTGAAGCGTCACTTAAATTTATTAGGGAATAAAATTGCTTTGTCGGGAATACCGGAATATTACCCTTGGGTGTCCTGGCAGCATGACTCGTGCTTTCTTTTTTGGACATATTAACTTTTCGTGATGCTACAAAAGAAAAAAAAATGCTGCCGCAAAAATTATTATCAGTAACACAGCGTTTCAGTAGGTGTTTCACATTGAAGTTATCCCGGGCATTTCTTCTCTATTTCTCTAAAACTTAAGTTAGTTAGTGATAATTAGAATCGGCAACAACGTCAGCGTACTTTCGGCGGATCTGCGGCGCTGTACCTGAGCATTTACTTCGCTGGGTGCGATAACTAAGAAGAAATTACGGCCGTAATGTAGTGAGGATGTCTACGTTCTGTCTAAAGACCATGCGTCTTTCTTGTTGAGCTTTTTCCACTTCGTCCCATCAGCTGCTGAGCCTTTGATCAGCGTTATCGCGTTAGCGGGGCGGGGGGGGGGGCGTAAATGGCAGAGAGTTCGGCCCCTGAGGTGCATTCCTCTAGCCACGGACTTTGCACTGGGGAAAAGAAAAGAAGAAAAGAAAGAAGTGACAATGACGAGAGAGTGAAGACGCAAAGGGCACTGACGAGCGCACCGGGCAAAAAACATCTGCAGTACAATCAAATTTTCTCTGAGAATTACAGTAACTGGAGGAAATATCTGTTGTATTATCGCCACCTCTACTGAGGCTGGCCTAGTTTCGTTTACCCCTTTACCAGAGCCAATCGCCGGTACCTTCATGGCGAAGCAGCCCCGCCTCCTTGCGTTACATGGGCGAAATATCCACCCGCCCGCCTTCTTCCTATATTCGCAACGTTGTGCATTGTCTAAGAAGGAATGGTTGTAGCGGATACCTTTTTAGTCTACTTTATCTTGGCGATTTTTTCTCCTCGCACTTGGAAACTGAGCAAAAGTGATTTGACGAATACGCAACGTTTAAGGCTAAGACACAGCTAGGAGAGAACTGGCGGCCGAAGCCAATTACAGCATATATGAGGTGTAAGTCATGGCAACAACTGTACGGGACGTTTTCTATCGCTTACATGGCGGATGTGGAGCCGGTGTACTGGTTCCTTGTCGGCCCGATCATCCCTACCGTGGCACTTGTACACCGTTTGTGACAAAAATACTCATAATTTTGGCCTTGGTATGGCTATGAACCCGGTTTGGGAAGTGTGTCTGTGAGGCTTCTTTGACGAGATGATCGAGCACATGGGCCCCTGTTCACAAAACCTTCATGACGTGAGAGCGTTCCCTCGTTGGTTGGGGTTGGCACACCCACTACTCACGATATAGCGATCGGCGCGATAACGACACGATCCCTTCTGTGATTTCCAATCGCGGAAGGCACTTATGCGTAAAAGTATGTTTGTGAATGCAGGTACTAGCTGATTACGTTGAGTTATGTGTGCATGAAATGTTGCTGCGCGCGTTTCTTTTGTACATAGGCTGCAGGAACGTACAGTTCTTGGCTCTTGGTCATGACCGACCTAACCGACATCCACAGCGAATGCTTTAAATTACCTATTTCACGGTTCGAATACTACGCTGCTGTTTAGTAGGCAACGGCTGTGCAGCGCATTTGTACATATGATCCACGGTGTTTTGTCTAATCTCCTGCCTTCTACGCGGTTGGGATTTCCGGCCCTCGGCGGCCGCTTTATGGCGGAGGCGGAATGCGAAAATGTTCTTGTTAACAGGTTTACGGACGGATTAAGAAAAACCTGGTGGTTAAAATAAGCGGGTTTCTCCTACTACGGCGTTCGTCATAGCGTGATAGCTTCAATGTAGCTATAGTAGTACCGAGTTCAACCCTGGATAACTCTGCATTTTCCTCTATGTCGATCTCTCGGTACTTAAAATCCCATCAGTAAATTAGGCAAGACACTTAGCATGAAATAGGAGCCTTGGCGAATCTCTTGTGCAGTTCGCCAGTTTTCTTGATTTCCTTGATGGAAGTGGCGTTATTTCTTGCGCTTCTTAGGCCTTTAGAAACGCGTTAATGTTTTTGCATAAACCTCGTTTTACCAGTAACTATCTGTACATTTCAAGTTCTCGCGGATGGCCTTTTCTAAAACTTCCTTTTCCTCGCTTTTTGATAGTGCTAGCACTTCTTTCCCAGCTGCGCATCTCCCGGACTTGGATTTGTTACTGATCAGACGTCTTGAATTAGGAACCACCATGATCACATTACTCCACATTGCCCCTTTTCTACTTCATGGTAGCCAGTACGCTCTTGGTTCGGAATCCATGATGATTATTAACTGTTGCATTGCGCCGAGTTGAGGTGTGATGGCTCATGAAGCCTTTGATCATCCAAACGTACCTCCTCATTAGTACATAAAACTATCGACGTTATTGACATCTCTTGTAACGGACGAGGTTCTCTGTTGTTTTATTTGAAAATGAGTTAACCAACCTCAAGTGAATCGTTACTGAGAAATCTATATCCAGCATCCGTCTTCATAGTTTTAGTGCTTATGCCTTCGTCGTTGACTCTGAGAGGGTGTTCATGTCCCCTGGGATGACAACTCTGCAGTTAACATCTTGCTCTCTTATTACTTCTTCCATACTGCTGTAAAATCTTCCTGCTAATGGCTTGTTCTATCTTGTGTGGTGTACGCCATTATCACAAGCATGACTTCTGCCACATCAGCTTCACTTTACTCTGTTGTTCTTGCGGTACAGACTTGCAAGCGTTTCTTTTATGCGCTTCATAGAACGATTCCCACTCGCCCTCCCTTTCCCTATTCTTCTCTCTCTCTCATTGGTAACTTTGCCAGGAACGCGTTAAATATATCACGATAGAAATACACCGCCTTGAGGGACTCCGGACTTTACACCGAAGGATATGCTTTTTCACACTGTGGCTGCTTGGGCTAGTCGGTACATACTCCTCAGGCGAACAGCGCGAAAAGACAGAGGACAATAGTGCTATAAACACCAGCGCTGACTGACAACTGAATTATTTATTAAGAATTCAGTTGTCACAAGAACAAGCATGCGACACCATTCGTCAAGTGTGAAGCTGGAGTGGTGTATACGAAGTGTCTCTTCCCTGTGGACACTCCTAGATTGGACAGACTGGTCGCTGTTTAAGCGATCGTTTAAGAGCCCGCGCCTGTAGCCTTCGCTCCGGTACGGGCAGCAACTTGGCCTTACACTACAGAGAATGTGATGTGTGCCGTATTAAGGAGCCTAATTTTTCACGGTGCACGATCCGCAAACGCTACAATGACTCTTGTGCACGGGAAATCTTTGAGACTGCTGCTATCGAAGCGAATGGTGCGTCTTGCGTTAGCACTCAGTCTTTGGACCTGAGGCAGAACTAATACATTTTAACGACTGCAATAATACTGGGGAAATCTAATCGGTGTCTTATTCCTTTTGGTCATGCACAGTGATGTACTCGTACGTACCTTTGATTTCTTTAGGTATATATGTATGTTCCTTTCTTCATAACGAATTCAGTCGTGAGACAGTGCTGGTGTGTATTCCCCTTCTTCTCCTTCGTCTTTTCGTGCTGTTCCTCTATCGAATATGCTTTGTCGCACTACAGAAATAGAGTCTTTTCAAACAGATTTTCTACGGAAAGTAGAAACGTTCAGCTTAGCCCAGTCCCTGAAAGGATATGGAAAATTTGTTAATGTTGAATGTGTCAAAAGCCCGTGTGCAGCTTGGAAAAGGGCTCTCGGGATTGAGTCTCCCCCGAATAAAATCAATACGGCACCTTTGTGCCATATATGTAGTTAGAAATATGTTGTTCGCAGTATTTGATTAGTTCGACAAAATCTGGCAGTATTGACAGCGATAACAAGGCTTAGCGTTGGGCTTGAACTCTTCTGACTGTGTTCAAGCTATACGCGGGTGCGACATGTTGGTGCTACTCCGCACGCAAGGCAACCGCTGCTGGGCAGAGGGAACAGCGCCCTGGCAGCTACACCAGGCGTCTCACCCCGCTGGCGTGATGAGCGCTGTTAGTCGTTCAGGTGTCGCACCTCGATGGTGCACGAGATAGGACCGACGGAAAAGCATCGGCGTTAGTCAGCTTCCGGTGAACTGTTAGATAACGTTAGCTTGACATTTACTGCTCTGACCAAGGCATACGCACAGCAGCTCAGCTCGCATGCTAGTGTACTTACAGTGTGCGTATACAGGTGCACAACGCTACGCCACCAACGCGATTGAGCGTACAGTTAACGGTGCGTTCACTTCGCTTCGTCGTTTTTGAAGCCAAGCGCACTTCGCGTCTCTGGGGGCCCTTTAAACCATTGCGCGCGAGTCACGCATGCGCCGTCAGCGTTGGGACTGCACGACAATGGCGACGACGCCGACTGAGTGAATGCGCCACGAGCGTCCGCATAATTGCTATCGCAGCACCTATGTCGGCGGAACTCATGAGACCTACAGCGCCATATGAACCAGTGGAACATAGAGTTAAGTTTAACGCGCGGCATCATGCACCTTCTGGTTGTCTTGAATTGTCCGACTCCTATATGTTATTCATGCTCTCTCCAAAAAACTTTTGTCAAATGAGTTTCAATGTTGATAAGTACGTTGTAAATGTTATCTGAGCATTTAACAGTCCATGAGAACCAATCTTTAATGTCTCGTTGAATTCACTAAACAATTAAGAAATCCACATCAATATTCGCATGTCGAGGTACCGTCTATATGCCAGCTCTCCCGGACGCTATAGATGAATTAGGAAGGAACAGCGCCAACTAAGACGATCACAAGAGGGGAGAACGACACAGGACAAGCGCCAACTTCATCTAACTTTATTCATCGAAAATTCAGCAAATATAGGAAATATTTGCTGCCTATATTTGCTGAAATTTCGATGAATAAAGTTAGATGAAGTTGGCGCTTGTCCTGTGTCGTTCTCCCCTCTTGTGATCGTCTTAGTTGGCGCTGTTCCTTCCTAATTCAAGTATGCACCATCTAGCCCAAATGAATGTTCTCCTGAGCTATAGATGAACTCGGGTGACAATATAGAATTCAACGAATGCACGATCAGAATGAAACATAACCTGTACCAGTGGTTTGCGATGCACTTCGATGCAATGAAAGAGTGTGGAACGATGTTATCAGAGAACAAGGGTGCTTGAGAACCGGACATAGTAGATAAACTGGCAATACATGCCTGTTTTGACGCAAAGTTTCACCATTCGGTTACTCGGAGTATACGCTAGAGTCAGAAACTGAGTGTGTGTACCTATATGTATGCTGCATCCGATCTCTGACAGTGCATTTGCTGACGTTCAGGTCTTCTGACATTGTGCAGACTCCACTGGTTGATTGGGCTGCAAGTCATCAGGCTGATACCTCTAACGGTAAGCAGACTGCGTTTTAGACCTGTTTATATTATATGTATGCTTGTTGCCTGTCCCAACCATGTTAGATGTTCTCACTAGAATGTAATTAGCATAATTACGCACAGTATTATTTCTGCCAAGGTTTGTAAAGGGAAACATCAAATGGAACAGCCCACTCCTTTTCTGCGCCATACATACATACATACATACATACATACATACATACATACATACATACATACATACATACATACATACATACATACATACATACATACATACATACATACATACATACATACATACATACATACATACATACATACATACATACATACATACATACATACATTCCACACGGCTGGTCTCAGTGATACATAGGCGTCGCGTTATTGAATGCCAAAGCGACGACACGCAATGTGCCAAACATGCTCAACAACCCCAGGGAAATGGCACGAGCTTCTGCAGCCGTTAATGCGTGCGGTCGAAGGGTGCATGTATATACAGCGCAGCACGCGCATCCAGACGACACCTTGTCTCGAAGGAGTTGTGGACGTTTATAATGAGCGTTCTGCGTCTTTTCGAGCACTCGTATGAATGAGTCCTGTGGGGATGACTCGTAAAAGAGGAAGAAAGAAATAATAATGAAGGAGGACTACCCGGTTGTCACAAGGTGGCAACACAGGCGCTGTCGTCGGCGGTTTGGGAATACACTAGTGACACGAACATAAACGCCTGGGCGACACCGTGCGTACAGACGCTTTGCAGCTAGCTGGCTGTTGGCGCGAGATAGAAGCCGCCGGGAAGAAGTGCCTTGCTACGCGTACGCCGTCTCGTCAGTCCCGTGCAGCGCCCTTTCGCAAACACACGCTTCGTGGCGCACTTAGGCTCTGCCGTGTCAGTCCCACTTTTAGCATCCTGCGTAAAGTATGGGTCCGTCCTGCTTAATTACATAACGCAGGCACATGATACCCTAGGACAACACAGCTAGTTGGGCGAGTTGGTTCAAAATTGTAGGCGTGTAAGTGCGCCTAGGAGGCAAGGACGAAAGACAGGACAAGACACACGTAGGGCTACAATGATGCACCAAACTTTGTCGCGAAGTCGTTGCTCTACACTTTTAAATTCGCGCTGCTGCCTGTAGGAAGGGCCAGCAGCGCCCTAACGCACATTGTGACCTCATTGAACTGCGCGGAACAACTAAAGGCGAGCCAAAGCCCGGGTGGTAGAGCCATGCGTGTGCACACTGCAGTGGGACATCGGTGCCAAGTAGGCAACAAAACGTTGCTGCCTCTCCGTTCTGTATCGCAGAAAACATTTGAACCGCTCTGAACGTGAGGGTGCAACATATACTACAGCTTCACTACATATGTTCGCACATATGAGCCGCACACGAATATGAGACGCGTTGACGTCGCGGATACTGATTTCAGAACCGACGGCGTGATGGCTCTTTTGTTTCTTCGTGACATACGAACACCAGTATGAGTTATGCTCTGGGCAACTAGGCATTGACAACAAAATTCTATTTTAATGTGTTTGGACTCATCACCGGAAATGTTTAGAAATTGATAGTCATGTGAACACACCGGGCGCAATGAACAGTTTATCTTTGGGACATACGTGCAGTCTGCGCAAGTACTTGCGGCCAGGCCACTGCAATCACATCTCCCTTACGACAGATCGTAACCACGCGCACGTTCTATTTGATGCTGTGCAAAGTGTCTACTAAATTCGGTTTGGGCAGAGCAAGCGTAGAGTAGCGCTGGTTGTACATTGCTTGACAGTGCATTGACAGATACCTGAGCAATAGCACATGACGTAATAAGCGTTCGGCAATTAAAAGAGTGAACAAAGAGTGAAAGGCGAAGCTCGTGGGGAATATGCGGCCTTACATACCATGTGCTGGATGCTAGGTCACTGCAGCACGCACCAGCCAACGCTCTAATTTGCAGCAAAATTTTAAACTGACGTATAAAATAGCTCTTTGTTCGAAGCAGAGGTTAGTGCGCATCGATGGTTTTCGAGTAACCTTTAGGATAGCGAACATCGATGCAGAGCTGTTTCGACGCAATTTTCCAAGGAGAATGCTGCCGCTTCGAGGAAAAAAGAACGTTTCTTGCAACAGTTAATTTTCATTTACAGAAAATTTTTTATGAAACAGAGTGCAGTAGTTTTAATAGTGTAAGGACTCGCATAGCCTCGCCATGAGCAAAGGCGTTTCTGTTGGCGACTGCGCAGCTTCTGTTGGAAACCTGCACCATTCTTATAACCGTATTCTGCCACTGCTACACGTCTAGGAAGTAGCCGAGAAGTTGTGCCTCCTTTGCATGACCGAACTGTAAATAAAAAAAAAACAAAACAAAACAAAAAACAGCTTAATTTCGCCAGAAAGCGAAGACTTACGCTTCGCGAGCATTTTCAACCCTCTCAGTGCAGCACGACAAATTTTCGCAGATCACTATTCAAACGAAAGCTCACGCTCAGAAATTGGTAACGGAGGCTTTACAAGGAAAGAGTAGTCCTTTGTGCCTTTTCTCTTACTTCAGTGAATAAAAAGAGACCAAAAGAAACGTCATAGATACGTCAGTATAGTTACAATGGGGACGTAGAGAGCAAGCGTAGGGGCACGTGGAGAGGAGTTACGCAAGCGTTTAGTGCTTTCCAAGTAACGCTAGGAGATGTGAGAAATCGCGAGACGTGGGCCGCTCTCATCTCGGAGAGTGCTGCGGACATCTCTGACGCGGCGTGGCAGCCCACACGTGTTCTGACGACGCAGCGTCGCAGCCGCCTGGTGACCTCACGCAAGTGCTGACATTCGCGCGAGAGCTGTGTAGCCGTAACGAGCGAGGCGCGCAGGAAGCGGGAGCAGCGATGCCACCAGCGTGCGATGTGCGCACTGGTCAGGCGGCCGCTTGTCCACGGGGCGCAGTTGACAAATGCGACACCCCGCCACTTACGCGGGGGAGAACCCCGCGCTCGGACACTGGCGAAGAAAGGAGGGAGACGGCGATCATTTAAATTTCATCGCTCAGGTCCCGGGCAATTAGGGCCGGCGCGTTGGCGCCAGCGCCATTCATCATCCGCGCTCGGCTGCAGCCCCGGGGCGTCGGCTGCCGCCGTCGGGCCGACAACCAGCGCGGCCTTCGGCTCCGTCATCCGTCTTGGCCGCGGGCGTCATTACGGCGCTCATCAGGGGCCCCCGCGCTGGGGCCGGAAGCGCGGCCCTCCTTCCTCCGGGAGCAAGGGTTATTTTGGAAGGCGCCTCCTCCGAGACCCCCGCCGCCCTGACGAGTAGACAACGCTGGCGCCTTCTCTTTCCCCGCCGGACAAGCCGGCTCACTTTCAAAGTCTGCGGGCGACTGCACGCCCGAATCCCGGACTAAGCAAGGACACACTGCGCTCCTTCGCTCCGCTACACACCGTGGACTGGGAACGGTGCTTTCGCCAGACAGTGGGCCCTGTCCACAGCTTCGGAAATGCGGAAGCGAGTAGGGCTTCAAGCCTGAGAATACTGTGAGAAAAGACGTCGAGCACCGCGGGGGGCGCCTCGAAGTTGCAAACGCCCTTATGTAGCGCATGTCGGTAAGGTATGGTACGGATGCGTGTTCAGCGAGTTCCCTCCGCGCAAAAACAGAAAGAGAGACAGAAAAAGTGCTCCAGCAGGAACTAACCTCCCTATTCAGCAAACCTCCTTACCTGGAACTTCTTCATCGCACGGAAACAATTTGTTTAAAAGGTGGGATGGTGGTATCTATACGAGTAAGATACCAAGACCGACCAGTTCAATACCATACCCTCGTCGTGCCACATGCGCCTGCGGTCTATTACATCCTTTACTTGAACGCCACTTTGATATTGCTATTGAACAATTACTGCTATTGACGAAGAGCAGGCCTACCATGTTTCAGAATACGATGACGACGACGACAACTACGTAACCTTGAGCGGATGTTCGCTATGCTTTCCAAGAAAAAAAAAGAGAAAATGACTTGTGATAACTATTATTTAAATATAAGTAGTACTGACCAACAAGTTACCAGGAAGCAAGGACTTTATAGTACGCTTCCATTGCGAACCATGACCAATCCCCTCCCTCCTCGTGTGTACGTGCCATACGTTGAAGGTGACAAGTTCGCTCTGTGACAGCCTTAAGTATGCGCCTGTATACGCACTTGTATGTGGTCTCTCGTTTGTCCCTCTATATGCAACAGTATGTGTGCGCACGTCACTGAGTGACTGCTCTGACTAGGGACGGCGCGCGCATGACTGTGGAGGCCATGCTTTGAAATTCTATTAAGTGCGAGACGGCATGGCGGAGCAACACCTGGGAGATTTCTTGAAATTATTATTATTACTTGTTTTGAAAACATATATACACTAGACAGGAAAGTGAAAGAGAGGAGTAGGCTGGTAACTACCACCGGAAAGGGCACGACGCCTACCCACTCTTCAGAAAGGAGGAGGATGAAACAGAAATGGAAGATAGAAGAAAAGCAGGGAAAAGGAAGGAAACAGCAAGATGACAAATCTCAAGGAATTTAGCAGAACACACGTAATACAGGCCACACACACTAGAGCCGGTCACTGCAGGTGACGCCAAAGTTTACCACCAGAATGACAAGTACCGTATATATATATATATATATATATATATATATATATATATATATATATATATATATATATATATATATATATATATATATATAAGAAGCCGACAAACAAGGACAGCATATAGGGTACGTTACTTGTAGTTCTGAACTGAATTAAAGAAAATGACAAATACATGGAAATGAAAGGGGATGAATAAACAACTGGCGCAGATGTCTTTTGATCCACTTTCATTTCGCTGTATTTGTAATTTGCTTTAATTCAATTCATAACTAAAAGTAATGTCCCTGATGCTGTCCTTGTAGTCATTGTTGGTTGGCTTCTTATGATATGTGACTAATAAAAATCGGGCCCTTCGGTTTCCTTTTTTCTCGTTCACACACACACACACACACACACACACACACACACACACACACACACACACACACACACACACACACACACACACACACACATATATATATATATATATATATATATATATATATATATATATATATATATATATATATATATATATATATATATATATATATATATATATATATATATATATATATATATATATATATATATATATATATATATATATATATATATTAGCGCAAACACCTTTGGAAGTGCTCCCTGTTGCTCCGCTCAACACCTCGGTTGGTGATACCAAACGGAAAGACGTTACTCGCCGCAGGACAGCGCCTGTGGAGTGGGCGCCAGGCTCGTCGCTCCGTCAAAGGAAGACATGGTGTAAAACGCGCAGTTATACATGAGATTTGCAACGGGTGGTCACTCTTTAAGAAGGGGATAAAAACTGCTAGCAATTGGAGTAGTAGTAACGCGCCCCGGTTAAAAAAAAAATTATTGAAAGCTTTCACGGCGTATAATCGAGCATCGATGTGAATACAGGGTTCGGCCAAGACGGCAGAGTGTTAGGGAGATTAAGATAGCAGCCCTTGCCGGACGCGGCAATCACGTCGGGAGACAAGTGGGGCACAGCCACAACCCAGCCGGTGATCGCGAGCGGCGAAGCACCGGCACAGCATGCTCTAGAGTGGGCGTCGCGACGGCTGGAGGCGAGATCGCAACTTTTCGTTGCCTCGCCAGCGTTGGCCAGAGAAGCCGAGATCGACACAATGATACGTCGAAACGGATAACCCCTCATCGCGAGTGAGGAAGGATATAGGCACCATCAAAGCTACCAGATGTCCACGTGGCTGCCTCAGGCAACCGAGCCGTCGAAGATTTTGGAGCTGAGAGCGCGCTGGCCGCCGTTTGGAAATCGGCGGGAAGCCGGGCATTATACAATCGATCATCCCGCGAGTCGAGCTTTCGCTCCGAGCGGGCGAAAATGACTCAGTTCAGTCACCACATCCAGCAGAAGCGGCGGGAGCTGTAGTAGTACGTAGTAGGTCCGTTGAGGGAACTCCCGCAGTTATGGCGGCAGCTATGGTCCCGTGTGCAAGAAAGCCCTCCTTCACTCGGTGCACACGAGTGGGCGAAAGCCGTCGCGCCGTCATCACGGCACGGACAGAGAAAGGAGAGAGGGCGGCGGAGACGACTTCTAAGCTGAGCGCGGGGACGAGACCGAATGAAAGGGAAATGGTGGGAGAAGAGGGCGAGAGCGAGTGAAATGCGAGAAGTCCGCGAAGAAGCAAATAAAAGGGAAAGGGACTAATCTAGAAGAATGATTTTGTGACAGCATCTCCCGGAGCTCATTAAACTGACCATCCGTCTCTGTCAGCGGCAGATTCAGACGATAGCGATATATCATCGAATGTGTCGCCGCTGCCCCTCTCACGTCGGCGCTCTCTCCCCGGCCCGCGAGCAGCGCCCACTCGGCCGACGCTGCGTCGCTCTGGTCGCGGCTCGCCGACGCGGCTCCCGCAGCCACGCCGCCGTGGCCATAGCGGTGTATATAACGACGTGCGAGAAACTGTCGCAGCGAAGACAGGAAAGCAAAAACACCAGCCAGGATTTTCGGGAAAGCAAGCGAGGATAGCGACGAAAAGCGAGCTCGCCGCGGACGGAGAAGCCCCCCCCCCCCCCTGTCAATTTCCAGTCTTTCGCGTGATCAACGATGGATGACTGAAGGGACCGCGCGAGCTTGGAGCCATCCAGGGCGCGCATCACTGAGTGACGTGTGGAAGACTGGAAAACTGGAAGATTAAAGATGAGCGAAGTAGGCAGGCAAGAAATGAAGTATGGCGTTCCGCAAAGGATCGGGGGCAAGACGCAAAAGCAAAAATCGCCCTTACGTTCTGTCTTTAGCTCGTGTTGCTCTCGTTCCGTTCATCGCATGGGCGCGCGCTGCAAGGAAGACCGATCGCCCCATGCCCAGCATATGAGACCATTATTTTGGCCCCCAAATTGAAGGGGGGGGGGGTAGCTCATGCCAGTTCCTTTAGGCAGATATCCAAGCTAACTGATGTGCTAAGATGCAGTCAGATCTATTTGCTAAGGAGCACATAGTAGTAGGAGCACATAGTGTTGCTGTGAAGAAAAGAAAGAAAGAATCGCTTGCTGTCGACTATAATAAAGCCTAGTACATTTCTTTCCCCCTGCGTGGTTTCTGTGCATCACTCTTACTTTCTTGATCATGACATACATTAAGTTATATATATATTTATTTGTTTGTTCGCTGGCAAGCACATTATTGCGTGTAAAAAGTCATCCACACGAGAGGTCACAGGTCAGAAAACTTTGATGTGACACTGCGCTTTCAAAACACACACACACACACACACACACACACACACACACACGCACGCACGCACGCACGCACGCACGCACGCACGCACACGCACGCACGCACACACACACACACACACACACACATACAAACACACACACACACACACACACACACACGCTCTTTCTCTCCGCGCATAGGGGGTAAAACCAATTGTTTGAACTCTTTGCTCACCCTCCTGGCCTGGCGTGGCTGCATCGTTAGGTCATTCAGCATCTCGACGGGTATATTTGTGGACATATCTGCTCGCCGAATGAAAGTACCAGGGAACAGGCTGATATATAAGTTACAAGTATTCGCACACCTGTGCTGCGCAAAAAAAAAGAAAAAAAAATCCTGGATATAATATGAGCATATAATGACGGCTCACAGGTATTTCTAAAACACGCCGACCTGCCAATGGAATGGGGAACCATATTGTCACGGTGGCACCGAAAACCGGAGACGAGGATAGGCATTACTAAAACAGCCGGTTTAAGCGATCAAGCGTAGAGGCATCTTTGTCTTCGGATCTTCGACACTATTTATTTATTTATTTACTTATTTACTCAGGTACCTCACGGGCTCACTACGAGACGGAGTCCGCGAAAACACCCATCCTTGTCGTTGATCGCCCTCATAGAGCAGACGTGGCAATATTTAACGGATTACTTGATTTACCTTATTTTCTATGATTTGGCCATTCGGTATGTGGCACTGGATGTGTGCCCATTGTTGGCCAATCTTCCGGAATGGGTATGTGTCACCGCGGCACAAGTAAATGTTGCTTGATACGCGTTGTACTTTTGTGTGCGTGCACCTGTCATTACTATTCCTTCCTCGACACGCATCATCGCCTTCGTCGTCGTGACATGGCTGCGTAGGCTAGTGCGCATTCGCCTGATTTGGACTTTGCATTTCGGCGTAGCTTGTGAGTGATGTAGCGCATAAATATAAAATAGGGAAGCATGAGAAGGTAGGCTACGTCCACAGAAGGTTATTTCAAAATTTCAATTTCCTTGCCCAAACAGCAATAAAAAAGGAAAAGATAGAAGGAAATACCAGGACGCACGATACGCACGAGCACCAGCGCACAAAGAATGTCTTTACGGGAACCATCAGCAAAAGCACCCTCCACTAACTATAGGACGGCCACCCATTGCACAGGAAGCGAGAGAGTCGATACAAGTTTCCTCGTGCACATGTAAGGAGAACACGACCGCGTTATCAGCTCGATGAAAAGCAAGCACAATGCGATGAAAACTAAACAGTTATGTCTGCCTATAGGTAGTCTATAAGATTATCTTCCACAAGAAAATCGCCCCGGGTACTCACGCCATGCCTCTGCTTATCAGGGCACGACCACAGTCCTAGCACTCTGTTCACTATGCACGGACGCCTGTCGATAAAGTTGTGACCATTGTGGTGGATAAACATAAGCATTGCGGGGCATTACACGTTCCATAGAATGAAAGTAAACGAAACTGTACGCATCGCCGTTAGTTGTAAAGCGTTTAATTAAACGTTTTTTTTAGAGCTTTCCTTGACATTGATTCCAACGTGCGCGTTTCAATCCGCATATTTTTTTGTCTTCTTATTGTTGTTATTCTTGTGGTTGACGAAGGATTAGCCAGTTCTTTGAAACATCTTTGGGATAACCTAACCTAAAGTGGCCTGCCTGCCCATTGTTCTTCACTTTAACAACAACAACAACAACAACGACGACGACGACGACGACGACGACAACAACAAAAACAATAATACTACTACTAATAATAAAGTCATGAGTAGGGGCAATCGTGGGGCCTAATGAGTGGCTTTATATATCTGAAATTTTGCGCTAGAATATATTCGTCTACTGAAAACTGTAAATTTATTCCGACTGCTATCGCGTTTCAAGGCGTACTGTCATCAGAATCTGAAAGCCGAGTTTTAAAAGCATGATACCGTGGCTGCCGAAACTGGCTTCCATACCTTAATATATTACGCCGTTTCTTCGAAAGTATTGGCTTTTTTATTCTTTTGCATCGAGATCCCGGCAAACAATACACTGTAAAAAGATTTACACCTTTATAGGGGGGGGGGGGAGACAAAGGGGAGAAAAGACAGGGAGGGTAGCCAGTGTAAGAACCGGCTAGCTACCCTGTGCTGGGAAAAGGGGTAAATGGAATAAAAGGAGAAAGAAGAAGAAGAGGAAAAAAATAAAAGAACCTGGAAAATGGACACAGTAATGCGATACTACGAGCTACAACACTCAAAGACGCTCGCACAATTCGCATGTCCTTAAAAACTTCAGCAAAGCCCTTAAGGCCTTGAGTGCCGAAGCCCGCCTGGACCAGTGTCCTAGAGCTTTTTCCTCTGTAAAGGGGCGATTGCCCAGTTTTTCAAGCACGGTCACGAGCACTTTTCTTGGCACTTTGTAACCGGGACAGTCACAAAGGAGGTGCTCAATCGTCTCCTCGCAGCCGCAGGCGTCGCAAGTAGGGCAGTCGGCCATTCCAACGCGGAATGAATGCCACGCCGGGCCACAGGCGGCACAGAAGTTTTGCTTCTGCTCGCGGTAACCCTGGTGGTAGACGGAGTTGCAGACGTGGATCCAATCTGTGGAGATGTGCGTTCGTGAATTCACTGGTGTTCCACATATTCTGCGTAAGTTCGTGGGCGAGAGAGCGAAGACTTGTGGCTGCATCTGTTCTTGACAGCCGTATGACAGCGGTTTAACATGGGCACCATCGTGGGCCGATCGGGCGGCGTCATCCGCACTGTGGTTTACTGAAATTCCGCAGTGACCCTGTATCCACTGGTAGATGATGTTGTGTCCCTTGTTGATTGCGTGATGCTGGAGTAATCGGATATCTGCGACTAGTTGCACATTTGGTCCGTGGTTGAAAAGGGACATCAGACAATGGAGAGCTGCCTTCGAGTCACATAAGATGGACCATGAATGTGATGATTTGTGACCAATCAACTCCAGAGCAGCACGTATAGCTGCGAGTTCTGCAGCCCTCGATGATGTAATGTGAGACGTCTTGAACTTGAGGGTGACAGATTCTGCGGGAATTACGACTGCTCCAGCTGAACTTTTAGAAGAGAGAGAACGTCCGTGTAAACGTGGATGCGTTCTTTGTGCTTGTCATGTAGGAATGAAAGCACGGTTTGTTTGAGGGCGAAAGACGACATCTCCGTTTACTTTCTGATACCGGGTATAACAAGAAGAGCCTGGAGTGGATGGATGCACCCCAGCGGTAGAGATGGTCATGCTGCAGGCGTGAAGTTTGACGCTAAAGTTCCATGGTTAGCGGCAATAATCCTGGTAAACGCTGAACGATGTCGAGCGGCAGCAAGGGAGGCGAGATGATGCGATGGAAGTCTGGCGAAGTGCCTGGTATGCATCCTTAAAGCGTCTACTTGAAGATACGTATCGATGGGGTGGTCATGCGCGATGGCTATTGTTGCTGCCGTGGATGCACATCTGGAAAGACCAAGGCTAATTCGCAGAGCTTGAGCTTGTACAGACTGAAGGGCACGGAGGTTGGTTTTACCGGTCCCACCCAGTGCAGGTAAGCTATAGCGCAGGAGACCGAGGAACAGTGCGTTATAGAGTTGGAGCATCGCGCTCACAGACGCACCCCATGATTTTCTCGCAAGAAATCTGAGCACGTGGGTTATCATGACTAATTTCCTTTTTAGGTAGGAGATATGAGGACTCCAGGAGAGGTCTCGATCTATTATCACTCCTAGAAAGCGGTGCGTCTTCTCGTAGGCAATCGGCTGTCCATTAATTCTGATAACGTACGGTTTCATTGCTTTGCGCGTGAAAGCGACTATAGAACTTTTCTCGTAGGACACCTCCAGACCTCGCGCTCGAAGATAACTTGATGTTAGTGTGGCCGCTTTTTGAAGTCTGGCGCGCACCTGGAGACGCGTCGCTCCTGATGACCAAATGCATATATCGTCTGCATAGATCGACACATGGATGAATTGCGGAAGGGTATGAACCAGGTCGATGAGCACGAGGTTAAATAGAGTGAGGCTCAAGACTCTGCCTTGAGGTACGCCACGGTAGGTGTTGTGTTCTGATGACGCACCACCCTCTGTTTGCACAAAGAATGACCTGTCCTTCAAGAAGCTGAATATCCATCGAAAAACAAGGCCCCCTAGGCCGACATTGCCCAAAGCGTCTAGGATGGCTCGATGGGTTACGTTATCATAAGCGCCTTTAACATCCAGGAACATTGCCGCTGACAGCCTCCTTAGGCTTTTTTCGTGCTGAACAGACGAGACAAGGTCGATGACATTGTCTACAGAAGAGCGTCCGCGTCGAAAGCCTGCCATAGCGTCAGGGTATAACCTGTAGTGTTCTAGATACCACTCTAGACGCGTCAGCAGCATCCTCTCCACCACGTTTCCTAGACAACTGGCCAGAGCAATGGTACGATAAGACGCCCAGTCTAGGGGTGATTTACCTGGCTTGACCAAAGGCACATGGCGGCTGGAATTCCATGCAGCAGGAACCACTCCTTCACGCCATGAATTACTGTACACGTCTAGAAGAGCATGCCGGACTGTTTGACCGAGGTTTCCAAGAGCTGCGTCTGTCACCCCGTCAGGCCCAGCCGATGAGGAACGTCTGGACGCTGCCAACACCGCCTGCAACACCTCGATGGAAAACAGATTGTCCATACGAGAATCCTGCGAGATTGGAACATCACAAGGATAACGTGTAGCGAATGATGGTGGTAGACCAGCAACCTTGAGACAGAAGTCCTCGGCTACGTCGATCTCTCTGCAACCTTGGTAGGGAGCCAGGCATTTGAAGGGGTGGCGTTGTTGCGGTGATGTTCGAAGACCACGCACCGTTCTCAATATATGTGACAGGGGTTTATGCGGATGAAGGGAATCACAGAAGGTTTTACATCTCAGAGACTGCAGGGAGTTGATCCGACGCTGTATCTTCTTCTGTATGCGTCTCGCCTCCCTTAGATCGTGGATGGACTTGGTGCGCCAGTACCTTCGTTCCGCGCGACGGTGGATTGCTCGATGCCGCTCCAATTCTGCTTCGAATTCAGAAAACTCAGGAATAGGCCGATAAGCTCTTGTTGCTTCTTGAGCAGCGGCATTAATTAGCTTCTCGATGTTGCCAGGTAGACAGTCCTGGATCTCTTGGCAATTCTTCCCCATGAGGAACGTGTATTTAGGCCAGTCGATGTGATGAAGAACTTTAGTAGAGTGTGATTTGCGTATGCCGTCGATTTTAACATATGTTGGAACGTGGTCACTACCATGCGTTTCGTTGTCCGTAAACCATTTCACATTGGCATTGAGGCATCTCGAAACAAAAGTTAAGTCCAGGCAGCTGCTGTATGTCAATCCCCGCAGAAATGTGGGACTGCCATCATTTAAGCAGCAGAGGTCATGGTCTGACGCGAAGGATAGTACACGTCTTTCTCGACAAGCCATCTTTAAGCTTCCCCATAGTGGATGATGCGCATTGAAGTCGCCGGTAATAACCCATGGTCCAGGTGTCACTGTTAAAATTGCACTTAGTCTTGCGTTGTCAAATTGACTCGAAGGTGAAATATAGGCACCTACGAGTGTGAGTGCGACGTTCCTATATTTTATGGCAAAACATACGTACGGATTGTCGTCATCAGGTGCGACTGGGTTTAAAACATACGTGAAGTCGCATTTGGTATAAACGATGACTTTGTTGCGGTCACTACAAGTAGCAGACATGAACGCTTCATATTCTGATAGGCGGATGACGCTGTCAATATTTGGTTCACAAATGACGATTATCGGAAATTCGTTCTTAAAAACAGACTGACGAAAGTCCGAAATGCGGGATTTAATGCCTCTGACATTCCATTGGAAGATAGACGCTTTCTTGACCTCTTTAAGGAACGAGTGTAGAGGAGCAGCCATGGTGCTTCTCAATACCGGACAGTACCGGATTCAGGGCATCCAGTATTTGAAGTGCGCCTCAAGCCGCCGGAGTGTGTATGGCGGTCAGTAGTACTCGTAGCGTGCTCATAAGGGCCCTAATCATGGTGACAACTTGTTTGTCGTCGTCTTGGTTGCTGCCAGAAGGTGAAGCATGATTCGGCGAGCGTGCTACATCTTGTCGCTCCGCTGGTGGATCTAGCCATGGCAACGGCGGCCACTCCTCGCATGAGGCAATGATATTGGAGACTTTCTGCTTAGGATACTCACTGCTGCTATTGCTAGTTGTATGTGGAAGTTTGTGGACAGTCAGTGGACGCGGTGCATCCTTAGCAATAATAGCGGGTTTCCTAGATCGCCGGCGACGTGAACGTCGACGTCGTACCCTATAGCGGCAGCCTCCCTTTGCGAGGAACAATTCCTGACCATTTTCCTCAAGGCTTTCGCCTCATTTTTCACACGTGGGCACTTCTTTGAAGTTGTATCATGAGAGCCTTGACAACTGGCGCACTTTTGGTTTTCTGCACGACAGGCGTCGGAACTGTGTGACCCAGTGCATCGTGAGCACACAGCATGCATTTGTGCAAACCACACTAACGGGCCCTATCCTTTGACACTTCCTGCACTGAAGCGGCTTCGGCACAAAAGGCCGTACTATGTGTCGGAAGTGACCGACCTTGACGTGTGGCGGTAGGCTGTCTCCTTTGAAAGTTAGCTTCACACACTGCGAGTTTCCCAGGCGACGGGCTTGCAATATGGCAATTCCCTCTGTCGCCGGCTTGATGAGCATATGCAGGTCAGCATCGCTTATGGAATTATCTACGTCATACACAACGCCGGCCGTAGAGTCATAATCGTCTTGTTTATAGCAGCGTACGTTGATACTATCCAGCACCTTAACGTTGCTCAGAATGTCTAGCGCGCTGCGGTTTGTGACATCTATAGCGAGGATGTTCTTACGGGCGTTGATCCTTACATCTTTGATCTGACCCGAAACAAAAGCCTCGAGCGATACAGATGTGGCTTGGCGGTTGATCCGGTTTAGATTGCCGCTAGCAGCCACAGGCACAAATAAAATTGTGAAGTCTGATGGCTTTCGCGTCGGGATCACAGGTTGCCTTACTTGTAGAAGGAGATGTCCTGACAAGTCTTCTGTTTGCTTTGTGCTTCGCTACGGGCGTGAAGTCGCTTTCATCCGAGGTTTCATCACTGAGTAGATCACTGAGTCGCTGAGTAGATCACAGTGTCCTCGCTGTCGGTGGCCCACGGGTGACTAGACGGCTTTCTCGGAGCGGCCGCTGTTGATGTAGAAGGACCAGGAACCCCCCCCCTGGAACCCTTAAGAGTGTTTCCTTGTTACACTGGTAACGAACGCCATTATGGTTAGGGCGTTACAACAATTTATAGAGGGCGACAACGGAACTCTAACTAGGCTTTCGATGACAAAAGACGTCATTGAAAACTATGTAACCATTATGGCAGCCTTGGGCGCACAGAAATATCCGACAGGTGAGTTTCATATCTCTCCCTGTGAAATCCTCTTGTCGGACATATCTGTGCGCACAAGGCTGTCAGAATGATTACATAGTTTTCAACTACGTCTTCGTCATCGCACGTCTAATTAGAGTTCCGTTGTCGGCATGAATAAATTTTTGTAAGGCTCTAACGGTAAGAGTGTTACCAGTGCGACAAGAAAACACCCTTAAGCGTGTACATTTTTTACAGTAATATGAGAGTTTCCTTAGACTTTGGCAGTTAAAACTTTGTACACGTTTTGAACTATATCTTTAGCGTAAAAAGAATATACGTAGAAGGTTCTTCCTGACATGTTAACGCACGCTACCTCGCACAATTATTCGAGAAAAACAAACGAAAAAAAAGAGCTCTCCCATATACGCACCGCGCTTGTTTACAGCTTGCTGCTACATAGGGTGCTTGTAATCATTCAGTGCTACTCAACTTGTCAGTACCTTCGTATTTCACTTACCGGCTGTAGAACACGAAAGCAGTTGTATATATTGACAAAGTTGTAAATGCAATATAATGACCCCGGAAAACACTTTCTTCGTGAGGTTTTCAAAGTAAACGGAAGTAGATCGAAGGATTTGAGACATAGTGCTTTAATTTTTTCACAATGCTACCAAGGCCATCATCATCTTCACCACTACCCCCCCACCATGATGATGATGATAATAATAATAATAATAATAATAATAATAATAATAATAATAATAATAATAATAATAATAATAATAATAATAATAATAATAATAATAATAATAATAATAATAATAATAATAATAATAATAATAATCAACACAATCATCATCAGTATTTTATGTCCACTGCAATACGAAGGCCTCTCCCTGCGATTTCCAAATATCTCTGTCCTGCGCCAACCCATTCCAACTTGCGCCTGCAAATTTCCTCATTTCATCACCCCACCTAGTTTTCTGCCGTCTTCGACCGTGCTTTCCTTCTCTTGGCAGCCATTCTGTAACTCTGCTTGTCCTCCGGTTATCTATCCTACGCATGATATGGCCTGCCCAGCTCCATTTTCTTTCTCTTATGATCAACTATAATATCCCCGTTTCCTCTCTGATCGACACGGCTCTCTTCTTGTCTCCTAACGTTACGCCTAAAATTCTTCGTTTCATTGCACTTTGCGTGGTCCTTAACTTCTTTTCGAGCTTCTTTGTCAACCTCCAAGTTTCTGCCCCATATGTTAGCACTGGTAGAATGCATTGATTGTACACCTTTCTTTTCAGTGATAGTGGTAAGATCTGGCGATAGTGAGGATCTTGCGATGTCTGCCGTATGCACACCAACCCATTTTTATTCTTCTGTACATTTCCATCTCATGATCAGCATCCCCTCTGAGCAACTGATCTAGGTAAACGTATGTCTTCACGGACTCGAAGGGCTGAGTGGCGATCCTGAACTCTTTTTCCCTTGCCATGCTATTGAGCGTTATCTTTGTCTTCAGCATATTAATCTTCAACCCCACTGTTACACTTTCTCTGTTGAGGTTCTCAATCATTTATTGTAACTCGTCCCCTGTGTTGCTGAAAAGGACAATGTCATCTGCAAACCGGAGGTTGCTGAGATATTTACCGTTGATCCTCACTCCGAAGCCTTCTCAGTTTAACAGCTTGAATACTTCTCCCAAGCATGCAGTGAATAGCATTGGAGAGAATGTGTCTCCTTCCCTGACCCCTTTCTTTGTAGGTATCTTTCTACTTTTCTTGTGCAGAATCAAGGTAGCTATGGAATCATTGTAGATATTGTTACGGTGCATTTGGACAGGACCGTGCGCGCAAGAGGGAGAAGAAGAGGAAGTGTAGACTGTCTTTTGGATGGTTGGATGGGAAAACTTTATTGAGAGTCCTGAGATACGTGGGCCTGTGAATAATACAGGCCAATAAATTAACAGGAAGCAAGAAGTTCATATTATGTTTGCTCTGAACCATGGCCAATCCGCCTCTCGTGGGTACGTGCCAAAATTTGAAGGAAGAAGAAGAAGCTTATAGCCGGTTTTCATCTGATTATTTCTTTTTTTTCTCCAAACACAAAACGTTTACTTTTAAACTCCAACGCTTAAATTATTAACTTCCTTGTTATCATTATTATTTTTGCGCACCTAATTGAACCACCCGATTCTTGGCCAATCCCCCACTGTGGGTATGTGCCACGCCCACTCAGGACAACAACAACATCCTGCGCGATTACCACTTACTTTTCGCCATGTAAGTAGTTGTAAATACATTTGTGCATTGGGCTTCCTCTTCGTAACATTTGGTATAAATGCGAGGTAACGACTCAGAATGGACCTTCGCAGTGGCCGCCGCTTCTGTTCTTCACGAAAGTCGCAGGAGACGGTGCCTAGTTCGGGAACGCCTGCGTCGACTGTATCGACTGTCGTAATCACGCATCCGCGTGATCCAGGAACATTCTGCGGCACCGATGGCGCCGAAATTGACGACTAGCTGCAGATGTATGAGCGGTTGAGCAGCCACAACAAATGGGATCCCACAGTGATGCTGATGAACATAATTTTTTACTTGGCGGGAACTGCACGAGTGTGGCTTCAAAACCACGAAGAAGAACTCCGTAACTGGGATACCTGCAAGGAGAAGCTGCGAACTTTCTTCGGAAAACCACTGGCTCGGAAGGTCGTCACCAAAAAAGAGTTGGCATCACAAGTTCAGACATCCACCGAAGGTTATATCGTCTATATTATACAGGACGTGCTGGCACTCTGCCGCAAAGCCGACGCTGAAATGCTGGAGTTTGAAAAAGTCGGGCATGTCTTAAAAGGTAACGCCGATGGCGCCTTCAGTTTTCTCATTTGTAAGAACTGTACTTCGATTAATGACATGATCACAGAGTGCAAGCGTTTCGAGCAGGTGAAACGCCGTCGTATTTATCAGTCATTTCCACGACTTCCCAATACGGTTGCAACATTTCTTGTGAAGACCGATAGGTCTCCCTTTCGTGGCAGTAGCACTCTTCAGAGCGGCTGACGAAGATTGTGCGCCGTGAACTGGAAGCCATGTGCCCCGCGGCTCTGTACCCAACTGCCAATGATACATGTGCTCTCATGGTTACCTAGGTTCAGGCTATTGTGCGCCGAGAATTCGCCAATGTCGGCTTGCAGTCAGTTTACACCGTGGCCAGTTCCCGGCCAACCGAACGTCTTTCGTTCGTGCATACTCAAAATCAATGGATCCCTTGAGGTTGTCGCAAACATGGCGAAGTGGCGAACACCGGATAACCGACCTATGTTTGGTTCAGTTGTCGCCGCGTTGGTCACGTGGCCCGATGCTGTCGTAACCGCTGGTCCTCGATGCCCTTCTCGAACAACCCTCGTCCAGACGGCGGTTTTCGCAATAGCCAGCCGCAAGCCGAGCCGAACTTGCACGTCACTGACGGTACGACCGCATGGTGCCGTTGATCACCGTCGTCGAGCAGCCACCAGTCCTGTTCGCCGCACAGTCGTCGCCCGCAGTTCAGGTCACCCCACTCTCGTCGCCCATCGTCGTCATTGCGACCTGGCTGCATACCTTCAGAAAAATAGAAGATGCAACTCCCGGATATGACGCTGCATTGTCGACGTATCCGCCAAGGCCTCTCACCCTGCTGACCAGACGCAATGTAGTCGATGTAGAAGTTGACGGTGTATTTGTCCCAGCGCTTGTTGATACTGGAGCCCATATCTCATTGATAAGCAACCGTCTTCGCTGCCGCTTAAAGAAAGTCCTCACACCTGTCGCATCTCGTTCTATTCGTGTAGCTGATGGAGTAACGCCCATTATCCTTGGCATGTGCCCTGCCCGAATACCCGTTGCTCGTTTGAACACTTTCTTTTCATTCGCTGTTTCTGAACGGTGTTCCCATGACTTGATCTTCGGCCTCAACTTTTATCGGACTATTTAGCACAGACTGACTGCGCTGCTGACCTCCTCCAAATCGAGCTGCCTATTCACTGCTGTGCTCGAAAATCAGCTAAGCCTCTTTATGTTCCGTGGACTTCGTACGGTTGCCGCCTCAAGCCTCCATGTATATGCCTTTGACGTGCTTCCCATCTGTTCTTGATGGTGGCTGTGTTCTGACTCCTAATGTAAATGTTCTCCTGCTACGCACAGTTGTCGTTCATCATACAATTGTGACTATCGCCGATAACCGTGTATTTCTTCCTGTTTTAAATGTTGACTTAAGTACGCAAGTTATTCCGAAATGCATGTCGCTCGACTACGCTTCTCCCATCGACGATTTCGCCATCTCTTTATTGGATGTTCCGTACTCGTCTGCGGCCACCTGCTGTCCGGTCGGTTCCGCAACGTCTGATCCCGGCATATTTTCGAAGATGATCGCTTAAGACCTGCTTCCCGAACAAGCTGCGGATCTTTGTCGCGCCTGGTGTCGTATCGCGACGTCTTTGAATTTGAAGATCGCCCGCTGGGACAGGCTTGCGTTGTCACCCATAAGATTGACACCGGTGATGCGAGTCCTATCCGCCGAAGACCTTATCGCATGTCTCACGCAGAACGCCACACTATCCAAGCTGAAGTAGACAAGATGCTAACTAAAAGTGTAATTGAGCACTCTCCGAGTCTTTGGGCATCGCCGCTTGTCTTGGTCAAAAAGAAGGATGGCAGCTGGCGATTTCGTGTCGACTACCGTCGAGTACCGTCACGAAAAAGGATGTGTACCTTTTCCTGCAGATTGATGACGCTTAACGAAGGTGATGCCTTTCGTACTTTGTAATGCCCCAGCAACTTTCGAAGGAATGATGGACTCTCTCCTTCGGGGCTATAAGTGGTCCAGCTGCTTAAGTTGTCTGGACTATGTCATCGTATTTTGCCCTACGTTTGACAGCCACCTCAGTTGCTTCGCCGCTATTCTTGAAGTCTTTAGGGAAGCTGGCTTTAAAAACATTATTCTAAGTGCCATTTTGGACACCGTAAAATCAAAGTTCTTGGCCACCTTGTCAGTGCGGCATGTATACATGCTGATCCTGATAAGATTCACGTAGTGAAGAACTTTCCTGTACCCTGCTCACCAAAAGATATGCGCAGCTTCTTGGATTTATGCCCCTATTTTCGTCGGTTTGTTCAACATTTTGCGGATATCGCCCGGCCACTGACTGACCTTCTCATGAAGGACACGGCGTTCTTTTGGGGTGCGAACAAGCCGACGCAATCGACACCCTCATCCGCTTGTTAACAACGCCTCCAAGATTAGGCCACTTTGATCCATCTGCTCCAACTCAAGTTCGCACAGACACCAGTGGCCATGGCAAAGGTGTTATCCTCGCCCTACGTCAAAATGGTTGAGCGCGTCATTGCCTACGCCAGTCGCCTCTTGTCCCCTTCAGAGCGCAATTTTTCTATCACCCATCGCGAGTGCCTCGCTCTGGTGTGGAGAGTGGCTAAAGTTCGCCCTTACTTGTTTGGCTGCCCATTTTCTGTCATTATGGACCACCATGCGCTGTGGTGGCTATCGTCATTGAACGACACGACTGGCCGCCTTGCTCGCTGGGCACTCAGACTTCAAGAGTAATCTTTCGCTGTGATCTACAAGTGCGGCCGCTTACATCTGTGTGCCCACTGCTTCTCTCGTCAACACGTCGATCCTCCTGACAACGACGAACAGGACCCAACGCTTCTGGGCATTTCTGACTTTCGTGACATCGTTACTTAGCAGCGAAAGGATTACTCTCTCCGGTCGATCATTGAGCGCTTGACTTCACGACAATCAGATCGCTGAACCAGAATATTTGTGCTCCGTGACGACATTATTTATCGACGCAACATCAGCTCTGATAGACCAGATTTACTGCTAGTTGTCCCTTGTCATCTCCGTTCTACTGTTCTTGCTGAACTGCACGACGCACCCACTGCCGGACACCTTCACACCTCCCGTACTTACGACATAGTTCGCTATCGCTTCTTCTGGCCAGGCTTTTACCGCTCTGTGCGACGTTACGTTGTGGCTTGCGACCCCTGCCAGCGTCGAAAGAGGGCATGTCCGTAACCTGCTGGCCACCTTCATCCAACCAATGTTCCCACCGAGCCTTTCTTCCGTGTAGGCATGGGCCTTCTTGGGCCCTTCCCCACATCTATAAAAGGAAACAAATGGATAGCCATTGCCACAGACTATGCGACGCGCTATGCTATTACGCGTGCCCTGCCCACCAGCTGTGCTACAGATGTAGCAGACTTTTTACTTCAAGATGTGATTCTTCACCATGGCGCGCCAGACAGCTGCCGACAGATTGTGGGCGCTACTTCCTGTCCCAAATTGTAGAGGACACACTTCGTTCTTGCTGAACCAGAACACTAGATCGCAACCGCATATCACCCACAAACTAACGGACTGATTGAATGACTCAATATCACCCTTACAGAGGTGTTGTCTATGTACGTTTAAGCAGACCATCGCGATTGAGACAGCACTACGCCCTACGTGACATCTATGTGCAATTGGTCATGTCATGATACCACGGGTTTCTCACCTTTCTACGTCCTGTTTGGTCACCACCCCACTCTGCCTTTTGACATCTTGCTACCTTCTGTGTCGCGACATACCACGGAATACGCCCATGACGCCATTGGTCAGGTTCGTATGGGTCGCTAGAATGCCTGTGATCGAGTTACAGTGGCTCAGGTGTCACAAAAGACTCGCTACGACAGTCGCCAGCAGATCCTCCAGTTCTCTCCCGGAAATCTCGTTCTGCTGTGGACTCCAAGTCGCATTGCCGGCCTGTCAGAAAAACTGCTGTCAGGCTATGCTGGGCCCCACCGGGTATTGCGACGATTAGGTCAATTGAATTACGAAATAGCCCTGTTGAAGACACGCCGTCCTCGTCCTAGCTACGAACTGACGCCATCCTGCTGTCCCTTTTAAAACCATACTGTTCGTCTAGTTCGCTATCGTTCTAAGAAGCACCGGGACCGCACTCCAGCCTCCGGGGTTTCTATTATGGTGGATTTGGACAGGATCGCGCGCGCAAGAGGGAGACGAAGAGGAAGTGGTAGACTGTCTCCTGGAGCTGTGGCCTTTGTACCAGCCTGCGTGATTACCCCTAACTTTTCCCCGTGGAAAGAGTCGTAAATACATTTGTGCATCGGGCTTCCTTTTCGTAACAATATTCTCCAAGATATTCACGTATGCCTCCTGTACTCCTTTATTACGTAATTCCTGTATGACTGCAGGTATTTCTATTGAATCAAATGCCTTTTCACAATCTATGAAACCCACATAAAGAGGTTTATCGTACATTTGATTGTACATTGTAGATTTCTCGATTACCTGATTGATGACCATGGATGTGATCCATTATAATGTATCCCTTCCTGAAGCCTACCTGTTCTCTTTGTTGACTGGAGTCAAGTGTTGCCTTTTTTCTATTTGAAATCACCTTGGTGAATATTTTATACAATACTGGAAGTAAGCTAATGGGCGTATAAGTTTTGAATTCTTAAACGTCTCCCTTTTTGTGGATTAGTATAATGTTGGCATTTTTCCAGTTCTTGGACCCCTCGAGGTCATGAAACATTTCGTATTAAGGGCCGCAAACTTTTCAAGCATGATATCTTCATCTTTGATTAAATCGACTGCTATATTGCATCTTCTCCTGCCGCTTTTCCCCGTTTCATGTCTTGCAAGGCCTTTCTAAGTTCATCGCTCGTTATAGAAGGGACCTCCGTATCATGTTCATTACTACTTCGAATGGAGGTAGCGTGGCTGCTCTGTGTACTATACAGGTGAGTATAGAACTCTTCTGATGTTTTACGATATCATCTTAATTGCTGATGATATTACCCTGCTTATGTTTCAGTGGATACATCTTGACTAGTATATGCCAAGTTTCTTTTTCACTGTTTTCATACAGCTCCATTTTTGCGGCTTCTTCAGTCTTTCTCACGTTATAATTTCGAATATCCCTTATTTTCGCCTTGTTGATCAGTTTAGACAGTTCCGCGAATTATATCTCATCTCTTGAGTTGGACATCTTCATACTTTGTCGATTCTTTATTAGGTCCTTTGTTACTTGGGAGAGCTTGCCTACTGGTTGCCTTGGTGCCTTACCTGCCACTTCAATTGCAGCTTCTGAAGCCAGCCTAATTACGGTTTCATTCATTGCCCTTATGTCATCTTCAATTGTCATCTGTCAATTCAGGTTGGCAAGTGCCAACCTGAATTGGTCTGTTTTTACCCTTACTGCGTCTAAGTTGGTCTGCTTCTTCTTGACCAATTTTACGTTTTCTCTTGTAATTGAAGTGAATCCTAGCCCTCATTAAGCTATGATCACTGCACTCTACCCTAGCTAACACTTCTACATCCTGCACTATGGTGGGATTTCCAGAAAGTATGAAGTATATTTCATTTCTTGATCCTTCATTATTGCTTTTCCAGGTCCACTTTCTGTTGCTACGCTTCCTAAAGAAGGCATTCATCATTCGGAGCTTATTCCTTTCCGCGTGTTCTACCAGAATCTATCCTCTAGTGTTCCTATATTTGATGCCGTAGCTGCCGGCTGCTTGTTCACCAACCTACTTGTCGCCCACTTTTGCATTGAAGTCGCCCATTCGACATCTTCATTAAACTGTTCTGTTTCTTCATTATCGTGAGTGGAAGTTGGAGCGTAGGCTTGCACTATGCATTTATTCTACACTTCCTATTTAGGTTTATTACGGCTACTGCTACCCTCTCATTAATGCTCTAGAATTATGGATTAGGAATCCTACTCCTTATTGCTTCTTATCTGGATGTCCTCTATTGCAGAGGACTTGGCCGTTATTCAGCACTGTATAAGCCTCACCAGTTCTTTAACCTCACTAAAGCCAATATTATCCCATGTAATGGCTGATAGTGCCTGAAAGAGTCCTACTAAATTAGCTTCACGCGAGATGGTTCGCGTGTTGAACGTTCCCAGGTTCAGTTTCTAGTGGCGGCATGTCCGGGGCCGGAGATTGTTAGCGCCCTCTGCTTCGTTGCAGGTCCGACCGCCGCCTTGCTCAAGTGCTCCGCAGCTGCTGGGGACTTACGGCCACGGGTTAATTTGCAAGAATCATGAGGGAGGTGATGGTCGATTGCTGCACCAAAGATGTCGATTCCTGTTTTGGTGAGTGAATGTCTTTTGCTGAAGCTTAGTGGGCCTCCCTAATTTGGTTGCACCTGGACTAGTATAGCCCCGCTGACTCTCGGCATTTCATGCCGGTGTCAGGTGCCACTCCAAGCCTGGAGATGTAGTAGGCCTCGAATAAGCTTAACTTGGATCTTCTGTAAGCTCGCGCTGAATAGAACAAATATATGTTTGTGTCTATATCAAATGGCCCTAAAAATATGGATAGCTATTCGGAGACTCAAAGGCAGCCCAGACGCTGCAGTTTGATCCCTAGCACCTTATTTTCGACAATGTAGAATATACTGACACTTCGCTAGTAAACAGACTTAATTACCATTTTTTGCAAGCTGGGGTTACAAATATCATTCGCACCTATGATTCCACCAAAGACCTATATGGTTATGTATGATTTGACTGTACCAACTCTGTTTTTTCCCATGCAGGGAAGTTAAAATCTTTAATATAATCAGCTCTCTGAATAGAGATAGTGCAGCCGGATATGATGACATGAAATCAAGGCAAAACTAATCATTCGCGTTGCTGATATTTTGTTTGCCCCGCTATGTTATATATGTAACAACGAGCTGGTTACCGGAATTTTTTCATGGTAGTGTTAAAATAGCCAGAGTAGTTGTTTTGTATAAAGGTGGATCTTCAAACGACCTAAATAGTTACAGGCCAATATCCGTGCCACCCATTTTCTCAAAAGTATTAGAACTAATTATAAACATCAGGTTAACCAAATTTCTGGAAGAAAAGCAGGCACTTGCCGAACATCGGTACGATTTTCGCAAGATTAAGTCAGCAGAAGCGGCACTACTGAACTTTAAAGAAGTAATACTTAATTTTGAAAATAAGTTATACACTGCGGGAGTTTTTCTTGATTTCAGAAAAGGTTTCACTTCTATTAGGAATAACATTCTGTTTCAAAAGCTTCCTCTACATGGAATTAGAGGTGTTACTTTAAATCCCATTAATAATTATTTTCAGGTAGATTTCATTTTCTAAAGCATAACAGTGTTCGTTCAGAGTGCGGTGCACGCCAGATGTTCATTTTGGGTCCACTATTTTTTATCAGTTATGTGAATGATATTGTAAATATAGCACTTACACCCAAAATTGTCCTCTACGCCGATGATACCAGTTTATTTATATTTTTTGGACCGTAATTTAGCTGAATTAGAAACAGTGGCAAATTATTGGTTACATGAGTAACTAATTTGGTTGTCTCTCAATCAATTTGAATGGAATGTTTCTAGAACTAAGTTTATTCTTCCTAAGCCCAGCAACAAACCTGATATCACTGATATTTCTGTTTCTTTTCATACCTGTGCGATTGAAAGGGTATCGGTATTTAAATTTCTAGGAGTATTTCTCGAAGAAAATTTTAATTGGACTCCTCACATAAATAAAGTACATTCTAGCATTTCTAGGTCTAACCCCGTGTTTTCTAAAATACAGCACCTGTTTCCGACTAGGTTAAAACGTCAATTGCATTAATCATTCATCCATTCTCGTCTATATTACTGCTTATTGATCTGGGGCATCACAAGCAACGGAAACTTGGGTAAGCTAACAGTTCTTCAAAAACAAGCGGTCCGCTACATAAAAAACCTCGAATGGTTCCATCACGCAGCACAGTTCTTCTAAAAAACTGAAAATTACATGTTCATCAGCCATAATTTCAAGCTGGCTACATACATACACGGTAAAATACAGAAAAATGATTCTGCATTTGTAGACGTGCACTTATCGAACAGCATGCTATACAAACTAAAATACAGCCACTTTCAAGTGCCACTCTGTAGAACCAAATATGGAAATAAACAACTTAAGTACCTAATGCCTACTTGTTTTAAATCAACACCCGCAAATTCTAATTAATCTGAAAGAATGTATGTTGATGTCGCGTTTCAAAAATCTTGTTAAATCTCATTTGTTGTCATGTACATACACAAGCATAGAGTACGTATGACCTCAAGCACCGTGTGGTTTACGAAATTTGAATAAAAACTTTTTTTGTGTTATTAATTGCCATTATTTTTGTTGCACCTACATTTTTTTTTTTTTGCGTACAATGCATGCGCTATCTACTGTTTAATTTCTTCTAGAATGTTCACGCTACTGCTCAAAAGTGCATTGGTGGTAGGGCTATTGTCAGGCAGTCTTTTCTGCCTTTAGTCGCCCTTTCCCCTGACTTGTAATGTGTCGGCAACAATAAAATAAAAATGAAAACGAAAATGAAAGTAAAATGATTGAATGTTAAGAATGTTCAAAGGAACGAGGTGAAAAATAGTTCTACGGGGATTTCTACTGCAAGCAGCATCTCTACCACTAGTCTGACTCTCTTTATTTTTCTTGCAAGTGTATTAAGAATCTACGGACAGAATGTTCTGAGCGTAGTGAGGTTGTAGCAAGTACACTGAATGAACTAAACATTTCATGGACTGCCATAGAAATTTGAGTAGCCATTGCGAACTCGAATGAAAGCAGACCGATCCTTACAAACTTGAGTCACATGCAAGGTGCACAAGCTACTACCCATATAGAAGAAAGCGATGTTGTGCACAAGTTTGGTTTCATTGTCATAAATTCATTGCATTTTGCTTTGGGAAACAACATGTAATCATTTCAAACCAGTCATGCCGTAAAAGAGAATGCCCGGCCTTACAAAGCAATGTAAAACGTGTTATAAATGAGACATAAGAAATTTGTGCACACATCTTGTCTCAAGATGTCTTCTCTTTCGATATGCACAGAGGAGATGAAATATATTACTACAAACATACGCAATTTGTGAGCTTGAATGAACTCTGCTTTACACGATGTTATAGTTAGGAAGTTACCACTTCTCGTTGCCCTGAGCGAAAATTATACTACGTAGAAAGAACCAATCCTTGTGGCAAAGTTGAAATATTGAAGGAATGTAAAATACTTGGACATAAATGTCACGCCACTTTTTTGATCGATGAAGGCTTGGAAAAACATTCCCTCAGAAGTGCTATTAGTAATAGTGAAAGAGAACGCTTAGATGAGATGTGGGAAAATCAGTGGTTCCTTCTTTCCACCTGTCACATGCGCTACATGCCTACATTTAGTGCACGATGCGCATTTCATGCACCAAAATCTTTTCTTGTAATTATCATGATTTGTACTGCTTGGATGTTATATACATACTCCCTTTGGTTATGCTTACTTGCCCGCCTCATGTATATACTCTGCATGCATGCTGTATATATTTAATAGGAGTCATGCCCCCAATTGCTGCATGAGCCCTTGTCAAGCGTTCCGTTTTAGACCTTGCCTTAAACGACAACAATAACAAAGATACATAAACAGTCCAGAATTAGCTTACATTCAAGATCAACAGAGAGACGAAAAGAATAAGAAAGAAAGAAAGAAAGAAAGAAAGAAAGAAAGAAAGAAAGAAAGAAAGAAAGAAAGAAAGAAAGAAAGAAAGAAAGAAAGAAAGAAAGAAAGAAAGAAAGAAAGACTTGCATAAGAAAATATTTAATTGCGCTTCTTGGATTCCCTTGCACCCGCGGGAATTTGCGGGACAACACTTTTTCAATGCAGCCGTAAATGCTGCTGGAATCCTTCTCAGTTGTCATATTCATGCAAAAGAACAAGAGATAGATTTAGTTGTAAGTAGATTTGCTAATGTTGGCACTACTGGGCAAAGCCACATGGAAGGATATGACAAGTGCCCTTCAACATTCGATGAAACTTCAACAAATATTCTGATTTTGCAGCTCTTATAGAGTTTCTTAAAAAAAAAAACATTCCCCATACAAAGAACGTCTTATGAATGGCTCGTGCCAAGTGCAAAATGAAGCTGTAAAAGGAAGCTGTTCTCTTGTAGATTTTTTTGTTTTTTGATCCTGATGAAACATTTAGTGTAGCGGCTGTTTTGTTGATTCGAGAAATGTCGGTGAAAAAGAGTCCCACAATGTCTCTACCTGGAGAATGCTGAGGCACGGAAAACAAGTGGTGAAATGCTCTCTATCCATGTTTTAGGGAGCTGGAAATTGACATTACCTGTGACAAATACGACGTCATCTATTATATCTTATGTTCAGATTAAGGAGACATTTGCAGAACCTGCCAGTCCGCTCCGAACGTGCCCCATACTGACAACAAGATCATATTGAATAATAATAATAATAATAATAATAATAATAATAATAATAATAATAATAATAATAATAATAATAATAATAATAATAATAATAATAATAATAATAATAATAATAATAATGCCGTAAAAACAAGCCGAAATGAATCATCACTATGTGACTGTCAAGAAACGCTTGCAGAGTCCAAGATACAAAACGTTGACTAAACTTCTTCAAACCTTGCAGGAATGCTGGTCGCCTGTGGACACACCTGGCTTGGCTGGAGCCCGAGTGCGAAAGGTGCCACGGTACGCGCGTGCACAGCGGTGGCTCCTTGTGAATTGCACCAATATTGTATGTCTCTTATAAGGTCTCATGCAAGCGCGTAGCTTGCGGACAAAGTTCATTCAGCTATCGTTTGCATCCTAGGGCCAGCTGGTTCTCTCACTGGGAAGGATTCATAAAACAAAATGTGGCAGAAGCAATCGAAGATGATCGGCAAAGTTAGCGATAGCTTTTTTTTGGTAACCATCTGCATTAACCATCTGGTGACCATGCCATCCGTTAATCACAAAACGTAATGGGCACGTCATTAAGCACACGAAGTGGCAATCTCGCTGCGAACCACAAAGCCGAATGATGCCATGACGCAGTATACCTTGCTGTTATCACTGTACCCCTGTTGAAACTCTGTAGCAAGCCCAACGATGTCTGTATTATCCTGGCTGGAACTTCATTGTAATAGCTGGCCACGAAGCGGCCGTGCTCGACGCGGAGGTGTCTGTTGTGGATGGGGCGCTATCGCTTTAATATATATTTTAGGCTACATACCCCTCGTGTCACCTTGGGGCACACCCACTCTTGGGGATTGACCAAGAATGGCCAAATAATAAATAATATCACGCACCCAGTGAGCCAAGTTGTCTCTTATAGGCCAGACTGCAACCAGCCACAAGCTGCCTATTCGGGCACATGTCCAGAGTTCCACGTTGACTACTTGACATGACATGTCAAGTTTTCTACTAGCTTGGGCCCAGAGGCCCAAGCTAGTAGAAAATTTGGCTCGCTGGGTGTGTGCCTCTGTTTATTGCGCGATATCTTCCAACCATCCAAATAGGTCAAAATAGCTAAAGAAAGGTATCGCTTTAATTGAAAGTATGTTGCGGAAACTCCTTCAGTTCGGTGGCATGGATGTTCAGTGGGAACGGGCGGGAAGAATTTCACGCCAGGGATTTGTCCTGGATAAGCTACTGTATACATGACTGCGAACACTTGTAATGTTCATCAGACGTGTGTGCATCCATGTTGAACCACATGGGAGACAGAGGAACCTTAATGTAGGAAAGATGAAAAGATCATACTTTTGTGGGAAGCAAATTATGAGAGAGGCAGCGGGAGATCAAGGAGATGAAACAGAGTGCACTGATGAGGGTGAAATCGCTATACGACTGTGCAGTTCTGTTCTCTTTAAATAGATATGATGTAATGCCACTTGGCTGAGAAGAGCGAGCGAAATCGCCAGGGGCTTGCGTATGCAACTGTGTCGGACGTAGAGTGCAACGAATCAATTCTAGTGACACGATGCGGGATGTCAAAATACTGCTGAAAACCAACAGCCAAATGGGATGAAAACAAAGTGAGGCTACACAAGTTATTGACTGCTGGATGCATATCGTTGCTTATCTAGGAGAGAGAGAGAAAGAAATTGACAGTCACTTTACCATATGTTAAAGAGGAGGAAGGCCGAAAGCCTGAGCGCTCACGAGAAATTCATTAAATTACTATGTCATTTTCATTCGAGTGCATTGTGACTTCCTATGAATTGTCTTTCCCCACTAGTGGGTTTGCGTACCTTAATTAACTATAGCTTAATTAACTGTGTCCTAATTACTTTCGCCCTAAGTAACACCAAATGTCATGGGTTTGACTCAAACCAGAGGTCGAGAGCTCGACTCCCACAAAACGTCCTGAGTTCGAGTGCCTTAATTAATTATATCCCAATTATACTAATTAACTTCGTCTTAATTAACACCTTCACAATGTCAATTGAAATCCAACTTGGAGACATGGCCGGTTCGCCCACGTCTCTAAGTTGGTTCGCTTGAATTTTGGTGCCATAACGCCGGACAACGGATTTTTCGACCCATGAGCCATCTAAGTATTTCGCCTTAATAAAGGCAGTGAGGTCAACCAGATGAGAGTTTCCGGTTTTCTATTCTACACAGAGCGCCGAGGGGGTTATTAAGGGGGAAGGAAGAGAAATAGACGAAAAAGTAAAGGAAATAAACATTAATGAGGGCGTTCGCATTACAGAAGTCGGCGGATCACAATAAGCTATCCCACTAATACTTCTCAATACTGCTATAGCGCTGAGTATCGTCAATATTGTGCTTAGTCTCTCTTGTGAAAGAGGCCGTTCGGATAACTGGTTGAGCCCAACGGTGCTGACCTAGGAAAATCTAAGAAATGGATATTCGATATAGCATCGGCAGAGATTATATCACAGCGTACCGTAAAGGTACACTTTACGGAGAAGTAGAATTGAGCAGCATCTGACGCCCCATCGCGATTAGGCCATTTATCCGGTGAAATGTTGGTAGGAGAGCTTATTTTCATTTGCGGCGGTGACAGGAACAAGCGACGCGGACTAATTTTCACAGCCTATAGGCTACTTTACCTTTCTCTTAAGTCTAAGTACACGAACGTTGGCTAATATAAGAAAAGAGCAAATTGACCCAGGGAAAAATAGGCAAGACGAGAACATTGCTTTGTGGCCCCATCGAAATGCTGTCATTGCGGCCGGAAGTGGAACCCACTGCCTCCTGCTCAGCAGCACAATGCCGTGGCACTTACCACTCCGCGGCGGGTATTTCTCCTCGTTTATCTTGATCGCCTTCCATGTGACGGGCAATTCATAAGAAGCTCAGAACCATGAACTTGGTTGGTTGGTGTGCGTTCATGGAGCAGCGCGACGGAACCAAGGCAAAGGAAAAGCAGGCAATGCCGCGTGTTTGTCGCTTCCCTTCATCTGTTTTGCCCTCGTCGCGCTGCTCCTGTCATACACTTGCACCGATATAGTGGCAATTCCATCGCACTCTTGTGGTTTTGACTGAATTATTGCTTACGCTGGATGGAAATGGCACATTCGTAGATGCGCCTTCCGGACGTAGTTTTTACCTCAACATTTAAGTTAACTTTGGCCGCTGGGCTCACGCGCGCGCTCTTTCTTTACGTCACTCAACGCTGCCTGAAGCATATAGACGCAGCGTGCCTGCAACATGGAAAGCACGCTTCAAAATACGGCGCATGGGAACGCGAGCGAAAAAAAGACATCGTCGCTTCTGTATACGCTCGCAGAAGGTCGTGCCGAGCTGACGCGTCGCGCTCGGAAGCCCTGTCACCCGCTGACCGCGCGCGCTACTCGTAAACAATGTCGAAAAGGTGCGATGGAGACACCGCGCCCTCGTGTTGTTTCCCCTCGTCGACTACCTTTTGCCCGACACGACGAGGCCGAAGCAGCAGCAGTTCAAACACCTCTTTTCTGCGTCAGGCTCGGCAGGCTGCCTACAGCTCGCAACAGCTGGATGACGCAGTTGTTGACAATTCTTCTAAGCTTGCCCACCCATGTCCTCTTTCTTTTTGTCGCGCATTTTGCTTCGCTTCTGTCTTCGTCGTTCTTCGGCTCTCCGGCGACAAACCGGAGCGCACGCGCATGCACGACGCTTTAACGAACCGCGAGCGGACGACCGCCTCGGTGCCCGGCGCACGGAGGAAGTTTGTAAACGGACTGGTGACAAACGATGTTGCCGAGATAAACGCGGCGTGACTGACGATCTGTTGCGCGACAGAAGCAGGCCAGCGCAGGAGGTCGAACCCCAGCAGGAAGCTATTTTGGCCCCCGGGGCGCTCGCGCTGCTCCGCTGTGCGGCGGTAGCTCCCGCACCACCATCCCGGGGGCCTTGGATCCGCAGCCAACGGGTTCGCTGGTGCAAGACGCGCCGCGGACGTTGACGGATCGACGCGGCGGCGCGTCGAACCGGGACAGCGCCACGGCGCCGCCGCTACAGCGAGAGCACCGCCGAGCGAGCGCGTGAACCCGAAAAGTTGCGGTGGCCGGGATTCGTTCGGCCAACATTACGCGTTGGACAGCTGTTTGACCTTAGGCAGCCAATGTCGCCCTTGGGAGTTCTCATTCGGAAACACGAGAGAAGCAGTTTGATTTCGCGTGTCCGTTGACCCCAGTCCACTTAATAGAGTACGACGCCAAGAAACCGTGTCAGGAAGTCGGCCCAACATTTACTGAGAGAAACGTAACGATGGAGAATGCTGAGCCACTCGTTGCCGTGATGGCATCCTTTGATTTGCGGCTTTCTTTCTTTCTTTCTTTCTTTCTTTCTTTCTTTCTTTCTTTCTTTCTTTCTTTCTTTCTTTCTTTCTTTCTTTCTTTCTTTCTTTCTTTCTTTCTTTCTTTCTTTCTTTCTTTCTTTTTCTTCTGTATTTTTTAAAGGTTTTATTAGTTGAAGCGTACACTTTCATGGCCATAAGCTCACGCGTGTAAATCTAGGGAGAGAATGAAACGCTGAGATCATAGTTTCTTTCTTTACTACTATAATAAAAATCACACAGTCACGAAAACTATTTTTCTTCAGTTATGGAAAGCTGCCTGATTCGCTCAGTTTGCAGACGCTATTGCATTAGATTAACTCCCCTATTACTTATTATGGTGTTCTTAAATTTATGCACGGGTTCAAACCGAGAAATTTTCGCAAATATTTTAGTTTTCAATAATAGTAAGAACCGGTCACTGTGAATGAGTGAACGAATTCTGGGGTTTTACGTGCCAAAACCACGACTTGACTATGAGGCCCGCCGTAATGGGGGCCTCCGGATCAATTTGGACCACCAGGAGATCTTTAATGCGCCCCCAATGCATGGGACACGGTTGTTTTCGCACTTCGCCCCCATCGCAGTGCTGCTGCCATGGCCAGGATTCGACCCCGCGCCTTCGGGCTTAAGCAGTGACTGTGTGGCTCTGGTAGAGCGACTGTCGACGGTTTTTCCCGAGCGATGCCGAACCGAGCACGACCCTTCTACCACACCGCACACGCCGCCATTGCGCGCCCGGAGGCTTGAAATGGCCGCGCAGTTCAAGCCATGCCATAGCAACCCAGTCGTTGATCGTCGTGCCACTCCCAGTCCACTAAAGATGTGGCGCAGCATGCGTGCCGGTTTGGAGCATGTATTTAGCATAGCGATGGAGTTCAATTCCAGCAAATCTACAGCGTCCGAGCATCTGTTCTCGCATGCCATTTGTGTGGCCATTCAAAGAAGGTGTCGGTTTCACCCAAACCTCCCAGCCAATTGGCATTCCATCGCTCTGTAGAAAAGAGCACGTGGTATAAAACCCCAAACCAGTAATTTTATTTTCCCTCGTGCATATTGCAATTTCTTCCATTCACTTCCTTCACCTTTCACTTTTGTCATTGTTCTTATTTCTTTTTTAACTGTACTGTGCAGGGATTCACTAGTGCCATGCATCTTACTTAATTGTGCACTAAGTCCCATTTTATAACATATATTGTTTGTCTCTTAAGAAGCCACTAGTGCGAACTATATTTAGTGTTTAACAAGTTAAAGATGTACTTTATCAAACACTCCTGTTTCAAGCTTTGTTCCACCTCTCAAACATTAAAGTAGGGTCCTACAAAAGTCAATGCCTAAGCTTCAACCTTTTTAACAGTGCCCTGCAGAAATTTCAGTTAATGCACTAATCGATGAAAAACCGTGCATCGAAAGCGATTAATTGATTAAGGGCTAAAATGATGAATGCTTAAACGTTAATCAAATAAAAAAATAATCGACCATGCCTACTATGGTATTCTGGCTGCTGAGCGTGAGGTAGTAGTGAGTTTGACTCATTGTTGCGGAAGCTATATGTTTGCACTGGCGCATAATCAAAAATGCCCGTGAAAAAAGGGCATACGTTAATATGCACGTTAAATGAGCTCTGGGGGTCAAACTTTATTAATCCGGAGCCATGAACTACAACGAACCTACAAAAGCAAGTGTGACTTAAATGTGACGTTGTAGTCTTAGTTTCATTATTATTATTATTGTTGTTGTTGTTGTTTCAAAACGTTTGATTTCAGTACAAAACATTTTTCCTAAAACATGACTTTCTCGAATATTTAGAATAATCTAGACAGGACAATGACTTGGTTCGCTGATAACAGACTAAAGGTTAACCCCTCAAAAACCCAACTCGTTTGCTTCAGATCTCCTTTAAAATTAACCGCAATAGATGAACCGATTTTCCTGCGCAGTCGGAACTGTAATTCCTGTCGATGCGTGCCAGTGAACTACGTGAACTCGGTAAAATACCTGGGGGTATTCTTCGACAGGGATTGGTCGTGGCACAGTCAACTATCGCACATTTGCGATAAGCTTAGGAGCACTGCGTGGTTATTCTTTCAAATGAAATCTATCGTTCCGCTTCAAGTAAAAAACTATTGCGCATGCCTTGCTCTACAGCACTCTTCGATATGCGATTACCGTCTTTGCTTTCTGCCCCACCCGATGGCAAAACCGTGTTGATTTTTTGTTAAAGAACATACTAAAAAACATAGCCTACAACACTCCTTCAATCACAAATGGTAACATCTTCTCAGCGCTTGGCCTTCCATGCTTCTGGACTCTGTTTACGCAATCTGTGGTGCTAAGGCATTTTTGGTTCAGTGCATTTAAAGTACGTTACACAGCCCCCGAAGCCTTCGTAGTACTGTTCACTTTGTAGTTCCACGATCCTCAACAAGATATGGTGAAGTTGTGTTTATGTGCCGAAAATTCTGAACGATTTTCCAAATGAGGCATTTTCCATTACATCAAAGAAGCCATTGAAAAACATGATTTGTTCACTGTAACATGGTTGCTTCAACGTTTGTAAAATGTGCTGGTCATCATTTCTAAAACATATACATCCTAACTGTTAATCCTCCTGCATTATGTTGTGATACGTCTATGGTAAAGTAAATATAGCACGCTCGTCCTTCTGATTTTGCTGGGCCAAGTTTCTCAAGACACTGGTGGCTTTGACAGGCTCGTTTCTTGCACTCTGTATTCTTTTGTGCAATAAAAATTATTATTATTATTATTATTATTATTATTATTATTATTATTATTATTATTATTATTATTATTATTATTATTATTATTATTATTATTATTAGACAATTGTTGGAATTCCGTTCTACACTGTTCCGCAAATGGTACACAACAATCTGTATTTCTCAACTATACGTGTCGGTCGTCCAGAAAGGGATTTCCAGATCCAACAGTGACATTATAAATCGGGTCCAGAAAAAGTTTCTGAGCGTATATCATCGCCACTTTGCTAAGACAGACACTGGACCTTGTTCGAATACTGTTGGATTATTTTGATTGCTCTTACTTCGCTGCCGACGTAATCACGCTAACCTGCTGTTTCTTTTCAAACTCCTTCACGCTATCCTCACCTGCACCGAACTCCTCAGTTGTATTAGGTTTCGTAATCCGCTCAAGATCACCAGAGTACATAGACCCTTCCATGTCCCTGCCTATCATCACCAACACTCAACGGTGCAAAGAATACAGTCTTTTTAACGCTTAATTTCATGATCTCGATATTTTTCATAACTCGCTGTCATTGTCATTGTTCTTTTCCTAGCTGTGCGTTGTTGTACCATAGCTTCACATATTGTTAAACTGCCCTTGTCCTCTTTTCTTGTGTATTCACCTTGCGCCTTATATGTATACTCTTCTTTTCAAGATTGGGCTTTTTGTTTATTTTTTTTAACTTATATTCCCACGCCGATTTTTCTGTTCTAATATATGCGTGCGCCAGCAATTAGACTTCATGGTTGTTCCTGGACACGCCAAATAAATAATTGATTGATTGATTGATTGATTGATTCATTGATTGATTGACTATTTAGGATCGAGCTTATGTATTTGGGTGAACTACAATAAATAATCCATCAATTTCCTGAAGAAACAGGAATTACTTATATAACCTGGGTACATGATTTATTGCATACACGGAAGTCGACCCACACGGCATTTATAGCATTTTCACAAACTACGAAATTGAACCGAGAACTATGCTAGCAGAAAGAAAGGACACACTCTGTGCATAGGGTCTGCTATGTGTTCTTTAACAGGCACCTGTACGCCCGCAGTAATCACCGACAACATTTCATCACTTTCTGATTTGACGTTTTAAGCTTGCCAGGCTTTGGAAGATATGTGTAAAAGACTTCCGCCGGTCGATACTTCTGGTAGCGTCCAGTCGGGGTAAAGTCACACATCCCTAATGTTTGCCGACAGGCTAGGAATGCACCCACCATGGCCTTCGTCCGGCACAGTTCAGAAGAACGAGCGGCGTGCGCAAAACAAAGCACCCATAATTCACGGTTGTCGGTTGAGCTTGCAGCGTTTAATCTTTGGAACTGCGCGACACGACTCGCCCTTCCGGCGGAGAAATGCGGCACCCGAGAAACGCCGGAGCAAGACGTCACGGACAAATTGCCTTCGCGAAAGGTGCGAGGAAAGGAGGACGGTAGAGACGGAGGCGCGTGTCAGTGCTTGGGGGACAGCTCTGCTTCCAGAGCGCGGCGCTGCCAAGGAAGCCGGAAAAAGGGTTCACATTTCATCCTGCGCGAAAGCTGAAGAGAAACTAAAAATACCCGTCCGACAAGTGACGTCGTTCGATCCCTTCACTCCTCCCCGGGGGGCGGTAGAAAGCGAGAGCACGAAAAAGAGGCGCAGAAATAAAGGCGAAAAAAGAAGAATCCATAACGAGCTCGTTGAACGGACGCTACAGCGCGCGCTAAAAATGATCCGCAGTGCCGGCGACGCCAGCGCGTGTCTGGGAAGCCCGGCCGTGGTATATGAAGACAGCCGACAAATCTGCCAGCAATGGTCCCTGGCAGGGCGACGAGTCTCCCAACGAGTGAGTAGGACGACGTCGGCGGCGCTAAATTTAAACCTCGCGTGGCGTGCGCGGCATGCGCGCCGCAGAGTTCTGGTGGGCCCGCGCGTTCCCCTGGCGCCCTCCCTGCGTAACAAGTAGTTCGAGGCACCACCGCCGCTGCTTCTGGCGGTCGTCGCGAACGCGCCAGGGCGCGCGCGAGCAGAGCCCGATATGCGCGCTGCACTTGAAGGCAGCCGCGCTGTGTGACCACAAAATGGTCACTTCGAGCTTTCGCTCGGTCTCCCGTGTGTTCCCCGCGTGCTGGGGCTGCTTGGATTGGACTTGCGTGGGCGCGACGACTACGCACGTCCAAACGCCGCGGACCTCAGTCCCGGTGTCCAGGGGCGTAGCCACAAATTTCGTTCGAAGGGGGGGGGGGGGGCTTCGTTCGAGGGGCGGGGGGAGGGGGGAGGGTTCGTCCTTTTTTTCAAGAGGAAGCTTTAGTTCGGGTGCTCCTATCAAAATACATGTGGAAGGAGCATTCGTTTTTCTCGGTAACCACTACACCAAATTTGACGAGGTTTGTTGCATTGAAAAGAAAAGCTTCAATTCTAATGACTGTTGGTTTCGAATTTTTCATTTAGGTTGTCCATTTCTTACTAAAAGTGGGCGAAAATAGCGAATTTTCAGAAAATTAAACTATCAAGTTTAGAAGCTCTCTAACTCAACAATAAAAATGATATCACAATTCCGTGAATTGCACCTAATAGAACATCTACAGCGGACAAAATTCATATGTTACACATAAATCTAAAAAAAATCCAGCATTATGGAAATACAGCTTTTGCAGAACCATTGTACACAACGTAACCAATTCCCGTAAGATACAAATTGACATACCAAATTTGTCGCTTTCACTGTTATAGTAGATGCCGTTTACAGAACCGCGATATCTGTTCTTGATGCAGAGCTATTAGTTATGTAAACATCGTGCTTCTATTTTTTCGAAATTTCGAATTTCTCAAAATATTTTAAACAAACTTGAGGCCCTAAATCCGAATTCCACTTCCAACAGACACTATAATTCAACGTTATATCTCAAATGCAACAAATTTCATTAAAAGGGATCCAGGGGTTATCTCACAAAAGCGTTCCTGCGTTTTACATGCATCTGAATAGATAGCGTCGGCGTTGTGCCCGAGCTAATTCCTCTTAAACAATTTGTCGAGGGATCAAATACATGAGCAATAACTGCATTGTAATTGTCAAAGATGCTGCAAACGAATTCTTGAACGCTACGCACTGTCAAAACAAGTAAAATGGTTAGTTTTTTAAAATAAAAGAATATTCTCTTGTGTGCCAAAAATTGTACCCAAAGTATCTGATATCAATGCTTCCATGTTTTTGTCTATTTAATAAGTAAAGAAAATATCACACGTACTTTAGAACCATATCAGTTCGAAACCAGCAAACCATTGCATGTCGCTGATATGAAAAATGTAAAGCCCATGAAATGAACAAGTTGAGGACAAATATGTTAATGAAACTTTGTCGTTCAAGAACGTTGTTTACATTCTTGCACACATGCAACGGCCAGTGAAAAATCTCAATGATTCTGTCATTTGCTTCAATGTATTACGCAGGAGCAGCTGTCACAGATCCTGTATCATGAGTAATTGCACTGAAATTATAGTCACAACAAAGAGCGCGTATAAAAAGCAGGAGTTCAGCAAAATATACGAGGGCGAGTCAAATCAATGTGATCCAATGCGAATACAGGACAAACGGAGTACTTTATTTAAAAGTAGTCTCCATGAGCAATTAGACATTTGTCCCATTGACTAACGAGTCGCGTGATTCCCGTCTTATAAAACTCCTTGGGTTGCTGCTCCAAAAAGTCTGCAACTGACTCTTTCACGTCATCGTCGGACAAGAATCTGGTTCCCTTGGGCTGTTTTTTTCACTTGCGCCAAAATGTGGAAGTCGCAAGGCCACAGGTGTGAGCTGCTTGGCGGATGTTGCAGCGTTTCCCACATGAACTTCGCCAGTTTTGAATTAACCACATCAGCGACGTGGAGACGGGCATTGTCGTGGAACAAGATGGCCCCATTAGCCAATTTTCCACGTCGTTTGTACTTGATTGCGACACGTAGCCCATCCCGCGTTTCACAATATCGGAAAGAATTGATAGACTCTCAAGATTTAGCAAATTCTATCAGTAATGGCCTCTGATTATCGAAAAAGAAGTCAACACCTTTCCGGCGGAAATGACTGCCTTTGCTTTCTTGAGGGTGGTGAATTCGAATGTTTCCACTGCAAGCTTTGCCGTGGTGTTTCAGGCTCGTCGCCAATCACAATTGTAGACAAGAAGTCGTCACCCTCATTGTGATACCGGATCAGATGAGTCAAGGCAGCGCCGAATTCTCCGTCTTTTGGCGGTGGTTCAAAATCTTGGGCATCCATTGCGCACACAAGAGCCGATAACCGAAATGTTCATGAATTAAGGAGTGAACGGAACCGTGACTGATCTTCACAAGCTCGGCCGGTTCGTCGATGCCTATCGTCCATTCGTGTCTCAGCTCATCAACCTTTGCAATTTTGTTGGGGGTGATTGCACGGTGGCTTTGGCCCGGTCTTTGATCGTCTTTGCAACTTTCACGTCTTTCTTTGAACCGTTTGCTCCAACTCTTCACAGTGGCCAATGACATGCAATGTTCTAGGCACACGGCAGCTATACGACGGCTAATTTCTTTTTAGGAAGTACCTTCAGCTGTCAGAAACCTCACGGCACCTCACTGCTAAACTTCTAGAGCGTCCATTACGTCACGCAACCATGTTCAACTCAGCGTATGAGAGCATTACAGAACATTTATCTCATACCTGCGTGTCACTTTTGTAAATGAGAGATGCCTGGCTGCTACGCGCATGTTTCGCAGATAATGAACTGAACCATTATGGCGCGGGGGGGGGGGGGGGCTAGACTCACTTTAATTGACTTGCCCTCGTACATTAGATATGTTACGATACAATGGAATATATAAATGCAAAGATACAGGTTCATAAAGGGCAAAAAAGTGTCACGGGAAACAAAGTTTGCTGCACGTATACACAAATGCTCGAAACAAGATATTTAAATATACGTATAAGTCTCCAATAAATCTGCCTATCTAAGAAAAAGTCACTGCATATGATGGATAAAATAAGGCAAATAAACATGTTGCGCAATAACAGATTCACGGAATATTAGATCTCGCCTCTATTCCATCCACTCCCCCCGATATATACCGCCTGCGACGGAAGGCGGCGCGCTTCATCACCGCTTTTCTCCTTTGCTCACAAAAGACTGAGCCACCATCGTCGGCCCACCCATGCCCCCCCCCCCCCCCCCCCCCTACGCTATCCCTCGCACATACAGCATGCGGCGCGCGGCCCCGATGTTATTGCCATGGGACTATATGCGGAAGGTGAGGGCGATGGCGACGGCTGGAATGCGCCGGTAGTGTCCGCATAATTGCTATCGGAATAATAAGAGTATTCGGCAAGTGAAGCGTCCTTTGGCCCATTACTTTCCTTTCCGGAAAAGAAGCAGAAACAAAATCGAACTTTCACCATGCGACAATTCCCTGCGACACAACAATGCCTTTCTTTTTTTTTTCCTTTTGCGGGGTGGGGGCACCGAAATGAAAAAAAAAACCGCGAAGGAAAGTATCTTGGCCACAATCGAATACCTATTTTGGGCCCCTAATGTGGCTACCGAAGGAATATCGAAGAAAACGTGAGACATTCGGTCCACCGAGTACCATACGCATACTGCTCGGTATGCTACACCGGCTAGACAAGACTATCCGGAGATATTGCTCTCAAGCGAACGCAGTGCAATCCGTCCAGTCCCCACAGTGAGGGTGGCGAGCGACCATTGTTTCTTTTTCTCTTCTGCTAGCCAGAAAGCGTCCAAAACTCTGCTGGGCGAAAATACACTAGTCCAGAAAAAACCGAACGCGCACCGAAGTGCGCCGCGCGGTGGTCGGGGCAACACGAGAAAAACGCATGCGCTCTGGTTGGCTCTGGCAGCCCGCGGGTCGGGTAGCGAGAACAAAAAAAAATTGAGGCTCAATGTGTCCTCGTGAATAAAAGTCAAAGTAGAAAAAATAAATAAGAGCCTAGCTACCTTTGTTGGCTTTAGTGTCTTGCCATGGATGCTCAGGAATAGGTTTAAAAAAATGTTGATATTTTTATGTGTGAGATGGCGGCACAAATGAACCATCACAACGCTTCGTCTCATCGGACCTCACTGCGTGCTTTGTCAACTTGTCTGATAGTGCGTTAATTTGGCTTGCCTAGTTGTATGTTCCTATGTACCACTTTAGAAAAGTCAATACACCTTTGGCGTCAAATGTTTATAACAGCATTAAACCAACAAAGTTCCGCAAATGAAAATCGAAACTACAATTTTGGAAATGCCAATGCACCTTTCACATCAAAAGTTTATGAGAACTTTATACCCATAAAGTTTCGGAATTGACATCCATGCGCTCCGTAGATTCCGCGGCCTCCGCGAGTTGCTGCGGCGAGCCCGTTCGCAATGAAAACGCCCTCGAAACTTTGTGCTCGGTTGGGGCTGCTTGCGTTATGCGACTTCCGGTGCATGGATGTTGTCGAGAAATCACGCCCGAGTTCGCAATGTTCGCGGTGAAATGTTTTTTCGAGCGTAAAAAAGACATTCTAGACAAAATGCAGAATGATTTCCAGCGCCGGGGGTTGCTTTGGTCGGCGGTGCATGGACAGCGCGATAAAATTTCGGGGGAGGGGGGGGGCGGGGCTGAAGCCTTATAAGCCCCCCCCCCCCCTCCCCTCTGGCTACGCCCCTGCCGGTGTCGTCAGCACAGACGCGCGGGGACCCCCCTGCGCGCGGGAGTAACCGTCGAGGAGACAAGTGCGAGATATGAGAGGCCTTTGGAAATAGGCCATATACGATTCTGTCCGTATAGCACCGCCTTTGCAAATAGCTTGGCCTGTGGATACATCGCTTGAGCTTTTTTTTTTTTTCGCGCTCATTCAAATGTACACGCACTTCTTGAAAGGCCCACTTGGACGGTCACTAAAACTGATTCCGCGCTTTTTCCTGTTTATTGTCAGAAGTACTGAATGCTGGGCGAGTTGGTATTTTATACTTGTGCACAATGGCGTCAAAAAACAAGGGACAAGAAAAAAACGCGATACGAGCGCGGGCTAAAGAGGGGTTAACGCCTAAGAAAAGCCACTCGCTAGTATTCCGCATTTGCACGCCTTGTCTCCCCGCACGAAGAAGGTGGGAAGTCGATTTGGTGTAAATGTCATCTTTTCGGCAAGAAATAAGTTGGCGCCGCATCTGTGCAGCGTAGAAAGAAAGGTTGAAGGCGATGCGCAAAAATGAAGTGAGCGTGATGTTAAGCACCATGACAGGTTGGTTGAGTCTGGAAATGGTATAGTGTATCACGTTCCTTTGTCCTGCGGGAAGTGGTACATCGGTTAAACCGGACGGTGTTTGAATAAACGTTTAATGGACCACAGAGCTTCGTTGAAAGGGTAGCACTCGTCTAATTTGTGCCTACATTGCAACAAATGCAAGTGCAAATCGTTGCTGAATGAAACTAAGGTGTTGTCAAGGCACAAAGGTAGGATTGTGCCGGAGATTGCTGAACATCCTTTATTCAGAAGTCCATGACATGACATCCAGTGACATGCGCGTTGAAAGGCCGTCTGTGATGCTGTATAAAGTAGAAATTCAATATTTATCCGCTAATCTTCAAGCGTTTACACGTGGTTGCGCCATGGTATATACTTGTGTTTCTGACAATAAACTACAATATAGCGTGCGTTCGCATCGTGTTTCTTTATCGTCCATTGTTTGTTTTTTCGCTATTTTTCGTCAGTGCTGTTTCTTCTCCAGCGTTCCCAAACGGAGGGCACCGTGAAAACTGCCTCCCTCAGCTCTAATGGGATTGACATAGCCACGATCTATTGAGAATCAAATAACAGAGTTTCTTTGCACTGGGCGATGTATAATGGGAGACCCATCATACGTGTCACATGTAGTTTTCTTTCGGGGTAAATATGGAATGTATGCCTATGGCAAGAAGCTGTGCGATACTCTTGGAATTCACTCGATGCTGCTCCGCGGCGTTGACAACGAACCGCTGCCTATAGCCTTCAGGTTTGCAACACGGCAGGTGTCTCAATGCGTGTTTCCTTTCTCTTAGTTTCTTTTCGTTTCTTTCTATTCGGTTTGGAATTAATATACTATATGGAACAGCGTTGGCACTCCGGTGGTCAGACTACTCATGGCAAGAATTTACAAGACAATTACGTTAATTAAATTCTCATGATTTGCGAGCCAAAACCACCATGGAACGCCGTAATGGGGGAGTTGGGAATAATTTTCACCACTTGAGTTTCCTTAATGTGCACCCAATGCACGGTACACGAGCGTCTTTGCCTTTCACCCCCGGGATTTGATCCCGCGACCTCGTGTTTAGGAGTGCAATGCCGTAGCCACTAAACTACCACGGGGGCTTATTCACACACACACAGACACACACACACAAACACACAAACACACAAACACACAAACACACACACACACAAACACACACAAACACACACACACGCACGCACACACACACACACGCACGCACACACACACGCACGCACGCACGCACGCACGCACGCACGCACACACACACACACACACACACACACACACACACACACACACACACACACAAAAAGAAGAGGTGTAGAATAATAATATGTAGCTACCGCATGCCGTACAACTGAAAACGCATTCTCACGAGAAGACGAGTGAAAGCAGCGGATGTTGGCTGTGAATTCAAGAGGATCCGGAAACACTGATACTTTATGCTTTGGGACTGACAATGGTCCCTGTATATATAGGCACAGGCGTAAACACTTGACGAAACATAGTAGTGTCTTATTAACGAACGAACAAACCTTATTAGGGTTATCAAGAGAAAGAGAGAGAGATAAAAGAGATGAGAAAGGCTAGCAAAATTTTACAGGTGGGTTCGCAGCGGCCAACCATCCTCTCCCGTGTCCTCTCAAATAAATAAGCAGTTTATTTGATTGCATATTCCTTTTAATGGAAGCTCAATTCAGAAAAAGCAACGTCCTGCACAGATCGTGCTCAATTTAAGTAATTGCATGGAAACATGCTTAGATGCTGGCAAATCAGAATGCAAACGCAATTATTAACTCTGAATAACTATGTGGGGCCCGAAATTCTCATTCAGGCAGCCACTGTCCAGCTTGCAAGCGCTATGGTGAAAAATCAGTAGTCAACGGGAAATTGACAGCCACTGTTAGCAGCCTGCACGCCAAAGCACATTCATGTGGTTGCTTTGTTTATTGTGGTTATCTGGCTCACGCAAGTAATGCGAACAAGAGAGCAATTATAAAACATCGTTAGCTTATTGAGGTCCAAAATGCTCATTTGGGCAGCCACTGTCGAGTTGACGGGCCCTATGGTGAAGCAGCAGCAGCCGAGGCCAGATGAACCGCCAGTGTCGGCAGCCTGCATGTCGAAACGAAAACACCAAGTCGAACTGAAAACAAATCAGCCATGTTGGAGCCACCGTCAAGCTTTACATGCCCCTAAAGGCCAATAAATGCATCGAAGAAATAACATAAACACCTCGTCGGCTCCGCTACTCCACAGCACAGTCATTGTTAATTCCATTAGGCCCCTTGAACTGATAATATCAGTGCAAGCACAGTGGCATGCCCCCGTTGCCCGTTTCCAGGTAGTTGTGCCGCCCCTATTGTTCTTTACAGCCTGTTGAGATGAATAATGCCAGTGCAAACACTGGGAGAAGCAATCATAAGCTTCAGGTCTGCCGAAGCAGTCATGTTGGGGGCGTCGTCAAGGTTTACATGCCCCTAAAAGCCAATAAATGCAGTCAAGCGATAACAAAATGAATCGTCGGCTCGGTTTACTCCACTGCACAGTGTGGGGATTTGGGGAATTCGACGGCGCCATTGCGCGGGCGCATTCACCTATTCTGCTATCCCTACGCCTCACACCCTCCTCACTCCGAACCAGTTGTCAGCGGTTGCGCTCCCTTCGTGATGGTTCGCAGTGAGGGCGGGGCTAAGACGTCACGAGGGGCCCCTGGCGGCTACTCTCGTGGCGGTAGGGTGTCTCTCCTCCCTTGGGACGGCGCCGGGTACGTACATGCGTCCTCTCGTCCGGTGACACCTTTGTGACTAGGACTGAGCTCACGTACAGTGCCCTTGCCCGTGCGGGGAGCGCGTACCTCGTGTTGATCCTTTCAAGGCGCTAAGCTGAAGACCGGGTGCCTAGTGCTCGCGCGAGGTCGTACCACGCCGAGCCGCACTTATCGGAGGCCCAAGCAGGAGGAGATTGCCCGAGCTCTCGCGATTTGGCCCTTTGGTTATCGCGAGAGCAAGTAGCATAGCCGCCGGGACTTTTCCTGGTGGCATGTCCCAGCTTGAGCCTGTGCTCTCGCAGCGACGTGCTATAAGCACCCTTGACTGTATTTTTCGTCCTTGGTCCGGGACCCCCTTTGGTTCCCCGCTACCATGGGGCCGGGTGTTTAGGCAGAGTCAGGTGCCGCTGAATACAATAAACGGTTTCCGTTAACTCAGGCCAATACTGTGTTCTTGTGTGCGTCGCTTGGTAGCCCTTGCGGCCTGAGGTCGCGCGCAGCAGCGCTAAAGGCTGACGGCTGACGCGGCCCTGTGGCTCACTAAACTCGAACCCGTGGTGGTCGACCGGTACTCCTGCGAGACCGGAAGACACCACAACAGTCAATGTCAATTTCATTAAGCCACTCTAACCAATTAGAGCAATGCAAGCATACTGACATGCCCCTGTTAGGCGGCCTGTTTCCAGGTAGTTGTGCTGTCCCTATTGTTCTCTACATCCTGTTGAGCGGAATAATGCCAATGTGGAAGGCCCAAAATACTCTATCGGGCAGCCACCATCGAGCATGACGGGCACCGTAGCGAAATAAGTGTAGTCGGGGCATGCTTGAAAGGCACCTTTAGCAGTCTGCACTTCAAAGCGCAGTTCTGTCGTAGCCATTGTTCAATTTGATTACCTGATTGGGCAAGCAACACCAATGCACTGTTACTAACCCTTAATAACTCTGCTAGCATTTTTTGTACCGAAAAGTGCTGAGTAAAGTTGAATGCGTTTTATTGTGGCAATTTGTTCATTGCACAAGCCGTAGGCAAAGCGCCGACCATATTAAGACAATGAAATTGGAGCAGTAATAAATGGTGGAAGTTGCGAAAGCTGTCAGTGCATTGCTTTTCTGGGCTCCATTCACTGAAATATGCCTGTGTAACGATGAAAGCGTCAGACAGGAAATGACACCCCCCTGCACAATGGTATTCGTGTTGCATAATGTTATCGTGTTAAAATTTGTGCCACCATATGTGATGGGCAGAGAAACCGTCTGTTTAATAAAACTGGAAGCATGAAAAATGAAATGACACAGCAAGGTGCTGCTTCACAGATATGGCACCCTTTCATGTGGACTTCTCGCGGGCTGCCGCATTCATTGATGCATAAACATACGAATAGGTGTAAGAGGTGAAGTTACTGCGGAACCCACGTGATGCTCTTAAGAAAATGTATCTGTAAACTTTTCCGTTGTCATAGTTGATAGAACTTTCTTTTGTGCAAGTTGGTTAATCACATTGTGGCAACAACACAAGAAGCAAGGACCGAAAACACAGCGAGAAGGCAGATTGAGAAGACCAGGGGCGGCTTGCACGAACATTTAATAACGAAAGTAATACTGAATTTAAGAACGCGTTCTCGTGCGGACTAGGCGTTGTCTATGGAACATTTAAGAACGCGTTCTGAAATTCGTTATTATTTTAGTTATTAAATGTTTGTGCAAGCCGCCCCAGGTAGACGACAGAGAAAGGCTTTAGTGAGATTGAAGAGGCCAGTGCTGCGGTTCACAGTACTTGGTGCTTTGAATGAGTCGAGTTAACGAAATTGTGAAAAAAGACTTTGCTTATAGAAAACTTACAAAAACTAATGCTACTATAAAATAAAAGGGCAGAAATCAGAATAAACACAAACACGCACAGAAGCAGGCACATCTTGACACACATTAATAGAAACGCGAGCGCGAAAACTAAGAAAATCTCAAATATAAAGAAATGGGAGAAATAAAGAATATAAATAATACTATTTGGGGTTTTACGTGCCAAAACCACTTTCTGATTATGAGGCACGCCGTAGTGGAGGACTCCGGAAATTTTGACCACCTGGGGTTCTTTAACGTGCACCTAAATCTAAGCACACGGGTGTTTTCGCATTTCGCCCCCATCGAAATGAGGCCGCCGTGGCCGGGATTCGATCCCGCAATAAAGAATATACCCAAACGCAACAAAACGCACGCACATTTACACACAGGCAGAGGTAGAGGTATTAGGAGTCGGTTCACAAGCTGCTGTGCCGACCTTGTCCTATGTTCTTTTCTGTTCTTTTTTTGCATCGTTGCTTAACACAATCGAAAAGCAGCGTAGAGCTGTGTTGTGGGAAAGCATATCAAGCGCTGGCAGCACACCTTAGACGTGATTGTGACACAGCAGGCATTCTACAGCTGGTGTGTGCCGAGGGCAAATAGTACTGAGCCGCACAGCGACGCGAATTTATGCCAAGTTCCTGTGTAAAGTCACCATTTTAACGGTCATAACGTTATACGACTTGGCACTGTGGCTGACATTAAGGAAACAAACACTGTGACCAAACACCTGGCCGTTACTAATTCAATGGCATTCGCTCAAGCAGCGCGTGTTAGTCACTGATTGTTAGCACGTGCACTGGTGGACAGCGATCAATAGCAAGTGGTACACAACGCTCGAACGACGCTGCTAGACGCTTGGCTATCTTACACTGCTGACAACGATTGTTCGCGCTGAACTGGCAGCAACGAATCTTTGTGTTGGAGGTTGCTTTCGCAGATCTTTTCTGTTGAGACACTGGTAGGATTGTTTTATCCGTGTACGCTTTTCTTATTACTACTGAGAATGGTTTTGCTCCATCACTTCACTCCGTCCGGCAAAAAACAGCAACACAGTACACGAACACACCCGCCGCTCACAGTGTAGCAGATTTCGGCAAACTTTCCTCGTCGTAACTTCACTTTGGAGCAAAACAAAACACCACGGAACGAACACGCAGGATGTTTGCTTGTAGCGGTGTGTCGTCGCGGGATCCTGTTTTCAGACGAAGCGTAGCGCAACGTCACCGATGTTCGCTGCAATCTTTCTTCGCCACATCGCGGCTCAGAACAAACGCACGGGGCACAAATGGTCAGCGTAAGCGCGCAATAATATTTCCGGCATGACAGACTACCACAGACAGTCGGATAATTCACCCTGACGAGGGACAGGCGCACACAGCTGACAGGACTCGGCCCCGTTCGAAGCGCGGGAGGCCATCGTCTCCGTCGGCGTAGTCACCGGTCGCTCTGCCCATGACGTCAATATAGAGTACGCGCCCATTAGTGGAGGCTCGTGTGCATCCGCCTTAGAGGAGCAAATATCGCTTTTTTCTGAAGTTGTACTCGACTGTAGTTTCATGACTTGGAAATTAAGTCATTGCTTGTTGAGACGTGTATACATACTAAATGATAGAAAGATACGAGTCCCACCAAGAGAGACGTTCACAGGAAGGTGAAGGCTTGGCATGATCAACAGTGGTGAAACAAGAAATGTATAGTAGAACAAGGAATGTCGCTGGAGCGATATTCCTTGTTCAACTACTGTGGAGCGCAGAGCTAAGAGTGTTTATGGAGAGACAGCACGTGTGTTACTAAGTTGAATTTTGGGGTATTACGTGCCAAAACCACGATTTGATTATGAGGCACGCCGTAGTGGGTGACTCCGGAATAATTTTCACCACCGGGGGATCTTTCACGTGCCCCTAATGCACGGGACACGGGCCTTCTTGCATTTCGCCCACGTTGAAATGCGGTCACCGCGGCCGGGATTTGATCGTGCGACTTCGTGCTTAGCAGCGCAACACCATAGCCGCTGAGCCATCGGGGTGGATGTGCGTTACTAAATGTGACAACTACCTTTGTCTATATCCTCCTAATCGATGTAAATAGTCATAGCGGTGGTTCAGGAGTACATACCGTAAGTAAGTAAGAGGAAAGAATGGACGAATGATTAGTTAGACATGCACGCCAGTACAAATTTATGCGCTGTAGTTCTTTTGCATAACAAGGGAACGAAATATAATGAGACAGCATTGCACGCCGAACATCCGACCGCGAATACAAGAAATCACATTGGAGCTGAAGTTTCTGTTTAACTGCGCCGAGTGAAAACTGCACTACAACGTTATCAGAGTAATGCAGAACACCATTAGGTTCATATCTGAGTAGGTCATCCACGCGACCCATCTAGCGTCATGCTAACTATTCGTTGTAAACGTTCATACCAGTCAACATGCCTGAAAGCGTCTTACTTTATTATATAGTATATTGGTTGAGACGCTGAGAATCAAAAAAGGAAATGTATTCAGACTGCAGCAAGCAAGGTGGCTGAATGTCTCCACATCCTATTTTTTTTACTGTTTTTTTAGGAGGGAAACGTCACTCAGCGATACAGTGGGCCGCGGTGGTAAAGGCGCCGTTTTCCATCGTATCGGATAGCCGGCAGGGCTGTCGGCAAGATCATTCGTACTTAGTCGATGCGCTCCTGTCCTCAAGTTCCCCGACCGCCAACCAGTCTTCCTCGCGTCATCACACCTTTACGACCACGCTTTTTGATACGCGGGTAGCACGAGGCTGCGGAGTGTGGAGCGGCCGACAACACGATTTCTTGCTTGCGACGATAAGCGTGGATAATGGCTTGATTTTTGTTTTCGGCGAGTGTAGAAGTCCTCAAAGAAAACGCGCGTCCAAGGCGCCATTATTATCGTGATTACGAGCCAAATGACTCCTTGATCTGCGCTAGCGATAGCGGCTTTCGGCCCTAATGATTCCGAATGATTCGAAGCGGAGCGCATGTACGGCCATTCCGGCGGCGGCGGCGGGCGCCGCGCCGCCGCATACGCGCGCAGTAAGTAGCTGCGAGCGAGCCGGCACGACGAGCCCGGCGGAGAGTGTCCCGAAACCACACGGCTGTGGGCCCTTCTTCCATTACAACGGGGAAAGTGGCGGCAGGGGCAGCAGAGGACCATTCACGCAGGTGAGGCTAGCAGCAGCCTTCTCCAAGCAGTACGTAAAAGGGACTGCATAATGATAACAATGACAGCAGGCGGAAACATAACGAAACGAACATCTTACCGCGCATAGAGAGAGAGAGAAAGAGAGTGATTGCGGTAACGACTCTTCTTCATGCAGCTAGCATCATTAGTTCCGTGCAGCATAGAGCGAACAAACGGAACCGGCGACGCAACATGCAAGAAGACCACGTCTGTATGAACGAAGACGTGCAGCCATGCTTGCGATTCCTGGTTAAAAGCGCCGGCGCTTTCTTTGCACCAAAGCGGTTCAAAATGCGGCCTCGGCCCTTTAGAATTCATTTAAGAGTATGACACACACAGAGGAACTGTTTTCGGGGCCGGCGTTATGTAGTTCCTTGAATCTGTAGCTTGAAGATTAACTCCTCTAACGTCCGAATGAGCGCGTCTAGCGGGTGTGCTGGTGCACGGTAGTATACTCGGGCGAGTATGTGCATAGAAAACGGGGAGGGTTCGTCTGTCGCCATTGAGGCTACACCACCGCCATCGGTCGCTGCTTTCGAGAACCGCAGCGCGGGAACTGCAATTTGGCCCCTGGGTGACGCCGGCCATAATGAAAGGTCCCGCGCGGCGGGTAATCGAACACGCCTCCGGCCCATAAAGGAAACGGAGCGGACTTGAGAGGCGACAGAGGGTACGCCGCGCCGACTGCGCATGTGGAGGCCGGACGTGTGTACACGGCGCGATGGCCGATTTCGCGGCGCCGCCGCGCAGATGCTGAGGAATGACAAATGGCCTTCGGCGTATTCAGCCGTCCGAGGTTGACTTCAGCCGCAAACACTGCATGTCGGCGGATTGCGACAGCGACCCCCTCCGCGCTGCACTGTATGCACCCTTGGCAGACACCTGGGGCTCTAGACCTGCGTGGCAAGTTGTGCTTGCGCGTTCGTGCGAACTACAGTTCCAAGTGGCTATAAGAGTAGGTAGCAGTGTGGACCTCGGGAAAATTATATTCTGGGCAGCATCGTGATATGCGCTGCAGTTTGCCAGTGGTACCTTCGTTACATTGACGTCTTCCCGCGTGTAACCGTCGTCGTATAGCAGGTCTACATCACCCAAGTTGCGTATCGGCTGCTTTAATAGAGCACATCGTTTTCGCTCCCAAGGGCGGGCGCCGAGCATTTCGTGCCCGGTTTGTGGACGGTACAGCGGAACGCTTGAGCGCTTGGCTATACAATGCCCGACTTCCCACAGCTGTCACTGTGTGCTCCTGAGCAAGTTCCAGCTACTTAAGCTTGCTCGAATGGTGCTTAAGGAGTTCTTGTTTCCGAATTTGTCGTCACACCGAAAGTCGGTCAAGGCTTTGTTGACCCCTTTTACGTGGCAGTGGCCTGTTAGAAGGACTATAATGACCCCGTCCATTTTTTTTTTGTGTCAAGCCTTTCTTTCCGCGTTTCTTTCGGTCTTTACGTCACCTTTCCCTTCCTCCTAGTGCAGGGTAGCAAACCGGAGGCCTTAACTCTAGTTAACTTCCCTGCCTTTCTCTAATTTGCATATCTCTCTCTCTCTCTCTCTTGTTTCCGAAAGATCGTGCTTTAGCTCGACATGCGGCTCACAAAGCATCATTAAAGTTTTTCTCATCCTCGGGACTAGACTCTCATCTGTGATAATCGTGCTCTGCATGTGATGTTATGTGTTGTGCTGTGGTTTCCTCTGCTTTTTGCCTTTCTTTATCTCCTTGCTCTTATCTTTCTCCCTGTTTTTTCTCCTATTCAAGCGAGTGGGCGTGGTATCTCCTTTAGGAGGCAATTACTAGCCGCCTGACGAATAAAGTTGTTTCTCTCTCCTTCCACTTCTCGTTCTCTCTTTGTGGTGTTTATACATGTTTACGTGATTAATATAATAATAATTCGTGGCACAGAAACGGATTAATGCAGCATGTGCGATGTCCGTTATGCTCAGGTTTTTTTACGGCATTGTGTTTTCTTTCTTAAATCTTTTTCCTTAGTCCATACGCTTGTGAACACTTTACATCTTCGTATGCTAAAGAATGTGACCAATGTGGGTTCAATCTTCGGTCACAATGCAGAAGCGACACTGACAGTGGGGTCACATAAGATTATGGAGGGTTGAAACCCGCGAAAGACCGGACAGCTCTGTTTAAGACTCATTGAATGAAAGGGAAGATCGAACACGATGCCTCGATACGACGGCTAACTTTACTATTGGTGCACGGTCAGGAATAGTCGATCAGCAGTGCTCTCTTGCATGCATCACATGAGCGCCAAACGCTTAATCTCAATGAGTCTGGTCAGGAATAAAATGCAACATGTATTGAGCTTCTGAGCTTTGTCAAAGCTAGGTGAAATTCGGCGTATGACTATACTCTGTCGAGCTGGTATAGCAGGCGCAAACGTAGCGCTTTCCTTGTTTTTATACACCTAACTCTTGGATCAAAAACACGACGAGCGATCAATCTCGCCATACCGCTATACCGTGCGTTTATGGCTATGATATAAGCCAATAGTGCTATTCTACTAATATTCCCGGATCTCTTCATACGCTCTTTTGAGACAGTGGTCACGCCTATAAAATCTACAAGTGAGATAGTTAAAACGAATGGTCTTTATGATGAGATAGCTGGTCTCCCCACAAGCATTCAGCCAGTTTTTTTTTTTTATTACACCTCTCGTAAAGGCGTTGATACAGCCCATCTATGCTATGCTTTTCTTTCAGGTTGCGAGACCCCGTTTGCGTTACAGTTTACAAAGGCCCGTTGTAGCGAAGCTGTGACGACGGCCGCCGACGTTGTCTAGCGCGGCAAGCGAAAGATCGCATTTGCGATGTTTACACCTTGAATCGAAGCACGCCAGAGTACTAGACTACACATTTGTTCGCTCCGTCTTAGAATACGCTAACATCATCTGCTTTCCGCACACATCAACTAACATATCAAAACTAGAAAAGATGCAAAGAAAAGCTGTGAGGTTCATTCTTAACAAATACAGGCCCTATGACTCCTCAGAAGCCTCTTAGCTGATGGAGGCCTTAAAACAATATCTGCTAGGGCCTGACAAGCCCGCTTAAAATTCATCTACCAACTAATGCACGGCAGTTATAAGACAGACCGAGCTAAGTACGATACTTTGTCTACATCACGTCTACCGCGAAAAAAAAAAGCTCCCATTTACACTAAACAGGTACAGTGTTCGCAATGACACGTTCAAGTTTTCACTTTTCCCACGTGCGATTAAAGAATGGAATCTGCTCCACTCAGACATAGTTTCCTCTCTGTCACCCTCATCTTTCATCAAACTACTAGAGACATCAAATACAGAATACGCCACTTAACACACCCACATATCTTAATTGTAACACTTATTTCTGCGCGTGGAATTTCTCCATTTCAAGCCCCAATCTGGCCACTTCCGCGCGGTTATCTGTTAGCTGTATACCTTCTCTAATCTTACATGGGTCATTCATTCGCAATTTTTTATACAAATTCTAGTAATGCTGTATTTGTTACTGAGCAATATTGTTATACCAACCAAAAGTATTGTATTTGACATCGTCATTGGTGATTTCTGCAGTAGTTAAGGAAGCTTGTTCTCTTTTCTTTCTCTTTTACTGTACCATGTAGCATGACCTGTTTGTTTCTTTTTGTAAAACTGTTTAATACAATGCCCACTTGCTTTGCTCTCACTGAAACTGGCAGTATCGCAAATAAATAAATAAATAAATAAATAAATAAATAAATAAATAAATAAATAAATAAATAAATAAATAAATAAATAAATAAATAAATAAATAACGCACAGGCGGCAGCGGTGCCCTTGCATGACACTACAGTCGAAGCTCCAGCCGCGTTTGTCCGAGCTCCTTTCGCTAAGCTTTCGTAGCAGCCGACACAGCTTCTGTCACTTCAGTCTATCAAAGCTTCCCTAGAAAAATTTTTTTCTTTATATACATTAAAAAGCTTCACAATTATATAGTACATGTGAATGGACTCGTAATGAAAACCATTTGCGTATGCTTCAGCGAAAATTTTCACAAATGCGACAACGTTGCAAATGATCTCACAGCCAAGAAGCTTTGGCATGCGTATACATAACTGATAGGAAAACGTGCGAGAGGAACTAACCCAAAGAAAATCACCGTATGGAAAGAAGATGGCACAACAGTTATGAGGACAAGAAACGCTTTCATAGCACACCGACAGTTCTGTCAAGGACAAAGCAATCTCCAAAAGCAGCGTGGCGTCTGTCTACCTTATTCCAAGCAGTAATTTCATTGTTCAAGGCAGAGGAGGTCTGCAATGGCACGATGATATATAGCCCATACTAAGATTATTTGAAGAGCGGTTACCCTGTTATTAATTCAGTTAAAAAGAATGTACCAAGTGCGGAACGAGCGTTTCTTATAAGCTGTGACGACCGTCGTTGTCCTGGTGGAAAACAATGTCATGCAGATTCATCGTGATATTACACTGCCGGAGCAAACAAATATTACTTTCGCTCCGAGGACTTTCAGAGACGTGGGATCATCCTAGACGGTTGCGATAGTAGCTGTAAATGCAGATGATCATCAGTTAGAAAATAATGGGACAAGGTGTTGTTTAACTTTTATGCCACATGTGTAAGCCTTCAGTAGCATTGTCTATTGTTTTTAGACGGGTTTGGTTTTCACGTTAGTTCGTTATATGCCTCCGGCAGATGGATACGCACCCGAGTTCCTCGCGTGCAGAAAAAAAAGAAGTGAAAAAAAAAAGAACTAGCTAAGCCAGTCAATGTTCAAGTAGGCACGTCCATTTATGTTAATCCTGAATTGAATTCTGGGATTTTACGAGCTACAGAAACCACGATTTGATTATAAGGCATGCCGTAGTGGGGACTCTGGAATAATTTTGCTCATCAGGGTATCTTTAACGTGCCCCCAATGCACGGGACCTGGACGTTCTTGTATTTGGGTCCATCGAAGTGCGGCTGCGGCGGTCGGGATTTGATGCCGCTACCTCGTGCTTAATAGCTCAACACCATAGCGGCTATGCCACCGTGACGGGTTATTGTTAATTCTGATACTGGTACCGCTTGCGATATCCCTGCAAATCCCACTTTGCGAAGTGTGCACCACGTAAAACGCCGCCGACGTGTTTTGCCGCTCATTTGAGCGAAGTGTTTGTCGAAGTTTGCGCTAGACTCAACATTGCTCGTATAAACAAACTCGATTTCGGCACCTGATGACTTCATTTTGGGAATTACAGCACCGTGCATTGAATAAATGATTGAAAAAAGCTGGCAAGGTATATTTATAACTGAGCTCATCCGCCATTTTGGTCGAAAGTATGGACTTCGACAGCTGCGAGCAACATGTTACCCAAAACAATACAAAGCAAATCAAGACAAAGCCCTAAAAGTAACAACAACATAGAAACAAAGAACAATGGAGTCCGATTGCATACTGAGTCTTCGTTGAAGCATCCTGTATAGCCACGTATACCATTCGAACAAGTCGGTGAAAGTTAAAGGGAAGAAAGATGACACATACTTGTAATTCTAACTGCAAATGCAGAACACGTAACCAGCGAAACCAGTAATTGGTTTTTATTGAAAAGACGATGTCGCAGTTAAGCACTGCACCGCAGTCAGCCTCGATAATGTACCACACTGAGAGCAACAAGGTTAGTGCCGAGACTCCACTCAATAAATCTCGGAATTGGCGTCGTTTAAGGAACCGATGAGGCCCTATTAGAGTAAATTATTGCCGTAAGTATGCTAATGCTACGTGAAGGATCCGGTTTGTTCTAAACCTGCTCCATTTGCCAGGCAGTCCTAACTCACCCTGACCAAGCTCGCTTTGCTTAGGAGTTCTGGCGTAATTTATTGCGTGTTGCTCGATGTTTAGAACGATATATAATTTCTTTCTTCATTTCAGCAATTCTGAATATGAAATACATTTTTAAGAGTTAGCCAAATTGCCTCCATTCGCCTTGTTAAACACTTTCAAGTAGAGGAACTACCTACTTTATAAATGTCGTGTCGCGATTGCGTTACAACCGTTCAATATCGGTGCTAGAGAAGGAGAATGAAAATGCATGGTAACATAATTGGTCTGGCAGAAACGATATGGCGTAAATCTATACCCTTTTGTCGTAGGAGCTGGCTTCTGGAACAGAAGGATTTGCTTCTATTGTCTAATGAAAACTCTGAACGTCTGAGTGCGTGTAAACTTCCATCAGGCTAATGGCATGATCGTTATGCGAAATTTTATTTTTATCATCATAATAAAATGAGTATCGCCAATATATGGTGACGTCAACTGGCCGCCGCCAAGAAGCCTTTCCAGATTTCACCTGAGTGGCGTGTTCATTTTATGAAGCGATCATAGTATGGACAAAGCGGTTTAGAGGTGAAACCGCTGCAAAGGATTTCAAAAGCACGAGACATCACTCCGTCTTCCTCCCCCTGCCCTGCCCCCCCCCCCCCCCAATCCCTCCTCCACGTTTCACAAGCCAACGCAATTGCAAGTCAATAAGCCGGAGCTGATAATTAGAGTCTCACTTCACGTCATCGGCTGCAGAGATTCTTGGCACATTCAACGACGCTTCGCATCTTTCTTTTCGCTGGAAAGGCGGCACTACATACTATAGTCGACTAGCTGCGGAATTCGAAGTCGAAGGGAGGGTTGTACAGGGGAAAGCAGAGAGAAACTGCCGTTATGAGAACCTGGGCAGCGTAGCCAGCTCAGCGATAAGGCTGCCAACATGAATTCATGACATGTCAGTATAATTTACTCCCCTGACACTCCCTTATCTGTTCCCGTGCGTGGCCAAAGTTGAAACCAATCCAACCCCTCCGCGCCCCGAATATATGAACAGACACGGAGGCGCACACACGCTCGGAGCACGCCCTCTAACTATTGCACAGGACGGCAGGATAGGAAACCGCGCGCGTAGCTTAAATGATTTTGTTATATCTTTTTTGTCCCCTCGCTGAGGAGAAAAACAGCCCAGGGCATTAATTATCGCGCTCACGTGTGTGTGCAGAACGGAGAGCCGGAAAGCCCCAAGAGCATGAGCGCAGAGACGGCCGCGGCTCGCGCGGTGTTATTCTGCGCGGCTGCGTACGGAGCAGAGGTGCCCGGCATCGGCTGCGCCACGTGGCTTGCTGATTGCCAGAAAATTCTGCTGCACTTGGGCGGTGTCCTATAGAAGGTGCTCCTGCCTGTGTCCTGTTCGGGGTTTTGCGTTCCACGACAGCGTGGTAAGAAAGCTACGCCTGTTCATTGGGCAACCTGTAGAGCGGGCCACTAGCTTCGCGGCTGCGACCGGGCCTCCAGCGCAACTTCAGCGAAAACGCTGTTCCACTTATGCCGGTATATAGAGTGAGAATCTGCCGTCAAACGTAAAAAAAAAAGAACTGTGCTTTAAAGTTCGAAATTCCACAGTGGGTTATGGGAGACACCGTAGGGGAGGGCTCCGGATTAGGTTTGACTACCCATGGTTTTTTTAGCTTGCCCCCAAAGTGCAGTAGACGAGCATTCCGCTCCCATCGCAACGCACGCGCCCGCCGCGGCAGGGAAATGAACCCGCGACCTGGTATTCAGTAGCAGAGTCACCGCGGTGGGTTCGTCAAACGTACCACCTTTGGAATGACAGGCAAACCTAACTATGGATTAGAATGTCTCCACTATGCGGGTACAATTAACCGCAGTCATAAATACATGCTAGTTTGTCTTAAATCCGGGATGGGCTTTCTTTTATTTTTCTCCTTTATTATTGTTATGATTTTAGTGCGTGTGCTTGCGCGAGAATGTAGGCGGGCTCAAATACTACTTGCTCAGCCCAGTTAAGTTGGTCACAAAAGCTTTTAGCTTGTGAATCTAACTAGAAACCATTCTTTTAGGGAAATAAAATGAATTCAATTGAATAATGATACCACTCTGTAGTGCAGTGTGATTATCTTTTGTCAGTAGGAAATTTAGATCACGCTGAAATGCCTTGGGCTACTTCATCGAATCTATACTTAGCACTTTCAAAGGGAATTTACCACGTAACTATTTGCTTTGTCTAACGTTTTGTTTTGCTTAGTTTACAGGCAAGTTGAAGAGTCAGAAATGCTTTGAGCACTTGTCCTTCTATAGTGGTCCGCGTCGCTTAAGCAACTTAAGACGAGGCTTCAAGGATTTAGAGTGTAGACGAGATTGTATTCCTAAAGTCGGTGTTAGTCGACAGCGTGATGCTTAATTGCGTCGCTTGATCACATTCGGCATGTAGCCGCGGCAAAGAACCCGAAAGAAATAGAAGAAAGAAACCAAGGGTCATATTTTGCATGTATTCTTTTTACGCGATTCTATATTCAATGTTTGTCATCAGCCCGCTGAGTGGGCCATCCTGGCGACTGTAGGGGGAATTGGTTTCGTGCGAAACGCTGACGAAAGGCTGAAATAATATAAAGTGAGAAGAATAGTTGAAGTATATGGCCCTCGGTTACATATGTAAATGTTGTTAGGTTTTACAGTTGCATGATGGATACAACGCTTGCGCAAACATTTGCCAAAGAATATGAGACATGTTGAAGGACACGATCTATTCGATAGCCAGACAAGAAGGGAGCGATGAAAAAAAACTGATTTCAGCTGCCGGCAGCTCGCATCGAAGAAAGTTTTGAAGAGTTCCACATATCCTTGAGTTGCATATTTTGTTACCAGAGCAAATTAGACGCAATAGAGGGGTGAAAACAGGATATGCCCTTTGTTTTTGAACACCTACACTGTATGTAAAAAAAAAATGAGTAGCAAAATGTCCGCAGCACGTTCAGTAAGGTTTGCATGTGTATATATACGTACAGTACAGTTATATTGACCCAATGTATTGTTATGTTTAGTACGTGTTATAGTTGTTATAGAAGTTCTCATAATATTTATTGCTTTGTGGATAATTGCAGGCTAGGCAGGCTCAGCCAACACTAGTAACGTTTAACGAACGAACGAACTTTTAAGAATAAAGAATGATAAAAAAATTGAAGAAAGAAAAATAAAGGAAATAGAAAAAAAAACGAGGAAGAAAGGAAGGATAGAAGAATAAAAGAAAACGGGAGAAGTATGCTTGGAATGGGGGACCGAATATTGTGCAGTATGCACACTGCTATGCGTGTTCCGCTATGGTGAATATGTAGGGTTAGCTTGCAGCAGCTGCATACATGGAGATTGGGAGCATAATTCGTTTTCGGGTTTACTTCTTTTGACTTACGAGTATACACAGTTAATGCGCCGGAGCTAGCGGTTGGGAGAGGAACGCAAACGCTGCAGCACCCTCTCGAAAGACCTCTTGACACAAAGAAAGGCTTTAAAACCATGAAACAGTAGTGCTGGGCTGAAAATAATTTACCAATACGTTTCTCGTCAATCAATGGATCTCGTACTTTCATAGTTCGGCGATGAAAAAGAAAAAAAGTGACACTGTTGCGAAAGTAATTTTGTTTTTGCATTTTCTTGTATATATACTCGTATCTACTCAGCAGTGTCCGTGACAATGCAAACTAAACCGTTAGGCGAGTTAGTACATGTTCGCAAAAGAAAGTAGAAAAGAAAACGAACACGCACACATAAAAGAAAAAGAAAGAACTAAAGAGGAGCACAAAAAACTCGACAGAAGCACTTGCTTTGTCGTCTTTCTCGTATTCGTTTCTCTTATCTCTGTCTTTCGGCTGATAGGTAATTCCGACGGATGATGAGCATTCGTCTATTTTGCCTGCTTTTAAGCATGAAATGTTTTAGCTCCCGTTGTCAGCGACCTCCAAGAGACCTTGAGCCTAAATCCGGGCACTCAAGACGAGAATGGAACGAGTACATACCGGCATCGTTACAATAATAAGGCAAGATTATCCGGGATACCAGTGAACACCTACGAAAATACAGCCTTTGGCCCGCAACCCTTTGTATAGGACCACATTACATACGCTAGCTACTGCCCAAACAAGTTACAAAAAATATTGCTTCATAGTTCTTAATGTTTGTTCACAATATCCTTCAAGCTGTAACTTCTAGTACGCCAACGTTTTATTTGTCACTTCCAATAGCGACGTTCAAAAGGCAGATACAGGGCACTATACACTTGATTGTCATCTTTTGGCGCTGAGACAGGGTTGCCTGTGCTCTTTTCAATGCCAGCGGTCCGTGAGCGCCGCAGATGGCTGTTTGGCCTAGACGAGACTCGCAATGAGGTTGTTTGTGACAGGGAACTGTTGCGTCCATATGGACCAGTGCGCAGTTTGGCGTAGTGCGGTGTGGTGGGGTGTGCCGTTGCGAACATGCACTACACCCATTTTAAGATTGTAGCTAGTATCATCTCCAAGCAATCTGCTTTGACGGTAGCCATTTCATGCTTACACCTACTCTCAATTACGTGAGAGCTAGCATGTTATTTTCTTTTGTGATTGTCTGACAATGTGTTGCTCCTGGTGCGTTGCTCGATTTCCACGAAGTATCATGGTGTCTGTGGAAGTAATTATTATTTTCATTCTTGTATCTGCGGCCTTACCGATTTCGCGGATCCTGAGAGTGCGGCCCGCTTGGAACAGCCACAATCTCGGGCCTTCCTTTTAGAGGCCACGAGCGCCTTCGAAAGACATACACTGCTTGGTGAGGCACCTTCGACATTTCCACCTGTGACCTCCGATGGCGAACTCTGAGTGCACTTCGCCGCTGCTTGCGCTGCGCGTGCGAACGCGAGGTGTGCCACTCCGCCGCCGCGCAGGGCTCCTTCGTGAGGAGTGGAAGAGGGGGATCGCACGGCAAAAGTGCACGATGGAGCGAGAAAGGGGGAGGGAGCCGAGTGGAGGAGGGGAGCAAGTCTGACCTGTTGCCGCCCGTGCGCTCGCGAAGCCTACAAATTCCGTTCACGGCGCCCATAAACGCCGGGGCAACAGGCGTCCGCGATTCATTACAACCGCCGCGAAAAGATCTCCCATAAATCCAAAGGTGTCCGCTGATGCAGCGATCGCAATCCACCGGAGTATAGAGACCCCGTGTATAGGCGCCGTCCTCGCGAAGCGCCCACCGTGAAGAGGGGGCCGCACGCACACTGACATAGCCGGCGCGTTTCCGCTGCTGACTGATGCCGCCGTTACGTGCGGCCTGCGCCTCCGCGGCGCTTTCTGAGCGCGCTGCTAAGTTTACACTTTTTTCTCGCGTGCACGCGCTCATGTCCGTCCGTGCGGCGCGAAGGCAGCCATCGGGGGCATCGATGCTGGAGCACGCTGAGAGAGCAGCGCTCACGATGGGGCGGCGCGCGGCGATTGGGCCGGCCGGCCGTTTTCAGTGGAAATTTATTAATCCAATTAACCTTCACACGCTGGCGGGCTCCAAGGCTTCGGGACGCAGCGCACCCAACGGCGGTGGTTAATGACTGCGCCATAAAGAGGAAAATGGCCGATCGTCCCCGCTGATCCGGACCCAGAGAAGATTTACAGCGCGCGAGGGGATAGCATTTCTTCGCTCCTCACCACGCAGCCGTGGGTGCCGCCGCCGCAGATATGTGGACAACATCGAATGAGGGGGTATTCGCCGCACGCGCTGTAATGTACAGCGGAGGCCTCGCCCAGGATCCCTTCGTGCACGCAGCCTATGCGCTCTTTCAATGGGGCTCCCCTCGATTATTCATTCCCGACGCCCTTCTCGAGCACTTTGAAAAGGACCGTGTGCGATTAATGCGGTACTGCAAACATCGCGAACGCCCTCTTTCTGTTCATCGGTGGCTCTTTCCAGTTGACCTATCGAAAACACTCCGTTGTGGTACGCACATGTATGAGTATGTAAGCGTTTGAATCCATTCGCTGAGGCCGGGTATTGTATAGAAGCCACGCAATAAACTTGCGGCGCGAAAGCGCACGCGTGTTCCCAGCATTGACTGGAAGAACTATAGGAACGCGTGGTTTAGCTATGCGTTCAGTGAGCGCTAATAATCACCGTTCAACGCCTGCGTATAGCAAGCGCTTCTTTGGAATGTCTGTTCGCGATGTTTTCCTGGGAAACAACTGGCGTAAGGCCAAACATGCACGGCAGGAGCGCAGCATAGTTCGCATGTGTGCATGTGGAGCAGATGTTGCGCAGCGCACTTCGCATGTGAACTCATCTACTACAACCTACTTATAGGAATAAACGAATACGTACTACATTTCGGAGTGTGCCACGTATATTGCACACTACTTACATCGGTTCAATTCTAAATGGAGCGCGGGCACTCATTTTTCTTGGTTCTTTTTCGACAGCTTACAGTTTTGATATCCCTATAACCTGTCTTTGTTCTCATGCATACTTTGCGAGGACTTTTTATGTAACACCTGAGTAGAACCCTCGTTTTGAAAAGGTGTGAGGACCTTTCTTGGCCGCGTCAGAGCCTTAATTCCGCGCCTCTGCGTTCAGTACTCACCTATAATTATATTACTGTCAAGAGAATGTTTTCTCCGCCACACCGGTGGCGTCAGGCACGTTACTTTCTATCTGCGTAACATACCTCCTATCCAAGAACAAATTGGCAGGTAAGGAGAAACAAGCAGCAAAAGCACCCCACAAACTTTTGCCCAGAAGATTTACGAAGTTATTCCTTCATAGTGCATACAATATGCCCAACACGTTCTTATGCGCCCACTTACGTGAAGGCAGAGAAAATGGATAAGGCCACCAACCGAGAATGTCCAGTCCTGAGTGTCATGGCTGACGGAAGTGACCCATCCTTAATGTGCGCTCAGAGTGGACAGCTCCTCGAGTGAGGTCTCTGTCTTCTGACTCCACAGCGCAACGGCCTGAAATGCGGTGTTCGAGTGTAGTTACCACGCCTGATATCTGTGATTCGCAGTCTACTAAGTCATCCTCGTCACGACGTCTGTCTAGTCCGAAGCGAAGCTGTAAAACATCGCTGTCTTAGCCTCTTCATACACCGGGCCCACCTGCTCCCACACACGTTCTCCACACATCCGCAGAAGCATTCGGGGCCCTTGTGTGGCCCGCTGGCGTCTTTTTTACGTATAGACCACCTCCAGCGTACGCTTTGAAAGACTCGAGGTAAGCGAAAAGAATCAAGAAGAATCGGTGGGAGATAAATTGAAAGATGAAAACTGAGGCTCTCGAAAGAAAAAAAAAAAGAAGGAAGGAAGGGGCCAGAGGAAAGAACGAAGGCGAGAAGAACAGGCGGAATGAAAATGTTACCACTCAGTTCGTGCTCGCCTGTACGGTCGACCGTCCATGCGACCTGTCACGGCGCGTTTAAATTACAAACCTCGGCGAAGACAAACCGCCGTGAAACGCGCACCTCGTTTCTTTTCGCCCGTCTCCCTCTTTTACGGCTTGTGTATTTTTTTGTTCCTTGTTCTTCGCTTTGGCTGCGCCGTTCTCTCTTGCCCTCAGCGCTTTTCGTGGCCTGGTTATCGACGAGGCTTGCGCGAGTTCGTGGCGATCAATCATACCAGGATTGTTCTTAGCGTTTCGCTCACCCTTCCGGACTTCGCAATGGTCAGAAAGGGGCGCCCTTTGAAACGGGAAGTGCCTCTGCGTTAATAATGTATCCTGTTCGGACGAGCCGCAAGTTGTATAGTATACACCAGCCGCCGTGGTATCGGCACCGGCCGCCGCTTCCTTCGCGGAGCTCTTCCTCCCCCTCACCCCTTTTTTATTATTATTGTTAAAGCCTTAGCGCTCACATGTTCAACTACAGCGTGTGCGGTGTACGCGTCATGAATACACATTTGCTTTCGGGCTCCCCGCTTCGCTATATATGGCAGGGTTATATGCAAAGCTGGAGGTTCCAAGTGTTCCGCAAGCTGTTATTAGAGTGAGCATGCGCAAGGCGGCGGCGGTGAAAACTCTAGCACGGCTTGCTGTAACAACTTGCGGAAAGAAAGGAAAGGCCGAGAGAAACATATGAATTAGGCTTCTGCGTAAAACAATGACCACTTTATTGAAAATTAGTGATTTATCCGCAATTCACGGGAACAGATGGGCTAAAGAACTTGAATAATTCTTGATAATAATCATGAGTGTGAGGTAAAATGGATGGAATGGTGCCGATACAAGCAAAGAACATAATGTTTACAATTTCAATACGCGTTTACATGAATGCGATGCTAGTGCATCGCGTTTCGTAGTGTATCATCATAATGCGATGCGCCAATGCTTACATGTGGCATACGAAACTTCGTTTGAACATGTCCGTAAAGAGCTCGTGCCTGTTCTTTAGTGAGCGTGCCTCACCTGTGAATGGAAGAGTGCGGACACCACACGTAGTGATTTCGTCTCTTTGCTCCTTGCATGGTGCGACGCGCTAGTGGTTTACATTAATTCACTAGAGTCGGCTTCACCCACTGAAGCTACCTTGGCTGGTGCATTAAGGCTATGGGTCCTTTTAGCGCATCGTAACCATTTACACGATTGTGATTCGCTACAATGATGGGGCGAAACGCGACCGTTTTATTCATGTAAACGCGTCTTAAGGAGTACTGATCCGAAAGTTTGTCTCATTTTTATTGCTTTGTTTGATAGCCATTGACCAAGTATTTACACTATGGAGCCTCAACTCCCGGATAGCTCTACAACGAATTAGGTGGGTTACTTTTTAATACTACCAGTACAAAGCGCGTCCCAACAGCAGCGCGGAATGGGACGTGAAAACAAGAGACTCATCACGTCACCAAAACCTGTTTGTGGTGCTCTCGTGGTAACCGACATCACTGAAATACGAAGTTCATTCAGCACTATAGAAAGGATAAGGGATTAGCCTGTTGTCCTGCGTTTTCAATAGATGCTCACAACTGCATGGAAGGGCTAATTTGGCAGCTTTCGTCGACAAGGTGATTGTAAAGCTTTCACCACCACACCGGACTTAACTGGCTAGCTCTTATTGTTCGTGATGACACGTGACTGTTATCTCCGCATTTGGTGGCTTCCCATTTCCCCCCTTTTCCCCCTCCCCCCCTTCCATACCGCGCTGCGCTTGACAAGCATTTTGAATAAGTCGTATAAACGGTACTATAATTAATTATTTGCGGCACTTTCGATCAATAGAAGCTTTTATAATGCAGTTTTTAAAGCCAGCACCATCAAGAGAGATAGAGAGAGAGAGAGTAGGAAAGAAAAACAAAAAAGAACCCGGGACACAATAATTTCGCATCAGTACTCCTTAAGGAACGCACAGAGTGGTGCCTACATGATGAAACTGTCCTCTAACATGCTGCAGGAGACGAAGATCTAGGGGCAGCCTCATAGCCAAGTCACCAGGGCACAAGACAGTGAAGGTGCCGCCTCGCTGGACTCACTTCTACGGGCCAGTTGAGACATCAGCAACGCTGAAACATGTTTTCTCTTTGTATGATTTACTTGTTCTCCACCTTCTAATAAACTACTCGAGGAAAGGACTGTTACATATTGAAATGCGTATAAACACGCACAAGTAAAGAAAGAAGAATACACTTTAAAACGCACATTTCAAGAAATTCAAGCGCACGCGGAAAATACACTCAAAGGAATTTTTTATGCTTCGAGTGATAGTTCCGGTGAGTGTCTATATTGGAACAATGTTTCCCAAGCCTCGATATTTTTTTTTTTTGAAGAAATAAACAAATCACCACCATATGCTTCGGCATCGACTCCGGGCAGCTTAACAGGGCTGGTGTTTTCTCAAACAAGGGCATTCAATATATCTCTGACATGTCTTAAAGATCGGGTATGCTCTACGGTCGCTGATGGCGCTCAATACCCTTCGTGGCTATTGGTCATGGCCGAAGGGACGCAGTGGCGATCAACCGTCGGTAACTGACATTGTCGTAGGTACACTGTGGCCGTCATATACAGTCTTCGGTCAACCGGTGCCCAGCGCGCCGCCGTTGCAGATTCACACTGCGCTTCACCAGGACTTTTTCTCTTCGCACCACGATGAGAGTGGGGCACGCAAAGGGCGTTTAGATTGCAAGGTTGTCGCAGCTTCGAGAGGATTACCGGTAGAAAAGAAACAAAGGTGTCCGAAAGGAGAGAGATAAAGAGAGAAACGCGTGTTGTTTGCTACTAGGACGCCGCCATGGGCAAGGCGCAGCCGGATTGGCCAGAGCTCGCGCACCCTATAGGAACGAAGCGGGTCGGAGCGAGCAGTGCCAATATTTACAGGCGTTCACCGATCCGGAGGCTGACCCGAGGTTATTGGTTGCTGCTGCGGACGTGTGCTGGGTGTGAACTCTGGTCCGAGCAATAAGATGCTCTTAGCAGCGGGACAGCGCGCAGCCGTCCGACGCCTCCTCGCTTTTCTCTTCATCAGAATCCCACCGGGTGCGCTGGGTCGGGATCGGCCCGGCCCCGGATTTTCCGGCTGAACGACCGCACTGACGAGACCGAGTGGACAGGGAGCCCTATTGTGCGATGCTCGAGAAGGACTGCCGCTACGAGTCGGACACGCGTCGGGAACTCGGGCGCCGTGTGTTTGCTGGCAATGCCAGTCAGTCAGCGTGTGTGCCTGCGCGCGCCTAGAGTATATTTATACACTGATGCTTAGGAAATCACCTGGAGCGTAAAGAGAGTTGAACAACACACTATGGGAGCAGCGGGTACGAAAGGTTCGACATCGAATGTCGTCCACGGCTACCGGCAAACGGAGTTGGAGTGACTTCCAATGTGTCTCTGACAGTTATGGAAGCCAAGTGGGCTTCTATCTGGCTCAAACACGACCGCGTTAACGAAATAGCTGCAAATAGCCATGTGAGTTAGCACCTGTAGCAACCCGCGATTGAAACAAGCAAGCATTATAATCAGGGCCTGCCTGGGATGATTTGACCATGCTCGATTTAGGTGGAGTTTATTAGGAGGCACGCGCATTAGTGTGAAAATGTGTTAAACACAGCCCATGTTTATGATATCAAGTGTACGCGTTTTCCATCATACGTATGCATCATATGTGACGCGGTTAGCGGTATACACTTACTTGTTGACACTGATATTACTGGAAAAGTATACGGCATATATAAGTATTTGCGAACTTTTACTCATTGCTGCAACTTCAGTCCAATTGAGAGAATTTTCTGCGTTGGCTTCCTGACGTGTTGCAACACGTGTACTCTCGCGAAAATGGCTCTTGGCCTACTTTGCCTGCCACTAACAGCATAACGAGAACTATTGAATAGCGAGGGCTCAAATATCGAACTCTTAACCCTTCAGCAGAACCATTAGAGAAGATGGAAGGCCTTTCCTAATCGATATCAATGATTTCAGTGTTTCTTTCTGGGAAGGAACTTAAGTTCGGGACAGCCGATTGCCACAACTGAATTTTTTAGACATGCTCAGCTATTTTTGTGTAAGTGCGCTTGGTAGGTAGGCATCTATACGCAGAAGCAGATAAAGGTAACAAGAACACAGTTCTCAACCGCTGGCGTCTAAAGGTGCTTAATCACGGCAACCTTGTTGCGCGTGACCTTCCATTTCTCCTGACACTTCTCTCTAAAGCTGGCTTTCGTTCTTTATTTCCTTTGACCAAAATAAGTTTCCGCATCATGAGCGACAGGATGAAAAACGGCGGCTGCACTAGTAGCAGCCGTCAAGGAACCCGTAGTAGCGGGCGCGCATCGAACGCGCCGAGGCGAGGGGCGCTTTGCGGGTTCAGCTGGTTGCGTCTGTTCTGCGACGCCGCTGCGCTCAAAGGAGCCCGGGCAACGCAACGCAGCTATGGGCGGCGGGCCGCGTGCCCTATTGCGGCCTATCCATCATGTGCCGCGGGCTCATGTAGCCCGGAGATCTGTTGCGGAGGCGGGGGTGAGGGAGCCGGGCTGTGACTCCGGCATCGAAAGCTGCCACCGTGGCAGGCCGCGGCAACGACGCCCGAGTTGCGGGGACGCCAGGCTTCGCGGGTCGCGCAGAGCAGAAGTGCGGTCTTCCGCACAGTTCGGAGCACTCGTTGCCGGAATATAGCAATACGTGGTCCAGTGTTGTCCAGCCCGGCCAGCATTGTCCCGCTCACTCTTTACCGTTGGTTTTTACCCTTGTTCGCTGCTGCAATGTTTCGGCCCTGCACGAATTTGCCTATTCCCTACTCTAAGGCTATTCGTAATTCCTGTACATCGGACGCCTTTCTACAAGTTCAACCACCTTGACAGTATTCCACCCATATGAGCGCCATCATTTTGTTGACATGTCTTCCACCTGGCTGTGCGCATCTTATCAAGTGGGCTACTCTTAATACATCGTCGTGCTGTTCATTTCTTGTTCTTCGTTATTTGATTACATCGTCGTGTTGTTCACTTCTTGTTCTTGTTATCCATCTTTTGAAAAATTAAATTCTAGGGCTTTACGTGCCAAAACCAGATCTGATTATGAGGCAGCCGCAGTGGGGGGCCGCAGTTATCCCCGCGCCGCATGATCTCGGATACAGCGACTGGTGCATTAGATCTGCGATAATGAGCAGGTCACCTGACACATGCACTGTGTGACCGTTGCCTCGGTGTGTGTGTGCAGACGACGTGCGTCATCAAACTTCTCGTTCCTGTTTAACATTTTATAAGCATTTGGGAATCGCAGCTAGTACCTCAAGTCACGTTCCAAGAACACGTGGCCGTCGCTTCGTTCCGCCATTCTGTTCCGCTGAAATGCATGCCGAAGTATGTCTTCGTCACATTCCATTCCAGATTTAATGAGTGTCACTATCGTTAGCTGCCACCGTTGGATCGAATGGAGCCATCTGATTTTGCTCTTCACGCTCATGTTGTACTTATAGTATATGACGGTAACAAATGCAAAATAAGTTTAACATCTGGAAATATAAGGCTATAGGCGAATTAGTTCTGGAAAATCGGGAAGGTGGGTGAGTTTCACGAAAGAGAAAAATTGTCATCCAGCTTAGTGTAACACCCCCTACAAAGCAAACCCATACAGATTTCTTAGAAAGACAGCTTCGCAATTGAGGAAAAATTCGTCCTGCTTTCCTTTGTGCAACTCTCACGTGGATGACAATTTTTGTCTTTCACAAATGGCTATACTTCTTTCGCATGTAGCTCCTGTTATTAAACTGATACTTCGTTCTTATACCGACTGCAGACGGGTAAGAGGGAAATTCATTGTAACAAATGGAGAAATCAATGAAACGCACTAAAACTTTGTAGCTCTCCGCACAATAGCGAAGGGGCTATTTTCAACAACGTGCTCAGTATCGCGACGTGACGTTCCAAAAACCGGATTCTTCAGCGTATAACTGTATTCGCTCCGTGCACCATCTCTGCACTATAACAAAGCTGGCCAGCTTTAGTTTCCGCGGGCCAGTGCTGCGCTGCAAAGCCAGAGGCGGTCGGTACCGTGCTGTTGGCCCGGATGACGCCATACCGCTTCCTCAGCTCGTGCCGCGCCACACATTGAAGACGGGCGACAGTTTTGTAGCGCGACTTGTTCCATATTACCCCTGCTGGTGCCAACCCACGCGCTGCACCGGGCACGTACTACGCCAGCGGGCGCCCAGTTCAAAACATGCCCGCTCTGACTGCTGCCTCCGATCAGCGTTGTGTTGCTCAAATCGACGCTGAAGTTTGTGCTGTACAAATGATGTCTTTCCCTTCTCTTGTCCGTTTTTCATGTGGCTTGCAAGTTTTGAAACCAGCGATCTTCGTTGTGTGGCGTCGGCCCGTTTACTTATGTGTAAATTGGGCGTTATAAACCAACTGGGTCTTTTACAACTAAAAGGAAACACGTGCAAAGGGCTTCGGAATGTGGCACTTAAACAACAGGCAATGGTTTTTTGCTCATTCTATAGGCAGCCAGCATCTCTTGTGGTGGCTGACACACGTACGCACGCACGTACACACGCACGCACACACACGCACGCACAGCAGAAGCGAAATACAGTAAAGAAGAGCGAAGGAGAGAAGAGGAAGCGCATGATATCCGGATAATCCAGTGATACAATAACTTTTTAGGGAACGGCACTTTTTAGCGGTGTCTGATGTGACTAGTAAACGGGGTAGCACGGCATGACCAGACGTTGCGTCATCAATGACAGTGATTTCAACGAGCGTTCACTGCACCAGCCGCAGGAGCTATATACTGACGCAAGTGTGGGGCCGACCGAGGGAGATTTACTACCCGGAAATGAAACTTTGGCATAACACCAAGGCGAACGGAAACCAAAAGGCTAACAGAAAGCAGAAGGCTTACGAAACAGTGTAAACACTCTTTCGTAATGCTCGTGTTTTTTTTCTGCTTTCTATCCTTTTCATTGTACTCTTGACGCTAAAGGGGGTACGCCTGAACACGCGTTCTGCATTACTCGCACTTACAGGAGCTGAATGGCTCGTGAGAGTGTAGTTGTGGAAAAAAAATCACTGAAATGCAAGAAAAGGAAGAGGAGTGTATAAAAAAAGAAGTAAAAAAAACAGGATTGCCTTCTAGCCCACAGCAACAGTGGAGAGCAAAAATAGCATAATTTTGGTGTACGCGATTATGATAGATATTTGGCAATAAGGACTGTAGCTAGAATGAAACTGCAATATGCGCCTTGAGGTTTCAACCTGTAGGCCACCTGTGCCCGTATTCACAAAAAGTTCTTACGCTAGTGCAGTTCGTAAGAACGAAAACGTTTCAATAGCGACAGCGAGCATATTATTAGCAAAGGCCTCCGACCGATCATAACACGTGCGTGCGAGCAAGAACCTTTGTGAATTCGGGCTCATGGTGCGCAACAAAGAACGCATTATTCTGCGTGGAGCGATCAGCAGACATGGGACAGCGACGAACGTTTCACTAGCATGCTTATTACCGAGTCCCAGCGGAGCAGAAAACCACCACGTATGCATTGGCGAGAACGAATCCGGCTTGCGTTGAACATTTTACTATTCGCGTTCTCTCGGGCTGTGTTGCGTATCGCAATTACCCGTTGACGTAATTAACAATGTGTTGACACCTAATAAAGTGCCTCAAGTTTTCACCATGGGACTTGAACGGGGGGCAACAAAGAATGTAGGCACTTAAAGAAGTAATTGCCTACACAAGAGGAGAATGAAATGCTCTATGAAGAGTAATGAATAAAAAAAAATGGCCGAGAATGATTGAGTCAGCCAGGTCGACTATATATAAATATATATATATATATATAATCTGAACGACAGGGCAATTTGTCTTACCTGCTCCATTAGGAGATAGAGATCGGAGACAATTTTTTTCCTGGCGTGCGTTTTCTCACCCACGTCGTTCAGCGAGCGGCAACACGGGGAAAAACAAGGACGGAGCTTTTTGAACGAGTGCGCCTGCCGACTGCCAAACAGTCTGCGACTTGCGTCAGCCCAGGCGGCGCGCGGCTCGATGCGGCGGGGCCGCTGCGTGCGTGTATGCGTCAGTTCAATCCTGAAGGATGACCGAAGTAATCCGGCTCGCGAGCGAAAATAATAGGAAAACACGAGCTTAGGCAGGCGTGGAGAGTAGAGGGAAAGGGAGAGGAAAAAAATAAAGATGAAAGCCCGGAGTGCCCGGCGGACCTTTTTCGCATACGTGTAAGCACTGTCGAAGCGGGAGGCAGGGGATGGGGGTTGGACACTTCGGCCTACAGTGTATGTACTTCAGCGCAATGCTGCTCGGCAGCTCGAGCAGACGGGGAAAAACGAATCGGTTGTGGGCGCCAATCTTCGTCTCTGGCGGCGGTCATCGCGACACGGGGAGGAAATGTGGCGGCGCGCGTTGTCCCACCAGACGCGCAACACCATTTTCTCAATCTAGCAGTATTCTAGACATTATACCAGATGAGATACGCTGTTATAGTGTGCTGCATCCACTTGCTATAAAAGGCCACAAAAGCGCTGCTGCGATATTTGAAAGCTACTGGATTGAGTCAGCGTCTGTGATCCGCACTGAGTGACCGACCGATATCCCCAGTATACTTTCTCTTCTTTTAATCTTTCCGTCCCCTTTTCCCTTTCCCCAGTGTAGGGTAGCCAACCGGGCTCGGTCCTGGCTAACCTCCCTGCCTTTCCTCTATCATTTGCTCTCTCTCTCTCTTGGGCGAATAATAGTTTCGATGCTCGGCACCACGGCGCTGCCTTGTAGGTCGAGCGGCCCTCTGCTGCGCAAACAGCAGGCTTTGCAGGCACAAACCTGAAACTGGACGGTTGAGCTTTGCGGGTGTCGAGGGCTGCTTTTATTGGCACGCATCCATGGTGCATCTGCGAAGCCGACGAATGACACCGGCGACTCAGCGTCTCATCCTTGGCGTGTCGCACGTAACTTGCTTCTTTTGTAACCAACGTTTGAAACAGCCTGCGCCGCACGTACCTGTCGTGCCGCGCGCACTGGCGACAGTGGCGAGGGCAAACAGAGGAGACCGCGCGGAGCGGCATACGCGTTGGTACTCCGCGTATCGCACATGCGAGCTGTGACTTGTCATCGTGTATATACGCCAATGAATCTAGTGCTGCCGTCAAAGCGCACCACTGTTTTGGCACTTAAACATAACGTGTTAATTTTGCTGGTCGATTGAATGACACGCTGTAGTACCGCCAGCGTAGCTAGGAGTTATAGAAGTGCAGGGCCAACTGTTGCCTTGATCTGAGCAGTTCCTGCAGCACACGCCAATTCTACGTCTAACTTTCGTTTTCACGTTAGAAACCTTTAAAGTTATTTGCAAGCTATGTGTGTGCTGGTACACAAATTCAGTGGTGCTGTTAGCGGCACCGGGGTAAACGTTCAGCTGGTTATTTATTGGATTATACTTGTTATTACCTCTTTTCAGGTAAAAAAAGAGGTGGGTGGGATGGAAGGGAGTATATTTTCTCGATATAAATAGGTAGATTTAGAATGCAGCCAAAATATTTTTATTCAAGTAACTGTGAAGTATTACGCCTTACCTGTAAGTGTAGCTCTACATGTGGCTGTTTTCCAAGTATTCTTTTTGTCAGCTTTTGAGCATTAAAAAGAACACGCATACCCGCGTCGCACGGAGACTTTCCAACGGCTATCGGGTCGATGATTTTCGACATTCTCAAACTGTATCGACTTGAGAGATTTGTATTGTTGCTACACGGCAGACTCGTCGGCCGTTGCTTTCTTTAGTTGTCAGACGCCAGGAGCTTCTGGCGCCACCGTCGCAAGCAACAATTCTGCGTCCCCGAAAGTGGACCGGCCTAAACATGCACAACACGTACAACTTGAGCATGTTTTCGTGGGAAGCCCGCGCACGCATATCTGTGGCACTTAGGATATCTGGGGCATATCTGGGGCACTTAGGATTAATTTTGACTACCTGCGGTTCTTCAGCGCGCACCCAATGCACAGTGCAAACGATCGTTTTTGCATTTGGCCTCCATCGAAATGCGACCGCAGCGGCCGGCATTTGAACCCGCGCCCTGGCGGTTAGCTGCGCAACGCCAGAGCCACTACGCCAGCACGGCGGGAATCTATCTATACAGTGCGCTGAAGCATATTTTATTTTCCACGCAATCAAAATGCGACTGCCCTGCTGCAAAATATATAGCGATTCGTTCGCTATAGGCAGTGTATTGCATAACAGGCAGTCAGCAATGTTTCCGCTTGCGCTAGTATTTGTTTTCATCAGGCTGTTGGTCGGCAAAACTTCTATACTGACGTATTTGAATATGCAAAGTAAATACTTCTTTCGTCAGTGCCGTCTGTACTGTCTCATGTAAGGCAAGTACACGTCACTGTGTCAAAGGAGCTACTTGTATTTCTTGTATTGTCTGTGTTCTTCAACATCAGGACGGAATAACAGTGTGTGCAGAGACATGACCACCAAACAAAATATAGCTACCATTTCAGAGGTCTAGAACTATTAAGCTTAATACAGCTTCCCGTAACTTGTACGAAGGGAGACCCCAAAGTAAGAATTTTTTTTATAAATCACATATTTTGTTGAACGTTCCAAACTCTGAACGACCTTATAGAACTCTCCCTGAAACGCAAGGGACTTGTGCCATCGCTTTGTATAAGTGTTCGAAACTGTTCAGCAACTTTTCTTGCCCCGTCCACATCATTAAAGAGCTTTCTTTTAGCTCTAAAGCAGCGCTTCAGAGTCTGAGTTTTTCCCTATATCACTGGACTCATGAGCATCTGGTATATAAGACAAGAGAGGACCACCATCAAGCCATCGATAAAGCGCATGAAATTATATTTTAATGGTTGCCTGGACATACAGGCATTGCTAGTAATGACGTCGCCGACGAAGCCGCCCAGTCTACCGATGTAGGAGTCCAACCAATTCCGATCCCCTTGTCCCGACCCGACGCTGCAAGACAACTTGATTTCCTGGCTGAAGCTTTGCCATACAAATTACGGTCTTCTCCCAACCTCCCGAAGTGTCATCTTCATACACTTGATTCAATCCTAAAGCTACTAATGACATCAAAGGTTTTCCATTCTGTGGCGACTATGTTCTGCCGCCTCTGGCTCTGGGTGGCATTTACAAAGGTCTACTCATTCTGCATCGAAATGGGAGATGCACCCATGTGCGGCTCTCGTAGAACAAAAGAAACTATTGAACAGCTTTTGTGTCTTTGTACTCGGTACGACGTCGAGTGTGAGCCTCTCCGGACTGCACTGCACCTGTTGAACTCTAGGGCATTTTCGGAAATGAAGGTTATTGGACAAATCGACAGGTCTGGTTTACCGTTTCTAGATTCGATGCGCATCTTCAAGTGCGCGCGAAACTGCTCCCTCTTTTCATCCTTTTATCCTATCTGCCTCAGTGCATGAAAGAAAACCGGGCGTGCATCTAATTAGCATCCCTGCTTTTCTTCGCTGTTGTTTTCTCTCTCTTCCTCCCTCTTCCTTTCCTTTAAGGCGTTGTCTTTGCTCCTTAGATCGCTAGGGGCATGATATATACGGACAGTATGGGGAGAGTGAGGTAGCACTGTTATCCAATTTTTGTCAGCAAGAGCTGCACGCACAGTGCGGTGTGAGCGGGAGCATTGTCGTGGTGCACGAGCCACACTTGAGCTCTGCAGAACGGGCTGTTATTCCTCGAGCTGAATCACGCAACCACTCGGGTACTTCAGCGTAAAAATACTGACTCTGATCTCGCAGTGTAAATAAGAAATTACGAAGCTTATATCGAAAAAAATTGCCCAAAGATGTAACATAACATGATGGACACACTTTATTTGACGTCGGTAATAGCAAAATCGATGCAGATAGCGACAGAGAGAAGAAACAAGAGGTGAAGAGCTGAGAGGTTATCCAGATAAACTGTCCGGGTGGCTACTCTGCACTGGGCGGATGGTGTAACGACAGAAAATATGAGAGAAAAAAAAGAAAATATGGAAAAGTCTGTCCTCATGATAATGTAGGCTCTTGGGCAGTTGGAAGACTTGACAACTGTAGCAGGGGACCAGGTATTTGATGGGACGCTCTACACTGTGACGTGGGCGCCATTAGGAAGCTCTGGTAGAGTCCTTGTGCCTCGGTTGTAGAAGGAACGTTGTTTACTCCTGATGTCGTGAAGCGGCCGTTGCTAGTCTTGAGGGGGTGTGGTTTGCGGTCGCAGGTGGCTTTCTACGAGTCGTGGCAGCGTCCTCGCCTGTCGGCCCATAACTCTCTGCATTGGAGACCCCAAAAGGAATCGCGAGGCGTATTTCTCCACTCAAGCAATGCAGCACAAAAATCCACTGTACCGTACCGACACCTCTTCAGTAGTTTTTTGGCTTCTTGAACGACACGTTCAGCCATTCCGTTTCATCGGGGGTAATAAGGACTGGAACGGATGTGGTGCAAGCCAATCATGCCGACAAATTCACGGAAGTTCTGGCTGCAGAATGGCGGCCCATTGTCGGTGCATATTCGCTGCGGGAAGCCGTGTGTGGCGAATATGTCGGCGCAAGCAGCAATCACCTTGTCGGCTGTTGTCTGCACGGGCCTTAGTTCGAAAAAGAAAGAACAAAAGTCAACAACCACCAAGTACTGTATGCCATTGTGATAGCAAGTGTCGGCTCCTACAACTTCCCAAGGTTGTCTTGGAATTTCATGATTCACCATTGGCAAGCGTCAATTTCATGGCTTGTGTTTCTGGCAGGTCTCGCAGCGTCGGGCAACTTCTGTATCACTGTTTATAGAAGGCCAAAAGAGCACAGTTCGGGCACGTGCCTTCATCTTGTCTGCTCCTCCACGCGCGGTATGAAGGCAAGCGAGTACTTCTATGCGCATCTTGATAGGAATGATGAGGCGGTTGCTCCGGAACACGAGACCGTCTTGCGTATGTAGCTCGTCACGGAAACTTCAGTAGCAACGTAGTTCGCCACTGATATCAGCCTTGCTGTCCGGCCACAGCGTACTAGCATACTGTCGAAGCTGCACCATCACTGGGTTCTCGTCGGTCTCTTGGAGAACTTGGCTCAGCCGACTGTCTGAAACCTGAAGACAAGCAACGGTATTCACATGGTAATGCAGGCACTGTTCTTTCAGGAGCGCTTTGCTCGGGAATCGCCATAAAGCGTCAGTGACAAACAGCTGCTTTCCAGGTGTGTATTTGATGACTATCGTGTACCTTTGTAAGCTGAGGCGCATGCGCTGAAGTGGTAGAGGGCATTGGCATAACGGCTTCTTAAATATTTCTAGTGCCTTACGATCCGATTCGACTACAACTTCAGGCTGTCTGAAAAGATAGTCACGAAATCTTTCACAGCTGTGAACGATTGCCAGCATCTTTTTCAATCTGGGTATACATTTGCTGCGTTTCTCTCAGCGGACGTCAAGAGTACGCTAGCGGATGCCTATCCTGTATAATTACTGCGCCAATTCCGTCCTGGCTGGCGTCTACCGAGAGCCTGATCGGTTTGCCCTTCTGGTAGTAGCTTAAACAGAAGCTGTGGCAAGCGCTTCCTGTAAAGCCTTGAAGCTTGCTTCATGGCGGTCTTCCCAAACCCACGCGACATCCTTCTTTAGTAGTTCTCGAAGTGTTGCTGTTAGTTTTGACATATTCAGAATAAAGCGAGAGACAAAATGTACATTGCCCAGGATCGTCTGCAGCTCCTTCTGGTTGCTTGGCGTCTGGACTTTCAAGACGTCTTCTAGCCGCTGTGGATCCAAACTCAGCCCGTGACGTGTCAGAACGTGTCCTAGATACAGGACAGATTCCTGTAAAAAACTGCATTTCTTTCTGTTCAATTTCAGATTGTACTCTTGGCATCGTCGCAGGACGTTTACAAGGTTGATGTCATGCTCGCTTTTCGTTCTGCCCCACACTAGAATATCGTCCATGACAACCACTGCGCCTTTGAGGCCTTCTAGTACCCGGTGCATGGCACGCTGAAGTATTTCCGGTGGGGACGATATTACAAACGGCATGCGTAAAAACCTGTAACGGCCGTAGGGAGTGCTGATTGTGTAGATTTTGGAGCTTTCTTCATCTAGCTTTATTTGACAGAAACCGGAGGCTGCGTCCAAAGTTGTAAAGTACTGCACGCCGCTGATCGAAGGTGCTATGTCTTCCAATGTTGGCATTGGATAGGGCTCGCCAAGCAGTGCTTTGTTGAGCTCAGAAGGGTCTAGGCAAATTCGTACCTTCTCTCCTTTAGTGACGACGACCATGTTGCTGGCCCACTCCGTCGGCTCTGTCACTTGCGCGATCACTTCCGATGTCTCCATGCGGTCCAGATCTGCTTTCACCTTGCTTTGCAGTGCTATTGGAATCCGCCGTGCTAGTTTCACCGCTCCCTGGGAACCAGGCTTTAGCTTCAGGTGGTAAACCGTACCCTCCAATTGACCTAGGCCCTCGAACACGTCTTCGTAAGGCTTTGCAGCATCGTAAAGCTCTAGTTGCTCGACAGAAGAGACTCTTTGGAGTAAGGCTAACTCTTCAGCAACTGCGCCACTCAAGGTCCCCGCAACTTCGTCTTCCACAACAAAAAGTCTGTCTGAATCTTGCTTCCTCTCGTTGGAACTTCGATACGGACCTGTTTCGTTGCTTTCTTCTGGAAGCCAAAGAACGTGTTTAAAACTACGCTACAGTCGTGTGGCTGCTTGTTTGTTATTTTCTGCAACTGGCTGCGCGCGATAATTGAGCAGGCTGTGCCTGTGTCCAGCTTGCAAAAAACTGGTTTTCCTTCTACCTGAACGGTAGCTGACCAGCGATAGTGTTTCCCACGGGCATGTGATACTGCTTCGAACCAGAAATCGCCTAGCGTTTCGCCGTCTTGTGTTTCAATAGATGCTAACTTTTTCTCTTTCTGGTGAAATTTTTTGAGCATCTTCTTGCAGGCTATGGCGAAGTGATTCATTCCGCCGCATTTTCTGCATGTGCGTCCTTTTGCGGGGCAGACATGGCCAGTCTGATGAACTTTTGCGCACTTTGTGCAACGCCGACCATCTCAGCAGCGTAATGGCTTTTGGGGCGTGCCTGTATTTCTTCGCACTGTTCCTTGCCATGCTCTCGCGAGTGGCACGTTTCTACAGTACAGTCTTTGCAAATGAAGTATTTTCAGAGACGAGTTTTTCTTGCAGCTTTTTGTCTCTTATTCTGAGAATAATAGGGCTTCTGAGCATGCGCTCTTCGAGATCCCCAAACTGGCAACATTTTGCTGTTAACCAGTCTTTGTTCGTTTGTTTACCCAGTCAATCTGTTAAGCAGTCATTGAAGGTTTCGTTCTCATTTCGGTCACGCTTTCCAAAACGAAACTAGTGAAAGGCTAGGTTTAGTGCGGGCTTATAAAATGACTGAAATTTAAGTTTCAGGGCTTCTACGTCCGGCTTCTATTCATCTGGTGCAAAAACAAAAGTGCTATACGTCTTGCGCGCGTCCTCTCCGATAATCATGAGAAAAGTGGCTGCCTGTACCTCTTTGGATTGCTGGTTTAGGTACGTCGCCGTTGCGAAGAGCTCGAACTCCTGCCGCCACGTCTTCCATCTTTGCTATACGTCTCCTGTGGTGTCCAGGACTCTCGGCGGTGGCAGTAGCGTGGTGAGTGGGGCACTGGTCAGCTGGCGCTGTTCGCCGTTCTCCATTCTCGTACTAGTTCGGACCTTCGAGCCGTCCTTCTGGCTTACTACCCGTCCGCTTTTCTTTCACCGGCTGCGTGCATCGGCCGCAGTCCGACCACTTCTGACACCATGTGGTTTGCACGCAATCAAGTGCGTCAAAAAAGGCCTTTATTGAACGGAACACACTCTTATACATACACACTATCAAAGGAGGCGTTACAGCCAACTGAGTGCGCGTGTGCATGCATGACAGTGCATTGCGTCACAATGTTCACTGATGATTGAGTTATGTATAGAGAAATGGAAAAGAATGGCAAAGATATTACAATCCTCGCTGATCTTGACGCCATAACTAATTGGTGAAACGAATGACCCATGGAAATAAACCCTAACTAATGTAAATTTTTGCGCGTGTCACGGATTATTTGCACTTTATTCATACATGGACCACAACGCCATTAAGATATTACTGTGTGAGACAAACACCAATATTGTTGCCGTACACCACATACGCAGGTAGTGAATTCCAAGCAACGATCATTCTTAGAAAAACAGAACATTCAAAGTGACCAGACCTGGAAATCTACGGCCTAACTTTAAGTCGATGGACATTACACGAGGAAACATAATCCGGGCCTTCTGATGAGCAGATTCCCGTATGATTATGGAATATTGAATAAAACAGCATAAGTTGTAAGCTGCTTCGTCGTTCGAACAAAGGGATAACACTCAGTTTATTTTTCAATTGCTATTACAATTACAAAGCGGTCGCATCTCCCCAGGAATACCTTGCCGCCACGGATTGGATTTTTCTAATGTATTAATATGGACGCCACAAAACGAATACCACACAGGGCAAGCATACTCGAAAAACTGGTAAAACATGTGTTTTATACGCTGCTTCTAATTCACGGCAATGTACAAGCGTAACTGAATGGGCAAAACTTATATATATATATATACCTATCAGTGTCCGCCGAGGATCAACAAGTTTTAACTGACTACGCCGAGAGGATAGCCCCATTCTAACGACATATGCATTTATGGAACTTATGTCCTCGTGGAAGATAGCTCAAGTTACGCTGTGACACATGGTCACGCAAGCACTTCGCTACCGTGTTTGCCGCGAATATTTACTATCGTCGCTATATCAGCGCCGGCAGCATCAGACAAAATGGCTTCGTGTAGGTAGGCGGAGTTACACTTTTCTTTTACACCAAGTAAAAAAAAATAGCGACTTCCTATACTAAGTACACTTCTGTAGCTAGTGTAGGTGAAAAAATATCCCTATTGACGTCAAGAAGCGCCAAATTTAAACCGTAAAGCGTTTTGTTACAGCTGGCGTTGTAGCGGTAACTGCAGAGCAAGGGTCATTAAGTCTGCACGCACAGGGTTTTGAGAGGCAGTAGGGAGGGAGAGGCAGTGTATATCCGTGTGTACATGTTGTGCGTGAGTGAGTGTGTACTTTAACTCGTGTGTGCGTGCGTTTTTATGTCTCCGTATTTGAATGTGCGTGCGCACGTATGCGTGTATGCGTGCGCTTCCGTGCGCGTACATTTTTGTGCGTGTGTGCATGTATGGACGCGTGTAATTGTGTATGGGGGCGAACATATCTGCTATCTGTGCGTCTCTGTGTGCACGTGTGTGTGAGAGAGAGAAAGTGGTGCATGTGTGTTTGTGTGTATATGCGTGTGTGAGCGAGCGAATATTTGCTTGCTTGTACCTACTCTCGGAGAGAAATGGAATATAGAGTTTATTTTAACCCATATTTATATCCAGGAGACAAGGACGTATGACACTGCCTTTATAACATTCTCTCTTTTCAAAAGCGAAACCAACGCAATTTTTTTTTTTAAATATGCGCCATTCGACTCTGTGAAGGTGGATGACCAGCTAAGCTGTAGCACATCATACAGGGTTGTGTATTTATTTTTATCATTTAGTTAGGCGTTGCTTTTACCAAAGCCTATGCGTTCCGCATAGGGATGACCGACACCGCAATGTGTGACCACTGCGGCCATGAGGAATCGATTGGCCATATTTTGTGCGCCTGCCCACAGTACAGTTCACAGAGGGAATCCCTTCGCCACGAACTCGACTAGCTGGACGATCAACCACTATGGGAAGAAAGGATTCTACACCATCGACAGGGCCTAACGCCACAGAAGAAGGCCGTGCAAGTGCTACTGCGCTTCTTGCGTTCTATCGGCCTTTGTGAACGTCTCTAATTGGAACGCGATTTGTGTTTGTGTCTCTGTGTGTGGTTTCTTTTTCTCTTTTTTTTAACCCTTCCCCCTCTGTCCTCTTTCTAACCACTATCTCCCAACCCCAGTGTAGACTGATGAGACTGATGCCTCGTTAACCTACCTGCCTTTCCTATTCCTCTCTCTCTCTCTACATCATTTGATAATGGTAGCGACGATAGCTTTGTGATTACTGTGATATACACTGATTGGTTCGGTTACAACCTTAGACAGAGTCTTGACCCAAGCGAAATCTATACACGACCGTTATTCAGTAGTTTCGTCTCTTGGATTGGTGTGGCACTTCAAACCAAACACGTCTAGCACAAACTGAGTGAACCATTTCTTGTCTGGTTTTGGGATGTCCACGTTGAAGCCTGCAATGATGATCACAGGGTAGCGCCATCAAGGCTAACCCATGCAAAGTTCGTGGTCACGAACTTCTCAATATTACACTTAGGTGTGCCTCGAGATATATACACAGTGGTTATCGAAATTCCGTCTTTCGTTTGTACGGCACAGACATACACACAATTGGGGGCATTGTCCTCTTGCGAGACAAGAGTGTATGGTTGTACATACATTTTCTCGTCTATATAAATGGCACTGACTGCTGCTCGTGAGTCCAGCAAACGATTGTAGCATACCCATCGACTTGTAACAATGCATGTTGATTGATTCAGTTCATTTATTATTATTATTATTATTATTATTATTATTATTATTATTATTATTATTATTATTATTATTATTATTATTATTATTATTATTATTATTATTATTATTATTATTATTATTATTGACACGTGTACTTATCTTTATCGGGCGGCCGCGTTTCGCGACGGCGCTGGACGCGCCTACGTGCGTCCGAAGTTTCTGGAAAGTTATCGATGCTTCTATCCGGTGTCTGTTGTCGCCGAACCTTATGTGATTTCATCACCTGACGCGAATGGTGTAGAACTTTGTGGAAGGCACGCGGGTCCGAACGATTAGTCTGGAACATTCGACGACTGCTCCATAAAAGCCGACGCGCTTGACCCGCTGGTGAGATTTTCGACGATCGCCGACCGTGTTCGCCGCTGTCATTGTGCTATAAGTGTAGCCTGTTTTGTGGGCACAGGTTCTCCCAATAAAAGTTCGTTTTGTCGTTCACAGTATTGCTACTGTGTTATTCAACGTCACCACCACATGATATTATTATTATTATTATTATTATTATTATTATTATTATTATTATTAATATTTTATTATTATTATTAAACCTGTCAGCTTGTTTGCAGATGATTGTATTATATTTAGCGACATTCGAACTGTCTCTGATCAGCTTTTTCTGGAAGAAACTTTGGATAGGTTGGCAGAATGGTGCAATGAATGGGATATGGCTTTAATTATGACAAAACAGTGCAGATGTTTATTACAAATAAGTTACGAAAGCTAGAATACTTGTACAAAATGAAGGATAATAAGATTAGGAAAGTAGAAAGCTAAAAATACTTGGGGATAACTTTAACTTCACGTCTAGTTTGGGTGCCTCACATAGATAATATAACCTGTGCAGCCCGAAAAAGATTAGGATTGCTAAAATTTGAATTAGGTGACTCCACATCCTCATTAAGATTAAAAGCCTATAAAACGTACGTTAGATCTCTCATATAATATTCGAGTATCATTTGGGATCCTCACAGAGTGGTAGGTATTGAAAAACTAGAAACAATTCAAAGGTTAGCCGCGCGCTTCATTTATAAGCGCTTCAAACAGCGTGATTCCCCAACCAGTATGCTGGAAACCGCAAACTTCGAACCACTAACTGATGAAAGAAAAACTGTCAGATTAAATTTCTTGCGCCAGCTTTACTAGGGGAAACTATAAATACAACCGCGGTACTATATTATTAAGGACACATCTCGAATTTCCCGACACAAACACAGCCAGTATTTCAAACCGATCTTTGCACGAACAAACCTTTTTAAATACTAATTTTTTTCCGAAAACAATCAATGATTGGAATGCCCTCCCTGGAAATTCGCAATGGTTACAACCACCCACTTGATGTACCTTGTTAACTGTATCCCTTGTATATACTGGTATGTTCGCTTTTTGTTGTATTTACTCACGCAGCCCCCTCCTCCTTGGACAGATGTCCGCAGCAGTGCGAAAAAAGTATTATTATTATTATTATTATTATTATTATTATTATTATTATTATTATTATTATTATTATTATTATTATTATTATTATTATTATTATTATTATTATTATTCGTGGAGTGCTTGAAGCCTGCTTCACCTCCGCCGCGGGACGGCCCGGTATTGCACTACATCCGGGATCGACCTACGTTTTTGCCCACGGATTCGACAAATGCAGTGCGGGACAGAAGTATACAGCTCCGTTGTAAACGCGCCTGTGACGTCAACATTGGCGCCCTCAATTTAGTCTTGATGGCACCATCACCATTGCCCCGGCCCCGCGAAAAGCTGCTAAGCGGTTCGCCTTAGTTATCTTTCTTGCCTCGGCGGCAGCACAACGTTTTGAGGCCAATGACACGCTAAATATGCACTGTCCTTGCGTCGTGCATCCCTTCTGCGGCCAAGCAAGCTTTCGACAGCACACGTTCTCTGCTATATTGACATTAAAGCTTCAAGCTGATTGCTTTCGAAGCAACGACGTGAATAAAAATCGAAAGTGGGCTGGCTGCAAGGAACATACGGGGCCATATCATTGATGACAATATCACAAAAGGCTGGGCGCGGTTAGATCGCCCTTACAGACGTTCTTTTTCTGCATCACTTATGCTTTCAAAGAATTTATTTGCAAAATATTTGTTCACGTCGCTATTACAGAAGCATGTTTATTAAAAATTACTTCGCACATCTAGATAATCTCGAAGACTGGCACCAAACTACTCATTTGCTTTAGCCGCCTAACATCAATTATTGAAAAGTTAATTACCACCGTAGCTTCGTTTATTACGCAAACAACTGCGCAACATACTCCATATATAGAGGTTACCAATCTGAACAGTCGAATAATAAAATGATGTCAAGAATATATATGAGTTTAATATATATATTTAGTGCAGTTACAAACAGGCGGTATGCTGATGGGGCTGTATCTTCTTATAGCGCAGGGGTGAAAGCTTGGACAGGTGGCGCAAATCAAGTTCATGAACTTAAAAGCGTGTGCCCAATCGCGCACTTGTGCCTTTGCATTGGATTCTCCTGCAGTATACAAGAAGCACCTCGGTGCTACGGTATATCACACAAGGTGCGCGAGAACATTGTGCGCTCTCCCGATTAGATTTCTCAACGTTCGTGGCATCAGGCTCGGTTTCCTGGCATCATCAGGATTAAAAAAGGGTACCTGGGGGAAAGCATCAGATAAATTTTTCAGTAATTTGTAACAGGTCGGGCAGCATCATGTGCACTGTGTAGGCTGCTTGTATAGAGATTATTTGTTGGGGTGTTTCTGGGGAATACCCCAACAGTCAGAAACTAGCCTACGATTATTTGGTGCTCTAATAATTGTAGTTTTTGCGTATAATCGTCAGTGTAGATAGCATTTTTATGGCATTGTTGTCGTAATGAACAGGATTCGGTGCTGATTTTCGATAGTCGCCAAAACTGAATGCGTAGCAGGGGGTTGGCGTACTGCCCAGACCACGCAGAATTAGTGTTGGCAGGTGACAGAAATAATCTGACGTCTGCTCCCGTCGCGTGTCCTTTTCTCTGTTTTCGAGTATTTAAGGCCCTTTCAGCGTGGTCAGTAAATCAACGCTTATAGGTTGGCTTCCAACGAATAGACTCGAGCAACGCGCTCGGAGGTAGTACAGCTAAATCAGTTGCTCTGCAGGGGGGAGGATCTTGCTTTATACTTTCCGTGTTTTGACCGTTCGTTCGGGCTTGCCGTTCAGAATCGTAGTTCACGCAGTGATCCGCACAGACGAACACTGAAGCCTAATTCTTAAAACTTCATTTCAGGCTCTCGCTCTATAATAATGAAGTCTATGATCATTAAATGATACTGTACTTTATTAAAATACGCACTAAAAAACTGTCAGAATAGCCTCTACGTAAACGTACGTGTTTAGGCGTCCTCTTTTACTATATAATGCTGGTTTAAATATCATACTCTTCGCGAGGGAATTTCACTTGCGTCCGTGGTGTTCCATCAATTCCTTGTCACAGGGCCAGGTCTAAAAGAGAGAAAAGTATGTGACGTGAAATTTATCGCCGTGATAACCTGCAGAGGTGCTTGGCACTACGTAGTATACGAAGCTGAACAAAAATAACCACTGCGGAAACAAAAAACAATGTGCTTGCTAGCACTTTGACGTGCTATAATACGATAGTTGTGTCTGTTCACTTGAGTCCGTTCCGTTCAGTTTATCAGACGTCAAACATATGTGTGAGCACATGTGTCATCCTGCTCGTGCGCATGCGGAAACACGCACGCGCGCCTACAACAACAACAACAACAACAACGACGACGACGACGACGACGATGACGACGATGACCACAACAGCAGCAGCAGCAGCACTCTAACTCTAAGGAAGCAGGGTCAGTGCGAATAAAACCGTTGTGATTGTGAATCACGTTACATAAATTCGTTACATAAATTGCCATTCATGATTGGTCATCGTGACTGGTCTAGGCTGGCTACTTTCTGAAGCCTAAATTGAATCAGAAGGTTCAGCATCCAATATTCCTGCAGAAATCGCCTGTAACAATGAAGGGCTGGTATAATACAATGGGTCTTGGTCGATTTAGTTCGTTTCTGATCATCCACTGCTCACGACCAGCCACCCCTGGTGACAACGTAGGCGAACAGCCGCTTGGAATGCTGACGAAGCATGGGAATCGAAAGAACAAGAATCTGGTTCCATTGTCCCGCCCTTGGTTGCTGACCAGCACACGCCGTGGTGGCTCATAATTAAATCGTGGTTTTGGCACGTAAAACCCCCGAATTTAATTTCATTTTTGCTGACCAGTGCCAAAGACAACAAACAAAGACAGTATATACGGATGCCGAGCAACGAGAGTGGACATACCTATAGCAAATCGAATGGGAAAAATTCGGCGTAGTCACTGGACTAATTCCTATTATTTTTATTCGCTTAGGACAGGAGAGAAAAGGGAGCGAGAAAGACAGGGAGGTTGGCCAACGCAATGACCGGTTGGTGCACCCTTTATCGGTGTAAGGGGCTAAAGGCATTGACTGATGGTAGACGGAGGACAGAGACAAGAGAAATAAAAACGATGTGCTTAGACGTGTCGAAACGCGCGACAAGTCTGGAATGTGTCGCTTAGTCATCCGATGTCATCAAGAAGCGAAGTGACGGTTTAAGACGGATGATGAGACGGACTCGCTAAAAGCCCTCGCGTGTAACCCGAAGAGAAACTTAGCTAAACATTGTTTCTTTAAGCCATGACATTGAAGACCGATTTCAAGCGTACACAGCTTGTCCTATTAACAAGGAGCGTCAACTTGTCAGTACAAATCTTGCAGCCGATCCAGCTTGTAGGCTCAAGGAGCAGAATGCTCCGTTTCGCCAAATGAAATTACCGCTAGAGGCATCAAGTGGCAAGGTTCTTTAAAGAAGATTTGTAGCATACTTACTTCTACGGAAAGTGTTGCTAACTTTCATAGAAAAAGAAAGCCACCAAAAAAGAAGAATGGAAGAAATAAAACACGAAAGAAATCGGCGCAGGCGAGATGACAGCATCATAAAAAGGGCACTGAAGCTCTGGGCTACAAAAAAGTACGAGGAAGAGAAGGGGGGATAGAGAAAAAGTTGACAGCCACTTTAGCATACGAGAAAGAGGATGAAGGCGAACGCCCGCGCGCTCACGCGACGTTAATTAAATTATTTGACATTCGCATTCGAATGCGTTGTTACTTCCTATTACTTGTTTTCCTTTTACTTGTTTTTCTCTTATCTTTTTCGGTCGCCTAGACATCACCACTGGTTCTGCGTGGTTACTGGCACGTTAAAATGGTTGTGATCAAGTTTATGAAGACCATTACGGCGCATACGCAGGTTCATTGAATGATGTTTTTTTTTTAATTTAACGCTTTCAGTGACGAGGGTATACAAGGTCTTGTAAACAGTATATGGTGCCTTCTACTTTCTTGTAGCGCAGGTAGAATGAGAAGGACACGGAAAGGCAAATTAGAGAAACACACAGCGCTATAGCTTTCAATGGCAGATTTATTTCCAGCTCTCGAAGGCGTACTTACACTGTTAAAAATGTCATAGGACACGTGTACGTTGCTCGGCAAAGAACAAAACCGGGAAAATCACATGCACACACTTTTGTGGCCACACTGAATTTTTAGAAGTGTGCCCGTTCAACGCGAACAGAGATAATGGAGCTCTTTTTTATTATTGATAAAAAAATACTGACGCATGCGCTTGCATTTTAGTGCCATAATGCCGGACGGTCAAATTTTCGACCCATGGGCCACTCTATTAAACCACTCATAATCGCTATTGTGCGGTCAATGCCCGGAATTCGCAATGTGACCATCTTGCAGTTTCTGTTATAAGGCCAAATGCGTGAGCAAAAGAACAATCACACCTGTCAGCCAGTTGTAGCTGTGAACAGCAGAGAGAGCCTTGCGTTCTTGTCGAGTGCCGTTGAATAAGGTACACGAGGAAAGCCAACACATGACGTATAGTACCGAAAGGAAGGATTCAAATGTGGTTTTTCGAAGCCCTGCCTCATCTGTGCGACAAGAGCGACAAGTCTTCCAATCTTCAAATAGTGTTTGCTACTAAAGTGGCGGAGATAGCCCTAGGCCGATGTTGACTTTGCGGCATCCAAACAGGCGTCACGAGAAACCTGCATTTATGAAATAATAATTAGCTACTGCAAAGCCAAATGTAATTTGAAAGTAGTTGCAGCGCGGTGTCATTACGTTCAACGTAAGATACCTCGACATCATTTGGTTGCGAATGAAGTAATTGGTAATGTAATCTAATTTCACTCGACCGGTACAGCATGCTAGCCCAGAAAACTAGTTTGCGCTTACCTCAAGGCGCACATTGCAGGGTGATTTACTGTACAAAAAGAATATTTCCAAAGCTTGGGCTAGCACGCCGGCTTACTTCGAAACGGAGCGGACTGCGCATAGGTCCGCACATTATATAAAACCATGTCATCGTGCTCATTCGAAAGCATATGCTTGGTGGATTAATGATCTATACCGCCCATCATCGGAGGCGGGTAACCTGAAAGCCTCAAAGAGTTGTGTCATAACAGGTCAGAGGGCACCGCCATTGTTTGACTTCATGCATAATCATACATTACCTTCATACATCTTTGATTTCAGGCTGAAGCTTGCATTGCGGGTTGGCGTTTCTGAAATCCAGTACTGCCTAGGCATCTAGCATTTAGTTACTCTGACGAGGTTAGTGTAGCTTCGCAGTGACAAACTGGAGGATGAGCAATGTAAGTCCAGTGACTCACTGGATCCTCGTAAGCCACTCTCACATTCCTGATGTTCTTCGCTCGTGGTCTACGTTCATTCCCACAACAACGACACCCTTTTGCAGCTTTATCCCTCCATCACGGAGGGATAAGCTTGATGTGGTGAAGGATTTGTATGCGCGGCTTGCTTGCAAGCCTGCCACTACTTGGAGCAATGTAACTGTCGTCCCTGAGACTGGGGTACCAGAAATGTACGTGCCGTTACCATGGAAGAACTCGAAGCTGCCCTGCATCGCTATCTCACAACGTTCATCCTCTCCAGTCTCTGACAGCGCCATTTATGCTGGCCTTTCACATCTTAGAGAGGAGGCAAGAAGTGCACCATTGAATAGCTTTAAAAACTCATGGCGTGCATGTACTATTCCCGGCAATGGAAGTCCAATCAGCTGGTACCATTGCTAAAGCCAGTTAATTCTACGTTACACTTGATGGCATATCACCCTATTACTCCTGCAAGCTGCATCAGAAAAGTGCACGAAAGAATTGGCCTTGCACGTCTGGAATAGTGTCTCGAGCGTTACGATGTCTAACCCTCCTCCATGGTAGGCTTTCGTCAGGGTCATTCCTCAATTAACAATGTCGTTGATCTCACAACGTTTGTTAAACAAGAGGAAAGCCACAAGAGCATTTCAAATGCGTGCTTTCGCGACGTGAAAAACTCATATGACAACCCCGTGGCGGCTTGGGCTAGTGGGTACATACTCTATAGGGTAACAACGCAAAAAGACGAAGGGCATCGTTGAGAACGTTGCGCACGACGCCATATTCAACTCTCTACAAGCTATTGGAATTGGCGGCAGCATGGTTCGTTGGCTATGCGACTATATAATCCGCCGATCGTCTTTTGTACAAGCAGAAGATGGTCCTACAGCTGAGCATTACAAGCACTGCGGTGTGCCTCAGGGATTAGTATAAATACGCACATTGTTCAATGTGACTCTCTCTGGTCAAGCTGAAGTGTTATCAAGTACGTTATCCAATGCGCCCTGTCCTGTTCTCTTCGCTTGTATGTGTGCGCTTATTTGGCGACTTTATGTTTTATAATGTTATCAAATACGGTTTGCCTTTCGACATATGCAGATGACATTTGTTTTTGGACTACTGCTGTCATTCACCTTCAGGAGCGTGGGCGACAGCCGAGGGCAGCAACCCTGACATAAGCCTACCTTCGGAAACAAGGCTTGACTGCATCCACTGAAAAGTGCTCGTTGATTGCCTTCACACACTTGCCATGACGCCATATCCATCCTCCATTACCAGACACATGACGAGTTATGAAAAGTCTCGTCGATTCTTGCGTGCAATAAACAACGAAATCCTTTCGTGGAGTCCCCATTGTGCTTGGTTGAAGAAAGAACTGTCGTCAATTGCCCATGAACTCTGATTAATGTGTAGGAGAACAAGGAGGACGTGTGTACGTTCCATGCTTCAGTTATACAGATATCTATTTCAGGGATCTTTAAGTTTAGCCTTCAAGTGCTGCCCAATACGTGTAAATCGAATGTTTGCTCATTGGAGAGCTTACAGGGCCGGTCATCGCCCACGTGCTTACTACTTCCTCGATATGCTTCAACATTTACAACAATCGTGTTTACCAGAGATCATCACATAGGTCGTCCTGGATTGCCTCAGGGCAGACATTCATCATGTTGCTGCGCTCTCTATCACGACTTGGTCCTCTTGCCTTAACAAAGACATGGAGCTACATTTTTAGAAGTGATCGCAACCGGTTGTCTTCTATCAGCATACACACCAGCAAGACCTTCATTTCTCTTGTGGTCTTTCCAACAGCCCAAGGTAAGCCTAAATATTCCGGAGGCAACAAAGAAGACCGACCATCTAAGAATAGCATTGAAGCAGATGACGCTATACTATTTAACGAGATATGTTGAGGACCTAATCCACATATATACTGATGGGTTGGTCGCTATCTACAATAGGATCAAGTTCTAACTGTCCCTATGGCAGAGACAACTGTGACAGTGCTTGCTGCCCTGCATGCTGCTGTAAGACACTTCCTGCAAGAGAAAACTCACAAATGGTTCATATCGTGTGGCTATAAGGCAGAGCTTCCGATCTTGCAATTTGCCTCATATCGCAGTACTTATGAGTAGTTGATATATAAGATGACAGAGGACCACCATAAAGCTCTCAATAAAGGGCATAAAATCATATTTCCATGGTGGCCTGGACACACCTGCATTGCGAGTACTTCGCCGACGAGGCTGCCCGGTACGCCCATGAAGGAGCCGGTATCACTCCGAACCCCTTATTCACAACCAACGCTACAAGGAAACTTTATTTTGTGGCTAGAGCCATGACACACGCTGATTCGTCTTATGCTAACCTCACAAACTGTCATCTACAAGCAGTTGATCGATCCCTAATGCTACAAGTGCCAGCAAAGTTTTCCCGCTCTTATGTAATATTGTAGTGCCGCCGCTGGCTGGGGTTAGCATTTACAAAAACATACTCATTCTGCAAGGCAATGGGTGTGACACGTGTCTGTGTGACTCTTAGGGGAACAAAGAAACTATTCAACGCCTTTTGTGCATTTGTCCCCGGTACGACGTCGAGCTTGAATATTTCTGGATAGCATTAAACGAGCTGAACGGAAAATTATTTTTAGAAACGAAGATTTTCTGACCATGGCAGTGCGCTCCGCTTGTGCAGAAGGTAACGACAGGTGTGGTGCACGCTTTCAATTGTGCTCAGCAATAGGCGCTCTTTTTTTCTCATACCTACATCCCCTTCCTCCAGTGCAGGGTAGCAAACAGGACGTGCGTCTGGTTAACCTCACTATCTTTCCACTCTTCTGATGCTCTCCCTCCTTGGCTGTTTAGCCTCATGTGTTCTTCCTGAAAACTCATTTTCTTTTTTTGTAGAAAACGTGGGAATTCAATGAGCGACATGCTCTCGTCTGAGTCTCATGCGGAAAGTCACAAGAGTGCTGCCATGCCCTTTGAAACCAATCAGCCGAAGGGACAGCCTATGATATATTTGTGAACATTGAGGTGCACCAATCAACCCTACGTTCATTAACTGTTATGTATTCGTCGTGCCTTTGTGCTTTATGTCTTGAGCTTACGTAGCTTTGTTCCCCGTAGAATTGATAGGTGCTTTGAAAAACGTCTCTAGTGAGAACCTGGACGGAGGAACTTGGGAACCCACCATCCTTTAACAATTTAAATAAAATATTTATCACCATCAACCATTTGTTTAGTTTATTTTTTCCTTCTCTTTCCCGGCACCGTCAACCTGGCGTTGTCCTGGCCAACTGCCTAGGCTTTGGTTTTCCCTTCGCTATTCTCTCCATATTTCTCTCTCTCTCTTACCTCATGGTTAATGACAATTTTATTTCCTATATGAAGAGTTACATTATACGAAATTAACATAGAACGCCGACGCAATGTATCCAGCAGTTACAATGTATTTTTAAAGCACTATTTTGATTTATTTGGTGACGGAAAGTCAATGATGGGCAGGGAAAATGAAATCCAAACTTCATTTGATATTCGAACTTAATTTTCAAGCGTGTATTGCTGAGTTACGACTGAAATTCAGGCTCCACGGAGAGATGATGTTCGTTTTGAATCTCGCCTTGAATGATTAGTTGACAGTAGTGTCCTCACCTTCCCCTTGGCGGCTAGAAGCGGGGAATGGCGAACGCTTGGCTGTGGCATGTAGCCTGTCTTGAACACCATTGGCCAGAGGTTTGCGCTTCTTGCTCATGCGCCCACCGCACAAGGGGCGGGCTCCGAAGGGAGCCGAACGGAGCCCCCGTGCATTAGTGGCACACAAATGTACAACGAGCGCGAGACTTCCAAGGCCACGGGAGAACTAGACCGGAACGTCACATACCCTCTAACGTCGCTGAGAAACGTACGGCAGCAAGGAAGCAGTAGTTGCAGCACATTCATGCAGTGATTAACTAAACTGAAAGCAACGTTTGCGTCTGGCCTAATTAGCGTTCTCGAATTCATACAATATGAAATTAGAGACTGCGGCAGAACGTGGAAAGTGCTCAAACTTTGTTTGCGCCATTACCCGCTGAAAGCACAAGCATTTCTCTTTCGGCGCACTTCCTAACGCACAGAGCACAGCGCAGGGCTCCACGGAGCGTAAAACAGTTCTTTGTATCTCGAGCTGGCAGCCGTGGCTCGACCTGAGGCTCCGTGGTAGGCGGCATGGATGGGTGCTCGCACAGCTACGTTTGAGCCCCTGTCGCTCCCGACAAGCGTATAGCAAGCTCCGCTTCTTTCTTCCCAAGTGGTCGTGTTGCCAGTACCTGGGAGCTTAGCTTCTTTTTCTCATCGTCGTTCAATGCTAACCAGCCATGTGACCCACTCAATATGATATATCGTCGGCCTTTTAGGAGCAATTATGCAACGGATTGTAGCATTAGCAACACCTGCCTACCTGTTGAAAACCTGCATGAACATCAGGATATATAACATTTAGCATAACATTGCTGTACGCATTGCCTTGGGACATGTGAAATAAGCGAGGATAACTAATACGTTTTCGTAAGAGCAGACAAATGTAGTTACTGCTAGCTACTTTAGAGGCGCGCGATCAGCGTGGCAGCGACACCCATCTTCCTTTCTGGCCGCTCCAAAGCACGATTCCCTTTTTTCCCCCTCAAAGACTGAGGTGGTGGTTTTTTCAACGCGTATATCTCCTCTGCAACGCCTGCTGCAGTCAAGAAGGCAGCTAGGTACAGGGAATAAATACATCGGTGGTTCAGCGCTCTCAAAGTGCGCCAGAGGCGTCAAGCGACGCCCGCCAAAGCGTCGCCATCACTCACAGCCGCAGCGTGCATTCCAGCGTCGGCCTATCAGCAGCCATCATGCATATTGCACGACGCCGACCCACCACGCGCCGACAGGCACTCGCAGGCTGCGGTGCCTCCCTGGGGCAAGCGACGACGATGTGTCGACCGCCGGCGCGGCTGCTGCTGCTGCTGCCTACGCGTCCGGGGAAGCGATGTTGTCGGCCTCTTCCGGCGACGCGCACCCCTTTGGCGCGGAGCCATACATCACGACCAGCGCGCGTGGCGAGCCACTTTGCTCGGTGCGGGCGTGAACCTCTTCGGCTGCCCGTTTTTTCGGTGAAATATCGCTCCCCGGAAAGGGTGGGCGCATTTTTCAAGAGGCTCGTGAAATATTCACTCTGTCCGAAGTGGTGCGAGCGAACCGCTGCGCAGCTCCCGAACCCCGCCTGTGCAGCCGCGCGGGAGGGGTGCGCGCACGATGGGGGGAGGGGGGGGGGCACAAAGATGCACACAGAAGGGACCGCTTACATAGCGATAGGCAGGGAGTGGTGGAAGAGGTTGGTGGCACCGGGGCATGCGAGGCAAACAGCGCAGGAATGAGAACCGTTCCAATGACAAAAGATTTCTATACCATGCGTTCCAAGTCCCAACACCGCGACGGAACGATGACCTAACCGGCACATTTGGTTTTGAGGCATGTCGGGAGCTTCCTGTGGTATCTACGGATGACGGTTAACTTGAATTTTTTTTTCTTTTGATGCGGCTACCGGCTTGGCATTGCTGCGTGTTTCACAAATCCAGCCAACCAGTTACGAACACGCTGCGGGTCCTCGAAGAAAGAGTTGCAATTAAAAAAAAAATTATGGGCTTTACGTGCAGATCGTGTCAAAACCACGATCTGCACTCTGTGGCGAGGGCTATTGTGTGTCCGCAGGAATGTGCCATTGGAATTACCTCCCCCCCCCCCCCCCCCTATCTCAATCACTAGGCTAGGGCGACGTTTGGAAGAAGGTGTTGCCGGTGATTCGGGGTGTGGCAGGCGTCCTAATTGCTTTGGCGTGGTCATCTGGAACCGTTTCGATACAGGGCATCACAAGGGGGAGTGCGGCTAAACTCATATTTTGTTGTACCATGAAGCCTGACGGCGCCTTCGAAGAAAGGACACTTTGAGTCGAAGTACAGCCGAGCCGCTTTGCTTGACGCGCAATGGATATCTGACGCCATTTCAAGAAAGCACACCGTGAGGTGCAGTCTAATATCAGAACCATAGTAATATGTGCGATGCTGTTTCGGGATTTTTTTTTTCTTTTTTGGCACTTGACCACATTAACATTTTTTAGACAGTAAACAACAACAACAACAAAGAACCCTTGGCTCTTGGCTCGGCCCACGGCCCTCTGCATCCACATTTCGGTCGCAAGCGCCGTGGTAGTCTTGTGATCTCCCATTGGACGTATGCAACAAACACTGGTACAGGCAGCAATCGGAGACGGAAGGTAACACTCCATATATTGCGAGCTAATATGCTAGTTTGACAGCGAATGGCGCATCACACTTTAGCAGGATACATTTAACCTTCGTCACGCCCGGTACTTTGCTGCGTACTTGGTGTACTTTACCGAGAGCAATACTTTAGTTAAATGCTGGCCTTTGTACTTGTCTGTTTGTTTCGTTGCTTCTGACGGCTGGAAAATGAGGGCGGTACAGGAGCCCACGCGTACTAAAACGAGGAGGCCAGAGGACAATTCTCACCGTCAGGTGCCTCTGCCTGGCCCGCCGGACGCCTCCGGAAGATGGAGAGAGCCGCACGCACGCGATCTGCGCGCGCAAGGGAGCGATGTCCAAAGAATGGCTTTCCCGCAGCACTTACTCTCCATCCGTCACTATTACGGAGCATCGACGCGGAGCCGCGGCTTGCGCTCAGTACGCGCAGTTCCGTGCAACATAGCATGCCGCAGCCATGGCCGATCACGTGGCGGCGTGAACGCATGCCCATTCGGGCAGGCCGTGGCCCTTGCGAGATGCTGCATGCGACGTCTTCGCTGATATAAACGGTTCGTGATGGCGCATCAGCAGATAGCATGGCGTCAGAGTACTTCCCCGTCATTTAGGGTGAGTGCGCCACGTCCTAAAACTGCAGTAAGATGTTTCTTCAAGGAGCAGCGGCAACCGAATGACTGCAAGCAGTGTTCTCTATTGAGATCATCTTCTTGAGAAACCGAACTGCACTGGTCTGTGCCGCGTAGATCCCATCTCCCCTTCAAATGCCTGAAAAACCTGATCGTCCTTTCTCTGATATATAAAATGCACACTCTTAGTACTGGTGCGCAAACCCCTTGCGTAAAGTGTACCAAAACCTTATCGCATGAGCTGAGTAATCAGGTTGTTTGTGTTGTAAAACCATACCAAATGTTGCTTGTTAGCGAGAACACCTCTTCCAGCTTATGGATTCATCGGTGCTGCACAGAACACACTCTGAAATGCAGGTTTCTGGAGGCGGCATGAAGCAGCGGGAGGAAAAAAAATCGAAGCTTCTGAAAATTTCGCAACTACCGGTTGCCCCTACCACCGCCTTCCGCTTGACAGTTTTGTATAGCGTATGTGTACAGTGTCTGGTACGTTGTATGGTGAAAAATAACGAGTGCGATTTAAAAACCGATCGGTCACCCAAAACAGCTTTGGAATCACGGTGGGGCTCATCTTTTAAGAATGGGAAAAAGTGCAGGGTGGGAAGAAGTAAACATACGCTGTTCTGAGGGGAAAGCACTACCAACAGGAAAATAGAGAAAGAGAAAACAATAAGCAGCAAGAAACTTCCCGGGAAGCGTTCAAAAACGTTTTTCCGGACTCGAAGAAATTTTGGGATTTATGTGCTGTAAAGAAAACCTACAAGTCTGTGAAAAAGCAACGGCTTCCATGGTCACTGAATGAAGTTTACTAAGTGATGCATAAAGCGTAAAAGTATGTATAAACAGTAGCTTGATGCAGGGCAGTACGTAAATGTTCATTTAGGTTTCGGACTGTAGACAACGACTGGATCGAAATGAATCATAAACAAATAACTTTGTCCACTATCAAAACCATTAGGACACTGATCGCGGCTATACAGCCCTGTAAGAATACAATGAGCATAGTCTGCTGTAAGGACAATAATTTTGCAGAGTAGCATTTGATGTGAGATGAATGAGTTTTGGGATTGTGACATGAGGTGAGAGAGTGGCGGCGTGTAGAAAAGTAAGAGCCATGTTCAGTAAGAAACAACTGACGGCAAGCGGTGTTGATGAAATATAACCCCCTGGGCATGCAGTTCCATAGGTCTTTGACAAGGCCCTCAAACCCGGAGTTTCGTTGTACACGTTAAAAAAGACGAATGCCCAAAATGACTCGGGCACATCTCAGCCTGCCAGTTTTATTAATATCATTACTCTAAGAACGCAAAAGACAAAAGTGAACTGCGCAATAATGCCCGAATAACTTTTTGTCGCAGTCCTGTACGAACCGAAAGAAGGATCAAGGCTCCTGAGAATACAACAAAATCGGTTGGCTCTATCTGCTCAAAGAGACATTTACGTATCAACCACTTGTCTTGCGATTGGTTACGCTTACTATCTCTGAATCAGTGTTTTCAGACAAGCGAGATATCAGAATGAACGTGTTTTGAAGGTAAAACGTTTTGTAATATGACTCCTAAGGGAAGAATAGACCACTCGTTCTCAAATTACGGCGCATGCACGACTCGCAGTGAGCAACCCAATGAAAAATTTACCTAGTTTGTTCGTGACACGGTCCATCTCATGTTTCTGCTAGTAGGAGAAGCCAAGGACATGCTCGTAGCTCTTTCAATGACATTTACGCAGCAATGACTTTTTCGCATGGATTTAAGTGAGCGCAGTTTCCCCCTCTTTTCTATCAAATATATGTCTGACAAGACGCATATCGTTCATGAAAGAATGGTACACGTGACCAGAATGAGCTTTGGAGTCGATGCTTCTTTAACGCCGTTATAGAGAAGTACTCCACGTGGGGGGCTCCCAATACGTGCTGAACGGTAAGCAAATGGGCTATTCCGTACATCATATTTATTATTCGTGACACTAGTTCAAGGGCGATTAGGCTTGTGAATGGTACATGCTAGAGTATATTGGTTGAAAACGGATTGATGTATGGTGACGAACGAGTTTATTTGTCTCCTGCGTCGCGACTGGCGCAATCCTATACGAGGTATGCGCGGCGCGCCAGAGGCTGGCACGCCGCCCCTGAACGAGTTTGCAGCAGAGCTTACTTGTGCCTTGGGAAGTAACGTGTGGTCTGTGTGAGTGGGTGTCTCAAATGTACTTGTTAATTTGCATTTGTTTTTTGGTAGCATTGTCAGGCTCCTGTAGGAGTAGGCTACAAGGACGGAAAGGGATATGTTAGGCTCAGAATATGATACGACTGAAAATAACGTCTACCACAGTAGCCGACCAAAAAAAAGTAAAGATGAGTAACCCTGAGAATGCGAGACATGTTGGACACATCTTGTTAAGAAACCCTGCTCGAATATACGCTGTGCAGTGATGTTAAGTGATGTTAATCGAGATAGTCGAACATTTTAGCAACAAACGACTTCCCATTCAGTTATTTATTCCCATATCAAAAGAAATTTTGTCCTTTTATGTGATCTTCAATAGACAGGAGCCAAAATATTACAGAATTTCCACTGATGTGGCAGACTTTTCTCTGCCTCTGCTGTTAGCGAGAGGCGGAACTAATAAAACAAGAAAGAACACCTGATTGTCCAGACGCAACATTATTTATCTGATTTGCTACGACTTACAAGGCACACGGATGACGCCAGAGAGTCAATGCTGATTCGAGCTAGTGGATTACCATGCCGTAAGCAGGCCAAAAAAAAAAAAAAAAGTGGTGGTAGTTAGAATTGCACCCTATCTTTAAGCGCTGTCGGGCAAGGGCGAACAAAATACACGGGCGCACACATCCTCTTCTTTCTGGTCGTCTTTCAATGCGATTAGCATTTTTTGGGAACTTCACCAGTTTGCGGTATGTATGTTTGTATCTAATCTCTATCACGCCAACTCACGCCACTGGGTAGGAGCCTCTGGGTAAGTGCCGCTCTTCAATGAACCTCTGTTAAAATAACTTTGGCTGCTGGGTATATGCCACTGAGTATGTCCCGCTTGTTCAATGACAAGACTTGAAAATACTTAAAAATTGATGCAGTGCTGGGCGGAATCAAACCCGTCTCGTATATATCCAATCTTGTCGGAACATACTAAGACACGCGCGGACTTCAAGGCGGCGCTATATGGCGCAGTGTTTCTGGGGGAAGTGCGAGAGAGGAACTCGGCTGCAGTACACGCCCCATAGATGATATGTTTTTGGCGGTGGCAATTCAGTGTGTCGCTGCATTGCTTCAACGCTAATCGCGTTGGCCTCAACATTCGTCCTGAGATAGCTTATGTCGGAATTATTTTATGTGTGTGGTTCTGTGACACCTTACGGGAGGAGAAATAGAAGAACTGTTGAGTGAGCCAACCTCTCAAAAGCATAGATCAACGTTTGACACCGGCGTGCAGGCCAGAGTTGGCATGTGCAACTTTCAAAAGATGCCGTGCAATGGAAATCAACATTTGTGGAAAAAGAAAGCGATATTGAATAAATTAGTGTCACAAATCCTTCTTTAATTATGTACCAGCGACAGTTAACAACAACCATCCAAGAACTACGTATGAATTTACCGGTATGCGATTAAACAGCGTCAGGCTTTCAGGCTTCGCTGTGTAGTGCCACAGTTTATACAACTATGTGTGCTGGCATTCATAACGTTTGACATTCCTGTCGATGCTGCAGTTTAAATCAGCAGCTTGTGTCGAAGACTTGGGATGGCGTCTGGGTACTTTTGCTCGTGCGCGTTATTCGTCCCTTATACTAGCTAAAATGGAAATTCGCATTACGTTGAGTCATTGGAATACTCCGCAGAATCGTCACTTATGACCTGCTTACACTCTCCGGTGTAACACAGTACCCTGGGTGCGGGCTGTCGATATATGTGAAGGCAAGCGTGCGTGCTTAAGTTGTTTCCACCACCTTCCTGCTGCCATCGTTCACTTCACAGAAACATCTCCATTCAAAACAGCGATCTACCACGCTCTCGCTCAACATTTTTTTGACGCGAAAGCAGCGAAACGGCAGCTAAATTCCCATTGGCGGCGACGTCACGTGCACGCCTCGACGGAGCAGAGCGGGTGAAAGGGGACACGTGCTGCAGCGCTGGCGCGCCAGTTGTTCCACGAAGGGAGAGGGAATCGGCGAGAAGGCCATGTCCCCCTCGATCTCGGAGGCCTTCGTTATCCGTGCGTTCCTTGGCCACGCAAGCTCGCGCCTGCGTTCTCAGTTCGCCTCCGTAAGCGCTATAAATAAATTAATGTATAAAAAAACAATGCATTCGAAATGAAAAGGCTAGTGGCAGTGAGTTCCGAACCTACTAACCGACGCTCAGAAGTCGAGTGCCTTACCCACTGTCGGATACAACTTTAGAAAAAAGGGGAGGCCCCGCCCAGATGACTGAAGCGGCGAAGTCATCGGCCGTCCGGCGCATGACGTCGGTCCGGAGTGCACGCCCATTGGTGGATGCTCGTGCGCATCCGCCTCGGAGGAGTAAACGCCCCCTTTTTTCTAAAATTGTATCCGACTATACGCTAAACCAGCACCTCCCATGTAGCAGGCCTGCGCACACTACTTTGTGACATACTGACATACTGACATAATGACATACTTGTGACACACTGCTTTGTGACAACTTGGAACGAAATTTTAATTGCCACGGCCGGCTGGCGGGATGAAAACGGTTGCAAGCAATGATAAGCCAGATCCTGTTTTTAGTGCCGATATACTGATGTTGTAGGAGTACTTAGAATGAATAAATCTTGCAGCTCGATTTTGAAGCGATTCCAGTTGATTGATGAGATATACTTGACGAGGGTTCCAAATGGGGGATGCATATTCTAATTTCGCCCTGACGAGAGACTGATAGGCTAGTAATTTTACATGTTGGGGGGCGTGGCGCAAGTGGCGTTTTAAAAACCCGAGTGTTTTGTTAGCAGATGAAATGATGTTCATAATGTGCGTTTCCCAGGTTAAGTCACTGCAAAGGGTTACTCCGAGATATTTGTAGGAAGGAACTAATTCAAGGTTGACGTCAGAAATTCGGTACGAGAGAACAAGTGGATTTCTGCGGCGGTGGAAGGAGACAGTCTTACATTTGTTAGCGTTTAGTTCCATTAGCCAAAGCTTACACCATTCCCGTACACTTCGCAGGTCGTTTTGAAGGGACGTGTTATCGGAAACGCTGTTAATTTTACGATAAATTACACAATAGTCTGCAAACATACGGATGTTAGAAGATAGATGCATTGGTAGGTCATTAATGTAAATTAGAAATAGTAGTGGACCAAGGACTGACCCTTGCGGTACGCCTGAGGTTACAGGGGTAGAGTTAGATGCTTGATTGTTGACAAAGACTGATTGTGAACGGTTACTGAAGATCTCCGCCACCCTGCTGGCGCTGAGCCGTGCTCCCGCATGGGTTGTAGAAGATAGTGCCAGCCTTTCCTCCTTTCCCACAAGAACCACTTCTCTCTCTCTGCCCTTTCTTATCATTCAGCGCCGACAGCACCGCCTCTACGATAGGCCTCATAGAAATAAGAATAACGGCAAGCGTGAAAACGTGCACAATGAATAATACGCGGCAAGGTAACCCCCCCCCCCCCCAATAAAAAAAAAACACAGTAAAAGATAAATTAGAAAGTAGGTACATCCACGTACTTGGTGAAACAAGTTCTAGCGCAGTATATTAAAATAACGACGCTAAGCAATGTGAGAAAAAGAAAGGCAACATTAGACCACGAGCACATTACTCCGCTTTATGCTCATTACTGTAATGTACGCACAGCATCTGCAAAATGTTACGGGACATATCTGAAGTATATTCTCATTTATCCCTTAACATTCTCCCTGGAACACAGCAATAGTATTTTATACTTTGCCATGAAGACACAGAAAGAAAACCATGAACCATTCCACTCTCTGAAGGTGGTTGACCAGCGAACGTGACATGGAGGTGACACAAAATTTTGAGCAAAGGTACGAACTCATTTATTGTCTTGATGGGTGGTCATGGTGACGAAAGGTACGCACACCCATATATTGTCTTGATCGGCGATCATTATTTCACTCGCAAGTGCAATAACATTCTTTGATAATGTCAAATCGATCCACGTACGCCGCTGGGTGGTCGGTTGGGCCGGATCGGTGTAGCATCGCAAGCGATATGTCTGCAACACGAAACGCGTAAATCACTCCCTTTTCGGTCCCGACATATCATTATTTTCTAAGTCATTTTACCATCCGGTTCGTGGCCTATCCCCAACAGTGGGATTGTGCCATTGAATAAGGCGTCATCATCATCAGCATCCAGATTGAAATCACCGACAACCACAACAGGGGTAGTGTCATCGCAGCTAATTCACGCAAAGTGAGTAGCCATGAACCTTGCGGGACTATGAATAATTGAATTTTTTTGCTTGCTTAAGGGGGTATGAGTCGTTGGTCACGGGGGTATGAGCCATTGACGATGACAGTTTTCGACATGCTGTTCCGTATGTTGTATGCGTGATTAGAAAGAATTTAAGCACTGTTCGCTTCCATTTGCTGAGTGCTTGTAGCCTCTGCCTTACGGGACTATGAGCCATTGCATATTTTGCTTGCTTACGGGAGCCTGAATGCTTACGGAGGTGTGAGCAATTGATGATGATAGTTTTTGTTCACGGAGAACAAAAATGCACAAAACCATAGCGATATAGAGCTTCGCTATAAAAATCATGAGAAGATAGTGCCGAAATTGGCGTGGCTATATACATCTGACATGCATGTACTCCGAATGTCTTCAATTATGAATCACAGGTCAAATAAATGCAAACAACACAACCGCACAGCGTACAACGGGTCGCAGACCCCCCCACGTCACCCAGTTAAATGTCTATCAATGCGCCAAGCGTTGCTTGAGCCAGTTATCAGATCTCGTCGTCGTTATCTATTTCACACCTCCTTCACAGCTCTCAATGGAGACATGCAGGTTTCATTAATAATAGCCTTGGCGCGACTAACTGTACTTTCTCAGTAACATCGGTCAACTTAGTGATTTTTCCTATCTACGATACCATAGACAGTACCTTTCGGAATGGGAATATACTCTACTGAGTGTCAAGGAAAGAAACAATTATTGTAACCAAAATATATAAGCTAGTCTCTGCGGGCTAGTTGTTTTATGGTTAAAACAATTCATGTCTCCAAGGGCATGGTGCACTCTGTTCAATGTAAATCATGAATGCGACGCAGTTCGTAGCAGGTGTGCGAATTTCTGCGATCTCGGAACTGTGCTCTTTCGTTGGTGAATATAGGGAAGCTAACTAGGGTGACAGGTTATTATATTTCTGTTGGCAACTTGACTAACGAAACAAGTTTTACAAAGCTTTAATGTTGCGTAGCACAACGTTAGCGCAGCAGGTGAACTACACATGGCGCAAAATTAGTAGCCCTGGAAATAGATTGGAGACCCCGTCACCACGCAGTCATACGTCTAATATTTCTCGCCCTTCCTCTCGGCAGTTCGAAAAGATGTACCATCACCACATTCGCCGTTTCCGTTGGTGCTGAGGAAAAACAAATGATGTTCCTGCTTGTATTCTCTAGTATAACATGGTATCCTGGATGCGCGCCCTGGAACCATGTATAGATGAGCGTGCGTGCTTTCTTTGTTTCCGCCGCCAAAGTGTATGATTTAGAATAAGCTGCGTATAATCGGCGTTATTTTCCACCTTTACACGTTTTGTCATTCCAACCTCACTATCGTTGTTTACTATATGCGCCATGTCTCTGCAGTCTGTTTGCTTGTGGGCATATATTGCCGGCCTCCTTGCGCCTTCCCTATGAATCTCCTTTCTGCGTCGTGGTGCTCTTAATTCTTCGACTTCCGCAGAGCTGGTTTAAATAACGAATACTACCGCAGTGTCGCACGATCACTTAAACGTAATGGACGGCACACCTATGCCCTCATTAAGAGCCAAAGCATAAAATTCTATGCGCATCTGGCGCCTCAAGCGCCTCGCATAACGGATAGAGCGCCGTCCAACACAAACAGAGGGAACACTTGAGACAAGATCGCGCTTCTCTAGAATATATATGATCTCTGTTCGTCGGACAAATGGCTTCATTGTTCCCCCGATGTTTGCTTCGCGCTCGCGCGACTGCTCTGTAGAAGCGTCGAATAAAGTATCACCTTTCTTTGTTTTAGTCCCCGTTGCAGAACCCCAGCGCGGAGAAACAAAGACGTCCTTCCCAGCGTGAGCCGCCGGCATGAATCACTCATACCAGCACGGCGTCTCTAATTACTGAGATGCGAAAGGAGATAATTAATGGCTGGCTCACAAGTCATTACACACAGCAAGGAAGATTCGAAGCCACGATTGCGCTGGTCCGTACAAGGCGCCCAAGGCCCGGTTGTTCTGGGCCTCATCAAAACGCTAATTATAAAACCGTCAGGCGATCGCCACTGGAATGCGTGGCGGTGGCAGTGATTCGCTTTCGCCTCTACCGCGAAGCGCCTCACAGCAGTCCTTTCTACCCCTTCCCGGCCACTTCCGCAAAAGCGTTCACGGAGCGCGCACGTATTTGCTCCCATGTATTACACGGGTTAAGCAGAAGATACTCGCCAATGCGAACCGGCAATTTATTTCCTCACGCCGTCATGCGGCCCGAAGAAAGGCAAAAACAGCGCCGAAGCCGGGCGCGCGTGCACAATCGCCCCATTGTGTCTCGCGGTAGGGCGCGCGCAGAGGAGATTAACTAACCGCCCAACAATGAGGATGGCTCCATCGCGCGACGGCCGACATAAATTACAGATTAGAATAATCTATTACAGCAGTCCCGTCCGCCGTCGCGTGCACTGCCCGGCCTGCAGTGAATTGTAGCCGACTGCTCGCCGAGAGGTCGCGCTGCATGAATGGCCGATAAATCCTGACCGAATTTCAGATGCAGCTGCGCTGCGAAGGAGGCATGGTCTTCCGCGCACCCCTCTTTACAGCGAAATCAGTGCAGGCGCTCGTGCGCGCGTGGCCACGCGCGCACAAGGAATCCCGTATCAGCGTGTCCCAGTATATTAGAGCGCATGCGGGGAGCACTGCGTAGCTGTCAGTGCGCGAGCTAAACGTGAATTAGGTGTTACGGATCGACCTCATTCGACTCACTTGTAGAAAAGGAAATAAAGAGCGCTTTAGTATGTGCCCGGCACGCGCTAATGATATGCCCAGCGCAGTGACATGGATTTAGATTAGAGCCCAGTATTAGCCACGCTTTTTTTTTGCTTTTTCATCCTAATTCTTCAAATTGATGGTGCCAATGACACGCGATAGGATCAAGGATAGAAGAACGTATCCTTACGAGAGACGCGCACTCCGCATTGCTCGAGGCAATGGCCGGGTAGCTCTTTGCTTTGATTTGGCCACGGTGGTCACATGTTGGCGCATGATGCACGAGGAATAAAAAAAAAAGAATGCCTCAAGTAAGGCTACTGTTTGCACATTGTTCGTGCGCGCGCGTGTGTGTGTACATGCGATTTCATATAGATATGGTATATGTTACTAAAAAGATATATCTATAGGCCGCTTTCAGTTAGTAAGACAAAAAGGCGTTGATTTTGGCTAAATGCCATAAACGTAATTGACGGGAGCTTTGGCTCACTCCAGCTTCATCGGTGCGACTACTGTTGGGAGGACCAGCGACCATACGAAACATTACACGAACTGTAGGCAGCAGGCCGAAACTGACCCGGCAGCGTTGTTTAGGTTGCGACCCATATAACACGAGCGGGCAGCTTTAATCCCGCTTTAGGAGACGCGGATTGGCGGCGCTATCTCCCGCCCTCGGCGGCTCTCTTGTTGGCAGCGGGAGCCGGCAGTTTCCGCGAAGAGCGGTCGTCCATCGAAGGAGAGACAGGCGGCGGCGAGCACGTCCTTGAATCGTCTCTCGCGTGACGCGCCGCCGACACGCACCACGAAGAGGAGGGCGAGCGCTTTCCCGCGCTCTAGCGTGCACCGCCGCTGTAAGAAAGATTAATCCGGGCCGGCCGCGCTCGAATTCGTCAGCGGCGCGAGGGCCAGTGCCAGGCCGCGCCGCAGCCACGCGAGATTAATGGCGCCAGGAAATGGTCCCCAACGAGCCGCAGCCGATCGGGGTCATTTGCTCTTCTCTCGGCCGCCGCGCGCGCGGGCGGCTCGCGCAGACAACGCGCGCGATTAATCTTGTCTGCTCATAACTCACTTCCTCATAAACCGTTCCTCTTTCGTCGTCTCCCTCGAGTCCAGCCGCCGCCGCCGATGTGCGGCCTCAGCGAAGCGCCCCCTGCTCTTCCCCAGAAGGGCCACGGCCCGTGCCGGTGGTTCGGGCTCCCAGGACGGCACAGCCGCCACGCACGCCTCGGGCAACCGACGCCGCCTGGGTCGTTAATCTCTCGTCCATTGTTTCGTCGACGTGGTGTCGGGCCCTTTCCCGTGCTCGGCCCTCCGCGATCTTGCCGTGTCGAACGAGCGTGCCGTACTTGTCGCCACCAAGCTGCTGCTGCTTCTGCCACTGCACTCGCGGCCACTGTAGGTATAGCTTTTGACGGAGGGTGGCGCCGGCCTTGACTTTTTATTCGGGTGCTAGGAACCGATCTTTTGTTTGTTTTACTTTTTGGAATCTTGGAGCGCTTAAATTGTCACTATTCCGGTCTTAAACGGCCGTTTCAATTTACCGTGATGGGACATGGTTTGTTGGTTATAATGCCCAAGTCCCTTGGAAGCTCATGCCTGGAGGGATATGACATTATTTCCTTTCAATGAATATGTGTTTTCCTTGCTTCCCGCGTAAGCAAACTGGCTCGCAGCCCTTGATTTTAATGCGACCGTCAAGTGAAATTCTTTTGTTGACGTCAATCGCCTCATTAGCCAGTATTTTCCTTCTGCCATTCATATTCACGATTTTGGGCAAGGGGCTCGAGGTGCACAGATATGGCATGCCTGCTAATATCACGTTTGCTGTCGGTGGGTGCCTCGGGCCCGAAAAGGATGGTATGTACTGGGGCACATCGAGGTGCAGTTACCGTTGATCTGCTCGGAGAAAAATGCATGACGATTTCCCTTTTCTGACTCTCTCTTATCACAACCACTATGTCTGCTTGACCATGAAAAGTAGGAGCGTAACCTTGACTGTCGTCTGTGTTTGCCTATCACTATTCAGACATTTTCACTCAAAGAAACTGAAATATATCTTTTCTGCAACCCCTGGCCCTTGGATGACCATGGGGGGCCTAAGCGAACAGCATTCAATTTGTAGGAGCATGAAAAGAAACCATGGAAAGGTAACCATGGAAAGACCCCTGGTTACCTTTGCCTCTGACCAGAAACATTGTTGTCTAAACGGCAGTCCGACAGTGCGACATTTCTGCGAGAATTGGCGCATAGTAGCTGTTTAGACTTAATATTTGTTTTCTGATGTCTAGTTGGCAGCGACCTCATTCCCACCTATCTGAATATGAAAGGTCTTGCAAAGTGCAGTTCTCGTAACGCTCCTCGCCGAATTGCTTGGTCAACATTAAAAATACGTGTTGAAGAAGCACATCAAAACAACATACTTCCAGCTTAGAAAGTTAGATAGCAAAACTATGCAAGATGCCTTCGGCATATTTCAGTCCTTGTCTAAATATGCGGAGTTCGACGCGCAATCACAACGGCGTCGAGCTATCCGCCGGAGGGCATAGCGCACATACAGGCTTACTGAATCGATCCTTGATATTATAGCGGCCAGGCGCACCCAAAAGAGCATTCAGGGATTTATTGACACACTCCAGGCTCGTTGCGGTAAATCATTCTAATTCTAATCGGGGTATCCTCGCGAGCGCATTTCAGAAGTCTTTAGGACAGTACGAGGTCTTCGGACACCTCCTCAGCAAGCAGCGCAACCTTTTGGATGTCTTTTGTTCTTCATCAAAGACGTAGCGAGACTGACTTATCTAAAGACTTCGACGCAAGGGTTAGCAGGCCCAGCATCCTGCACCATCTCTGCACTTCACTCCCGAGATGTGCGAACTGATACTTTCTTGTCTATGGAAATGGTGGAGGTTTCGCTCACTGCATACCAGCTTTCATCCTCTCCAGGACATGTTGGAGTCATGTATTCCGCATAGTTTTTTCTATATATTTACAACGAAACATGACAAGAAGGTTTAGTCCCTCAAGAATGGAAGTCAAGCCGTTTTGTCCCACTTCTGAAGTCTGGCATGTCTCCATTGGACGCAACATTGTATCGTCCAGCCACACTGGGCAGTTGTGTTGGGAAGGTGATGGAAAAGATGGTCATGACGTACTTTGTATGGTATCTCGCAAGATACAACGTCTATCCAGAAACAATAGCTGGCTGTTAACATGGTCTACTATCATTGGACAGTGTGATTTATCTTGTGACCCCGACACAACACAAAAAGGCTTTAAACCACTGACCGCAGACGTCAAAGGAGCATAATGTAACGTTGCTCATCAGGCCACATTGGACACCTTGGAGGGTATATAGGAATTGGCGCTCCCCTTTGCCGTTGGATACGCAACTATTTGTGTGAAATATCTTTTTTTTTGTCGTGACTGAAGAGGGGACCAACGTCTTCTGAAACACTTCGGATTGTGTTCTGCAAGCTGAGGTGTACAGCCCTACACTTTTCAGTCTTGCGCCATTCGTCTTTCAGAGTTGCTGATTCCTAAACTTACAGCTATCGATAGATGCCGACGACATTCGTATACGTATGGTCTTCATGGGTAATACGCCTTTTTTTTATTGAAATGAAAATAAAAGAAAGGGATGTAGTCACCTTATAATGGTGACGGCTACTCCTTTTCGCATCGCGGAAACAATAATATAAAAAATATATGCAAGAAAATGAAAAGAAACCACGTCATAGGGTCTGAAATTCACAGCACACAGTCCTATACATCCATGAACATATCAATATAAAAGGGAAATGCAAGTTGCACCACAATGAGTTTTTAAACAAAGTCACAAACTCACACAGGTGGCCGTGATGTAGACGGTGATGAGCATATAAACAGATGAGGGATTACTCAGAGTTAAAACAATGCACGCACAGCATATAAAAAGCATCACACGTAATGTATAAGCGCTAATAATTACAAATAATAGAAGCAATTAAGTTATAGTAACATTGTGCAACTATTCAGTGCGATATCTAGTATTTGTTAAGGATGCCTGTCTCTTCGTAAAAATGTTCAAGTGCGTTCATTGCTTTTTGCTGTGCTATTTTCGATGGCCACAGACCGAGTAATTTTGCGAGTGCGAAAGGTCGGTGAGGATAAGTGGAGTGTAGCTCTCCTTCCAGCTGCCGTGTTTGCGTCGCGTATATGGGGCATTCGAGGTGTAGATGGCGAACATCCTCATCGTCGTGGCCACAGGAGCAAGCCGGGGAAGAAGCCCGTTTTATGGGATGTAGTAAATGTCTGGTGTATGCTATCCAAATGCGCAGTCGGTGAATTAGTGTCTCGATACTTTTCGAAAGTTCTACATCCAGCTGGTATATGAGTTGAGGGTCCACTTCGTAAAGAATTGATTCCTTAGTATTTTCATTAAACCAGGTTGACATACACAAGTCCTTCCTTAGTACTCTCAATATGCGTTTCGTGTCCATTGGTGATAATGGGATGAGTTGAATTTCTGCGTATTTATGGGCCGATCTTGTAATACGCCTTCATACTCGAGTGAGACTACAAAAGACCGTGACGAAGGTATATACGCTGACAAGGGATGCAGCTTCAGTGACCGAATGTTCACGAGCACATTGATGGCATCGTAGGCCCTACGAATGAACGTTCAAACGTTCCAAAAGAAAAGAATGCATCGCTTTCCGGGGACCATCCTCGACCAGAACCTATCCAGAAGCTCTCTCGTATCACATAGAATACATATATATATATATATATATATATATATATATATATATATATATATATATATATATATATATATATATATATATATATATATATATATATATATATATATAATGAGAAGCCAACAAACACCCTTTCTTCTCGTCTATTACATAACGAGGGTCTCGAATCCGGCAACATTGATGCCTTCAGGTAGCATATGTGGGTTTATTGACCAGTTGCCTTCACCCGAAAAGATCACGTTCTCGTGACGCCTGCGGCAAAAAAGACGTTCCACGTCCGCCGCCAAGGTCTGTGAGTGGGGGCGCTGGCTAACATTCCCAGGGTTCTACTAGTACACATAAATACCCAAGAAAGTGGATGGGGAAACGCCGCCGCGGTAGCTCAATTGGTAGAGCATCGCACGCGACATGCGAAGGTTGTGGGTTCGGTTCCCACCTGCGGCAAGTTGTTTTTTCATCCACTTTAATTTCCATTAATTAATCATTACTTTATTTCATTTATTTAGCACATGCAATTTCCCCTATGTTGTACTTGGTGTCAGTGTTTGTTGGCTTCTCATTATATGACTAATAAATATCGGGTCCCTCGGTTAACCCCCTTTCTTCTCGTCTATTACATAACGAGGGTCTCGAATCCGGCAACATTGATGCCTTCAGGTAGCATATGTGGGTTTATTGACCAGTTGCCTTCACCCGAAAAGATCACGTTCTCGTGCCGCCTGCGGCAAAAAAGACGTTCCACGTCCGCCGCCAAGGTCTGAGTGGGGGCGCTGGCTAACACTCCCAGGGTTCTACTAGTACACATAAATACCCAAGAAAGTGGATGGGGAAACGCCGCCGCGGTAGCTCAATTGGTAGAGCATCGCACGCGACATGCGAAGGTTGCGGGTTCGGTTCCCACCTGCGGCAAGTTGTTTTTTCATCCACTTTAATTTCCATTAATTAATCATTACTTTATTTCATTCATTTAGCACATGCAATTTCCCCTATGTTGTACTTGGTGTCAGTGTTTGTTGGCTTCTCATCATATGACTAATAAATATCAGGTCCCTCGGTTAACCCCCTTTTTCTCGTCTATATATATACCAGAAAAAAAGCAGTTCTGGGTCCGGGTAAATATGCACAGTGAAGTAGACGCGCGTATGAAGCGGTTTATTGACGTTGCGGCCGGGGTCAATAAACCGCTTCATACGCGCGTCTACTTCACTGTGTTTGTGTGTGTGTATATATATATATATATATATATATATATATATATATATATATATATATATATATATATATATACACACACACCAACCGAACCAGCAGAGGGCGGCTGCCATGCCAAATGCATTATTATTATTATTATTATTATTAGTAGTAGTAGTAGTAGTATAATAATAATTATTATTATTATTATTAATTGTTTTGAAAACATATACACTTAACAGGAAATGGAAAGCGAGGAGCAGGCTGGACACTACTTCCGGACGGGGCACAACGACTGTCTACTCTTCAGAAAGGAAGAGACAGAAACATAGAAATGGACGATAGGAAGAAGGGGATCGGAAAGATGAAAAAAAGAGTAAGATGACAAATCTCAAAGAATAAAGCAGAATGCACACAGTACAGGTCACACACGGTATAGGACTGGTCACCCTGTAAGGTATAGGCAAAGAAAGCCTCGCTTTAAAGAGGCTGACGCCAATCGATTGTTTAACTCGCATTTATCGGCTGGTAGTCCTGGGACTCATCAGTGAGATCGATGATGCAGCTGCACCGCGCACTCTTTCTGGGCTTCCTCAGACATAGTACACATGTGCAGGGAAACACTTGTGCGACCAACTTTCGTAAATTACACAGTGTCTGAGCTCAAGTGCACTCGAGACTTGCTTTTGACTCTTGATGCAATCGCCAACAGCGGCTACCGCAACAGTCACTCGTGATCACGAGATCCCGACGTACATTTCACTGCACGTTCTTAGAACCCATATTACACAACTTACTCGGACATCGCCGAACCCTTCAGTGTTTCTGCCTAGAATAAGGCCGTGTACAACATACGCCAACATCATCGCACAGTCCAATGCCGGCTTGTCATGACGTTTTACACTCTTTTGAACGCCACCATTGTCCTTGTATACTTCGCTACTTTTAGCATCAGAACAAAGTTGGAGTTCCGCTAGCATCGTTGAAACGAGCAAACACTACAGTTTCACTGCAAGGTGTACAACACCCGTCTGTACGCATATACTGACAGTTTTTTACGATCATATAAATTCGAAATGAGCAGTTGTAATGCCATCAATATATGCTGAAATCAGTGAAATTACATCCCTTCTGATAAGTTCTATGGCAGTGGAGTTTCCTGCTCTTTGAGCAGCACCTAAATTTATTCTTCAGGTGCCACTTTATTGCTGCAAAATTTTTGTGCGCGCGACATAGCCGATCTGTTTCGATTCCACTCTCAAGACGAGGCGAAGTTGTTTTACTTTGCTCCATGATACATGGAACTCAACGAGTTTCATGATCAGTCGCCTATTTTCACTGGCTCGTGACTTGAAAACTTGTCTTCCGCCTGGACTAATAAGATGCCAAGAAACTCTTTTGTACCATCTGCGGCTTGGTGTCGTGCTTATCAAGTCATATTCGTTTCTTATTGGGTGGGCTCACAGGCATACATGTGACACGTGCGGCCGCCTTGCGACAATTGCACATCTTGTGCGCATCTGCCCACGCTATAGGGAGGCGCAAGTGCTCTGTACCACGCAGACAGACAGACAGCTGGCCATAGTAACAACGAATGATATGAGGACTGTGGTTACAATGGCCGTATGCGCTAAAGACCAGCTAGAGCGCTATACTACATTCCCATCTGTCTCCCTTCCTATCTATCCCTTTCCCCCTTTTAGGGCAGCAAACCGGACTTATTTCAGAATAGCCTCACTGACTTTCTTCTGTTTCCATCTCTCTCTTGCTCGCAGGTAAACCAGTACTCTACCGTCTACAGCCTGGCAAGCCTTATATGCTTGTTCTACGATTGCGTATCAAGCCGTCTGGGAGGTGACATGTTGCTGCAGTGCTCGAATTATTAAAGTACTGTATATGGTAGTGATTTCATTTTCACAGGCTGCCGAGGAATTTTCACCATGGGCCAGGAATAGGTTGGTCAACAGTCCTGAACATTGCGGGACTGTTCCTGCTATACCCTGCCGGGACAAATATTTGTCCCACAGTTGGCCTGGTGACATCAGGAGCCAGATCTTCTCTCACAAGCGCTGGTATGCCACAAACATATTGAATAACGTGTGGCTTAAAATAACCTAATATTGCAACTTGGTGGTGAATTTATTTCCTGTCTACGTAAGGGAACATTTCAGCGATTATATAATTCACTATCGCGATGAGCTCGTCCAAAGATGACAGCACCAAATAGCCTGTGAAACACATTACAGCTGAGCTGAAAGCAAGGTGAAATTCTCTGTAAATTGTAAGACATAGGAATAGAGGAGACGCAAAGACAGATAGGCTAACCATGTTGCGCCCTTACGGCTACTTTGCACTTGTAGATATAGATAGGGGGGGCAGGGGGGGCTATAAAAAGGCAGGAAAAAAGGCAAAATTTAAATTGACGCGCACGCACACAGAGATGGATTATTGCCACACCACGCGGCCATGTGCCCAAAACAACGTTAGCTGAGCTGTCAACAAGGGAACAAGGATGACGACAGCGACGATTAAGGCTCGTATAGACGACGGAACTACAGCTGACACGTCGTAAACAAGAATCGGGTCCCGCGTTGGGATAAATACAGTTTCCTTTAATGGTAACCACTTGTGCTAAGGAAACATGCTGATACCTGCAGCAGAATACGTCGAAAATGGATGACGTACGGTTAACAACTATCGCTGTAAAATGAAAAGGAAGAAGAAAGCGCCCGCTTAGCTACACAGAATATGACAGTCAGGGGGCGCTGTACGGACACGATTATTTCGGAACATTACGAAGCCTCCTTTTATTAATTAGGGGGAGATTGCCGCCAGTGTCGTATACAGGTCTGTGCGTACAAACTCGTACTTTAACCGAAACAGTAATGAGTCCCAGCTGGCCGCAATAGAGTTTAGGCCGTAAGATGCCGAGGCACCCCCTTAGCGGTGCGAATGATAGAAATGAAAGCCAGCAGAGCAGGGGCTCCCGGCTCGACTCGCTGCTGTCCCAGAACCCGGCGATCAAGGAGTGACCATGGGAGGGCAGCGCCCTTCGCGGACGATGAAAGATGCTCGGTGATTCATGAGCCCGAGGACAGCTCGTGAACTGGACCCCGAAACCACAGGGTTCATTTGTCACGTTCGCTTCCGCGCGCTCGCGTCCGCCCTAGTTTTGCCGAGGACACGGCAACGACTGGGAGGCGCAGGGAGAGGTGGTGGGCGGGGGGCAACTGTAACTGCTCGACCATCATTGTGCCCCGAGCGAGGCTTATATACAGGCTGCTTGCCGCCACTGCTTCCGCCGTGTATAATGCACGTCGGCTTGAATGCGCGCAGCGTTGCCGGAGAAGCCCCCGAGTGTTCGTCCTACCCCACCTTTTGAAAAAGGGAAATGGCGTGTACGTCGTGCGCTGTGACTTGCAGAACAAATGTTGAAGCGCACGCGGGCCTTATAGGCATCGCTTTGATGCTTTAAAGAGGGGGATAGGGAGGCATAATATAAGATCATTTCTAACTGTCGCCGGTGAGGCACGGTGACCCTTAACATACGTTCTCTTTTCTGATCTCAGAAAAAATGCAGGTATGCGGAACTCGAATGTGGACGAACGACGCGGGTTTTATAGAACTGACTCCAACTGAAGACACGAAGACCTTGTGTCAGGCCATACCAAAGGACCCAAATGTTTTATCCATTACGTGTGCGTTCAATACAACGGCATGCGTACTCAGTTGTACATATATATTTACAACGTCTAGGTGAAAAACAACGTCTTTGAAGACGGTGTTTTATGTCCAGACTTTGGTACACTCATCTGATCCATTCTCTGTTTCTTTCTGCAGTAAATGCGAAGCACAATGTCGCGTTAGCAATGGGCCGGGTATTATGCCAAATGGTTTCCCATGTTTGTCTTCAATGGTACACACATGTGCAGCTGGAGAGATTAGCGAAGGTAATTATATTGACCGAAATGACAGTAAGCAAAGAATTATCTAAGCCATGCTATTTCAGTTGACTCGTAAAGCACGTCGATGTGACGAAATAACCCCTCTGTCAATATTTTCCATAGTACAGCTACATATGCGCATAGTTTCTGCGAATCGTTTGGTCTGCTCTATAGCTATAGAAAGTCACATTCGCAAAGTTTGATATGCGTTTGGGCTCGGGCAGGACAGACATAAGAACGAAGGAGAGGAGGAGGAGACAAAGGGGAGGAAAGACAGGGAGGTTAGCCAGTGTAAGTACCGGCTGGCTACCCTGTGCTGGGCAAATGGGCAAAAGGGTAAAGGGAATAAAAGGACAAAGAAGAAGAATAGGAAAAAAATTGAAACCAGGAAATTCACACAGTAACGCGAAACTACGCGCAACAACATTCAAAGGCGGTCGCACAATTGGCATGTCCTTAAAAACTTCAGCAAAGCCCTTAAGGCCTTGAGTGCCGAAGCCCGTCTGGACCAGTGTCCTAGAGCTTTTTCCTCTGTACAGGGGCGATTGTCCAGTCTTTCGAGCGCGGTCACGAGCACTTGGCAATTTGTAACGGGGACAGTCACAAAGGAGGTGCTCAATCGTCTCCTCGCAGCCGCAGGTGTCGCAAGTAGGGCTGTCGGCCATTCCAACGCGGAATGAATAGGAGTTCGTGAATGCCACGCCGAGCCACAGGCGGCACAGAAGTGTTGCTTCCGCTCGTGGTAACCCTGGTGGTAGGCGGAGTTGCAGACGTGGATCCAATCTGTGGAGACGTGCGTTCGTGAATTCACTGGTGTTCCACAGATTCTGCGTAAGCTCGCGGGCGAGGGAGCGAAGACTTGTGGCTGCAGCTGATCTTGACCGTGGTATGGGTATCTGGGCACTATCATGGGCCGACCGGGCAGCGTCATCCGCACTGTCATTTCCTGAAATTCCGCAGTGACCCGGTATCCACTGGTAGATGATGTTGTGTCCCTTGTTGATTGCGTGATGGTGGAGTAGTCGGATGTCTGCGACTAGTTGCACATTTCGTCCATGGTTGAAAGGGAACATCAGACACTGGAGAGCTGCCTTTGAGTCACATAAGATGGACCATGAATGTGATCATTTGTGAACAATAAACTCCATAGCAGCACGGATAGCTGCGAGTTCTGCAGCCGTCGATGATGTAATGTGAGGTGTCTTGAACTTGAGGGTGACACACTCTGCGGGAATCCCCACTGCTCCAGCTGAACCTTTAGAGGAGACAGAACCGTCCGTGTAAACATGGATGCGTCCTCTGTGCTTGTCATGTAGCACTGAAAGCACGGTTTGTTTGATGGGGACAGTTAACATCTCCGTTTTCTTTTTGATACCGGAAATAACAAGAAGAGCCTGGAGTGGATGGAGGCACCACAGCGGTTGAGATGGTTGTGTTGCAGGCGTGAATTTTGACGGCAAAGTTCCATGGTTGGCGGCAATAATCTTGCTAAACGCTGAACGAGGTTGAGTGGCAGGAAGGGAGGCGAGATGATGCGATGGAAGTCGGGCGAAGTGCCTGATATGCATCCTTAAAGTGTCGACTTGAAGATACGTATTGATGGGGTGGTCATGCGCGATGGCTATTGTTGCTGCCATGGATGCACATGTGGGAAGACCAAGGCAAATTCGCAGAGCTTGAGCTTGTACAGACTGGAGGGCACGGAGGTTGGTTTTACCGGTCCCTCCCAGTACAGGTAAGCTATAGCGCAGGAGACCGAGGAACAGTGCGTTATAGAGTTGGAGCATCGCACTCACAGACGCACCCCATGACTTTTCGCAAGAAATATGAGCACGTGGGTTATCATGACTAATTTCCTTTTCAGGTAGGAGATATGAGGACTCCAGGAAAGGTCTTGATCTATTATCACTCCTAGAAAGCGGTGCATCTTCTCGCAGGCAACTGGCCGTCCATTAATTCTGATAACGTACGGTTTCATTGATTTACACGTAAAAGCGACTATAGAACACTTCTCGTAGGACAGCTCCAGACCTCGCGCTCGAAGATAACCTGATGTTAGTGTGGCCGCTTTTTGAAGTCTGGCGCGCACCTGGGGACGCGTCGCTCCTAATGACCCAATGCATATATCCTCTGCATAGATGGACTCATGGATGGATTGCAGAAGGGTATGAGCCAGGTCGATGAGCACCAGGTTCAACAAAGTTGGGCTCAAGACTCCGCCTTGTGGTACGCCACGTTAGGTGTTGCGTTGTGATGACGCATCATCCTCTGTTTGCACAAAGAATGACCTGTCCTTCAAGAAGCTGGATATCCACCGAAAAACAATGCCGCCTAGGCTGACATCGCCCAAGGCGACCAGGATGTCTTGATTGGTTATGTTGTCATAAGCGCCTTTAACATCAAGGAACATCTCCGCTGACAGTCTCCTGAGGCTTTTTTCGTGCTGAACAGACGAGACAAGATCTATGACGTTGTCTATAGAAGAGCGCCCGCGTCTAAAGCCTGCCATAGCATCAGGGTATAACTTGTAGTGTTCTAGATACCACTCTAGACGCGTCAGCACCATCCTCTCCGTCACCTATCCTAGACAACTGGCCAGAGCAATGGCACGATAAGATGCCACGTCTAGGGGTGATTTACCTGGCTTGAGCAGAAGCACAAGGCGGCTGGACTTCCATGTAGCAGGAACTTCTCCTTCACGCCATGAATTATTGTACACGTCTAGAAGTACATGCCGAGCTGTTTGACCGAGGTTTCCAAGAGCTGCGTATGTCACCCCGCCAGGCCCAGGCGATGAGGAACGTCTGCACGCTGCCAACGCCGCCTGCAACTCCTCGATGGAAAACAGATTGTCCATACGAGAATCCCGCGAGATTGGAACATCACGGGGATCACGTGCAGCGAACGATGGCAGTAGACCAGCAACATTGAAACAGAAGTCCTCGGCTACGTCGATCTCTCTGCGACCTTGGCAGAGAGCCAGGCATTTGAAGGGGTGGCGTTGTTGAGGTGATGTTCGAAGACCACGCACTGTTCTCCATATATGTGACAGGGGTTTATGCGGATCAAGGGAATCACAGAAGGTTTTCCATCTTAGAGACTGCAGGGAGTTGATCCGACGCTGGATCTTCTGTATGCGTCTCGCCTCCCTTAGGTCGTAGATGGACTTGCTGCAACTGTACCTTCGTTCCGCGCGACGGCGGATTGCTCGAAGCCGCTCCAATTCTGCTTCGAATTCAGAAAACTTAGGAATAGGCCTAAAAGATGTTGTGGCTTCCTGAGCAGCGGCGTTAAGTAGCTTCTCGATGTTGCCAGGTAGACAGTCCTGGATCTCTTGGCAATTCTACTCCATGAGGAACTTGTATTTACGCCGGTCGATGTCATGAAGAACTGTAGTAGAGTGTGACTTGCGTATGCCGTCGATTTTAACATATGTTGGAACGTTGTCACTACCATGCGTATCGTTGTCCGTGAACCATTTCACATTGGCACTGAGGCATCTTGAAACAAAAGTTGAGTCCAGGCAGCTGCTGTATGTCAATCCCCGCAGAAAAGTGGGACTGCTATCATTTAGGCAGCAGAGATCATGGTCCGACGCGAAGGATAGTACACGTCTTCCTCGACAGTCCATCTTTAAGCTTCCCCATAGGGGATGATGCGCATTGAAGTCGCCGGTAATAACTCATGCTCCAGGTGCCGCTGTTAAAACTGCGCCTAGTCGTGCGTTGTCAAATTGACTCGAAGGTGAAATGTAGGCACCTACGAGCGTGAGTGCGACGTTCTTGCATTTTATAGTCAAACATACGTATTGATTGTCGTCATCAGGTGCCACTGGGTGTAAAACATATGTGAAATCGCATCTGATATAAACGATGACTTTGCTGTGGTCGCTACAGGTGGCAGACATGAAATCTTCATATCTTGATAGGCGGATGGCGCTCTCAACGTTTGGTTCACAAATGACGATTATTAGAAATTTGTTCTTAAGCACAAACTGAAGAATGTCCCAAATGCGCGATTTAATGCCTCTGACATTACATTGAGAAATAGATGCATCCTTGACCTTTTTAAGGAACGAATGTAGAGGAGCAGCCATGGTGCTTCTCAAGACCGGACAGTACCGGATTCAGGGCATCCAGTATTTGAAGTGCGCCTCGAGCCGCCGGAGTGTGTATGGCGGTCAGTAGTACTCGTTGCGTGTTCAAAAAGGCCCTTATCATGGTGACAACTTGTTTATCGTCGTCTTGGTTGCTGCCAGAAGGTGAATGATGATTCGGCGAGCGTGCTATATCTTGTCGCTCCGCTGGCGGATCTAGCCATGGCAATGGCGGCCACTCCTCGAATGATGCAATGATATTGGAGACTTTCTGCTGAGGAACCTCATTGCTACTATTGCTAGTTGTATGCGGAAGTTTGTGGACTGTCAGTGGTCGCGGTGCATCCTTAGCAATAGCAGTGGGTTTCCTAGATCTCCGGCGACGTGAACGTCGACGTTGCACTTTAGCGGCAGCCTCCCTGTGCGAGGAACCCTCCCTGACCATTTGCCTCAAGACTTTCACCTCATTTTTCACATGTGGGCAATTCTTCGAAGTTCCACCGGGAGAGCCCTGACAATTGGCGCACTTTTGGTTTTCTGCACGACAGGCGTCGGAGCTGTGCGACCCAGAGCATCGTGAGCACACAGCAGCATTTGTGCAAACCGCACTAACGTGCCTTATCCTTTGACACTTCCTGCACTGAAGCGGCTTTGGCACAAAATGCCGTACAATGTGTCGGAAGTGACCGACCTTGACATGTGACGGTAGGCTGTCTCCTTTGAAAGTTAGCTTCACACACTGCGAGTTTCCCAGGCGACGGGCTTGCAATAAAGCAATTTCCTCTGTCGCCGGTTTGATGAGTATATGCAGGTCAGCATCGCTTATGGAATTATCTACGTCCTACACAACGCCGGCCGTAGACTCATGATCGTCTTGTTTATAGCAGCGTACGTTGATGCCATCCAGCACCTTAAATGTTGCTCAGCATGTCTAGCGCGCTGTGGTTTGTGACATCTATAGCGAGGATGTTCTTACGGGCGTTGATCCTTACATCTTTGATCTGACCCGGAACAAGTGCCTCGAGCGATACAGATGCGGCTTGGCTGTTGATCCGGATTAGATTGCCGCTAGCAGCCACAGGCACAAATAAAATTGTGAGGGCTGATGGCTTTCGCGTCGGGATCACAGTTGCCTTACTTGAACGAAGGTGTATTGCTGTGTTTACGAGCTTAAACACAATGTTTTGTTACATCAAAAATGCAATTAAAGCTGCACAAATAGCTTTAGGAATAGAATATTACGAACTCGGACATAATGGCCGCATCTAGAGCGCAGTGGGGATATGTGGTGCGCACTATGGTTGGCGATCGACACTGTACGTCCTTGCAGAGCATCGCTTTTGTTTGCGCTGAATAACTTTGTCGGTAGATGGAAGAAAAGAATTGACAGTTAGTAACCCAGACTACAAACACACATATAAGTATATTCTCATATTTGGTATACTTTCCTTCATCGTTCTTTTTATTTGTCGCTCCTGTAACGGTGGCCTAATGCAGCAAGTTCCAAAATGCATGAAATTAGCTGAGCGGAGGATACACTATCGCAACAACTTCGCCCGTTGGCTTTATCCTACCTAGATCCATAGCACAGAGTGAAATAACAATAAGCAGAAAAAGCTCACATATGTCGTACACCAGGTGAGATAAAGCTGACAACGTTTTGCAAAGGGCTCTGAACTTGTTGAGGCTTTCGTAAAATCGCGATTCCGAGCGGCGTCGAGAGATAAACGCCCCTGGATATCACGACAGCAGGTACACATGTGCCCGAGAAGGCCCTCGGGCTTCGCGTGAATGTCGGGAGGACGTACAGTATAACAACATCGAGATGCAGAGATAACCGTGCAACTCTCTCCCCACGGTTTCACCATTCGCCAAGCAAAGAGCGGGAATGGTACGGTAGGTGGCCACCGCCGTCGCCGTATACAGCCACGATACGAGGGACACGTATGTACATACACTTACGGTGGAGGAGCAATTTGCAAACTGTCCCATGCGCCGACGCTCGGCGGCATCATCTGTGCGGTATAAAAATAAAAGAGGAAGGTGAAGCCGCCATATACGCGAGAGGCCGTGGTCTGAAAGCGCGCAGGGTGTGTGCTGGAAAAAAAGAAAAATTAAACGAATGAAAAGAAGGAGTCGCGTTTTACTGCCCACAATGTTCCCTCTTATCGATGGAAGTGCAGATTAGCCTTTACAACTGCGCGCACGGCTCCGAAATTTACGGCAGTGCTTCATTACGGCCGCGCGCACAGTCTTCCGCAGAGGCGCGCACGCGCGCGGTTTTTCGTTCGTTGCGGCGCCGCGTCGCATGTCGGCCCCCATTTTTTATAGGGCCGCTTGCAACGCAGCCCCGCTGCTCGCGCGTCAAAGTGAAGCGACCGCGGTGTCGTAAACACGTCCAATTAAGACGCATTGCGTCTATAAAACTTGGCCGCGCGCAGGGATCCCCTCCGGGTTAATCCGCGCGGCGAGCTGTCTCGCCTGAAGGCCACTGGCGCCTTCCCCTCCCGCCCGTGCTCCCTTTTGCGCGTGAAGCTCCTCTTTGCGTCCGAGTTGATAGCGTGCGCGTCGGTCCGCCAAGACTTTCACAGTTTTACAAGCTGCACCAAGGAGCGAGGAAGGTAGGAAAGCAAACCGCTGACGACAAACCCGATATCAGCACGGGGCGGGAGAGTGAATTAGGAATGCTACGCCTAGCCGAGCAATATTTAATTTCCCGTGAAGAAAAATATCTGCAAATACAACGCGAATGCTGGAATCTTTGTGAAACAAGGTTTTAGGCAAGCGAGTAATCAAATGTTATATTTAACTAATGCTGACGCGTACAACTGGGTTTATTTTCATCATCTGCAACGCGTAATCTCACGAATTTTTGTGTTTATCCACCGCAAAGTTATAACGTTGATTCCATGCACGCTTTACGTATATGCACAGCATCGCTCAGGAGCTATGCCGAAATGCAAGCATCGAAAAACGCGGGTGCCCCGTGCGAGACGTCTACGCAGCAATGTGACGAGGACAAAGGCGATGATTGCCGAGAGAAAAATGGCGACGACACGTGTATGCACAGATATATCTGTACATTTGAGTATTATATACCTCTTCTGCCATATAGTGACACATGTCACTTCTAGAGGATTGGTCAAGAATGGGAACACACTCAGTGGCACACAGCGAATGGCTGAATCAAAGAAAATCAAGTAAATCAACGAATACGCTGAATACAATTCACTTATTCATAACTATGAGCCGACAATATGCAGCAGACAGCAGCCATGCCAAACCCTGAAGCGCGAGCAAAGAACGCTTCGATTCAATAGAGAACATTCATAGAAGCTACCAAACCAAGTTGACATTTCCGTGGGATACAATTCGCGCAAGAGCTGAATATCACTGCGAACTCACGAAGACGCGTGCGGTGGCGCCATCTGTCAGAGGAGGCACTTGAATTGCGCAGTGGCATTCCACACGTGTTCTCACATTTGCATTGTCACCCATGTACTTCTTTTTCCTTGTACTTGACGTAGCATGTGCTTAATCTTAACATATTTCTAAGAATTACAGGCGCGTAATAAGCGCTTTTCTGGAGCGACAAAGCTCGGTCTTGTGACCTTTGAAAACTGAATTCAGCGAAAGACATACGTCACCACATCCGTGGCCGTTACTGCGCAAATGTGAGAAGTCAATGTTTCCATTACACATGAGCGATCGTCTCCTTCTCATCATTCACTTGCGAATAGTGCTCCAAAGGTGTCCACGAAACGAAGACAGATCACATTCCATCTGTCTTGCAAACGTCAGAAGAGTCGTAGCGAGGGGCACAGAATGCCATGCATGAGACATTGGCTTTTCACTATAAGCTAGGCGACACGCATAATCCATTCGATAGTAACATCAAACCGTGCGTCGCCGCGTCGACTCAGCCACGACGACAAATCGAAAGCATTTGACGCATCTCGTACTAAATGCTCACGAACATTCGTACCCGCTGCACATGTGGACAGTTTCATGTAGTGAACGTCGTCCAATGACACCATTTGCGCGCATATATTGCTGCCTGCTTTTTTACAGTACTGTTCTCCTGAGAATTGTGCGAGTGCATGCAAAACGATAACAACAAAGAACAACGCACTTCTACATACGGATGCAACGTGTTATATATATATATATATATATATATGTGTGTGTGTGTGTGTGTGTGTTTGCAAAATTAATCATACAGTGCTGATTACAAATTGAACAACTATGGGCACCGATATTGGATAACAGTGCTGAGGTACGAGTCCGTCTTCACGGTTGCACCGATGACACTCTATATAATCTCTTAGAAGAGCACAGCATTTTGATTTCATGCGTCATGGCATATGGATATCATTCCGGGAAATCAAGCACTCTTTTCACCCTCTGTACTAAAGCTTCTTTTACTGAAAATTGCAAAGGATTATTACCATTGAACGCGTTTGTTTCATCCCTCGAAGCTTCTAAGAACTCGCGATTCCAAAAACTAAGCGTTACGAAAATTTACTGAACAAACTGAGATTACTACACTAAAAACGTGACAAATCACCCTCCACATTTTTTTTAAGCTTTGGACTGCTCATCACGACAGGTGGGCAAAGGCACTCATCATGGTCTTCCTCCCTCACAATCGCATTGAAAAATGTGCCTGCTCTCATCTATAAGAAAGTTACCCGCCCTATCTCACCCCAAAAATGTTACCCGAACTCCTGCGCCCACACCTGGAAATCTACCATCCATCTCTTACTTTCAGTATGCTACAATTTAAAATAAACCATTAATTAACCAGCTTAATTTACATATGTGATCAACTGCCGTGTCAATATAATTGTTGAATAGGGCCACATTGCTTTGCTTATAGAAACATTGACTAAACCTAAAGATTAAGCTGATCGCCATGCGAAGCGACCACCGCATGTGCCTTCCGTTTACCTTATATATATATATATATATATATATATATATATATATATATATATATATATATATATATTGTTGTTGTTCTTGTTGTTGTTGTTGTTTTTGTTGTTGTTGTTACTAGCAGAAATGGCAGCTTTGAACTTGGGAGTCAAACAAAGAAGCAAGGCACAGCCCGATATTTTCGCAGTCGTGGGTGAGCTGCCTTGCTTTAATACTTAGCTGCATGCATCTGTAATTCACAAAGTCGTTGTGACACGGACAGTCACGTTTCATCGCCAGGTGCACTGGAGAATAAACATCGTGTACTACACCAATACGGATATCGTACTAAGATGATCAGTCGTATGATGGAGATAACATGCTACAACCAAGCGTGTAGCACTGCACCGTCACCGTGCAAAATGCCGAAAAACGACGGAAAAAGCAAAAAAAAAACAAAGTCGCTGTAGCACATAATGGGAGGAGGTTTTGTTCTTGTTTTTGTGACGACAAGTAGTCGGACGGTAATGTTAAATTTTTAAGAATACAGAATGCCACTGAAGATACCGACATGTTAGCAAAGCTGAATTGTACCTGTATGCATGCCAGCCGTGGTGGCTCAGCAACTCGCATCTTGGCGCCTCGTATCCCTGGCGCCATTTTCGGAACGGAAACGTTACCATCAGCATGCATGAGTAAAGCCGAAGTGAATACTGGTCCAGCAATAAGTAAATTTGTTAATGGCATGCAGCTTAACATTATATTTTATAATGTGTAAGGATGATTAACTAGATGAAGTGTGAATGTATTGCATGCTGAGTTGCTGACAGTGTCCTAATTAATTGCTTGAGACGTTTTTTTTTAAAGCCGAATGTCATCCTAGTTACCGGAATATTAAAACAGACAGCTTGTTGGAATTTGTGATTAGATACTAATCAGCAACATGTTAAGCTTATTCGAGAGAATCAGCGCAACAGCGCGACGTTACAGAGGTTAAGCTAAAACATTTAAAGTATTCGTTTATTGCAAAGCCCCGCCGTTGTCATGCGCCAGCCGATGCATACAATAAATAAATTTAGGTTGTACTGTAGTCAAGCTTTAGCTATATCAGGGTCATGTTTTTCTTCTGTTTGGTATTGCCTTCGCAAGGTCGACTAACGCTATTAATTCCTGAAAAGCCTCACACCTCAAGTTCTTGTACCTCTCTAATCAGAACAAGAAAAGGTCACTACTAGAATGTTAATTTCGAATAGTGCGTTGAACTTTCGGGAGTGCGTTGAACTGTGATAGTCAGTGGAAGAAACAAGAAACGTCGGAGTGATGCAGAAAAGCCACCGTAGATGTTTCCACTTACGTTCCTGCTACAGCTCAGAGTTCCTAAGTTTAGCTACAGCGAACAACAATAGTCATTTCTGACCGAGGTCAGTTACAAGCGGGCTTCGGCGTACATCTGAGCATTCTGAGTACATTTGAGTGTGCTTCAAAGCTTCAGACCTCGAACCCATCACGCATGCGATCTATGCGACTTTTCTACACTTCAGCAATACGAATCGAGTCTTCTTCATTCAGCCTCACATCGTCACCGTCACCCTCCCTCGCCCTCATCTCACAACTTCCGGTCTACCTCCCCCTCAGCGTCACCAACTTTCGGAAGTCGATCCTCACACTCACCTCACCACGTGAGTGTGAGGGCAGGTGAGGGTAAGGACGCCCTGGTGAGGGTGCCCATGTCTGCTATCATACTTGTAAGTTACTTGCTCGCAGTATTAATGCAATAGCGTTCTTAGTGTACTGCACGCACTTTCTGGGTGCTATCTATCTATCTATCTATCTATCTATCTATCTATCTATCTATCTATCTATCTATCTATCTATCTATCTATCTATCTATCTATCTATCTATCTATCTATCTATCTATCTATCTATCTATCTATCTATCTATCTATCTATCTATCTATCTATCTATCTATTTTCCCGCCTACCTGTGTCCCTGGGTAGTCCATGATCGAATGGGTAGCGCATCTGGCTGCTATGCTGAGGGTTACACTGTAAAAATCTTTACAATATCAAGGGTGTTATCGCGCTGGTAACATTATTACCGTTAGGGCATTACAAAAATTTATAGAGGCTGACAACGGACCTCTAACTAGACGTGCGAACACAAAAGACGTAGTTGAAAACTATGTAATAATTCTGGCAGTCTTGGGCACACAGAATATCCGACAAGCTAATTTTACAAGGAGAGATATGAAACTCTCCTACCGGATATTTCTGGGCGCCAAAGGTGGTCACAATGATTACATAGTTTTCAACTACGTCTTTTGTCGTCGCATGTCTAGTTAGAGCTTCGTTGTCGTCCTCTATAAATTTTTGTAAGGCCCTAAAGGTAAGGGTGTTACCAGTGCGACAAGAAAACAATCTTAAGTTTGTAAACATTTTTTACAGCGATAGAAACCAACCGTCGGAACAACTTGGGTCACTGAACATGTGACAATCTGTACATATGCGCCGCTATTCAACGAAGCTCTTCTACGCCAGCATGGGCCACTGTAGGTGCGGGACTGGGCAGGTGCCGCTTTTCTAAGAAACTCTTTGACGCCAACTTTGAGCACGGGGAATGTGCCACTCGGTCTGTGCCGCTCTCAGTGAACGTTATCGACGCCAACTTGGGTAACAATAGGTATGTGTTATTAGGAATGTGCGGCTCTATAATGACGAAAAAGATCCCTTACGTTCCTCCGGTGTTGAGCGGGAGCGCGCCCACGCCACAAGGGCTCCCCAAGGACAGCAACCCAACGATTTAGCAGGCTGCGCCACAAAGGCACTGGATATGTGCCGCTTTTCCATGGAGGCCTTTCGCGCCAACGCTTTAGCGAGCTGCGCCATGAATGCACTGGGTATGTGCCCTTCTTCAATGAACATCTCGCCAACTTAGGTCACTGAATATGGGACAGTGAGTGGGCGATAAGCGAGGGAAACAATTCTCTACGTTCGCTGGCAGCGGTGCGAAACGATTCTCGTCTCGGGGGCCAAGCGCGGATTTCTCGGCAGCATATTCAGACAAGCGCTAGAGAGGAGCCCGGTTGCCCCATGACACGTTTTGCAGCGCTTGCACGAACCGGTGCGCCGTCCATTTCGCCGGCCATGCGCAGGCTTCGCAGCGGCTGCGATAGATGGCGCCGAGTGTTCCTAGAGAACCGCGAAAGAGGAACCTCACTGCAGTACACGCGTCGTGCATAACTCGTTTCGGCGGTGGCAATTAGCTGTGCTGCTATGTTGATTCTATGCTCAACGCATTTCCGCTGACGACCAGGGCGAGATGGGTTCAGCCGAATTTGTTTAGAGGAGAAATTAGTCCGCACCACTTTTACCATATACTATTCAGATGTGGGTGCATTATGCCAAGGCCACAGCGCAGCCTTGATTATAAGGGCAGCTCTAGCGTTTCTACAAGCCTCTGGCCTTGACAAACGGCTTTAGACATACTGCAACGAAGTGGACTAGTGTACACGCACTTTCTTGATTTGATCATCATCCCTTGTCACTCCCTTTCTTCCCCATGTCCCTTCTCCAATGTAGAGTAGCAGGCCAGAGCAAGCTATATTTCAGGCCAACCTGTTCCTCATTTTGTAAATAAGTTTTCCTCCCTCTCTCAGATATAGCAGGCCGTACTCGCCTTCTAGGTCCATGTAATTAATCGCGCAACATGTTTTCTGACTTGCTTGCGTAGGCATGTGTCTGTGTTTGTGTGCGCATGTGTGTATGTGTGAGAGAGAATATTGGCCGAGCCACCGAACTGTTTTGCCGTCAAGGCAAGTACGTTTGACAGTCACCTCAAGGCCAAAGATATACAGACGCTCGTTATTAAATTCACTCAACTGACGCACGGATGTTATAATACAAGGTTAAGAGAGACAGTATCGGGGCCGCATTTTACATCGATCATGGCGTAGATATTTTAAATGGAACAGGACCAAACTGAACAACAACCGACGTACCTCATGAGCATTATAAGACGAAGGCATGCTTTCGAGGTGGTGATCCCCTTATTACTGGACAATTTCGATGGTGCCTCAATGGCGCTGTGCATCAGAGCCTGTAAGTACGTACACCTTCCAAAAAGTAATTAATGAGATTGTGATAACAAAAACGTTCAGGGGCCGAAATACAAATCATTTCGTTAGTAAGTGCTTTTTGTCGTTGGCCGGCCGGCCTTCGTTAATAATATGGCCAGCATCACGATTGCCTGACATTTGTTTTTACGGACAATTATAGTGTAAAATTTTTTATGCAAAGCATACTAGCCGCACAACCACGCTCTTCCTTGCTGCGCCGCGCGCGGCCGCGTAGCTACCATTGAGGGTATGAGCCATTGTTCATTGCTGCGCGTCTCATATGTGGGTCTATTCTCTTTTAAGTTTGCTATGTTTGTTATTAAGTTGCTTCTATATTTATGCGTTGCATAATGCAATCACTCAGTTCAGCCCTTGGGCGCGGCCGGGCAGCCACCATTGACCTTAAGTGCAACCACGTGACGTGACGTCACGACAGCCGGAGGAAAAGCTGGGCCCCAACTCGCGCAATATGAAACGCATTCTTGGCTTAACCAAGCTAAGCCTCGCCATTTTTATGCGAAGCATACTAGCCGCACAACCACGCTCTTCCTTGCTGCGCCGCGCGCGGCCGCGTAGCTACCATATGACGTCATAACAGCTGCAAAAGCGGAGGCTCAACTCGTGCGCTCGCTTGCGGCCGCGTAGCTTCATAGCCGGGTCTCAGCTCGTGCGCTCGCCTGCATGAGTTGTTTCTTCGTCTAGCCGAACCAAATATAGCCAAGCAACAGCAGTTCACCAGGCTAAACAGTGGTTCAACAACTAAAATAAAGGCTAGTATGCTTCGCATCCTGGGCTTAACCTTAGCTAAGCCACAACCATTTTTTTTTTTACGCACACGGGCTTAGAATCTTTCACCATTGTTAAGTGGGATAGCTGAAACGTGGTTTGGCTTTCATGTTCTCAGTTGTTTCAACGACGCTTGGAGTGAATGGGGAAAGTGCCTCGAGCGGCCAGCCACGCAGCAATATTGCGTGCATTTTCGGTCTTCCTTCACACTCTGAAAACCACTCTTATGTAGGACGTATTGAGCAACAGAAAGCTGTATCGGGAGTTTTTCATGTTGCTCTACAAGTTTATCATTCGCACGTTTTATCTAATAGTAATAATTGAGAATGTTATTAATTAATGAAGTCTAATTATTCAATTAGACGGAATGGAAAAAAATAATCTGAGTATCTCCAAGCGACGCAAACAACATTACCTTGGTTCGGTCCTGCTACATGGCATTTGCATCTTTTTAATGTTGGGCTCAAGTTACGTGAAACACCATGCATGTCTCTCTAAAGCACACATACCAGTTAACAGAAGGGAGTATTATATTAAACAGTTTCATTTGCTTCTGCAACTTAGTTGGTTGAGAACGTTGACAAATCTTGAAGAGGATAGTAAAATTAGCGCTTGTGCGATGAAAACCAAACCTTGGCCCGCATAATGTAGCGGCTCGTATCGCTCGATTCTATGTCACTCTGTTCGTGCACCGTCCACGGACGGCTGATCGCGTTGACAGCGGGCGGAGCGTCGGTATGACTTCTCACGAAGCGCGACAAGAGATGACATTGGAATAGAATGGTTTCATTATCCCGGCCCTTCACTGCGATTCTAACTTGTGTCCCCTCCGACAATGTGCACTTCTGAGCTAACCTCTGACGCTAACTGCTGTGTTATCACACAACATTCACACTTGGTATTTTGTGCAAGGTATTGGGCCCTACACTCTCTCTGAGTGGTAGGTTATGCACATGTATTTCAGAGGATACAACAGGTAATACACTGTAGCGGATGAAGACGAACATCGCGTACGTCTAAAAATAATTCTTGAGAAAAGGCTCCACTGTAAGGTCCTGCTGATGCCGCATTAAATAAGTACAGCGTCAGAGGAATCGTCGAAGTCTGCTGATTTTTGTCCTGACTACACTTTTTCCTCAGAACGGAAAAAAAAAAGTCCACCCCTTCCAGTCCGCGAAGATGGTCGTATAGCGAAGCTGTGTTAGTTGCACCGAGGGTTACACCATGCAAGCAAACTTCGCAAGTAGTCTGTATTGTAAATCTTATGTTTCACCATTCTATTCACCTCGTTTTCCCTTTTGCGTGCTTTGTGTGGTGAGCATGCTTTTAGAAGTGTGTTTTTTTTTCTGCCATTCTTCAATGTTTTTTTGTTTTGCTTTGTTTTGTTTTTGCGCATGAGGTTTGTGTCTGTGTTTTGCCGCGCTTATTTATTTTGCGTGTGCAAATTATATCCCAGCTATATATATATATAGCTGGGATAGAATGTGTGGAACCACTAATCCAAAGCTCCGTATATTGGACGCAAGGCCCACCACTGGAGAAGCAGGTGCTGAAATCGTTTTGACGATTGACGTCTTTGTATTTCTTAATGAGGTTACACACACGTTCGGCTACGACGGAGAGAACGACGCCATTGACGGTATGCCCGCAGTCCGCCGACGTCGCTTACGTTCGATGCCTCGAGTTTGTTCGGTGGCGTGGTTAGCAGCGTCCGCCCGGCATTGCCGCTTGCGATTCTTCAAAATTAAATTGCTTCAGAATTAAATCTGTCCATCACGTAGGACAATGAATGGCTCACGCCCCCTTAAGCAATGGCTCAAGCCCCCGTCAACGCGGCCTCTCCATTACGACGACAGAAGCGAAATTCTACGCTGGACTGACGAGCGGCAACGGAGCCAGCTGTGGAAGAAGGCAGCGACGAAGAACGCGGGAGCAGTGGCACGAGCGCGCAACGAGCCAGCCCTGGAAGTAGACGACGCTAGATCCATTGCTGATGACGACAGTTTTAGTGAACTCCGAGAGCGACCGCACAGGGTCCGCATAAACAGCTTCGCTGTAAAAAGTGATTGATTGATATCGTTCCCAGATAATTTAGCTGCAGTGTGCGTTGTCGAAGCATGTATGTGCCCTCATACAGATCGGTGAAAACAATCCTCGTTTCTTTCTACTTTCCCCTAAACCATCTACGCTGCTTGTCACAAGACATACGTAATTACGGCATGTAGTGGTCATGAAAGTGAGCTAGCGTGCCTAAATGTGTAGCTGAGAGAATTTCTGGGTTGTGACGAGTTAACTAAGCTAGAGTACGCTTCCCAATTACATAAGAAGCGCAATTATACATTAACCATGAGGAAGTGTTACAAGCGATCACGCCAACCTTGACTGCAAAAGTGTTACAGTTCGCCGAATTTTCTTCATGAATAAACCACATTATGACTGTCACAAGCACCATTGTTGCCTTAAAATTTTAACACTATCACACGTGCGTGGACCGGCAAGTCGGTACGAGTGTTCTCCAAGTACAAGTGCTCTCCGGCAGGCTCTTTCGCAAGACGGAGTTGATGCCGTCGTGCCTCTGGACACTATAGCTACCGCTTTATGTTTCTTTCCTGGAAAGCCGCCAAGAGCTTATTGCAGAACAACACTTTAAGTGGGACATAATTTTACATGCGCCTATTGATACCGATACAAATGTTACTGTTAGTCTTGCTCACTGCTCACAAAAAAAGAAAAAGAAACCGCTATATACTAATGCACAGATAGCTTTCTTTTTCTTTTCAACAGCTTTGAACCAGCAAGCATGCATGGCGTTATTTATTAGTCTCCGTGCGCGCAGCGCCCCCCGTTGTTCTGGCTAGACTGAACGTATAGACTGAAAAGAATGTATAATCTGAAGAATTTATTTGTTGCAGTGACAACAATATGACTGCGGAATTCTTGCAGCGTTGCTTCACACATTTGCCAATGGAAGAAAAAATCACGTTAGAGTTCAGTATTCACAGTTGTTTACCGTGCTGAAACTTTTCTCTTCCTTTCCTTAGAGGTGATCGCACTTGCACCGCGAAACAGAAAACAAATGAAACAAACAGAATTAGAAACCTGTGTAGTATCGATTCTGTTGGGAATCAAAATTAGCGTTTTTTTTTTAGTTCTTCGTTTTCAACCCTTAAATGCTGCTGCACTAAGCCCTGTAATGATCGTTTATTGCAGGTGCGTACTTTGACCGCTTAGAGAAAAAATTACCGCAGTAATCCCCTGACGATGTCTGTCGATGGCAATATGATTAGCAATCGAGCAATGTCGCGACAAACAATTTTTATGAAGCCAAGAGGTAAACAGGGGCTAGAGGTAAATTGCTTTGCTGTAATATCAGCAGTTCTGATTCTGGGACTTCCGTTGCTTTGGCTAAATGCGACAAAATACGGTGTCCGTCCATGTTGCTATGGCACTCGCTTGCCAAGGTCGCCATGAGCGTGGCGGCATGACGATGACTGTATGACGATGGCGACTGTGGAATGACGAATAAAGAATGACTTCGATGGAATGAGAGAGGCGGTATGACGAAAACGGCATGACGACAATGAGATGGTCATTCTTTAAGGATGACGATGGTATAACGAGAACAACGTGACGACGCCGACATGAGGACAATTGGATGACGACGAATGTATTAAGATGATGGTGTGATGAGGACAGTATGACGACAACCAGATGACGAACCTGGAATTACGACGATGGCATGGCGACGACGGTATGACAACGAATGCTAAATCTCGTTTGTCCGACGGCACAATTATGACGATGGCATGCCAACAATGGAATAACCATGATTGAATGACGACATCGTAATTACGATAGAATGACGAAAGAATGACATGGATGGGAAGAAGGCGGTGATATGACGATGACGGAATGACGACAACGTAATGAGGATGCTGAAGGGATGACGATGGTGAAACGACAGTGGGACGACAACATGACTATGGTATGACAATGATAGGGTGACGAGAATAGCGTGACGACTATATAAAATCACGACGATTGGATGTCCATGACGGCATCACGACGGTGTTAACACAAAGAACGCATGACGACGACTCTATGATGGCGGCGCAATGACGACGATTTCATGACAAAGGTATGAGAACAATGCGAGGACGACGAGAGTGGGAAGGGAACGGCGTGACGATGGCTGTATCACGAAACCTGTCGTACAACGAAGGCGTGACGACGACGGCATGACGAGAGTCGGATGACGAGGCTGGAATTATGACGATGCAACGACAACGCCGGCATGATGTCGACAGCACGACAACGGATGTATGATTGCGACTGTCTGACGAAGGCGGTATGATGACGATGGCATAACGACGATGGTATAGTGAGAGTTGGATGACAAAGTTGGAATTACCACGATGGAACGATGACCACGGCATCAGGACCATGGTATGACGACGAGCGCATGACGACAGTGTATCACGAAGCCTGTACTTCAATAGGGTGGCGACGTTGGCATGAAGAAGATGGAATGACGGCCATGCAAGGGCCCCGGCGGCATCACCACCCCGAGCCTATACTTAGTGGAGCACTATTAGACAACTTGGCCCACTGGGATGGCGTAGATGGCGTAGAAGACGTCACGACAACGGCATGACGAGAGGAAGATCACGCATCTGGAATGACGACGATGGAACGACCACGACAGGATCATGACCGCGAGCACATTGCTAGTAGCAAAAGCTGGTAGGCAATTTAGACTACCGGTCAGCGTAAGATAGATAGATAGATAGATAGATAGATAGATAGATAGATAGATAGATAGATAGATAGATAGATAGATAGATAGATAGATAGATAGATAGATAGATAGATAGATAGATAGATAGATAGATAGATAGATAGATAGATAGATAGATAGATAGATAGATAGATAGATAGATATCTCAAGACCGAGAGAGAGAAAAGAAGTGAAAGACAGAGAGGCTAACCAGACTAACTGTATGGTTGGCTACCCATAAAGTGCCTGAGTTATCCTAAGTGGTGGTGGTGATAATGTTATTGCAAGCAGGGCTATAGCCTGGCTGACGTGTGGAAATTGCTCAGCCTGGCTCGAGACGAAGTGCGTGCGAGCCAGAACGCTATTTCTCTAGCTCCGCTGTTTTCTCCTGATTTCTGTGTACATATTTGAAGAGCAGCTATGGCTTCTTTAAATATGCAAAGAATGCTTTGCAAAGAATATGCAAGAATGAAAATATGCAATGAAAGTACGCAAGGAATGCTAACCGCAATAAAAAAAAAAACTCAGTGCCCTTCCACTTTGTGAAGAAGGATGACCAGAGAAGCCGCGGGGTCGGCCCGGCATTGCACAATCTTGGGGGTTCGGCCCACGTATGGGGAGTGCTTAACGCCTGCTTCAGCTCCGCCGCCGGTCGGCGCGGCATCGCACAAATTCGTGATCGGCCTACGTATGGGGAGTTTTGTGTCTACACGCGGACATGATCTTGGGGGAACTTCACAGCTTCGCTGTAAAAAACGCTAGGAGAACCGAAAAAAAAAAAGTACTGTTAAAGCATGCTCACCACGCGAAGCACGCAAAAAGCGAAAATGAGGTGAAAGAATGTTGAAACCAAAGATTTGCAATCTAGGCAGCTTGCGGAGTTTGACTTGCATGGTGAAACACTCAGTGTAATTAACACAGCTTCGCTGTTCGACCATCTTCACGGTCTGGAAGGGGTGATAATATTTTTTTCTTTTGTTAAGTGTAGGCGGTGAAAACTAATTCGGAGCCCTCCAGTAACGCGTCTCTCACAGCCCTCAGTCTTGCTTTGATGCTTAAACACGCCATCAAAAACTCGTGTTGCCGTGCGCTACACTTGAAATACAGCAGGGACATTAGCGCCTTGTCATACCAAATAGCCAAGCGTTTAGTCATGCTAGTGAGCGTTCGTAATCATAGTTATGCAGCAAATCAGAAATACGCTTGTGTGGCTGGACTTGCGTGCTTGCGCGTGCCTGCTTGGGCGCCTAAGAGCGTTTCTCGTGTTCATTCGCGTCGGTGCGCACATGAGTGTGTGAGGGCTATTTTAGATGCTGAAGGACGTTCACCCCTTCCGTTGTACGCGAACACGGCAGTCATTCGGCTACGCGTTCCCGCGCGCACGAAGCGTCAACGTACCACGACTCGCTGTCGTATGTGCGCAGGCCCGGGGGCGGCCCGGCGCATACCGACCGCTCTCGCTTGACGCCAGATGCGAATGCCGCCATGCATGTGAGCAAGCGCCAGCATCCATGCCTCACCGCCTTCATCATATCATCTCGCGCACGCGCAAAGCAAGACCGGCAAGACTGAGTGACGATAGATGTCTGTCGTCTGCTCGGCAAAGGGCTTGCCCCCGGTTTCTATAGAGTATTTTTTTTTGGTACTTGTTTTCTTATCTGGTCGCAGTCGTAAATGAGACGAAGGAAAAGACCCTGGCTCCTGGCCCGTAGAGGGGCCGCCGGTCGAGACTGAAAGTGAATGAACACGACTCACGATGATGCCACCTGAGAGAGAGCCCAACGTTGAGCGAGAAGGAAAAAAAATAAAGGAATGAGAGAGTGGCGCTTTGCAACTCTCGTCAGATGGCATCACGCAATGCTCGAGTGATGATGCGCTTCAGGAGAACAAAAAAAAAAGAACAGATGCTGACGCGGGAAAGGAGGGGAACGTGCATCGAATGGCACATTCCTTTAAAGGGGTAATGAAAAAAAAAGGAACAAGGAAAAGGACGAAAGAAATAGAATCACGAGCAAGCACCTCAGCGCTACTCACGGGAAGGAACATGCCGCGGAACCGCAACGTCAAAAAACGCGCGCTGGCGCGCACGCCGTCGACTTCAAAGAGAACGCCGCGCGAGCCAGCGGAGCTGAGGGACTGCGGAGCTCGGTATTACGAATGCATCTTTCTCGTCCTGGGAGGCATTCGGCGGCGATGTGAGGGGGCCGGCGCAGGAAATGAGTGAGGAAGCGGAGGACGGAAGCGGCGCGCGCCCTCTGAATGAAGCGCGCCACGTAAAGAGCGATACGGCCATGTGCGAGGATGTAATTGAGCACTGGAAACAAAATTGCGAGGGCAAAAACTACTAAGAAATATACAAAGTGAAACGCGACAGTTTTCTTCTTTATATACGCGCTCTATACAGGACTAAGAAGAGTGAAAACTAGATGAGAGAAGAAAGGGGGGGGGGGTTATGAAGGAAGAGGGCTTCCACAGGCACCACGCTTGTTAACGGATACGAACGCCGTGCTTTCAAGGCTTGAGCCCCGGCGTTCTTTGTGCGCTAATTGCGGCCATATGCGCACCGCCAAGAATTCTGCGGACTCTCGAATATATCTGTTTGCTTCTGTTCCATGGGCTCGTTCTTTTCCTTTGCGTTCTCTTCGCTCGCAAAGCAGTATTCTGGATTATAGACTAAATTTCTTTACGGCACCCGCACACAACAGCACGAAAAAGCTATAGCTATGCGTGTTTGAGGAGCCTATACATCCGTAGCTCGCACATGCTACTGTAAAGGCCCAATCACACTTGCCAGAAATTGTCAAGGTTGCGCCCATGTGACCCTCGAGTAGTGGTACATCATACGGAAAGACAGGTGTGCCAGCAAGGACACAAGTAGCCAGAGCGGATAGGACAACACAAATTCCTCATTTATGTTCTCCTTCTAGTGTTCGTTTTTGTACGCGTGCCCTTCCCGTGCCTCGAATCTCTACCAACTTGCTCCACTTTCAGTCGTTCTTGCATGGTGGTAGCTGCTGGCTTCGATATTGCTTGGCCAAGACTGCCATCATCATGCATTTACGGTCGCACTCGAATAGGCAGGCGTGCGCTTTTGTGAATCGCGAGCGATGGTGGTGGCTTGGCGATCTTTTACTCCAGCCGTTGTTTTTGGCTCGCGAACATTATGCTGACTTGCTCCTCGACAAGGTCCTGTGGGCATGAATGGAAAACGGCGTTTTCCAATCCACGTCGAAGCTAGGAGCAGCCACCGGGAGTCGCATGTGCAATCGTGAGCCAAAGGGGATGCCAATAAATCGTAATCATCATCATTGGCATCATCAGCATCGTCGGCGTCGGCGTCGTCATCATCATCACCACTACGATCACCACTGGTCGCTCCACCATTCCATAGAACTAACTAGTGGGTCTGCAATGCTCGACTATGTCACAGCCGTAAAAATTCGCAACCCAGTGATACACAAATACCTATGTTCATTTATTTGTGGCAGGAAAAGCAAACCTCTGCTGTATTCCCGGACGTGCATCCGACGACTTACCAGGAAGTGAGGTGGAGTTTTGTTATATATATACACACTTCTGGGCTCCAGCCCGGCTCTCTCAGAGGCGGGTAAGATTCGCGTGCGTTTCGCAGGCTGAAAGTGAACACCACAGTAATTTTTGCTTTACCATCGCCGATATACAGACGTCTCAGCTACCTTTCACTTGGTGCTGCTCTCAACAGGGGCTTCTTTTGTTTAATGTGGTCAAGCTTCTCTACACACACACACACACACACACACACATGCTTCTAAGCCTCGCGTTAACGCTCACGCCGATCGCTGCCAAATGTCGCACCGGCAGGCAAATTTAGCAAAGGTCCAGGTGCGCATGCCCGTCGAGTGCCGCCACGACGGCGTGCGTGTTACAAGGAGAACACGCAGCGACGAGCGAAGAGGTGCGAAGCGGCAGGAGGAAAAACGCGTCTTCCCACGTGCTTGTATCGAGCACCGCACGTCTAGGCGACGTTTCGGTGCCGCTTCAGCGACGACGTGCGGCGCTGGGAGACGCGCGAATCGTGTGCGTGCCACCCAACGAGGCGCTGTCGTGACGAGGCTCACGGCGGCGCCACAAGAGGCTACCGCAAGGGCGCGCGCATAACCATCGCTTTGACGCGTTTCCCCTGATGGGGCAGTGCGGCGGGCTTATAGTAGCTAGAGCATGACGGAAACGTGCAATCTTTCTGTTACTGCCGCATTTGCTGATAATTGCTCCTGAAACCGTGTCTGTTGGCAGAGAACACAGTTGCCACGTGCGATAAAACTCGTGAGATTGTGCAGACATGTTCGAAATTGTATGAACTTCAACAGGCCGGCCAACTCACTCATTTGACCAGTGCATTAAGCTCAGAGTCAACCACGAGTCTGAGTCGGAGTGTAGACTACGGGGTGCGAGTCTGAGTCGATGTGAGTCTCAGTGGGAGTTTTATTCTTAGTAAGGCGACGTGAGTCCGCGTTGCCATGGCGTGTGTCTGAGTGATTCGAGGTGAGGAAAAGTGAGCGGTAGTCAGAGTGAGACCCTGTGGATCGCAGATCCTGTAGGTTTCAGTGAGTTTAAGTAGGAATGAATAACATGCGGCCTCATGTTCTTTGTGTGCCCGGAATCTGAATATATATATACATATATATATATAAACGGGGTCGGAAAGGCAGGGAGGTTAACCGGAAGAGATTTCGGTTTACTACCCTGCACTGGGAGAAGGGTAAGGGGAAATGAAAGACGGAAAGAATAAGCGGAGAGAGAAAGGAAAGGCACGAAAAAAAAGTAGAGTCAGGAGGTTGGGAACGTCCGTGAGAACTATAGTTTCTCTAACAGGCCACTCGAACACAAAAATTTCAAGAGTGCCTTGACCGACTTGTGGTGTGAAGAATATATACATACCGCCGTTCCAGGACTGTCAGCTTCGAAAGCGGCCAGTCGTCAAGGTGAGCGGCTGGCTGTGTGCACTGTATCGGGGAAAATGCAAAGACTCCTTATCGATTTTCTAAGAGAGACTGGTTTGATGGACATATGGTGAAACCCTACAGCGGCATTGTGCGAGACGCTCGGGCCCAGCAATTGCCCGCCTTGATCGCCAGGCTAAACCCGCCTGTTTCTTCAATTCACCACCACCACCTACACCGTGTTCAGTAGTTTCTTCGCTGCCGCAGTGATCACACGCAGCCCTATATTCCCTTTGGATGCGGAAAGCAAATGATTTTGTAAAAGTGACGCCAAGCCATAGTCGGTAAGCACCGCTGTTTCGGGCCGGGAGAGTCCAGGTGGAGGATGAAGTCGAAGACAGGGGTCCAGTCGATGCAGAAGTGTGTGTTGGAAAATGGGTGTGTTCCACAAAGATTATGTAGCATCATTTACAAGCACTCAAAGTTTCGCTCTTGCATCTGTTCTTGACAGCGGGATTGGTTCCTGCACGTCGTCTTCATCAGTAGATCGAGCAGCTTCATCGGTGTAACGTTACACCGATGACGTGTTACACCGAAGCGCCCTACAAGGCCTACGTAACATAACTGAGATCAACAATGTAAAGTTGCGATGAATGATCTCCATAGGTGGCGATAGTATGGTGGGCATCATTTATGGCGTCGACGTCGCCATCCCGAATGGTGACTTGCCAATACTAATGAAACCAACGACAGAAAGCACGTTCATTACAAAGATTTCCAGACTGGGAAACACGTGTTGTGTGAAGCTTTTGTTTGAAAGTGACAACCTTCCTCCCACGTAAAAGCATGACATTTCCGCCATGCAGTACGGCTATTCGTGCCGAAGCCGCTCCAGTGCTTCAAGTGTTGCAAGATTGGCCACATGAAGGGTGTCTGTGTGAACAATGCCTTGTGCCCGCGGTGCTCCGCGTCCCATTCATAAAACGCCTGCCGCACATATGCTCCATAGTGCCCTAACTGCAGCGATGCTCACAAGGTCTCATCAAAAGATTTCCCGTGGGTGCAGAAGGAATGCACGATTCTCAAACGAATTGTGCGGGACAATTCAAGGCATCGAGAGGCATGCCGCTCTTCGGCGACGTCGGCATCGACATCGAAAACGTTCATGAAAAACCGCAGGTGCAGGCGCTGCAGGCGCTGCAGGCGTGACAGGGCGTGAGTGACATGCCATTTCCCATCAGAAGGGTTGCCACATCAACGCATAGCACTAACAAGACGGGTACTAGGAAAAGGAACAATGCGGAAAGACTCGCCCGTCCTGAAGAATGGCCTGAGCTACCGAAGGCACAACGCGCTGCTCAGTTACCTCAAAACGCACCGACCTCTACCGCTTCGGCAACTGTTGAAGTGACGTTGGCTGATGATCTCCAGGTCGTAGACATTTTGTGGTTTCTCATGAATGCCATTCGCGTTATACTTAACAACATGAAATCGTAGTCTGCGCAAAGAGCACTACGTACAGGTGCTGGACACTTTAAGTCCAGTACTTGCAGCCCCTGGTTGAAATCAGGGCTCGCCAGAAGCTGTCATTTCCTGACGAATACCGGAACGCGGCGATATTTCAGTGGAATGTCAGAGGACTTAAGTCACACATATCAGACTTTCGGCAGTTTGTGTTCAGTTCCCTATAATAGTCACCTGCGAGCCCTTACCAGCTCACGTCAGACTATCAGGGTATGAGTGCTTCAAGTCCGCCACACACGGAGAATGCCACAAGATCATCGCTTTCATACGACCTGATCTTAAGTATGTCCATCATCCAGTGACACCTGACCATGAAAACCAGAAAGGCAAGCTCACTTTCACATTAGTTGGAGTCTACATGTCGCTCTCAAGTCGGCTGGACTGCGAGCGGTTAGGGCGAATCACAACAGCGACTCCGCAGCCTTGGGTGATAACCGGAGGTTTTAGTGCCCACCACTATCTCTGGGGACGCTATAAGATAACCAGGATGGGCAGAAGATTAGTGTCATTTGCCTCCGAACAAGAAGTGTTTGTTAAACGACAGCCCCGCCTTTCTGCGTGGAACTGCCTACAGCATCTGCCTGGACCTCAGCTTTGTTTCACGCTCCTTCGCAAGAAAGGTCAGGTGGTTTTCAGGTATAGAAACGTGGGGAAGTGACCACCTCCCCACTTATCTTAGGATTGAAGGGCTGACGGTCTCAAAGTTTGCAGGCTTCACCCTTTGCATCGACTAGACTATGTTCCAATCAATTATCGAAGACGGCTGTCGTAATGGCTTGTCCTCTAGCCTAGAAGACACTATGAAGGGTGCCCTAGAGGCTGCTACGCATTTGCTTCCGAGAATATATACACGCACCGAATGCGACATTGAGCTGGAGAAGCTTCGTACAATTTGTTGCCGTGCAGAGCGAAAATACAGGCATACAAAGTCTGTACGTGACTTGAACTTGGCCAGAACTCAAAAAAGAATTCAGCGTCGCATGGACAAACTTCAAACTTGCATCGCAAAGATGGATATCGTTCTGCGAGTCTTTGGATCCAAGAAAAACTTTGTCTCACCTATGAAGAACTGTTCGTGGTCTCAGTAGAACCCCTCAGCAGCGCCATCCTTTCGAGTCTTTGGCCCTTCACCAACAATGCAGAGAGAATCACGTTGCTGACGATTTCTTCAGGACGATTGCTGGCGAAACTAGATCCGCTGGAGCATCGACGCTCGACCACTTATCGATTTCACGCGACCCCCGCATGGACAATCCTTTCACTTTGGACGAACTCGAAGCTGCACGTGCCATGTGGAAGCGTTCATCATCGCCAGGACCAGGCGGTATAACCTACCATGCTCTATGTAAGCTCGGTGAAGAGGCTCGGAAAGTGCTCCTCATCCTATTTAATAGTCTTGGAAGACATACGGTTGCCCAGGAATGGAAGACCAGTCGCCTAGTTCCACTGCTCAAGCCTAGCAAGTGACCTGTATACATTGCATCATACCGACCTATTGTGCTTGCCAGTTGCATCGGAAAGCTAATAGAGATGATGATTCTAGCACGGCTAGGAATGATACTTCGAACATTACCAGGTATATTCAGACGCAACGGTCGGTTTCAGGCATGGCCGTCCATAGACAACGTTATCGACTTGGTGACGTACGTCGAGCACCAGTAGTCCTGAAAATTATTATCTGCTGCCCTGTTTCTTGATGTGAAAGGATCATGCGATAACGTAACACACGAAGCGATTTTCAGCATGTTAGAGGCAGTACGACTTGGCTGCAAGATCTATTTCTGGATTGGTAGCTGCCTACAAATGAGATCCTTTTTCATACTTACCGAGGGTGGCCCAACCTCCCAGCATTACAGTAACCGTGGGGTGCCTCAGGGCGGAGTACTGAGCCCAATGCTCTTCACTCTAACACTCATTGGACTCGTCGACATTATTTCATGCACCGTTAGGCGCTCCATCTATGCCGGCGACATTTGTATTTGGACGTCGGGTGTGACGCGACTTCAGCTTCGCGCGGCTTCAGAAGGCAGGAACTTTAACATCACCCTACCTTCGAGAACAAGGACTTCAAATATCAGGTGAACAGTGTGCAGTGGTGGAATTCACAAGGAAACCAATGTCTCCATACTTGATATCCGTCAACGGACAGCTGATCTTGTACAGCCCATGTCACAGATCTTTGTGGGCGGTCATTGACAGAAATCCCTCCTGGGCCCGTCATGTGAATTATGTTAGAAAACTTCTGACGGGAATTTGCCATATGTTTAAGTTCCTAGCAGAAAAAACCTGGGGAGTGTCGAAAAATCTATGCTGCAACTGTACAGGGTCCTCTTTATTGGATTCCTGCGGTATAACCTACCGGTCAATTCCAACACCTGCAGAACTAACCTGAACACAATCAAAGGCATCGAAGCGCAAACCTTAAAGATATGCCTTGGTCTACCGTGGAGCGCGTCAACTACAGTAGTTATTGCTGTCGCTCAAGATTACACTATTAGAAGGCACATTACCATAGAAAAAATGCGTGTGCACATAAGACACTTCGCCCGGACCTCTATCCACCACCTCGCAAATATACCAGTAGAAAGGCCCCACACGACATTCTGTGCAACGGTCTTCACTCACCGTGCCTCTCTCAGGTCAAGTTACGCACCTACAGCAAGCCTTTGGATTCCTCCGTGGTGTGTGAGCCGTACTCAAGTAAACCAAGCAATCCGAGGACTTCAGTAAAAGCCGGTCTTACCGCCATCTGCATTCAAGTAACTTAGTTTACTATCCTTGTACGAGAAATACGGCGAGCTGCGCACCCGTCTATACTGATGGCTCAACTATACATCAACCAGTTCCGGTGGATCTGTATTATACCAGCAAGGAGAATAACCCCAACGGTTCCAGACTTCCCATGCCACTACGTCTACAGCTGCAGAGCCTGCTGCTCTCCGTGGTGCGCTTCATGCGGTAAATACTCAAAGTCCTCCAAAATAGGCAGTCCTCTGCGATTCAAGACCGACTTTAGAATGTGTATAGTCGTTTCTCCGACAGGGAACTCCCGATCAGCTGACGTGCGAAATCATCGAATTTATCCATCGCTTGAGAGGGAAAGGCCATGATATGTCTTTTCAATGTCTACCAGGCCATTGCGAGATCACTGGAAATGATGACGCAAATAAGGCAGCTCGGACGTCAAACAAAGAAGTCCGCTGCGTCCCCATTCCTCTCTCAAGAACAGACGCTGCGAGGCAGCTTCGTATTCTAGCTCGCACACTTCCTTTAGCTGAGTGGAATACCACAAATACAAGGCGCACCAGAAGGCACAGACTAAACCCTTCGCTGCAACTCGGACCTCCAGCCGGTCTGCACCGACGCGAAGCGTCTCTTCTGTGTTGGTTATGGCTGGGAGTTGCCTTCACGAAAGGTTATTCTGCATTAAATGGAATGGCTGACAGTCCTTCGTGTGATGTCTGCGGATGCGAGGGGAATAGCGACCACATATTGTGCCACTTTCCTCAATTTGGAGCGCAAAGACAATCTATGACCAACGCATTCAGGAAACTAGATGATCATCCTCTGAATGAACAGACAACACTAGAACACCGCCTCCATCGATCGTCAGCTCAGAAGCCAGTGAAGGCACTTTTGTGCTTTCTGAGAACGTCTGGCTTGTGCGAGCGCCTTTGACTCTGCACGTCTCTATACCATCTCTCTCTTCCCCTTCTCCATTCCCTCAGCGTAGGGTAACCAACCGGACTCTTGTATGGCTAACATCCATGCCTTCCTTATATCCCCCCCTCTCTCTCTTCATCGGCGTGTTCGTTGCCCATTACTTTACAGTGGCTAGTGAGCCACTGAAATGTGACGTCGTGTCCTCAATTGCTCGACGAGGCGATGAAGGAGCTCTTGGATTTCTAGAAGTACTTGTTCTAAGCGTCCACGGCGTAAAGCGGAAAGCAAGCAAATTAGAGCTCCTCATTCAATTTAAACAGCGCCAAAAAACACGCGGACAAGTGAGAGCACAGAACCAGCGCTGTATTTTTCCGAGCGTGAAAGAAGCCCGCGAATACGCGCAAAGTGCCTCGAGCGGCCAGTCGCTCGGCAATTTTGGGGGTATTCGCGGGCTTCTTTCACGCTCGGAAAAACACTTTTATGTAGCAAGTATTGATCAACAGAAAGCTGTATCGGGAGTTTTTCATCTTGCTCTACAATAGTTTATTGACAATTTTTCGTCTAATTATAATAATGGAGAAGTTGATTAGTTAATGAAGACTAATTATATAGTTAATAGGAATGCAAAAGATAATCTGGGTATCTCCAAGCGACGGTAAATAACATTACATTGGTTCGGTCCTGCTACGTGGCATTTCTATATTTTAAACGTTTGGCTCAAGTTACGTGAAGCACCCTGTATGTACGGACACAGTGTGGTGCAACTTGTCCTCGCCTTTTATCTCTATCTGTTCGTGTGTATAAGACTGTATGTAGTAGACCTTTTACCCTATCACTTCGTTTCTTCTTTTTTATTGTTATTCTTACTACTATGGGAAAAAGAGTAACCATCCCCATTATATGGTGACTACTTCTCTTTCTTTTATTTTGAATTAATTAAAAAGAATACACTAAGGCGACAGGCCACAAAGGCTTATATAAAGCAACAACAAAGGGTACAGTGCGCCAGTAAGAACGGAACAGACACGCGGGAACAGAATAAAACAGACGCAGGCTGCACTAACTAATTAAAACAGAAAGAAAAAACAATAAATAATAAAAAAGGGCTTCGCCCCTCGCAAAGAAGAAAAATCCCAGCAGAAACCATCTCAGCATGACTGACGACGTTATGTCATTAGCACTGAAGCAATATGTAGCGACAGACCTACTGAGACCGCCTAAATTCGTCGTGTATAAGGCGTGTACAGTAGATAGATAGATAGATAGATAGATAGATAGATAGATAGATAGATAGATAGATAGATAGATAGATAGATAGATAGATAGATAGATAGATAGATAGATAGATAGATAGATAGATAGATAGATAGATAGATAGATAGATAGATAGATAGATAGATAGATAGATAGATAGATAGATAGATAGATAGATAGATAGATAGATAGATAGATAGATACCTGAAGACAAAGGGAGAGAAAAGAAGAAGCGAAAGATACAAAGCATAACCAGACTAACTGCACGGTTGGCTACCCATAAAGTGCCAGAAGTATCCTAGGTTGCGGTGGTGAGAATGTTAGTACAAGCAGCCTTAACCTGGCCGACGTGCGGCAATTGCTCAGCCTGGCTCGCGACGAAGTGTGTGCGAGCCAGGACGCTATTTCTCTAGCTCAGCTATTTTCTCCTGATTTCTGTGTATATATTTGAAGAGCCGCCGTGGCTCGCGGCATGGATGCAAGTTGACGTCCTTGTGCCTCTGCCAGAGATGGCAACTTCACTGGTGGCTATGTCTAGGAAGCGGAACGCCCTCCAGAGCGGCACCGACAGCGCCGACACCAGTGTCTACTCGCTCAGAAGTGAGGACTTTTCCAATAACGCCTTCAAGCTTGTGCTAAGCCGCAAGGCGAAACGAAGACACACCACCAGGTCATGTTTTCGAGCACACCAACGGTAGGGCCAACTCGGAATACCGCAGTCAGTACAATTCTATTTGTACCAGAACTTGCTACCGACAACCTGAGGCGACTCAACAGTCTGTCTCAGTGCAATTTGAAGCGGTGGGGACAAAGCAAGTCTTAGACGTTAGTCAACTAATGAAAAAAAAAAATATATCAGTGCCCTTCCACTATCTGAAGAAGGATGACCAGCGAAGCTGTGTATGTGGGGACATAATGCCGAACTGCACCTCCGCAGCGGGTCGGTCCGGCATTGCACAATTTTCGGGATCGGCCCACGTATGGGGAGTGCTTAACGCCTGCTTCAGCTCCGCCGGTGGTCGGTCCGGCATTGCACTATTTTCGGGATCGGCCCACGTATGGGGAGTGCTTAACGCCTGCTTCAGCTCCGCCGCGGGTCGGCCCGGCATTTCACGGTTTTCGGGATCGGCCCACACATCGGGAATGCTTAACGCCTGCTTCACCTCCGCAGCGGGTCTGTCCGGCACTGCACTAACTTCGGGATCGGCCCACGTATGGGGAGTGATTAAAGCCTGCTTAACCTCCGCCGCGGGTTGACCCGGCATTTCACTGTATACGGGATCGGCCCACGTATGGGGAGTTTTTCGCTTACGACACGAAAATTTCGTTGGACGGTATAGGTATACAGCTTCGCTGTAGAAGATGTGTTGGCTATTGACGTCGCACATGAGACTGCGCTGTGTACTTTAAGTAAACTTACATAACTTTGAGGCATGAAGGTCCGCTCGTATATCCCTTCGGACAGTGGTTCCACTACTGGTGTGATCTACGACATGGATGTCTCCATCTCAAGCGCTGACTTGCCGATTCTAGTGAAGCCAGCCGTTGATGGCGTCACTATAACCCATTTGCCCCGCGTCGGGACGTCCCGCTGTGTGAACATAATTTTCAAGGGTGATTCTCTCCTTTCGTAAGTCAAGGTGGGCCACTTTAGGCATCCTGTGCGGCCATATATATCAAGGCCACTCCAATGCCACTATTGTATGAGGCTGGGACACGTGCGCATTGTGTGCGAGCATGCGAGAGTTCGCTCGCGCTGCGTGGAGCCCCATGCTGCAGGCTCCTGTGAGTCACGGTTCTCAAGTGCCCCATTTGCATCTGGTCCAATGATGCTACCTCAAAGGACTGCCCCAAAATGAAGAAGGAAAGGGTGTTCTTGAAGCAGATGGCGAGAGACTGTTGGTCTCCTCGGGAAGCTGGTCCGGCCATTAGAAAGCGACGCTCCCGACGCCGTGGACTTCAAAGAACGCCGATACCTCTGTGAAGAGTACACTACATCCGACAATACCTCCTCCTCTACCCGATAGGCCTAGCGGAATCCAATCTCAATCTGACAACGAGGTCATGGCGGAGAGCAGTACAGCTTGGCCCATACTACTAAAGCCACAGCCGATGCCACAGCCGAAGCCAAGTCACGTGACAAGCGCATCGCTGTAGAGTGCGCAGCACGGTTTCCTGACAAATTGCCCGAAGACCGGCAAGTGGTTATGATGCTCCGATCTCTGATGAATACCTTTCGAATGCTCTTGAATAACCTGCATGCTTCATCAGCGCAAAGTGCAGTGCAAGTGCTGGATGCTCTCAATTCAGTGCTTGGAAGTCTTGAGAAAGTATCATGGCTCACCCGCAGCATTCTATTCGCACTGAAGTAAAAAAGGCTGTGGTTTACTTTGACGGTATACTGCCCAGTACCGCAACGTACTTGTAACCATAACCCCTTGGTCTTCCCTGGTGACTTCAACGCGCATCACCAGATATGGGGAAGCACCAAGATTAGCTTGAGGCAACAGAACAACGGCAGCCCAATGTATCGGTGCGGCACTTGCTTGGGCTTGACTGAATTTAAGGCGCTTTGCTGCCCGCACACACAGTGTTCACTCTCTCCAGCTTTCCTCTTTCTATAACCCTCTCCCTTCCCCCAGTTTAGGGCAGCAAACCCGACGCTCATCTGGTTGACCTCCCTACCATTCTTCTCTTTGCTCTCTGTCTCTCTCCCTCTGAGCGTCTCTCCCCGCGACAAATATCTCACATGTGTAAACCAGTTTTGTACCTCACCGAAATGCCAGGAGAATGCGTGACATTTCCTTGCGCCCTATCCGCAGTTGTTCCGATAAGACCAACTGTTTGACACGTTCGTGAAAAAAACACTCTTCTTCTTATGCTGTCCAGAAGTTTCCTCCTTTCAGGACAGAAGTGTTCGCAAGACCAGATCAAATATTTTATGTCACCCGCATCATAACATCTCCGTGCAAGATGGAGAAGAACCACCGCTGACTTTGAACAACCATGCTGGAGTATAGGCCGACCCTATTCTTACTCTGTATATAGGAGGGTGGCTTCCATGCGGTTAAGTCTCTTTACAACACAGGGCTGATGCACTGGTCTATAAAGCGAACGAAAGTGACAACGAATTGTCTTTTTAGGAAATGGGTGATGAACTGGAGCTCTCAACTGTTGGCTGCCTTGAATGTGCTTCATTAGCGAGGATATCGGTTTTTTCGTTGCCATTGACACAAATATGCGGAGGTATCCACTGAAACATTATTTTTAATCCTTTTCGGCGATTTGTTTTAGTGAAGCCAGTGACTGATGTCAGAACTTGTTTGGAGACAAGCCACGAGATAGTTACTGAATTACAGACTTCGAATTTGAGAGTACTACGACTTTTTGTGTAGGCTAGTTATCCAGTTTGCCAAAAGCAGCAGCAATAGCGGCGCTATGTGCCATTCACGACTCCAAATAATCGCTCGCCAACGAGTGGCCATGCGGAGAACCAGCCGATAGAGCTTCAAGCTTGGTGTGAAAGAAGGACTATGAGCTCATGCCCTGAGTGCCCCGTAGTTCTCAAACAGTCGTGATGCCGCGGCGCACAAGTCCGAAAAAAAAAGGCACTGGATGACGAAAGACTTTTGCTGTGTACCATTATGCGTGTTATCACCGTGGACAGACAGCACCTGACAGAAGCAGATGACGCGCCTCGGGGAGCGACATGTAGAAGAAAGTTCGGCATTGGGCAAAGACGAATGACACTGTGCTGGCTTGTTCAATATACTTCCCTCGGAATGGCTTCTTTCTTGGTGAGTAGACCCCCCATTGCTTTCTTTTTATATACTTTAAAATGATGTGGGCGTTTCATATCACAGAGTTTACTTTGGTTTAGGCAGGCGCTTTAGTAAATTTTATTTATGTACGTTTGAGCGTATTTGGTTATTTTAGTTTTCTGCGCCAGCGTTAGTATTACCAATGCTTTTAAGCAGCAGGAATATTCTCGCTTATATACTTTTGTCCACAGGCACGGTAGCAGGAATGATAACTAACTCGGAAGGTCTAAAGTGGATCATAACACGTTATATGCCGCGAAGCGACGTATCGTTTTGACAGCATGATTTAATTTAGCTGTGTAAGGAGAGAAGGGGGGGGGGGGGCAGCAGGTGTTGTTTTCTCATTCAACGGGGTGAGTTCTCTGTTCGTTTGCTCGAAAAAAAGTTTTGAAGAAGATGCAAGAAGCGCTCGTTTGAGCTTTGGAGCACTCTATCTGCGCACAGTGACGCTATAGTTTGCTTTCCGGCACTGCATGTGCACACAGCGAAATTCCACTACATCGGCATCAAATCACTTGCATGTTTACGCATTTACAATAATAAAAATAACTGTACTAAAAATAGAACCAGCGCTAAATTTCGAAAACCTGTTGGAGGAAACGCCAACTTGGTCCGATCGGTTGTTATACCCTTCTCACGTTACAATGGAGTTTGCGAGTGCCTGTTGTGTTCCCAAGTTCGCGCCCTACGCCCAACACTGCGACTGCAAGCACAAACAAGCGCCAGTCATCGTACGCAAATGACCTTATCGCACGGCTCAGCTAACTAAAAGGAAAGGCACACCCCGACTCTCAAACGGAACTCTCATTTCTTTTTCTCTCCAGATACACTGACCAGGTAATTTACAGCATTTAACCCCGTTCGATCAGTCCATAATATACGTATTTAGCTGCTAAAAGCCCGACAGACGTTACTGCCAATATGCAGGGTGTTCACAAAGTCGAAGAGTGCCTCCAAGGAACGGGCCTCAAATGCTCCCCGAGCAAGTGCCAACTACTCCTTTACCGGCCCACGCGCAGAAGCATGCCACCAAAGAGCTACACAGGACCCCGGGAGTACGAGGAAATCGGCCTGTACACCCAAGACGGAAACGCAATCCCCAGAGTAAACAAGATAAAAATCCTCGGAATGATCATTGAGGCCAACGGAGCTAACGGTGAAACCGTGAGGAAGATCGAAGGTAAAGTCATCAGCGCCACGAGACTCATAAAGAGAATAACCAATAGACACGCGGGCATGAAGGAAGACAACGTCATTCGACTGATCCACTCATTCGTTGTCAGCCACATCGCCTATGTAGCCGCCTACCACAACTGGTACGTCGCGGAAAAGAACAAGATTAACACGCTCATAAGGAAAACGTACAAGATAGCCCTGGGCCTACCGGAATCGACGAGCACCGAGCTCCTGACTCAGCTGGGCATATACAACACCATAGAAGAAATAGCCGAAGCGCAACGCATCTCGCAGCTCGAACGCCTGTCGACCACCACGACGGGAAGACACATTATGAACACGCTCGGCATAACGTACCACAACCAGCACGGCCAGAAAATGCAAATCCCCAACGAAATCAGAGAGACCATTACGGTGGCAACCATCCCAAGAAACGTGCACCCCGATTACAACCGAGGTAGACGAAAGGCAAGAGCCGAGGCTCTGCTCCGTTCAATCGGCAGGGACAGAAACGCGCGCTTTGTCGACGCAGCCGAATATGCGAACTGCCAAACATACGCCGCCGTAGTCATAGACGCAGAATCCAAACTCAGAACCACATGCAGTGTATACACCAAACACTCGGAAATAGCGGAGGAAGTAGCGATTGCGCTGGCCCTCACAGAACAGGAATGCGAAGTCGTACTAAGTGACTCGCAAACGGCAGTAAAGAATTATGCCAAAGGTCGAATTTCCAAGGAAGCCATGTCCATTCTGGCCAAAGCGGGCAGATCCAAAACCGCGAGCTCGAGGATCATATGGTTCCCCGCGCACGTCACCACGGAAGGCGACGCGCTCCCGAACCTAAACGAGACGGCGCACCGGACGGCGCGAGACATGACCCGCCGCGCCGAACAGGGAAACGCCTCTCGCACGATAGCGAACGCTTCTCGAGCAGAACGGGACAGGCTCACAAGATACAACGACATCACCAGTGCATATTTGAATGCCAGAAGGATATACCCCCCGCCGAGTCCCAAATTGAACAGGAGGCAGGCCGTCGCCTGGCGACAACTCCAGACAAACACGTTCCCTAATCCATTCCGTCTCAAACGTATCTTCCCAGATAAGCATCAGGACGACACGTGCAAATTGTGCCAGGAAGGACCAGCAACACTCAAACACATGCTGTGGGAGTGCAATGTAGTTATAGGAGGGATGGCAGTTACTACGGAGACCCTGTCGTCGAGGTGGGCCGCCGCTCTGCGCAGCTCAGACCTCGGAATCCAGACGTGGGCAGACCAGCAAGCCCGTGAGGCGGCGTTGAGGCAGGGCCTTGACGTTCCTCCGTGGGAGACCTGAACCCGGGTCGCGTTAAGCCTTGCCGGACGTACAAGAAAGTTGTATCCATCCATCCATGCAGATATTTTATTAAAAAAGTAATGAGCGCAGTGAATTGTTGCAGACGAGTTCCTAGGTGAGGAGGACATGCTCGTACTTTTCCGCTAATAATGTGAGCTTCAGTAGAATAATAAACAAAAAAGCATTAATTAGCTTTTCAGTAGTGCCTTGGGGGCAGTTGACTAAATGGCAAATTTGGAGGCAGTCAGATTTTAATGCACAGTCATTTTTTGAAGGTCTAAAAAATCGCACCTAATTCGAGATAGCCATAACGGATTCCAAAGCTCAATCGAAGCAATATTAAGACCGCGCGCGTCCCGCTGCGCGTCACGTGGCAACGCCCCGTAAAGAAGTATGGTGCGAGGGTTGAATGGTGGCGTGTCGCGGCAAATCCTGACCAAGCACGCAGCCGCACTTGCTTGCTATGAAACATGTGCCGTATCAGTAGCTGTCGCAGCTGGCAATTAGGTGCAACATTAAGATATTTAAAACATATGAGGGTGCATTAAAATGTGACTGCCTTCAAACTCGCTATTCAGACAACTTCCCTTGATGCACTAATAAAAACTTAAATAATTAATGTTTTAATTAGCCTTCTGATGTTAAGGTTATTAGCGGCTAAGTATGTCCACCTCGCCTAGGAACTCGTCTGCAAAAACGCCTCGTTCGCTGCGCTCATAGCCTTTCTTTATAAATAATCTGTAGAGTTAAAAAAAAAATGCAGGGCCGCTTAAGATCTCTCTTATGAGGTGAACGACGTAAGCCTAGTCTTCCTGCTCTTATCAATCGCCTCTTTCTCTTAGCCTCTTCTCTTTCTCATCTTTCTTTTAGTCCTTGCGGCTCACTACTAAGCATTTTCAGTCATTTGTAATCAATTGTGGCAAGTACAAGCCATCGTTAGACATGTTGGTCATATCATAGTCATTAGTAGTGATTACAAGTCATTTCAGTCCCTATCAGTCATTACTAGTCATTACTAATCATATTTAGTCATTTCTAATGATTTGTAGTCGTTACAAGTTGTCGTTAGACATAATGGTCGTTTCGTAGCCATTAGTAGTCGCTACAAGTCATTTCAGTCAGTATTAGTCATTATTGATCACTGCTAAGCATGTTTAGTCATTTGCAATCAATTGTGGTCATTACAAGCCGTCGTTAGACATATTGGTCATATCCTAGTCATCAGTAGTCATCATAAGTCATTTCAGTCATTATTAGCCATTGCTGGTCATTACTAAGCATTTTTAGTCATTTCTAATCAATTGTAGTCATTACAATTCGTCGTTAGACATATTGGTCATCTCGTAGTCATTACTATTCCTTACAAGTCATTTCAGTCATTATAAGTTATTACTGCTCACTATTAAGCATTCTTAGTCATCAATTGTGGTCATTACAAGTCGTCGTTAGACATATTGCTCATTTCGGAGTCATTAGTAGTCATTACAAGTCATTAGTAGTCATTATTGTCGTTACTAGTCATTACTAACCTCTATCAATCTATCATAACGTTGTCATTCACTTAACTGTCACTATCAATCATTTTTCATTCTTTAATCTGTCTTTTATCTTTCTTCATATGGCGTGATGACGCTTCGGCGGACACTGCGGTGGTCAGTTCTGCTGACACAAACTTCACCATGAGCCTAGAAAGGCCTTAAAAAAAACTCTGTATATTGGGGATGCTCTCTGATATAGTGCAATAGGAGTCGCAGTGCGGAGTTGCTCACATGAAGGACGAAAGCAGTAAAGTATTATACCTGTAGCAGTGGAACAACGAACCCGCCGTGGTTGCTTAGTGGATATGGTGTTGCGCTGCTGAGCACGAGGTCGCGGGATCGAATGCCGGCCACGGCGGCCGCATTTCGATGGAGGCGAAATGCGAAAACACCCTTAGACTTGCGTGCACGTTAAAGAACCCCAGGTGGTCGAAATTTCCGGAGTCCTCCACAATGGCGTGCCCCGTAATCAGAAATTGGTTTTGGCACGTAAAACCCCATAATTAAAAACAAATTAGGGGAGCAGCGCTGTGGACAATTGCCTGGACCTTTCGGAGACGCCCGCTACGCACAAACACTTCCCTTCTTTAACCTATCTAAGGCTATTTCTTTTTTTTAAATGTACTGCCTGGCTCGCTAGGCAAGTCAGACGTTTGCATGCACGGCGCAACTTGTTCCGCTGTTTAATCGCTGAAATCCTCGACACCAATCAAAATAACGAGATCGGAAGCAGGGACCCTTTCGGCTTTGACGAAACACCTCGATTCGACTTCACAAACGAGAAGCTTGGGCACAACACCTAGCGAAAGAGCCGCCATGACCCTGAATGTCGTAGCCGTCTTTGTTTATTTGGATAATGTTCGTCGCGTCCAGTGTCAGGACCACTTGGACAGAGGCAGTCATCGAGGGTAGTACACCGCAGTCCAAATATACGCTATAGTCTCTTATCAGCGGCGTGTGCTGCGCAAGGAAAGCAGGACACTCTAATATAAGGTTGCACAGGCAATGTTAGCCCGTGGGTCATGTACGTGTCGTAGCTCAAGAGATCAAGAGATTTTGCACACAGTGTGTCTTTGATGAACATTCAATGAGGACCTTAGAGCTGTTCTTTGTAATGTAAACAACCTGCAAGTCAGGTTAGGTGTGCTATGTCTAACTATACTTTGCGAGCAGGGCACAGTGGTGATCTTATCCGTTTAAACGCCATACAGGAACCCTTAGGGATAAGGGCGCCGCCCAAGTTGGAGGGCTCCGTATTAACTACAGCTCCCAGATATGCTTTAACGTGCATCTAAATGAATGTACACGAGCGTTCTTGCATTCCACCCCGGTCCGAATACGGCTGCCATAGCCGGTAATGGAACCCAAGACCTCGTGCGTAGCGCTAGAAGGCCATAGCCACTGAGCCGCCGCGGCAGCCCGCAGCTACACACTCAGACATGGATCATGAATATTTGCACACTAAGTGTGATTCTTACCACTGAACCACGGTTCTTACCACTGAAACCTCAGCAGGGATGCAGGCATTACAGAATCAGGGTGTAGACGAGCCGCATGCAAAAATACTGAAAGATATTAATAGCGGCTCCACAGCCACCGTAGTCCTCCCTAAAGAAAGCAACAAAATCCCAATATAGAAGGGCGTCAGGCAGGGAGATACGATCTCTCCAACGCTATTCACAGTGTGTTTACAGGAGGGATTGGGAAGAATTGGGGATAAGAGTTAATGGACAATACCTTAGTGACTTGCGATTCGCCGATGATATTGCCTTGCTTAGTAACTCAGGGGACCAATTTCAATGCATGCTCACTGACCTGGACAGGCAAAGCAGAAGGGTGGGTCTAAAAATTAATTTGCAGAAAACTAAAGTGATGTTTAAAAGTCTCGGAAGAGAACAGCCGTTTACGATAGGTAGCGAGACACTGGAAGTGGTAAGAGAATAAATACATCTACTTAGGCCAGATAGTGACCGTGGATCCGGATCATGAGGCTGAAATAATCAGAAGAATAAGAATAGGCTGGGGTGCGTTTGGCAGGCATTCTCAGATCATGAACAGCAGGTTGCCATTATCTCTCAAGAAATAAGTGTAAAACAGTTGTGTCTTACCAGTACTCATCTATGGGGCAGAAACTTGGAGGCTTACGAAACGGGTGCTACTTAAATTGAGGACGACGCAACGAGCTATGGAAAGAAGAATGATGGGTGTAACGTTAAGGGATAAGAAAACAGCAGATCGGGTGAGAGAACAAACGCGAGTCAATGACATCTTATACTTGAAATCAAGAAAAAAAAATGACATGGGCAGGGCATGTAATGAGGAGGGAAGATAACCGATGGCCAATAAGGGTTAGGACTGTATTCCAAGAGAAGGGAAGCGTACAGCGCAGGGGGCGGCAGAAAGTTAGGTGGGCGGATGAGATTAAGAAGTTTGCAGGGACAACATGCCCACAATTGGCCCATGACCGGGGTATTTGTAGAAGTATGGGAGAGTCCTTTGCCCTGCAGTGGGCGTAGCCAGGCTGATGATGATGATGATGATGATGTGGTGGTGGTGGTTCTTAGCATGCGTCATAAGTGTGTTTTTGTTTTATCTCATCCCGCGTGCTCCTTGCTTTCCCTTTCCTGAAAAGTGTATCTATGTTTTCAAATAATAATAATAATAATAATAATAATAATAATAATAATAATAATAATAATAATAATAATAATAATAATAATAATAATAATAATAATAATAATAATAATGATAATGATAATAATAATAATAATATCTCATTGGAAGGTGGTCACATGTGAAATTGTACTTTTAAGTCGTGTCTGGGCGCATAGCTATTGCATCCTCCATGAACGGCGAGACTCCGATGATATTTCAAGCAAGTTATTCCTTCCAGTTTTTTTGCAGTGAAATGACTCGCCCTCGAAAAATGTATGCGCGCAGTGTTCATGGCGCAATGTACATAACGTGTGGAAAACCAGTTAACTTTCGCAAAGACACGCCGTGCGAGAAGTGATGCGTGGCCTCTTGTACGTAAAACGTGAAAATATGGCAGGGAACAACATTTGTGGCGAATTTTGCGAAAGGTCGTCTCTGTTGACGTTCAACGACCGACAAAAGATGCCACTCTTATTTTCGTCCCCTTTCTGTTTACGAATAATAAATAATATTATATAATATTTATAATTAATTCTATAATAATATTATAATATTTAATGAATAATTAATAATATTTATATTTATAGCACAGTCTGTAGTTATACATGGACTTCATCAACATTATACAGATGAAGTCCATGTATAACTACAGACTGTGCTATAAATATAAACTCGCCATGATGAAAAATGATGACTCCTTGCTTAGACTTGCTGGGTTAGAGCAGAGCAGAACTGTGTATGATACCCGCACAACAGAACCTTGGAATGTTAAGAAATGCCGCACAAACTATGGCAAACAAATGTTGCAGCATACCTTACCGACACTTCTGAATCATTTGTACTGCTACGAGAATATTGATTTATATAATATTTCTCTGAAAGAATTGCCCCAAATGTTCGTGTAGTTTTGTACTGTACAAGTACAATGTAGTGCGTACTGAACGTGCATGTCTCATTCTCTGTACCAAACGTACGTGTTTTTTTTTTGCTTTTTTTTGTTTTTCTCCTCACGTTTTGTTTGTTGTACTCCGCCGCCGTCAATGCTGCACTGTAAGAGGAAGCCAGGACCTCTCAAGCTGTCTATACAGCTTTTTCCCTGGCTGTCCTCGCAACACCAGTTGCGGAAATAAACCTTCAACCTTCAACCTTCAACCTTCAACCTTCAACATCATATATCAATGGCGGTTCCTTAATGTTTGTTGAACTGTGAAGCTCTTTCAAAGGGGTTTCTTTTTTTAGCTTTGAGGTAGTTTTGGGTGGACGACTATTTTTGCTTTCATCCATTGGAACTGCAAGTCCGCAGGTGGGCAATGGTCACTTCACGGAAATGCCTTGCTTCCATCTCATCGCTGCTCAGTCGAGTTTCTCTCGGCTGCGTTCGACAGTCCGTAGGAAGTAATTTGCTTTCGCAACACTCCCCCCTCCGAGTCTCATGACACATCAACACTGCCTATGTGGCTGTACTGGGCGATACGCGTCCTCTGCGGGATGCTAACTGTAAAGCGGACTAACGCGGTAGCCTAGCTGCCAGGGAGGGTATGTGATGCACACTCAGGGCGCGCACCGCGCAAGGCTCGGACAGGCATGTCGTGCGTGCAGCTGCGGCTGTCAGGAGCGACGTACCGAAACGTCGGCTTCTTCGACGTCGCTCTGACGACCCAACGGAGGCGCTGTGCCGGGGTCATCGGTCATCGCCTGCCAAACGGGACCTTGTCAAAATACGCTCTGGCGGCGGAGCACCGCCTATTTTTAGTCCTTTCGTGTCAGCAGCAATGCGAGACGGTCCTGAACGGCACTTCCTCTCCCCTCTTTCTCACCGTGTCACAGTGTGCGTGAAAGTACCAATACTGGCCTCCCACCGATACCACCTTTGCTACCCGTATTACTGTGATTTATGGTGTTTGCGTCGTAATGCGAGGAAGATGTCTATATTTCGCAGTTCTAAAATCGTGAATGCCCACTTGCACACGCTGTTCCTGCGGTGGGGAGCGAATTTCATGGCGTTTTACTAGTACATTAAACGTTGTGGGGTTTAACGTCCCGAAACTGCAGCACAGTGGTTCACGATGAACGCCATGGTGGAGGGCTCCCGATTAATGTTGACGAGCTGTGATCCTTCAAAGTGCATCTGAATCTAAGTGTTTTTGCATTCCTCCTTACGAGCCCTCCGAATAGCCGACTGTGCCTTCACTGGTAGTATGCTAGGTATCACAATTATTCGGTGCCTGTTCTCATGCTTCGGCGCTTGAGAGCAGGCACCGACCAACGGTGATGGAAAAAAATGACGTCAGCAGAGGCTCAAGCCGGCAGTTTGTGCGAGACAGAAATAGGTAAAGAAAAGAGAATAGCTTTTGGGAACGCAGGAGTATTCGATATAATGCATCTCTATCACGGTTCTGGAATCCTGGCGTCAGTCCTCTGTGAAGACAGTCTGATTGATACTGCTTTGCTTCTGCCTTCTTACCGTGGAGCCGCCGCTATGGCGGCAAAATATTTTCCACCCTCGTCAAGAATGTGCCTGCCCTTTTCTTGCGCCGTTGTTCTTTCAATCTTTTCCTTTTTGGTATACCATGAACGCAAAACGGGCTTGCAGAAGAGCAGGAAGAAATAGAGGAGCGGAGACGGCGACACGAAAGCCGTTCATCGCTCCATCTATAGAGCCGCAGCAGCACCTGCTTGTCTACGGCCGGCAGCCGTCCTCGCCCAAGGGCCCATCCTCGGCACGGATGTTGTCCGCGGTGCAAAGTGCTTCCAGCCCGGCTGCAGACCCGAGGAAGATCGCCGCCCTCCGCTGGCGTCCGCTGCTGACGGACGTGCCGACATAAAAGTGACCCGCTGAAAACGACCGGGGAGGGTTGCGCAGTGCCGGCCCATCTTGTTTGCTCGCCGCTGGAAAAAGGAGGAGACCGAGTGCGCGGCGGAGCCAGCAACGCTTTGCAACTGCGTGAGGCGACGACGGGTGAAGTTTGCAGGTAGCCTAGAATTGAGCGAGGGCCAGCGGAGAGCGGTTAGATGAGGGGGGTCGAGCGCTGGAGCTCCGCAGCGCCCGTGAAAAGCACCCAGGGCGCCTCGTAAATTACGCGTCGGCAAACGCAAATGGAGCACTCGGCGCAGTGCCTTCGATTTCTTCTTATCTTTTCTAGTCGCATTTATTATCCGCGCTTAATGACACCATTAAGACAGGTGCCGTAAAATCAGGCCCTCGCGCGAGGACCACCCAGCAGGCCTGGGTGCGCGGCAGATAATTTTCGGGTGCGAGCCGCGCCGGCTCCACTGCGAGGTGAGGAGCCGAGCCGTTGTCCACCGCCGCCAGCCCCGCGGGGGGTCCGGGGCCTCCGCTATCCCGCACTCCGCGCTAGGTGCCGCGCATGCGTATAGGCCCGGTTCCGTGCATCGCTGGGCAGTGTGCGAGCCGGGTAGCCAGTCCTTAGCCATCCTGAAACGACCCTGCACAAGTCACGGCGTAGTTGCGTAGATTAACCCTAGCCCCCTGTCACTGCGGAACTAGGGCTGGAGTGTAGCATATATAAAGAAAATGACGCTTTTACGCCTTATGTGAGCGTGGGATCAGCATAGTCTGGTGGCCTAGCGTGATATTTATCTACGTCCGTTGGTGTTTGCGTTGCTTTCAACGCTTTTCGTTTTTACAGTGCGGTGTATATTATTATTGTTTGTTTTGAAAACATATATACATTTGACAGGAGGCTGGCAACTGCCATAGGAAGGGGCACAACGCCTGCCTACTCTTCAGAAAGGAGGTGACAGAAACACAGAAATGAAAGATAGGAAAGAGGTGAGGAGAGAGGAAAGAAAGAGCAACAGGACAAATATAAAAGAGTAAAGTAGAACATACAGTACAGGTCACACACTGTAGGGCCGGTCACTGAAGGTTACGCTACTACAGTATGTTAAATAGAAGAAATAGTGTCTGAGCTACAAACGTGAACCTAACTTAGTTTATTCTAGAAAAGTAAGTATCTACACGTTCTCCCGTTTCACGCGCTGTGTTGCCATCGAACAGGGAAGACGAATCAGCCAAAGGATTTTATTTATTTATTTATTTATTTATTTATTTATTTATTTAGTTATTTATTTACTTTACGTACTTACTCGCTTCATTATTCACTTATTGACTTGCCTAATTATTTACTTACTTACGTACTTACTTAATTCTTTGCTTGCTTGCTTGCTTGCTTGCTTGCTTGCTTGCTTGCATTTGGCACCTTCAAGACACCTATGCATTACAGAAATGAGCGGTTGCCTCATAAAGAACAAAATGGAAATAAATACAATATAAGTTGAACAGGTAGCTTAGCAAATGCGTGTCATCAAGTTTGAAGCATATGGAATGGCAATTACGCAGCCAGAAAGCTGGTTCTAGTTGATACTCATGCGGGTCGAAAAGAAGTCATGATGTAAGTTTGTATGACAAGCCAGCAATTCAACCAGCCTGGCATGGAATGTAAAAAGCAGGCTCAAATAGTTTTTCGATTAGTAGTGGGCTCTAATTGCAGATCTCGTAAAAAAAAAAGAAGCAAATACTAGTGTGCTTGTGCCGTGGTTAACGACCGGAGTTTCATCGGCGTGACGAAACTTGAAGCATAACCAGCGTAGTCGGCTCTGCGAAGGGCCAGCCGCGATAACTAGGTGTTTGGACAGCGTGTGCGATTGACCAGACGTTTCAGACCGCAGCGAAGGACATCGGAAACTATCTGAGCGCCATCGATGCGATGAAATTGAGAGCAGAGCCCATACAGTCGGCTCGGTGAAAAACCGAGCATGATAACTCGGTGTTCGGACACCACGTGCCATTGTCCAGACGTCCTAGACCGAAGCGAAGGAGGCCGCAGCGCCTATATTGCGCTGCACGGAACTAGAGAGAATCGGACGCAGTGTGCTCCGTTCCTCGCTCGCCGGCAGCTGCGCTGGCGACCACCGCGGAGAGCCCACGAGGGCGAGCACTCCTGTCGCTGCCAAGCGGGGCTCTTGGCGCGAAGAGTGGCCTGCGCGTGCTCCTAATTACGAGCCAAGAAAAGAGTGAGCGATGGAGAGCCCTGTTTTTCGAGAACACGTCGTCATACGTCTTCCGCCCGGGGAGGCGGTGCTGATTCCGGCGACGGTGTCCACTCTTGCACAGCCGCCCACAGCGTGCGCGAGAGGGCGGGGTAACGACTGTGATGACTCTTCGGTCACCGCTGGTAACCACATATCCTTGTTTAACTATTGGGCCTCCTCGCCTTGAGCGCGTGCTTCCTTCCTGCTTTCACCACTGACAGATGTGCAAAGCTTGTGCATTTCATACTTACAGTATACGTACTCACAAAGAGGGAGGACGCACTCACTCTAGCATGTTTCATACATATTGTTACTATCAACTTATAGGTAGCGAAAACCAAAAACAAAGAATGGCGGCTGCCGCGAGCGAGCAGCAACAATGTTTCTATAATAGGCATTACACGGCAGTGTGTGTATTAACGACGGGGGACTTTCTCACGTCAGACTGCGCACGGCACCTTGGAGGGAGGGCGCGTAGTGCATTCAAAACAGCCGCCCGGGTATATACGCAGTACACAGAGCGGGCCTGCGTGCCACCGGCACGCACGCTATGGTCTGCATGCTGTCGCGCCTCATAGCTGCATCAAAGACGCCCGTCCGGCCTTCTGTCCCCGCTCACAAGGGCCGCGGAACGAAAGAAAATCATTCACTGCCTTCGACTTCGATTCCCTGAGAGCCGATGTCAGCGCGCGATCCGCTTCAGTGCGTGCCTTTGTGCGTTGCCTCGCTCTACCCTGTGCGAAAGAACGCACGCTCAGCGATTCTCCCACTCGAGAACAGCGCACGTATAACGTTTTGCGGTGCGTCAAGGAGGGTGAACGGGGGAGATGTGGGGTAATCTTGTATCACGCCGTAGCCTGCCAGAGGGACCCATCGGACAGACCCTGCTACTTGTAACGCAACTTGAAAGTTCCATTCTGCACTTGCGCTGGGGCCGCTCGAGCGATCAAGTGATCTCGTGGACCAGTGGTGACAGAACAAAACGCCAATCGCCGGCTGCTCTGGCGTGATTTTCACCCAAGGCTGCTCGCAGACTGCAGCAATGGGCGTCCGCCCATGCCTTCCAGCCTGGTGCCGATGGTTATTATTGCAACGCTGTTGCGCGGTGGCCGTTGACGGCATTGATGTATGTGCGTGCGTATACGACGGCTGGACGTTAGAATACAGGGACCTCTCGTCCGGCGGCAAGTCAAAGCCAGTTCTTTCAAAGAGGGTGCACAGTAGTCCTGTTCCGCAGGCACAGTCTGAATGCACCTTGGGGGCGGTTGCGAAACCACATCTTGATATAACGACGTCTGCTTTGAGGCGTCGGCTGAGTTTTCACCCGCTGCGCATTGCTGCACCGTACTTCTGCAGAATGCGAGCCGGCATGCTATGAGACGACAGAAAAGGAAAATATTTCGAGAGTCCTATTTGAACGCAGGCGCCGTTAAATTCTGGGGTTTTACGTGCCAGAACTAGGGTATGATTATGAGGCACACCGTAGTGGGGGACTCCGGATTAATTTGGACCACCTGGGGCTCTTTAAGGTGCACCCCCTCCACGGTATGCACGGGCGTTCTTGCATTCCATCCTCAGTGGAATGCGCCCGCCTGCCAGGAATCGAATCTACGGCACAGCTCGCGTTAAGGCGGAATAGATAACTTGAATAAAGACTGGAATGAAGCACCTGGTGCAAATAAAGTTTTCTGCGGCTGATAATCTACTACAGAGTGCATTCAAAGTTTAAAGTAAGAGACCTACGAGGAAAAAAAACAGGAGCATATGCTTAGCGAATAAACTACAGTGCGAGTGAAAAGTGGCTGCAGTGGCTTTATGAAGATCAAATATGATCCCTTTTTAATGTGGATACCAGTCAAAAGTGTCCATAACTGCGAGAAGGCATTTAGGAATCCCAGGTTGAAGGCTGATGCATTTTGTAACAACATTTTACGGACGCATAATTTGAAACAGGTACCAGTCATAAGATTCCAGTGCTAGGCAGACATGACTTCACTACTGTTCTGTTTCAGTTCCTCAATTGCATCATGCGCCCTTAAATTAAAAATAAATATAATTAGTGAATCAGTTGAACTAGCTGCCTGGATACTCTGACTTGTCGCGGAAGTATTCAGGCAATCCTCCTGAATATGTCAAATTACACTGTGCGCTCCAAGCCAGATTTTAAAAATCTGTTCCGACCAACAAAAACAAAAGGGAAGAAAAGTTATGGCTAAAAAGGGCAGCTTTAAACAAAAAAAAAATGGATGACAGTCTGCGTGCCTACGCGTGAGTGCGATGTTATCGCGGAAGCGAGCATTGCACGGGCCACTATACTTTGTTTCTCAATCGGACGAGCGGATGTCATTTTCCGTCAAATACTTTTCTCTCATGCCATTCCCGTGCCGCGTTTCCTGTGATAGGTTTACCGGCCAGCATCGTCTTCATTGCCGTGCGTGCCAGGTCGCAGTTTTTGCGCGGCCTTCTAAATTTACACGCTACATCTTACGCATGACCCCTGCAGAGCTCTTTCTTTCTTTTTTCCCTTTTTTTACCTTGTCCCTCTGCTTTCTTCCCTTCCGCCCATAATACCATTCGGCGGCGAGCGAGGCGTGCACCCTTGCCTCTTAGCGTGCTTTTCGTGATCCCTAAATAGACTTTGAACACGCAGCAACGAGCACTTTGTACATGGGTTTCCGACGGCGCGTCCACGCATGTGCGCGGCTGCATGTCTGAGTGCGCGGCGTTTCCACGCACCCTGTGGCTCTTTGGGAGCGAGTGGCTTCGCCTAATAGACCACGCTGCCGTCGGCAAACAGGCCTCATGCCACCACTCCATTCCTGCGAGAAACACACGCACACACGCACACACACACACACAAAAAAAATGCGCCGAAGCGCAGCAAATAGAAACATTGGACAGAAAAACGAAAACCATGCCAACTTTGAGAACAAGGGCGAAGCAAAAAAAATTAAATAAATAAATAACGTGTCGAGAAACAGGACTCTGAGGAAACCAAAAGAAATGCATAAAGAAAGAAAAAAATGGATGCTGCATAGCCACCGTTTGTAAAACTCCAGGGAGCCATGCATGCGTGTTTTGCTTCGGTTTAGTGGCTGCGTGAGTACGTCTCTTCTTGCGTCGCCGAGCGGTGTGCGTTCACTCGCGGGTAAACGGAACGGCGCAGAGACGGACGGCCCACGCCTCGCGTGTCTAGCTGACATTGTGCCCTCGATCACTGTCTTTCACGAACATCGTGACACGAGGCTGTCTCTTCGGTGCCCTCCTCACAATGTATGGGATCTTTGCTACGACCCGAGGAAAAACTGCAGTCATGTCTCTTCGCTATCCGTGGTTGCCGGCACAGAGGCGTCCGGCTAAGCGAATGAAGACGTCCACCTGCAGCCAACATCTGCTAAAATTTAGTCTTACGATTTTTTTTAATTCCTCGAGGTGTTTTCTATATCACAGAGGCCTGAGCAAACAAGAAAATTCGCAGAACTTTGGCGTGAGCGCCTCTCAGTATGTTATCAAGGTCATCGCCACATTTATACCGACGGCTCCTGTAACATCTGATTCCTCTTCGATAGGTGTCTGGGTACGATCTTAACGGTTTCGTCCAGGCTCGGTAATCGGACGTCTACTACTGCCGCGGAGCTCGCTACACTTCGTGCGGCTTTCGCCTACGTTCCAGACCACCAAGGAGGTCGATAGGTGCTCTTCAGCAGCTCTCGGGCAGCAGTTTTCCCCACAACGTCGCCATGGACAAAACATTCCACGATACCTAAACGGTCAGTGGCACGCAGTGTGCATCCAAACCCTGTGCTTCAATATTTAGCCGCCCACTGCGACATAAGGGCCAACGTTCAGTCTGTGTGACAGACTGAATAAGGTGCTACGAAGAGCATTATGAGCAATACGCAAGCTCCACCTTCAATTGCTACGGCGAAGATAAACCTTGCGTCTATGTAGCGTTTGGGTATATTGTTTGGTTATCTGCCAGGTAACCTACTGAAATGGTAAGCGTTACGTCTCAACACCACAAAGGTGTCAGTTAGACGTTTGCCACGAGGCAAACCCCCACCCATCCATCAGCGCCTATCCTGAGGTCAACGCAGCGTGGACACCGATTGTTGACGGGTCCACAAAAGGCCACACCACTACCTGACGGCCTGAACTAGTGATGAGGCGGGCCAACATCAAATGCTACCGAAGAACGACGGCGACCTTCGTTTCACAGGTTGCTATCCTGCCACATATTCCATATCATCGCACCTCGGAGGTGGGGTTACTGTGGAGTGTTGCGATAGCATGGACGGGGTATTGCAACGGATTCGACAGCGATGTGATTTACTGCTAGACAGTCTTCAGATTCCCTAGCCGATTTACCTATGGAAGACGGCGGTATTAAAAGCGGAGACTTTTCGTGCAGTAGAGCCGAGGGTCCTGATGTGAACTGGGACGTTTAACTTCCTCCTGCATAGAGTGGGCATGTGTAACTCAGCCAATGAATCCTTTTTCCTTGATACCTACTACCGGACGTATTCCTCGATGGGCTTGGTGGATTCCTTGCCCTAACGCCAGCCTAAGTCGCAACGCAAGTCAAATAGCCGCTCAAAAAACGTTCATGTCTAGGTCGCTCGAAACACTGCCCAATACGTTTAGTTGTAGCACACCTCTATAGCGAAAAAAGCTGTGACATGGCAACTTGTTCTTACGCCTCTCGGAGTAATCTGGGGCCTAAATCACGAAGATTTTCGTTTGTAAGAGCAGTTTGCCATTGGCCGACCGTTAGTATAAAAATCCGACCAATGTCACTCTGAGAGCTTAAACTCGAAAGAACAGCCAGCGAACGGCTTGTAAAACGACTGCAGCGGTACTTTGAAGGAAATAACTTTCCATCACTTTCTTTATCATTGCACACCTTCATGATAAGAGCAACTATGGACCTTTGCTTTCAGCGATCGTGTACACCAATTATTTCGTGCGACCTTTCTAGTGGAGACCGCGTGATCTGAAAAGGGTGAGCTGAAAGATATTTTCTCGCGATGCTCTTTTCTTATAACCTAGAGAGGTCTCTCGCCCCCGGCTTCAACCGGTCTCCTTATTTCTTTCCACTCTCACCGCGCCCAGAGCGCCCACAAAGAGGTGCCGCGGCGGTGAATGCGTGCCTTTGTGGCGCGGCCATCCTTACGGAGGAGGTGCGGCATGCCGAGGCTCGTACTCTATTTTGGAAGCGAGACCGATTCTCCAGAGGCGCCGCAGCGCTGCGGATTATCCTGCCTCGACGAAGAGAAAGGTCGCGGCATCCCTCGGGCGGTTTCGTAGGGCTGCTCACCCCCCTCCACCCTCATATCCCGTGTAACCTTTATGCATCGGCGGAAGGATTACAAGCAGCGGCCCTCAAGCGTTCCAATCGGCGGAGCGGCTTCCGACACCTTTTCCATCGGCCAGCTCAGCAGCGGCTCACAAGGGTGGTGCCTGCATGCGCCGAGAGCACGCCGCATTGTCGCGGGGCAAAATCGTCGCCCCGCGACGCCTTTGTCGGCTCCGCACCGACGCCTCCGAGAACACTGCCGGGCCAGAATCCTTTCTGGTACAGCCCTGTGGCTCGGCCCGCGAGGCACCCTTGTTGTGCGCTATATAGCCGCCGGCGGTTCCGCCCGCCGGTTCCTCCAGTCACCGTTGAGGCGCGACTTGTTTGCGGGGGGGCGACATACAAGGAGCTGCTGACCCGGGCCTTGTAATTTTCGTGTCGCCTACGATACGGCGCACAATGTAGAGGTGCTCAGACGTCTCTAAACGGTACACGCGATTAGGTTTACACTTGGCTAAACGCCCCGGCGCCCGAACCCTGCCAAAAAAGAAGCGATGCGCGCACTTCTACTTCGCTCGCTTTTGCGGCACTCTATCGATGCTTTTTTACGGCGGTGCCGCACTCGCAGAGAGAGCTTTCGGTCGAGTGACCCTGGATGCGGTCTCGAAGCTTAGTTGTGCTTTTGTTCGTCGGTATTCGCATTATGCGTTCCAGTAGCCGGTTTCGGTTGAACACGGATGATGCCAATCTATGATGAAGCCGGCTTCGCATGTGTGCGTAAAGCCGCATGCATTTGTCGAAAGATTCAGCGCGAAACATTTGCGCAAAGGATGCGGAGCTTTCTGGTTGACCAAGTCGGATTGCATTGTGGAAGACGAAGGTTTAAGAGATGGTGGACCTTCCCACGCTCCGACACTACCCCTACTGCCGACTGCCGCTACGAGGCGCTGCATATGCGTGCCAGCGTGGTTTACTAACAGCGGTAAGAAGAGTTCTGAAGACTGGGGCGGTGCTTCGTGGCAGTGAGTCTTGCTGTTTTGCTCACTGGATATGTACAACTACGTAGCTCAGCGCACTTATCCTAAGTCTTGAGAGAGATTGTAGACGACATGGCTATAAGCTTGCATTGACAAAGCAAGCACTTTTAGGGCAAGCCTTTGGAATTGCCCCATGTGTCGCAATGAAGAGCTAACCACCCAGTCACGTTCCATCTACACTGCTTTACTAGCACGTTTTGCTGCCTTCAATCTTTGTTATATTGAAGACACTATACCGTTTTTTTTTTTTAGAAGCGTGAACATTTTTTAAAAATTACCTCTGGCAGATAGCATATTTCTAACCCTTGATCTAAATTACTCGATGAGGTGGCCATTACTTCTACTAGAAATAAAAACATTTAAATGAATAATTAACATAATTACGCTGATTAACTTTTAAATTGTTTACATTAAGGCACATATTTCAATCTACCAATTATTGCCGGTGAGATCGCAAGCCGATCTTGGAACGAATTATCTGGACTGCACCAGTTTCGAGATATTAATTTTCAAAGTGTCCGACGAAATGAATTGGCGTTCCAGTTACTCCTTTTTAGAAAATGCTGTTTTATGCATTGAAGCACAAAAGTAAATGTAGCACCAATGCATTTAATTGCACCAACGCAATTCTAACCCTACATTTCAATGCGCGCGGAGCGTAGATACCGACGCACGAAGTCCATCCATGATCTAAGAATAGCCACACTCACGTGAAAGAAGATCCATCGCCGAATGGACAAACTTGAGTGTCAACAGTGGGCAAAATTTTGTGAATCCCTAGACCCCCGAAAACCTCTCTCTCACATATGGAGAACCATGTGAGGCCTGAACAACGCGTGCCATTCAAAGCCCTGGCGCTTTTCCAATACCGAGAGGACATCGAGGTAGCGGAAGGTTTCTGCAGGAAAATTGCAGGTCAATCAATATACACAGGCTCCCTTGGTACGGATAGAAGAGAGAGAGAAAATAATGCAGAGAAAGGCAGGGAGGTTAACCAGAGGTAGTTCCGGTTGGCTACCCTGCGCAGGGGGAAGGGTTAAGAGGGATAAAAAGAGAAAGAGAGTAGAAGGGGGAGATAGAAAGGGAGACAAGCACAAACAAAGCGCGTACACTACAGAGCGGTAGGAGGCGGCATTCAGTGTCTGTCGTGAAGCCCCGTAGACCGCAAGAACCTTACTAGCGCGTGTAAGGCCTTCAACGCGGATGTCCTATCGGAGCATTGGCCTAAAGCTTTTAGTTCTGAAAGTGGACGATTGGCATCATGCCGCATTCACGGGATTCATGTATGGACGTGGCTTTCACCACCGAGGAGCTAGATACGGCTCTTGCATTGTGTAAACGGTCGTCGTCGCCTGGACCAGATGGCATATCATACCGCATCTTGTACCATCTGAATGAGTGAGCACGAAATGCGTTGCTGGATATATTCAATGAATCCTGGCTGGATGTAAACGTTTCTCAAGAATGGAAAACACCCGCCGTGGCTGCTCAGTGGCTATGGTGTTGGGCTGCTGAGCACGAGGTCGTGGGATCGAATCCCGGCCACGGCGGCCGCATATCGATGGGGGCGAAATGCGAAAACACCCGTGGTACTTTGATTTAGCTGCACGTTAAAGAACAACAGGTGGTCGATATTTCTGGAGTCCTCCACTACGGCGTGCCTCATAATCAGAAAGTGGTTTTGGCACGTAAAACCTCATTATTAAAAAAATAGTAAAGAAGTGAAAACAATCCGTCTGGTACCACTCCTTAAACGCAGCAAGTCACCACTAGAGCTCACGTCATATCGGCCCATTGCGCTGGCTAGTTGCGTCGGGAAAGTGATGGAACGCATGATCCTTGCCAGATAGGAGTGGTACCAGGAACGCTACAAAGTTTATACAAACGCTATGGCCGGTTTTCTACGTCTCCGCTGCTCCATCGACAATGTCATCGATCTGGTCACTTACGTCCAACACCAAAAGAGATGTAAACGGTTATCCGTTGCCATGTTTCTGGACGCAAAAGGAACTTATACAATGTTTCTCGTGGTGCTATACTTGATGGTCTTGGTGGGTGAGTTTACCGGTGGACCCGCAACTACTTACACATGGGGTGTTTTTATGTGCAGACTGATGGCGGTCCGACCTCTCAACATTACGCACACCATGGTGTTCCCCAAGGTGGCGTCTTGAGCCCCACACTATTCAGTCATGTCCTTGTTGGTCTCGTGGAACGCATACGAAGTTTTGTCCAGATATCAATGTACGCCGATGGCATATGCGTGTGGAAATCAGGTGTAACACGTCCTCAGGTGCGCGCGAGGCTTCAAAAAGCCGTGACTTCAACATCGGCGTATCTTGGCGAACAAGGTCTCCAGATTTCACCTGAGAAATGTGCGCTGGTCGCGTTTACATGGAAGTCACTGACGTCCTACGCCATATTTATCAATGGGAAAAATCTATGTTACGCCAGAACGCACAGATTCTTAGGGATGATCATTGAAGGAGACATTAGCTGGAGTCCCCATGTGGCCTACCGGAAGAAACGCCGAACGACCATCTCACACCTTTTCAAATTTCTTGGAGGGAAAACGTGGGGTACGTCAGTACACGTGATGTTACAACACTACAGAACGCTGTTTCTCGGATATCTGAGGTACAGCTTACCTGTACTGAGCAATACCTGCAGAAGTAACCTCCGCGCAATCGAGAGTGCACAGGCACTCTCGACTGTGCACCACGCATTACATTTGGATTATCCTGAATCGAGACAACTCTTCTCTGCCGACTATAGCTAGGGGTGTCTTTCACAAATGCATTTGCTTGCTGCATCGGAATGACTGACAGTGCTACATGTGATAGTTTCGGCAGCGAGGAAACAATCGAATATATCCTCTGTCATTGTCATCGCTACAGCTCCCAGAGACAGTCGCTCGTGACGGCATTGGCACGCCTCTATGACTAGCGGTTTTCTGAGCAGACAATGTTAGAGTGCCGGCTGATACGACCTTCGCACCAGAAGGCGGTGAAGGCGCTACTGAGGTTTTTCCGGTCAAGCGACTTGCTTGACCGACTGTGACACTCCTGCGTTCCTTTATGTGTATGTGTTTCTAAATTTTCCCCTCTCCCACTCTTTTCATGTGCGTGCAATTTTTAAAGATCTTTTTGTCTTTTCTTACCCCTTCTCCAGTGCAGGGTAGTAAACTGGACATCTATCCTCCGGTTAACTTCCCCGCCTTTCTCATTTATATATATATATATATATATATATATATATATATATATATATATATATATATATATATATATATATATAGGCAATTTTTTTAAATTTTGGACCTTCTAAAAAAAAACAACCCCGTGTGCCTTCTGAAAGAACACCATTTTTTTTTTTTTGCAGGGCGCTTGACGGATACAAATTAAATGGACAAACGCGCTGTTGAAGTATTCTTAACTCCGTATGCGTAAAAATGAATCAATATATGAAAAGAATCAAAGCTGAGGCGATATGCTATGGCGCATATTCATTCGCACATAAATTGTAACTATACTTAACTAGATGTCAAGCAAGCATGCATGCGTAGGCATGCTAAGTAATACGTCAGCGCAACGTTTGCACTCGCGCAGCAGTCGCTGTCCGACGACGCTTTTCTTGCGACTAAGAAAAATTGAGGGAGTGGTCTCTGATTATACAAAGATGCAACGCCGACTCTACCGAGGCCTCCTATGCAATGATAATGATATAGCGGACCAGCCATCTCATGCGCTCGACTTGCACTTATGCAACTTCTTATTTTATTATTAGCCACTACAACATATGCCTCGGTGCTCAGCGTTTGGAGATGACTATAGAGCGAAGCTCATGCACGATTCTTCAATAATCTTTCTCTCGCCGCGTTCTGAATGATCTAGCAGTGCACCGCGAGTGGCCGCGCACTGCTAGACGTTGTCGCTGAGTTGATATTGGCACACAAGTTGATCTTTAAGACTATGCAGTAAGAACAGCACGCGCAGCCCCTAACTGACTGCTCTGGCGAGACTTTCTGTGACACTGCAGCCAAAGCTGCGGAGCCAGTATATAGTACTCGTGTATATATACAGACTTACTCGAAACAATCGCAAACTGATCGTCATTTCTAAGATACTGAATGAACAAGTTCATGTTATTCCTTGTCTATATAAGAAGTTTTCGGAAAATGTATGCACTGATAGTTGCAATTTTGTCGTGCCCAAACGTAAATTTAGAAAGAAACATCGTGCGGAACCAAAGCCAAAATATAGGGAACGTGGCGGCGCTCATTCCTCTCGCCGCACCATGAACTCGATGTCGGTAGTCAGCTGTGGATTACACAAGGTACAAATGAATACTGCAAAAAGATTTCGCCTTCTCAACTATTACCACGATTGGAAAAGTTCTTGCGATTCTAAGCCTCTTTATTTATGGCTGCATATATACCATGGTTTCGACCGTCCGTATATAAGCTTGCATCACAATAATCATTTTTGTTTGTATAACTCGTTCAACATTTTTCTGTTTACTGTTGTTAACCTATATGTGTCCCACCCCTTATGTAATACCCTCACATGAGGGTCTTTAAGGAAATAAAGTGAAAGTGAAAGTGAAAGCCTATCGAGGCGCGGCGCCATGTAAAGGACCCCTCACCAGGCCCCACAGCAAATTTTGGTTATACGCTGGAAGCTACAACGTGCCGTCTAAGGAGCGTTCAGCCGCATGAATTTTTGAAATTGGTTCATTAATATATAGGAATAGTTCAGTGCCGCGAACCCATGATTTCAGAACGCGAGCGCCACTGCAAAGAAAGACGCTCTCTCCACTTTCTAGCCTCCGAAAGCGAAATTCCTTCCCTGCGTTCTCCCATACCGGACCTCGAGGATCGCGTGATGCACAAGTCACAGGCCCCGCCTTCATTTTTTTTTTTCTCTCTCGCTTTTTTGCTGCGCAACACACTTCCGCGTACGGTGTCGCGCGCGAACTGTGCACGATTGTGCGCGCTGTGCACGAGAACGCCTGACTAGCGGTATAAGTCAGTGATACACGAACACTGAGGCAGACACAAGCGGATCACAGAGCATGATCGCGCGCTGGAACACGGTAGAAAATGGCATAGTTTCGGTATCAGCGCGCGACTGAATGAGGTGGGAAGAAGCAGACGAAACGGAAGTACGTTTCTCTTGCTGTGGTGCCAAGTAAAAGCAAATACGCGCAGACATTCAGTTTGTGTGATTTATTATTTCGCTAAACTTTAATTCGTCTATCGATGCAATAGATTACACAAATAACAGATGTTGCGTTGAATAATTCTCGAAGTCACGAATCACTAAGAGCGACGTCACAGCAGACACATGTAAAGCGCACTAGCACGTATATGTCATCCCTCCGGCTTGAAGCGCGACGGGAGGAGAAGGGCAAATGGCGTTCGGTTTGAAATTTCAGCTCTTCCCGCGGCGCATAGCGATGTAAAACTTAGCAGACACGATCGTTAGCGCATATTGTATGCCCGGCGCTTGTCAGCTAAAAATGGCCGCACCTGGAGAGGGGCCTTTTAAAGAACGCGTCGTGAGTAGCGGGACGTTCAAACATGCAAGTTGTGTTTTCGTCTCAGAGCAGCCAGACCGGAAGAAACTTAAAACTTGCTTATCACCACTAAGTAGCTTATCACCACTAAGTACTTTATTTTGCTCGCTGTAGTCGGAAAGAGGAAAAACCATTTAAACGCTCCTAAATTGCGAAAAGTTCAGTTTCTTCGCCGTGGTTGCGCGGTAGGCGTAGAAGACGAAACAGATGATGGCATTGATCTAATTCGGGCTGGCGATATAGTGCATGTGCAGACCGTTCCCCCTTCATAGCTTTCCCTGCAGTCTCACAGAAATGTGTTGCCAGACGTAGAACTCGAGAACAGTTTACTCAGAGATGTTGTTGCAGCACCTACCGAAGCCAAAAGAGCTTTGAAACAGCCCTCACTGAGCATTGGCCGCTGCTGATTGTTTTTCTCGCTTTGCAACTGTAGTGCATAGTTTCGTAGTTCCGTTTTTCCATTGACTGCGCCCTATATACACAAGGCGATCCTGAACTAGTCGCCAAGGTGTCAAATGAAAAATGCCTCCTTCTCTTGTGGCCTTTCTTTCATTGCAGCGGCCGTAATCGCTGTACAAAGGACAGAACGACGAGCCGTTGCCAGCCATTGCGACAGGTCTCGCTCGGAAGGAGACTGTCTCGCCCAGGGTTTTCTGGTAGATGGCGCAAACGCACTCTACGGCGCACCATTTCCGCGCTCCAGAAAAGTATGTGCTGAGAGCTGCACGCTGAACCGTGATAGCATCTGGGGCCCTTACTGAGCTGGCAGTCGTCTATCATTCTTGGCATTGTCACCTCCATTTAGAGAGAGAGAAACGTAGTCATTCAATTTCGACTACACTGACGCGCTTTTTCCACAATAGCTCATGAGCCATAATTTCATATCGCTCATGAGAAGACGACGAAGTGATCCTATTGCTCAGTGTTTGTACTCCGCCACCAGTATTTTCTGGTAATTCTCGCTTTCTCCCGGGGAACACTGTTCCCTGCTCGACGGGAATGGAAGTGGGGCCACCCGCACTCCCACCTGATGTAGCGGCGCCCGCGTCGGCAGCCTCAAGGAAGCGGAACAGCCTCTCGAGCGACAGCGAGGCTACCCTGGTAGACTCGACCGAGAGCGACGACAGCTCCGACGATGACTACGTGACTGTCCTGAGTCAGAAAGCAAAGCGGCAGATGATTAGGGCCTCTGTGGACACATCTACTATGAGGACTCCGCAGAGTTCGCCGAAGTACACCATCCTTTTCTTACCTGTGCTACCCTCCGACAACATGAGGTTCTTTAACAGGCAAGTTACATCGCTTGAACTCGAGAGACTGTTGCCAAATGGCATTGAGGACGTCCGAGTCAACCCTCGGAAGAATGTTGTCGCGGTAGACGTCTCCCAAGCGTCGGCGTTAGATTCTCTGCGAGCTGTCACTGTCCTCGGTGGCATGAACGTCCGTACCATCATCCCGATGGGAAAAGAGGCTACTACAGGCGCCGTATATGACATTGATGCGGCCATCTCAGGCGAGGATTTACCACTTTTGATAAAGCCTGCCAATCATGGGACCCACATACTGTAGGTGGCCCGTCTCGGAAATTCCAGATACGTGAAAATTGTCTTTAAAGGTCACTGCCTTCCATCGCATGTGAAGGTAGGTCATTTACGACATGCTGTCCGGCCCTTTGTTCCCAAGCCGCTTCAGTGCAGAAACTGTCAGAAATTCGGTCACGTGAGCGCCGTCTGTGGAAAGTCTGCTATATGTTCCCGCTGTGCAGCGCAACACTCTGCAGGCAACTGCCCGGCAAAAACTTATAAGTGACCGAACTGTCAAGGGCCCCACGATGCCTCATCAAAGGAATGTCCTAGAGTTAAGCAGGAGACACACGGTACGATTCGGCGTCCGATCCGACGTGCGGCGCCGCATGCTCCGGCATGCGGCATACGGTGATTCGGGACACACGGTGCGTGCATCCGAAAGATTGAGCGGCGTGTAAGCTCCGCCCAGATCCAGCCCTCCAGCTTGACTTCAGAGCCACGTCGAGAAACGCAATATAAACAACTCTCCACAACAATGCGTCGCTTTACGCGAACACTGCCAATAACGTTATGCCCCTGCGAGTGACAGAACACTTCACGACGGCGCGTCGTCCACTGACGACTCCGCTAACAGCCAGCGATAGGGCCGGTAGGCCTAGCTAGGCAGAGGCCGCGGCCGACGGCGCTTACGATCCAACCCGAGCTCGTCGAAGAGCGCTTATGTTTGCCAAAACAATTAACACTGTACACTTAGGTCACCCGTAATTAAATACAATTGGTTTACTCGACGTAGTCGTTGCGAAGGGCAATCGTGCAAGCAAAGCGAGCAGCCTCGCTCAGACGGTCGGTGTGTGCTGTCTGCCCACGAAATGCCCTCGCGTCGCGTCTCCTGATCTCGCCAGTAGCTTAGTCCTAGTGTACTAGGCGTTGCTTTGAATAACAGGCACACGTCGAGATAATTTTACTGAACTGGTAACTATTTCATGTCGGAAACGAACTGCAGCAGGCAAGGAAAAAAAAAGCACTGCGAGAAACCGGCCAGCCAGCGCCGCCTCCGTGGAGGGAACGTCACATGCCAGCCGCGCTGTCATTGGCTGCGGCCAGACGACGGTGCGGTTATCGGACGCGTCGGACGATGAAAATCTGCCCGGTTTGTCGCACGCCGGACGTCCGAAACGGCACTTCGGCACGGCAAAACACCTCGATTCCGGCTGCCGTTCCGGCGCGTCGGACGCCGGATCCGACGCGCAGGAACGGCAGCCGGATCGGACACCAAATCGGACCGTGTGTCTCCCGCTTTAAGCGAGAACTCTCCATCTTGACGAAAATGGTGAGGGACCGGTCGACTAATCGTGAAGCAGCTGCTGACGTCAGGCGACGTCGTTCTCGTCGCAGACGCTCATCAAGGAATTCTGCTCTCCGCCCAAAGAATACGCGTGCCGCAAAGCCTCTTGCTGTTGAATCTGCTCCAACCCCAGTGCAGAATGTGTCCAAACCGCGTAAAGATAACGGAGCAGCTGAAAAGAATGCCGTGGATGAAGAATGACCACCACTGCCAAGGATAAGCCCTGTGGAAAAACCTCAACAAGGAGAGGCACCATAATGCTCCACCCCTCACCCAGATGAGTTGACAGAGCATGACCGCCGAATTGTAACAATGCTCAAGTCTTTGATAAATGCGATTCGCACGCTTGTGGGCAACTCGAATACGCCAACAGCTCGAAGCGCAATGCAAGTATTGGATGCCCTGAGCCCAGTGCTTGCGAATCTTGGGTAAGCACAATGGCTCTTCCACTACCTTCACTTCGTGAGGTGCGTAGCGCGACGATTTTCCAGTGGAATGCCAGAGCACTTAAATCACGGATTTCATGTTTCCGCCAATACGTTTTTACGAACCGATTTCCTGTAGTGGTAATATGTGAACCGAACGTGTCAAAAGCGCTAAGACTCTCTGGATACGAAGCCTTTATGGCATCGACGTGCGGGCAATCCAGCAAAGTAATTGTTTACATCCGTACAGAACTAACTTACATTCCCCACTCGGTGAAGCCTCATGATGGAAACCAATACGTGTGTCTCCGCATTACAAAGAATAAAGTGGCCTTCACCCTTATCGGCGCCTACATCTCCCCATATAGTCGGTTCGACTGCGACCGACTGCGAGACATCCTGACGGCGACTTCTGGACCCTGGATTATCACGGGAGATTTTAATGGTCATCAATGGCTTGGGGAAGCTCCAGAATTCATTCCAGGCGCTGAAAACTTGAGGAATTTGCTTCCGACCATACACTCAGCATTACGAACGATGGCAGTCCGACGTACTTGCGTGGTTCGAACTATAGCAGTTGCTTAGATTTGACTTTGGTGTCACGGCAACTTGGTCAAATTGTTCGATGGTTCTCTGACGTCGAGAGTCATGGCAGTGACCCTATTCCCACCTACTTAAGAATCACTGGATTTGGAAGCTACTCCTTTTCTATTTCCCGACAAGTATATATAAGGTGGTCAACATATAAGACAAAGGTGGAAGAGGCATACAAAGAAGTATTTACCGGCACCATTGAGAACCTTATTACAAGTGTACTGCAATCGTCTAACTACACATTTACATCCGCTAAAAAACGTACGGATTTTGACATGGAACTTGAGCGACTTCGAACGATTCGCAGAAGGACCGAGAGGGGATACAGGCGCACCAAGTCAATTCATGACCTTAGAGTCGCTCGACGTATACAGAAGAAAATCCAACGTCGTATGGACAGGCTGGAGGAACAACGGTGGAAGACGTTCTGCAAATCACTTGACCCCCGCAAGCCACTGTCTATCATAGGGAGGATGGTGCACGGCCTTGGCTCGTCTCCACACAAGCGAAGATCTTGGGAGCCTGGTCTCACAGGTCACTAGCCCAGAAAGCAGTTCGAGCGCTTTTTCACTACCTGAAGGCAACAGACTTGAGTGCGCGACTATAGCATCCTGCACCTAAGTCTCTCTCTCTCTCCTCTCTCTCTCATATCGCTCATCTTGAACTACAAACAACTCGGAAGAAAGCGGCACCTGTTTTGTTTTATTTGCTTATCTAGTCATCCTTCCCTTGATGAGGTTCACTAGAAATGCGGTTTGAAGCTGTCGTGACCCATGTCACGAAGCGACTCTCTCTCTCTCGTCTGAGTGTGCTTCAGTGAATAAAGTCAGACAGAGCGTTGCCCACTTTCCTCATTTTTTCCACATTTCTAAACGACTCGTAATAACGAAACTCGGGTTCACGCCGCTCGGTGCCTACGAAATGGGCGTTATAAGCGTAGCAATCACCAACAAAGATGGCAAAAAAAAAAAAAACGCGCCCAAGTTGCGCTGGTGGTGGTATTGCAGCAGGCGGGGTTAGCTTGGCATACATAGCCGGCAGTTGTTCTGCTGGAGCCTCCTAGGAGTTGAGATCGTGGGCGTATCACTAGGTGTGGATGAGCACCGCGTCTCGCAGGAAGGCAATCAGCAGTCGTCCTGATTGCCATGGGCCCTCCGGGCAAAACGACGTCTTCAAAGTCCATGCGCAAGACCATTCTTTTGCATCGCTTTTCTTTCTGGGTAGAACGGGGTCATAGCCAAATGAAATGTTCAATGTTGCCGATATCACCACAAAAGACGCAGGGCGGGAAAGCGCGTCGTCAAATCTTAAATAACCAAGTCAGGGTGTATATGCGGAGTCGGTTTTGATGCGGTACAGCGGCGTCGCTTCCTCGCGAGTAAGTTCATGGATCACTCAGGCTTGGTGTGGAGTCTTGTGGACCGTCAAAGTTAATGCAGGTTGGATCCTTAGAGTTCCGAAAAATGTTTGGCAAAACAGACCCATGTGCCTGCCGCTTAGCACTTAACACATATATGCCATTGTTTGTGGAGAGTTCTATTTGCATAATTAAGGTAGTCAAACACGCTCTCTTGTTTAGCTTGACAACGACAGACGCAGAGAGGTGCCGTAGGAAGACAGGCCTCTGGTTGAAAAGTGCATTGTATTAACGAATGGCACGTTTGTTTCCCCGTCGAAAAGTCTGTCTTGTTTGCGCAACATCTAGCAGCTACCATTCCACAACGACTGCCATGTTGTTTACGCTGCCGTATATATATATATATATATCGTACAGCTATTGCAAACTGTTTCTGTTCAATTTCTGCAGTCAGCCCGCTCCACGATTGGTCAAATATTTCTCAGGATACCTCACTTCGACGGGATGTCACGCGACGGCACGCAACGTCACGAAAACTGCGAAAACCCTCCATCTGCTTAGACCAGTACACACTGTTCAAGCATGACAAGAACAAACAAAAGAAAATAATTATTTTGGATTCCACACCTTGGTCAAAATTTTTCGGGCTACGCGGACTTTCTATCACGCGACGTTACAAAATCGCGAAAACTCACGACATCACAGTGACGTGTACGTATTAAAGAAGCACTAATGTGCCGTACAAAACAGAATTTTATTTCGGTATAGAAGGAAACTATCTGGTTCCCAAAGGACTAGAAGGTGGCTATACCCACCGATCGCTCTGGCACGAGCTACTAGAGCTGTCGGGGAGAACTTATTTATTTGCGTGTAATATATTCTTTTCCTTTTTTTTACCTGGCAATACAACGTTGTCGAGGCCTTTCGGCACGTATGCGACATCACTCTGCGAACTCTTGTTCGCTGAGGATCCGTTTTAACGGCCTGTTCAACCTTTCGTTGCACTTCGCCGCCATTTTCAATCCGCGACCACTAGCTGTAGGCATGGGCAAGCGGACCAATTGCAAACGCAGGCACCAATCTGCTCATCTGGTTATCTGCTTTCACTGCGCTAGCTCGGCCCTACCGAAACACTCTTCACTTCTGCGTGCTCCTTCCCTCTTGTCAGCCAATTAGATAAGAAAAACCTGTCAATGTAGGCAATGCTATTCGCTTTGAAAGCAAGCAGAAGCGACCTCCTATAAATGAGGAGAGCATTTGATTGAGCATTCAAACAACGCTGCGAGTCACCGTCCGATACTTGCGTCGGCGATTACGTAAATTTGACGCCAGGAGATTGGGATAAAAACAGATCGCAATAGTTTTACGTTATAGTGGCCCAATCATTTCTTTTCTATGGCGACGTTTTGAAGGAATTGCATTTTATTGCGGGCTTCCCCTGATCGTATGTATACCCTGTAAACGAAAATAAACTGACCTGGTAGTTTTTAACAAGTGATGTACCCTAAAGCCTCCCCATCCTTGAATATATACTCCGATGTATGGGAGCAATACAGCGCGGAATTCCCTCGTTTCACTCTGTTGGCTAACATTAAGGCGACATGACGCGATTTTACTCAACCTCAAAGTCTTGTTCTCCTGTAAAAACTCCGCACAGGGAGGTTTAAAAAACTCCCCCCGCTGAAACGTGTTGATCGCGTGGCGCTTCCCATGAGGCTGTGCGCCGCGCCAGCGACTGGCCGCGTTCGGCGGAATCGGCAGTGCTCATGGCTGACGGTTTGTTTAAATCTGTGAAGTGGCGTTCCGTGAACGCTTTTCGCTCATTTGTTTCCCGTATTTCCTTCCAGAAAGTGTTATAGGCGTGCCTGAAGCTCACTGTATCACCGCTTCAAGTACGTTGGCTGTAATCACTTTGCTGACAGCGATGAATGCAAGACCTGTGACTGACTGTGTTTTCGTGCTTCGTGACCGTGGCTTGCGTTCTTCAGCACATCAAATGCGACTTTTATGTCCTTGTGAATACACGCTACCCGCCGTGGTTGCTCAGTGGCTATGGTGTTGGGCTGCTGAGCTCGAGGTTACGGGATCGAATCCCGGCCACGGCGGCCGCATTTCGATGGGGGTGAAATGCGAAAACACCCGTGTACTTAGATGTAGGTGCACATTAAAGAACCTCAGGTGGTCGAAATTTCCGGAGTCCTCCACTACGGCGTGCCTCATAATCAGAAAGTGGTTTTGGCACGTAAAACCCCATAATTTAATTCTTGAATACGCGCTGACAACGTCCGGCGTAATGGTTGTATGAACCGCGTAGCAATGGCAACAGCGGCCACTGTTCGAGCGACGGCGTCCGTGCGAGCCGTACACGAAATTGCAAGTTCGTTGCGGTGCTGCGTTATCAGTGAGAAAGACTAGATCGAGTGCAAACAACTGTTTTTATGTATCTGTGCACGGATATTCTTTCCCAAGAAAAACGGCGGGACAAAAGTATGCGTAGTGTAAATAAAGCCTCCTAGTGAGCGATGTGAATCGAATTGTTATCGCGCACTTCTGTTTTGATCTCGTCGTTGCTTCCGATATTGCACTAACATTATGCTCTATCCCAGACACTGATTATGAGCATGCCTGCAGGCTTAGAGTGTGAGGGTTCGTTCGACAGATGAGCGATGTAGCTCCTTTGCACAACCGAGAGACTTTGCTTGGGTGCTGAGCAAGCAGTGCGGTATGAAAAAATGTATGACTATGCACTTTTCAGTGTTACGTCGGCTGTTGTGGGTCACGCCCACGCGTAATAAATTCTTGCTACGCTACCACTATTTCGCACAAAGTTAACTTTGCCGTGAAGCAGACGCATTTACATTTTTCTTGCTTACTGTAACTTGCGCACTCGTTTTGGCCGCAAACGCCGGCATGTGCGAAGTCCCTTCAGCGCTCACAGAAATGGCATGCTAATTGTGAAAAATTATTACATTAACCTTTTTTCTCACTATTATGAATTAACAGTTTTGTGTTGATTAAGGTATTCTGTTAATTTCAGAGAGGCAGATCAGAGAGGCAGAGAGGCAGAGAGGCAGAGAGGCAGAGGCAGAGATCTCGTATGAGCAAGCACGTGAGTCGATTATTCTGAAAAAAACATAGCTGCTCGCTAGGCGGTTTCGAGGTACGGCGTATCGTGGCTCTATATATACGGGCAATGTTGCTTATTGTGTGTCGCGTGTACGTTTGATGTCTTTCAAAGTTCTGCATTGGGCGTTTCTGAAATCTTTATGTATGTCATGATTTATGGGCTTTCATTGACATGTTTCGTTGAATTTGACGCGGTCGTGTGTATATATCTCCAAGTTTCACAGTAGCCTTTGCATATAAAAATCTTCGCGCAAACTAACACGATACTTGTTTTTATACTCCCGTTGCACCTCGAAAAAAACTCCGCTTAATGCAAAGTAAAAAAAATATAAAATAGAACAGAAGAAAAAACTCCCATGGTTCCATGTAAGAATTCCGCTCGCGCTAAGTAAAACTTCTACTCCGATCATACGGAGTATAATAAACTCCCAACCGGGAAGTCGCTAGAGGACAAGCATTATGCTCCCACCTGGGAGTTATTTCCGTTTACAGTGTACGATATTACAGATAACATGAACGAGTCAGGTATAAAGACGCCGAGCACAAAATTTGTGTGAGGCTGCTACGATGGGCTAGAAAAGTGAAACATTAAATCCAGATCTCCCGGTGGCGAAAAACTCATAAAGAAGGGGCGGTACACCAGCACAACGCAACGCTTCAAAAGCGGCTGTCGAGGTATCAAGGGAAGTCGAAGGGTAGAGTTGCACATGGGCGGCTATCCAGAGCTGCGCTTCCTGCGTTCGTGAAAACTTGTGCTAGTTGTCAAGCATATTGTGCTAGTTGCACCTTTAATGACGTCATGGGACCACAGTTGACAAAAAAAAAAAACTGATCTGGAAGCTGGCTGGCTGCAGCATATGCTGCTTTTCAAGTAATTTTTAAAGGTGCTTTGTAGTTGAATTGTTTACACTATCCATATGATAGATGTAGCTGTGACCAAAGTTATAACTGCACGGGACGGGTCTGCAAGGTATCGCACAGGCTCAGTCGCAAAACAATGAGCGGTGATCGTCGGATACAACGAGACGGCTTGCCAGTCGTTGCTGTATACCACCTCACTGACACAACTCGACTCTTTCCTAGATGCAGATGGCCGGCATCTTATAGAGGAAATATGCATCATCGACTGCACGATGCATGTACGCAGTAGCAGGGTTATACACGAAACAAATTACCCAACTGGCCTTACAAACCAAGTCTTCTTCACTGCCGTTGGCACTCTGCGCGCACCGCCACATTGTACAGGCGAGCGCATCAAGACGTCGTTGAGTGCTGCTGCGCCTTTGCGCATGCCGCCTTGGAGTGGCCGTTGGTGGCGGCGCCAGCAGCACCGCGAAGAGTCAGCGCTTGTACGGAGGCGTTCCCGCTATATTGCGTTCCGCGGCTACACGCGGATGCACCCGCCGGGACCCGCCAGCAAGGGCTGGCCCAAATGGCTGCGGGTAATGGGCATCGCTAACGACGTTTTAATGCATTTGCTCAGGAATTTTGGACTGCCCTCAGGCAAACCGCTGCCTTCCCCATCACCTCTCTTCTCTTTCTGCTCGCAGTGGCAGCGAGCCTTTATTATTCCGAAGAGAATTTTTCTCCTCCGGAATTTCTGCTGAGCATTTTGTATATGCCTCCTCGGATCCCCCTTCTCCTTTGCTTCGCGCAAAATCGTCCTTCGGGGCAGCGTATACACGCCCCGACCACGAGAGTGGGTTTGTGTCCAGCGCTGTCGTTATTACATCTCTATTCCTGCCGATCGATTACGTCTGCGTGTTAGTAAGTACGAGATGGCCGTCCCAACTGGCCTTACGGTAAGCCGTGGACTGAGACGAGGGTAATTCTCGCTCGCTACCTTTTCCTGCTTTTACACCTTTCCTATACAACAATCTTGAGCCGCCAGCAACAGAAACATGCCGCGACAATTTAATCGCTGAGTCGGGCACACTATACAGCGCCTGCTGTCATGTTCTGTCCCTGGAGGTTGGCTTGGCTGGAGTGTATTAGAAATTTGGCTCTTTCACGTTTTCTTTTTTTCATTTCTGCCTCCCGGCCCCGGGGCAGTGCTACCGAGCAGTACTGTTAGTACAGTAGAGAGAAGCTCTTCAGGCTACCTTTCAAACTTTAAAAACTGGAGGCGACGCTACAAGGTAAACAGAACTGCTAGTTAATTTCACTGGCTTCGACCAGTTGACATGCCAAAACCGCTGAAATGCAGCGGTCTATATATATATATATATAATTAATATTACACTGTAATGTAATGCGCTAATTGTGACAGGTAGTTCTGAATGGCACAGTCTAGGACAGACGCAATTCATGCACAGTACAGAAATAAAGCGCATGGCGACTTGATGCCGCCTGACGAGTCTTCATTTTCCTCGCGCCGCGCGCGCCAGCAAGCCACAAATTTAAAACTCGTAAATTTATATAAATAACGTAGTGATTACTTAATACACTTGACATAGAATGGATACTACACGCAAGCATTTCAAACCGCATAAAAACTGAAAATGCTTGATAACACCCACTGTGCAAGGAAGACTACGCAGTTTCGATGACGATGCACATGTATAACGTTACGCAAGAAACAATGGGGAATATAACACAAATTAAGGATTGCAAAATGAAAGATTTGCCGCTTTTCTATACATATGAATTGTCTTACGGCTGAAAGCTGAACTTTCACCTGCTCGCTGTATACCCCTGATTCGGGTACGCAGATGCCATCAACATGCATGCCTTTTGGTCAATAACTATGACTCATATGAAGAGCACAGTGAGAGAACTTCAAACAGAGAGAGAGAGGGAAGTCATTAGGGAAATGCCATTTCAAATAGAAAATCCTATACATTTATGGGACTCAATCTACTACCCCTAAGGAAGGAAGGAAGGAAGGAAGGAAAGAGTGGAGAAGGTAAGGCTGGGAGGTTAACCTAACTTCTGCACTACAATGTGGGATGAGAGAAAGTTGGTCCATCCTCAGTCTTATATGGCAGTGAGCTATACTAGTCCTATCCTTATCCCGTCGAACTTGTGGCCACCAATTCCGCCAGCTCCAAAGGCGTGAGAAATGACGAGAAGAGCAATATGTGCTCATCTCATGTCTAGAAATAGTGCCGCCAAGCACGGAAATACTTCATCGTATAATGTCCTGGCGTCGACGAGCGCTGGCACGCAGCCAAGAAAGTCTCCCACGCTTCCGTGGAAAAAGAGAACATCCACGCGCAGATCTTGTGAACAAGTGTAGCAGATTTGGATGTTGGGCCCGCTACCCTTGTGCCGAAATGTTGATATACAGCGTGGCACTGCGATGTGTTCTGTAAAGCTAATATTGCTGTATAGGAATCCGGAGGCACCTTTAAGTTACGGGACCTTGCTAAGTAAAGACCCCAGTTCTTATCATCGTGCTGCATGGCTGCCTTTAACATAAAATTCAAAAGTTTTGATAAAAATGTCCCCACACACGCGAAGGTATCGCCGCCTGTGCGTTGTTACGGAGGATGCTTATGCCGAACGACTGAGCCGGCTGTAGTACCGCGAGCCGAAGAGCGGTGTGACGGCCGCCTGCCGCTCCGAAAGTCAACAAATGGAGCAAGGGCGCCGTGACACCGCCTCGCGGCGGCTTTCTCGAACACCACGTGTATACAGATTTCGCTGTTGCCCCATGGGGGTGACGAAACGAAGGAGCGATCTGCTTTCCGATGACAGGGACGGCAGGAGAAGCCAGGGGACATCGCTCTTAATTTAGCGGCCACGTTGATGAGTCACATGGCGCTCACAAGCGAGGCGCCTTGGTGCAGCGGTGCCAAGGAAGGCGGCGAGTGGCAGACGCACGCCGTCCGCCTGACAGCCGTCCCTCACGGCCGCTCCTCAAAGCGACGCCTTGTGCGCGTTCGCCCAAGAGCGAGCGAGACACACTCGGCGGGCCGCGCTATTTCGAGCCAGTTTTATGGCGACAGCAATTAGGCTCTACTCAGAGCCATCGCGACGGTCATTTGGACTGCGAGCCCGACCTGGCAGCCGCTCGGCGGGACGTCGCCTGATGTATGGCCGCCTCGGCGCATCCAACAGCAGCAGCCCGCGCCGCCGTCTCAGTGCGCTGACTCGGCGGTCGCCGAGAAGAAGCGGTCCCTTTGGGAGAGACGAACAAGGGGCTTACTCCAGCAGAATTTCTCACAGCGGTTGCGCGGCTCTTGGGCAACGAGAGTAATGCCGCTCTCAACCAGCCGGTCGCAACACACGTATCTTTATGCAACTTCCACGTGCGTCAGGCCGACTGCCGTGCTATTGTCCGTTTCTGCAACGGCAAGAACGAGCAAGCCTAGAAAATGGTCGGTAAAGGCGCGGGCTACTCAGCTGCTGATCGGAGTCAGCAGGCAGTTGGCGGTATACCTATACAGCGCGGCACAGGCTTCGCTAATTGCTCTGCCGCACTGCTTTGCCATCTGTCCCCTGCGCGTGCACTGACATCGCAGATGGAGAGAGAGAGAGAGAGAGAGAGAGAGAGAGAAAGCAAATGATAAATGAAAGGTAGGGAAGTTGACCACGACTGAGCCCGGTTGGCTACCCTACAATGGGAAAAGGAAAAAGGGGACGGAAAGATTAAAGGAAGAAGAGAAAGTCAACTGGGGATATCGTTCGGTCACTCATGCAGTCCGGATCACAGACGCTGACTCACTGCGGAAGCTTTCAAACATCGCAGCAGCGCTTTTTTGGCCTTTTGTAGCTGCGATATGCGAGGTCATGGTCCCAAGATCTTGTTCAAGGTGAACGGCTTTCTATCTAACTGATTTAGAGCTGTGCAGAGGTCATGTCTTTCATTTTCAAAAGATGGGCAGTAGCACAGTAGATGTTCCATAGTTTCCTCGACACCGCAGGCATTGCACTCGGCGCTATCAGCCATTCCAATCAAAAACGTATATGCATTGTGAATGCGACGCCCAAGCGTAAGCGGCACATCATTGTTTCCTCATTACACGGAAGCCCTGGTAACAGCCGCAGTTGCATAGATGGATCGAGGGAATGCAATCGAGGCTGGGTGAATTCAGGTGTGTGCCACGTCTCCAATGTCATACGGTGCGCTAGCTTGCTGAAGTGTTGGCCTGCGTCAGTCCTCAATAAAGGTGGAAACGTCTGCGGCGCGTACCCCGTATATTTATTGTGCATCTTTAAACTACGGCATTCCGGGTGACAGTGCGACCACTAATATGACCCTTTACAAGGCCGCTCGACGCGCTTTTGCCCGATGTACTGTGTTAACGTTAGCCATGGTATTCAAATAATAAGGAGATTAAAAAAATCAGGGTGCAAGATACGATTGTAAGACCTACGGTGTTCGGTCGTCAGAGGTCGCACGACCGAACATCGTCGGTCTTAAAATCGTATCTGACACCGTGTTTTTTAAATGTTTTTCTTTGAATGCCTAGGCTAACTTTAGCTGCACCCTATACAGCGTGCCCCAGGCAACTTGAGCCAAACATTAAAGAAATAATAGGCGACCCTAATCTTTGACTTAGGTGTCTTTTAGTGGGATTCGCACCTCGCCGTTGATTTTCTCTAGGTTAAGCGAGCGAACGTATTTCCCCTGGCACGAGATGCGGGCGAGGAGCCAAGAAAGCGGAGGAGGAGGCGCAGTGCGCGCCACCTGGGGGAGCGTAGCGGCCCTCGAAGCGCACGTTACGCGCCTTCTCCGATGCCGACATCAGAACATGTAACGAGCGCGTGCGCGTAGTTGTTGCGAGCAAGCGAGCGAGCGAGCAGGTTTGCGCGTGGAGAGGAGAAGCGAGAGAAGAGGGAGTGACGTCACATCCGCTCTGCTATACACGCGGACAACTTTCCGTAGCTATGAAGGGAAAGCTACGGGGGCAAAGCTTCTGCACAGGTGTTACCGCGCCAAGTAGTCCGCCAGTGTTTGACAGTGCTTCTGGTTTCTCGGAACAGACGGTGGATCGACGCAGCTTCCACGTGATACGGTTTCGCGTTTGCCCAGACGCGGAAGGGAAAAGCCGCAAAATAAATAAACTTTTACATTAAGTAGTGTGTTTTGTCTCATTTAACTCTTGCTAATGAGGTATGTATGTTTTCTCTTCCCCAGCTGAAACTAACATAGATGAAGACGCGGGACTCTTTTCAGAAGCGTTCTCACTTGTGCGCGCATTGCTTCCGTGGCTTTCCCTTCATAGCCACAGAAAGTCGTCCGCGAGCATAGACAGATGTTCAGTCTATGCTGGCAACTGTTTTACATTAATTAAGCGGTTAAATATCATGACACCTTCTTGTGTGTGACGTCATTCTGCTTTCTACTTCCGGGTTACTCGAAATTTCGCCGAAGTCGTGCTGACATGGCGGGTCTCTTAAATTCTACGATTCTTTGCACTGGTGTGCGGTAATAAGTGATTTCTAATTAATTCTAATAATTCCACACACTTCAGTAACCATCAACTCGTAATAATACGTATGCTCTGATATCATATCTGTAATGAGACCCATGAGTTTTGTACTCTACTACATTTTTTCTGGTTTTTTTTATGATTTATTTTGAATTTTGTCCCCAGACATCTCAGGAGGTGAACCGGAAGTGCTCAGCAAGAAACAGGAGTGTCACTCCTGTTAGCTGACATATAGCTGGACAGAATCAAGGTAATTAATCAAGGGATGAATCAAGGTAATGTTGTTTGCCGTCGCTTGGAGATACTCAGTTTTCTTTTCATGCTGCCTAATTAGGTCATTAGTCTTAATTAATTAATCAACTTGTCAGAAATTATAATTTATAGTGTGTGAATGAGAACATTGATAATATATTACAAATACAAATATTATAAAGTGTCAATGAGAAAACTGAAACACATGAAGCACAGAGCAACATAAAAAACTCCCGATACAGCGTTTCGTTGCTCGATGAGTACTACATAAAAATGTTTTTCCGAGAATGAAAGAAGCCCGCGAATACACGCAAAGTGCCTCGAGAGGCCAGTCGTGAGGTAACTTGAGACAGAGAAAGTAAATTTTCACAGTCGGATTGCGGCCGTGCTTGTTACCCTTTGCACGCTAGAGCGCAGCACAATAGCATTTACGCAAGCGCACCATCACGTGTTTCTTTTTCTTTATTTCGTGGGCTTTTGTTCTTTCTCGGCAAGAGCAACGGGGCAAAGTTTAGCGCTAAAAAAAGGAATGCGTGAAACCGAGGTTATTTGAGGCGCTCTATACCTTTATATCTGACATGTCTGAGATTCAAGCAATAATGAAGAACTTGACCAAATGAGAACAATTAGTTAATTAATATTCGGCGATGAAAATGATACTGGTTGTAAATACGCACGATTACCGCTAATGTGCAGTTTGCGTGACTTCCCTAGAGCTCTTGCATTATATTTAAATTTTGGTCCAAGCTGGCTGTGACACCCGGTATATTATACTTTACACAGTATAAGGGGGTTCAACAGCACTGCCGGTACAATTAAAAGATTATACCCAAGACAAAACATGTAAGAAATCAGCTTGTACCTAAGCAAGATATGGTCGGTGTTCCAACCTGCTTTATGTGATAGCCAACAAACACTAGTGGCCAGCAAGTAACAGAAATGGGACACGATAATGGGTGAACAAGGAAGGCAAATTCCGGCTGCGAAAATTGAGGATGAGGCTTGGAATCGGGCGGCACCTTCACAGGACCATTCAAATAGATAACAGAGTGCCAAGAAGACCCAAATGGTTCCGGCTAAACACGAGCTCTGATCTCGCTTCCAGCGGCAGCCCAGAAGCACATCTTCATTGCACATGAAGCACTGACTTGTCCAAAGATTCATATGCATCGTGCGGACTACTATGCCATATGATAGCGCACTGGCAATTTTTATTGGCAGTTCCAGTTTTTCAAGGAGCTAACTATACAAAGCGGAGGGTGAAAAAGCGGGGTATCTTCATATATACTGACCTCCGTCCGGAGCGGGCGTTCGAGACCATCCTCTCGCCGTGCGGGTCCGCGAAGCCGCACGTGCACGAGGCACGCGAAGAAGAACACCCATTCACGCGGGCGGCCCGTTTGACGGTCCCTTGCATGCAAGCGCCGGGCTCGCACACCGCGTATTTTCACGGCTTCCGCGCCAGACGAGAGCCCGCGGCGCTGGCAATGTTTGGGCGTTGAGGCCGACGAGATTTACTGGCCGATCTTCAGCAAGCGGGAGATGAGTCAATAAACAGCGGACAGGGTTTTCGCATTCGGTCGACGGGCCGTCTTTTACCAGAAGCCGCTCATCGCCGGCGAGAGGGAAGCGTTTCGTGTCCCTTACGGGCGCTAGCTGTTCTTACGCGTTGCACTACCCGCTCCTTGCGCGATTCGATCGCGCAAGCGCAGCTAACCCGTTTGTCTCGCCGTTTTTGCGATACGCCAGCAGAGCCATTTGTATCCAAGATGATCCCCCTCGTCTGCATATTATCATATATGACCACATAGAATAGTTCACTCCGGAAAGAGCCTCGGGACATGCGTGCCTGTTCCCAGCTGATATTTAGATGTATATCTGTGTGCGTGCGTGCGTGTGTGTGTGTGGGGGGGGGGGTTGCGGAAACGGTTTTAATCGTGCAGTTATAATGACACTTCGACAATGCCACGTTGGAGCGAAAGGTTGTAGTAGCACACTGGTCTGATAGAAGGCTTTCAGCTCATAATGCTCATCAAGCTCATCAATGCTCAAGCAAGGTGAAACTCGAATACGTAAATTCTGGATATATGTGATGTCGAAGCTTATGCAGGCACCGCGCGTGCAGATATGCCCGAACAGTTCAGCGCTCTTTCTTCGTGGGAGGTGAGTTATGAGATGCCGATAGCTCAACGCACACCGGAGTCATTAAAATCATATATTATACGTAAAAGATTATCTTTCAAGTGCTTATGGCAAGAAGAGCGCTGTCAAATAGCAGTAGTTGAAATAGCCACAACTACGACAATTGTAGGTATTTTAGAAAATGCCATGATTTTCTTTTTCTTTTTTTTTCCTCCGCTGTGATAGCGCAGAGTTTATCCAAATCATTACGTTTATAGCCAACACTGTAGAGTGAAATAGTCGGTTTGTATAGGAGACAGTGGAGACCGAGCCGATGGTCGACTCACGGCCGCACAGCAGGAGCTATAGTGCCGGTTCCGCGATCTCCATCGTTGTCAACCTTGGTTGGCCTAGGTTGGTTGGCCTAGGTGGTCGAGTTTTTTTGTGGATTGCAAGCTACCTATCTGCAAGATCATTCTTTTTGTTAACTGACGATGGCCCAACTACGCGTCGCTATACCTGCAGGGGCGTTCCTCAAGGCGGTGCTCTCAGCCCGACGCTATTCAACCTCGCTCTTGTTGGACTTGCTGAATACTTGCCAGCTATCATCAAAATTTCAATATACGCTGACGACATCTTTGCCTGGTCTTCGGCAGTCACTCGTCCTCAGATACGTGCGCGACTTCAAAGAGCGGCCACTTTGACAGCGAACTACTTGTGTAAACAGGGTCTCAGCATATCACCAGAAAAATGCGCACTAGTAGCATTTACTCGCAAACCGATGACGCCTTATATCATCTCAATCAATGGGCGGACCATTTCCTATGTCCGAACCCACAGATTCCTCGGCGTAATTATTGACCGAGACCTCTTTTGGAGCCCGCACGTGGCCTACATGAAACGGCGCCTGACAGCAACTTCCCAGTTGTTTAAATACTGGACAGGAAAGACGTGGGGAATGTCAGTAGACGCAATGCTTAAACTCTACAGAGCTCTCTTTCTCGGCTTTCTAAGATATAGTCTATACCTGTACTGACCACCACCTGCAAGACAAATATTCGTGTTCTGCAGGCAGCACAAGCTCAAGCACTCAGAGTCTGCCTTGGTTTGCCCAGATGCACGTCAACAGAGGCAACTCTTGCGATTGCTCGGGACCATCCAATGCGAACTCACATTACGGTGGAAGCCCTGAGAACGCACATCAGACATTTTGCACGTGCCACCTATCACCACCTTGCAGCACTACCTTCAGACAGGCACCAATCATCATTCTCTAAAACTATCATCAAATACAACGACAAACTTCCATCGGGCTTCACCGCTGCATCTAAACCATCGATACCTCCTTGGTGTCTTATCAGCCCCACAGTCCATCTCAGTGTACCAGGAATCGGAAAAAAGTCTGAACTGTCATCGCCTGTGCTGAAACAACTGTCTCTGCTTCTTCTCCACGAGAGGTACGCGGACAGTGAACACATTTATACTGATGGTTCCACAAACATCCAGTGTTCGTCCGGTGCTGTGGTTGTCCCAGCGAAAGCTATTACCATCAGCTTTAGGACTGACCACCCAACAACATCGACATCTGCTGAACTAGCCGCTCTTCGCGCTGCTCTTCGTTTCGTAAACCAGGAGCCACCTCGACAGTGGTCAATCTTCAGCGATTCAAAGGCAGCCCTACAATCTGTACTATCAGCTCTGCGTCGGGGCCCATTCGAACAGCTCGTATTCGATATTAGATGCCTACTCCATACATCACAGGAGAAAGGACACCACGTGACGTTTCAGTGGCTGCCAAGTCACTGCGGCGTCACTGGAAATGAAGACGCCAATACTGCCGCTCAGGCAGCTCTTGAAGACGCACAAGAAGAGGCCATACCGCTTTCACGATCCGACGCAGCTAGCAGACTTCGAGAGCTTGCACAGGAGACCACGCTATCTCTATGGTGCACACCAAACAGCCAGACCAACCAGAGCAACCGTCAATACCATCTGCCCTCTTTGATGCATCTCTATATGCCAACTGGACTCCGCCGAAGAGAGGCGACTCTGCTTTATCGCTTATGGCTAGGGGTGGCTTTCACTAAATCTTACTCCTTCCGAATTGGAATGGCCGACAACGCTATCTGTAATGCCTGTCTTTGTGAGGAGACGCTGGAACATCTTCTGTGCGACTGTCCTGAATATAATGTTCAGCGACGGTCCCTGGCATCTGTTCTAGCGCACCTTGACAATAGACCATTATCCCTCGACACGATTTTCACATGCCGCCGACAGAAGGCATCGCGGGTGAAGGCGACAAAGGGACTACTTCGGTTTTTGAAAGAGACGGGATTGGACAAGCGGCTGTGAGAGTGATGTCACGTACCATCAGATTGATGGACTCCAACGGACGATGTGTGTGTGTGCTGTGCTATGTGCTCTCTCTCCCTCTCCCCCTTCCCTATCTTTAATCTCCCCCATCCCTCTCCCATGTGTAGGGTAGCAAACCGGTTAATCTAAACTGGTTAACCTCCCTACCTTTCCTTCTCCACTTTTTCCTTCCTTCCTTCCTTCCATCGTTGTCATTGACGTTTTGATCCATCACGTATAGCATCGTGTTATGTCGGAGTTACAGCAATTTACGATCCTGCACTCCATTTTACAACGCTATGACCTTTTTTTATTTTTTATTTTTTGTAGTCCTTTACAAGCTTTAACATTTACTGCATTTACTCTCATTTACTGTGCGGGCGAATAAACGGACGTGTTATCTGTCATGACTCTTTTAATTCCACACAACATGTGTGCCCAGTCGGGCGAAGGGCGCTATCGAATCTCCGCGCCAAGAACCTGACAGGGATAGAAAGAAAAGGAAAAGGAGAAACTACAGCCCCGCAATCGTGGTTCCTCCAATTTCAGTGGGACGTTTCGAGCGGATATATTTGTCTCCTTAGTTTTAATGCATATCTTCTTACAGAACGCTTCGCGCGTCATTCCGCCTTCGTCTCGTGTGAGAAGTGCTCACGAAGAAGGGCGGAAACGCCAGGTCAAGGACTGACACAAAGGACAACGGATTTGCAGCGAAACACGGCCATTACTTCTCATTTCTTTGTTGGTTTCAGTCTGTGGACGCCACGTTCCTCTGTAGGAACGCGGGACCGCAACGCCTGTTCCGATACGGTGCGTAAGGGAGCCAAGTCAGCAGCAGCCAACATGAGCCCCGTGCGTGGCAAGCTGGTTTCACCAGCAGGGACAACAGTGCCACCCCGGGGCGTGAGCTGCGGCGTCTGCTTCGAGGCCCGCAGGGCGGCCCAGCACCCCGCGGAAGCCCGCGCAGGAGCCAGGGTGGCGGGAAAGGGGGGGGGGGGAGGGGGGCATTCCCAGAAGGGCAGCAAGCAGGAGTTGTGGCGGCGGCGGAAGGCGCGGGGGTGATATTTATCGGCACCGGGGATCGGGAGCCCATGTGTGGCGTGTAAAAAGGGGGCGAGCGGACCCAGATTTATGCGGGTGTTCGCGGAGCGGCAGATGAAAGGACGCCGGCCTGGGGGCCGCCTGGTTTATGTCCGGCGGGTCTCCACTGCCGCCGCGAAAACCCTGCGCCGCCGCCGCCGCTTGCACGCGTTGTCGGCCGGCTTTTACGGCTTCCAGGAGCCCCGGCTGCAACAGCGCGCGTACGCCGAATGAGTGGCCGCTTGTGCGGCCGTCAGGAACGCGAGCTTCGCGTCCACCCCCGCCGCTTCTCCGTGGCCGACGCCGCTAAATCAAATCGGTCTAATTGAACGCGAGACGAGCGGCGCGCGCCTGCGCGTGTACACCGGCGCTGGACTCTTTCAAGCCGCCTCGGCCCCCCTGGATCTCGCCGCGTATTTGGCCAAGCGGCCCGAACGTCTAGAACGAGCCGCTGCCTCGCAGATAAAGTTCGCACGAGCAGAGGCTTCGTCACTCTCGGCTGCCGTCGCACCGTTGGCCGCCTAACGAAGACGAGCTTTTCACGCGCCGAACACGATGTATGCGAAGGAAAATTATGGTGGGAATTTGTGGCTTTTTATGGCTCAAGGTCCAGAGAAAGGCAAATTGGTTACGCCTTAGTGGTCACGGTAGCGCCGCTGAGTAACGTTGAGACCCTCAGTGACATGCCGCGGAAGATCCAAAAGGCGTCAAGTTTGAGCGCCAGGAGTTTGGCATGTAAGGCTGACGCCACACTTTGCTGCGTGCAGAGAGATTTAAGCTCCGGTTTTATGACACGTTTGCACGTTTACTGGCGCACCGGTACCGCACTAGTTGGCCAATGTTCATAGCCAGCACACACTTTCTCCGTCACAACAGTGATCTAGTCCCTCTTTCCTTCTCCAAAATAATATGAAATAAAAGCGAAGGAAAAGTCAAAGAAAGGTTTCCATTGATAACCTTTTCCGTGTGCAATCTCAAGCGGCGTTCAGCATAATGAAAGCGCGATAGCTATGCGCGCAATATGCGCTATGGGACCTCATTTTGTGTTTCAGATTAGCCAAACACAGTACGATATGAGAAGCAATAAATTAGAAATTAAGCACCCCAAGTATACAAATAACTTGTTACCCAAGAAAGAAGCACAACTTCCCTAACCTTCTTCGTTACTTGATAAAAGTGATTTGGCTCAGAGGCACTGTGTTGTACACCGTCATATGCAAGCAAGATAAGCCAAAGAAACCAAGCGTAGCTCTTACAGCATGTCATTTTCTTGTTCACTAAATTTTTTTATCCTGGTGATTCTGTCAGCGGCACGTATACACTACTGCCACACCACAAGCCAGGACAAAACTGTAACAGAAGCAACAATAGTAGTAGTAGTAGTAGTAGTAGTAGTAGTAGTAGTAGTAGTAGTAGTAGTAGTAGTAGTAGTAGTAGTAGTAGTAGCAGTAGTAGTAGTAGTAGCAGTAGTAGTAGCAGTAGTAGTAGTAGTAGTAGTAGTAGTAGCAGCAGCAGCAGCAGCAGCAGCAGCAGCAGCAGCAGCAGCAGCAGCAGCAGCAGCAGCAGCAGCAGCAGCGACGCCTTTCCCTCGGCGTCCCACAAGGAAGTGTCCTATTTCCCTTGCTTTTTAGGGTTGCCATGGCTAGCCTTGCAGACGCACTGAAGGTACGTTGGACCGTAGCATAAATGTCCATTTAGGCAGATGACGTCCGCATTTGCATCTCAGGGCACCAACACAAACGTTTCGCTCGTATAGCCCAAGACGCAATCTCCATCATGGAATGCCACTTATAGACGCTTGACCTACCTTTATCAGCAAAAAATCTGCCTTCATGCTTTTCCCTGCATTGAGGCGGAAGTCAACATGCCTGACGCTGAATATCAGAGGCCATCCAATTCATCGAACAACTAGTGTTCGTTTCCTGGGTGTCACCATCGACAGCAAGATACTGTAGCGAATCGCGGTTGAAAGTGTTGTGGTTGCATCAATGCAAAGAATAAACGCACTTTGTCTGATAGGAGGTGTACGGTGGGGAGACAATCTTATGTCTATGCTTAAACTTTAACGCTGCACTCGTAACAAGCCGCACTCTCTATCAGCTGCCGCTGATATCACCATCACCGGGTCAATTCGACCGCTTGGAGGCGGTGCACAGAAAGGGACTTCGCTTGGAAATGGGATTTCCTCGGGCGGCTTCAAGCAAGAAAGTTACAAATGAGGCAGAGCCTTTTCCACTCCGCGTTTTGGCCTCTCAGGTCTGGTTAACTTAGCTATTAAGGCTGGGCGAGTCCCTGCCGGCACGGTGCTTCTCCGGCAACAACTCGCTCTCATATCCATGCGGCGCTGAACACCTTCCGATTTTTAGGATTGGAATATGGCCTAAACCGAGTCGTCTCGACCCGCCGTGGTCTTTTGCGGACGTTACGTGCAGCCTCACTGTACCCCAGGTACCGGCGAAACGCACCATTCCAACTGCCGCACAGGACCAGCACAGCGTATCAAAGCCGCCTAGAAATGTATACAGACGGGCGTGCACAAACAGATAGCTGCGCAGCGACATTCTGCACACCCTCGCTTGATGTGACATGGTGTGGCCGCCTGGATTGCGCAGTTTCGTCTACAGCAGTAGAAAGCGCTGCAATTACCGTGGCGTTACGCAAACTACGGGCCTATTCTGCACGAGATGTCGTGGTGCTGACGGACTCAAAGTCAGCGTTACAACGATTACATCGTGGCCTATCTCGAGAGCAGTTTAGAAGGCAACCTCTGGCACTGATTAACGATCTAATGAGCGAGGGGATTTAACGCAAAATTTCAATGGATCAAATCCCACGTAGGAATTGAAGGAAATGAAAAAGCTGACTCTCTATCACGCCTAGCGCTGACATGTGCCCCAAAGGATAGAGACATTTTCCAGAACTCTAAGGATGCAATCCGGAATCACTTTAGGGTGAGCCACAATACTCATATCAAGCCTGTATGGTGCATGGATTTACTCGCGAACAAGCGACGCTGTTGTACAGCATCAGAACCGACTCCGCGTACACGCCAGCCCGGCTTGGTTATTCAAGACTGGACGTGGCGCTTCCCCGCTCTGTGCCTTCTGTGGTGATATCGGCGACATCGAACATTTCATTTGGTTATGCCATCAATTCGGCAAAGAAAGAAAAGCGATGGTCTACAGCCTGCAAAAGAATGATCTTTCGCAAAGAACCTTTGAAGGCGTCGTTTTTCCCGAAGGGACCGTGGAAATCAGGAAGAGAGTGCAACGACTGACGAGTGCCTTCCTGCAAGACACAGGGCTCACCGACACCTAGTGACACACCTCTGATCTATGATGATGGTGGTGGGGGTGGTGGTGGTGAGTTGTAGCAACCGGCGGGTTCAGCCCCTGCTCTCAACTCACAGGAGGGTCAGGTGGAACAATTGCCGGCTCTGTACGCCAGGCTAACCCTGCCTGCTGCAACACCACCACCACCATCACCACCGCAACCACCACTTAGAAGTAGTAGTTATTGGGTGTTAATAGAAAAAATAAATAAATAAATAAATAAATAAAAGGAAAGTAAAGAAAAAATTGGCGACCGCACAGTAACAGTAATAAGTAACGGTAATAAGTTTTCTTTGATGAATCCCCCCCCTATGTAATGCCCGCATTGGGCCTTTAGGGTATTGAAATAAATAAACCGTCTAGTGCGGTCTCCTGACACCTGAACGGGGGTCAGCAGTGGCGGGGTTTGGGGGGGGGGGGGGTAGAATAAGGACAGGGAGAGAGGATCAAGTAAAGAAGGGAGCTATATACATATCTACAACAGAGAGACTAAGTAAACGTTATCCACATTGTCGCGTACACAGTTGAAGTAGACGTTCAAGAAAGTCCGTGTTGAACGCATCTCGGAACGCGTGACCCGTACCGTGATGCGTTTTTTTTTTGCGCATTTGACGTCGTTTTAAGCAAATTAAGAGTTCGCTGTGGGACGCGAATGCAGCGCTGTACCAATGTGTAGTCTCAGTATGTTCACTATTCTGCAAATCTTTGGAATCCCATAAAACTTGCTTCAGGCGGGGTGAAAATTGCTCACCAGCAGAGAGACAGAGAAAGAAAGACCTATCTATACCTTATCGCTTGATAGACTTGATCTTAGCCGTATAACTATCATTTGTCATCATATAATACAGGAGTACCGCATAGTGGTCACGCTACAGGATTTAGCGGTGCCTGAAGCGTTCTTCTACTAATGTCAAAGCCTGCAGGTCCGATGCTAGAATGCAGAACGCTATTTTTCTTGCCAGATAGGTTGCGGCGCATGTGCACATTTATTCACTGTGTGCTTTGATCCACTTTTGAACCTGATAATCTTCCATAGACAAAGTGCATAAATGACGTTGTCAGCCAACTATGTGCCATCGTTTTTTACCATGCTTGCTTTTTTCTCAGGCAAGGATTGATTATATGCGACCAACAGCTGTGGCGCGGACGTCTGTGGGCGTAGGACTTCGTAATCCTGATACCTACGGAGCTAAATAAAAAAAAATAATAATTTTGGGGTTTCACGTACCAAAACCGCGAACTGATTATTAGGGATCGACGCTGATAGTGGGTGGTTCCGGATTAATTTTCACCCCTTGAGGTTTTTGTCACGTGCATCTAAAGAGTACACGAGTGTTCTTGCATTCTGCCTCCATGTAACTGTGGCTGCCGCGAGCGACGTCGAACCTGTGACTTCTAGCTCAGCAGCGGCGCGCCACAGCCACTGAGCTACAACTTTGGGCTTCCGCGAGGCTATTACTTCATTTCTGTTATTTGTGGGGCTGCCACGCAAAGCAGCGCATAGTTGGCAAAATTCACACGATGTTGGAAGTCAAATATTAACAAAACATTTTTTTTCCCATAACCGTCATATGAACGGTGAGAAGGTTAGGTCTGTGTAGTATATATGTACATATAAATATATATATATATATATATATATATTGCAATTACTGCACTTTAAATGCCTGTGTTGCAAGAAAAAAAAACACAGCGTTTATGGTGAAATGTTCTGGCGACCGAGCTAGCGCGCCTTCCCTCAAAAGTTACCCGCCGTTGTTGCTCAGTGGTTATGGTGTTGGGCTGCTGAGCATGGAGGTCATGGGATTGAATCCCGGCCACGGCGGCCGCATTTCGATGGGGCCAAATGCGAAAACACCCATCTACTCAGATTTATGGGCATGTTACAGAACCCCAGGTGGGCAAAATTTCCGGCGTCCTCCACTACGGTGTGCCTCATAATCAGAAAGTGGTTTTGGCACGTAAAACCATATAACATTATTTTTCACTCAAAGTGACGTGGCCGCGATCTAGTTGAACTCAGTAATGGCGTTTCGCATTTCAAATTTCGCGGTGAAATGAAGAGGAAAAAAAAAACAAGTGGATGACTACAGTAGACAGCGCTTAGATTTGCTATACTACTATAGCTTTCTTAGCGAAGAAATACTGGCTATATGCATAGCTGCTTACAACATCAATGTGCTACAACAGAAAATACTGGCTACACCATCAACAGGAAAGGTGGCATTGAGTAATTGAAGCAACAACGATGTGACCTGTGTAGGTCGGATTAAAGTGGAACGCCAACAAAAATCACTAAGATAGGGCCAAAACACAGACTGCGTGGCTGAGTGCGAATCCCCTGCTGCCTGACAGTTCGCGCCTCTTTTTCGCTTTCTGTGCGAAAAATGCGGCAGCTGAAGATATTATGTTAGAAGCATCGTGAAATGAATGCATTAACTGCCAGAAAATTGTCCCAATCGCGGTGAAGAGACACCGCCAGCTGCAGGTAAAGCGTGCCGCCAGCCGCCTGTCCTGTCATATCTAGGTCGATCTGCCTTGCGGCCGGATATCTTCTCCACTTTCGTTTGAATATTTCGAGCAACCTGATCATGAAAGACCATGATTCGTGTGCAGGAAGCTCATAGGCTGTACTGCTACATTTTCCGAAAACTATTAGACTCTGTTACCGCCTATTGCTGTGTATGCTCGTGGGTATGTCTTCATTTTCCATCTCTCTTCTCTCTCTCTCTCTCTTCCTCTTTTAGGTTCCTTTCTGCAAATTTTTCCTGCATTCAGAAGAACGAACATTAGCCAACATAGTGTATTTCTGGTTGACCTCACTGTCTTTCTTTCTCACTTATTCTCTCAACCGTTCCTCTCTCAACCAGCCTTGAGCATTGAAATTGGCACTAACCGGTTACAGTTCGCAAATTGCAATATGGGCTGTAAGGTAATTAAGAAGTGAATTAGTTATCTTTCGACGATTAGTTCACTACGTGTTTCGATTAGTCTAGAAGTAATGTCTGCCGCTTTGAATGTAGCTCAATGAATGTATAATGCTAGCTGCCACAAGTTATATTTAAAATATTTGTAAAACTTGACAATGATCACTCCGTTTATCACGCACAAGCAAAAGGGTCTCAGCATATGAAGAAAGACATGACCACATATACTGAACAATCAATTAACCTGCAGCTAGTTATGCACATGATAAACCATCAGTTTGCACCATGTAGCTTGGTACATTTTGAACCATATATGCAATAAGCCGGCCGCATTGCAGGCGTTTCACGAGTAATGACCATAGCTAAAAACTGAATTGTCTTACATTAGTATAACCCACTGCACGACTGTGCTCTCCAAATTTATCCGACCAGACAACCGCTGGCAACAACTACCGCCTTGTCAAGCAGATTATGTTCCGAGGTATGGATTTACTGTACATGTCCGGAAGGAGCTCTTTTGTGGTAAAACATATTTCGTTTCGCCTCCTTTATATATTGCGGTCAGACATTCTTCATTTTTCACTTCACTATCCCTAATTTGCGTGTTTTAAGAACAATGGTAATGCTTCACCCCCACCCCCCAGAGAGTTATGACATTATATAGATTGCACGCTCCTCATGTGCCCTGCACTTATGCTACCATTGAAGGAACCATGAAAGATGACTATTCCCATTCCCATGCCGAGTACCACCGCGTTCGATTCGGCAGCACGTTTTGCTCGAAGTCCAACTGACCCAAAACGGGGCTCGGGCCGTGCCTGCAGCCTCAGCGAGTCGACATTATTCTCCGCTGCTCGAAGCGAAAATGTCTCGCTCCACCGTAGCGAACGGCAGCTTCCCATGAAGTTCACCATACACAGCAAGATAATTCGCAGGACCAAAGCCATGGAAGGCCCTGTCAGCCTTCGTACCCATGATAACAGAAGAATCCTGCAATGGAACGCGGGGACCAGAATACGAAGACACGTGTAGACCCGCTCCTCAGTCCTCGGCAGGGCGACAAACCGAATCGAGAGCCTCAAACAACAGCGGAAGCGCGTAATGGCGACTCGTAAATGACCGCGGCTCCTCCCCACGAGCGGTATACGTAAAAGCGCGTTGCGCGCACGGGACGCTCGCGAAGCAGGAAACGAGCGTCGCGCACCCATAACCCCCGGCGTAGTCGCGGCAATCGCGCTCGGAGGTTCCAGACAAGTCGGCCGGGACGCAGTTACCGCAGGTTTACCTTGGCGTAAAGATACCCGCAGGCCCCATGGCGAGAAACGCGCTCGTCGCGCCCGCGGCGCGCTGCGAGCGCGCGCAGGGCCCCGCAACAAATGGCCGAAAGCAAGCAAGCGCTCCGGTGCCTCGAAGCATCCGAAAAAAGAAGAGCTGCGCCGAGGAGCTGGCACCTGCTATCTTTTTTATATCGGCCTTCCGCCCGGGAGTCCAGAACATTCCGGGGTGTGCCGTACAAGTTTATTGCTCCGCTGGGATTGGCTGCCGACGTTTGCCGGCGCCAGTTCTCTCTGCGGAGCGAGAGCCTCCCTCCTTCTTTAAAAGTCCACGGGACGGACACAAAACGCATTCCGCACTCTTCGCCCCGCACTCCCCGAGGGCTTTACCGCAGTTCACCGTTTTACGCTGCCTTTTGCAGCACGCGCGCTCTAGCTGCAGCGACAACGCTCTCCGCTTGCTTGCCTGTTCGCTCATGGTTGCTCCCAGTCGCCCTTCGCCGCCGTTCACTTTATTCGCACTTTCGCTTTCGCACGCCCGTGGCCGTTCACCACTGGCACAGCATCCCTCGGCCGCCTTTGAGCTGGGGCCCTCAAAAGCAGTTTACGGCGCTGAAAGAGCCGCGCGCAAACACGGGAAGTCGCTATCAGGCCAATGCGAGAAGACGCGCGAACACGGCGTTTGAGCGCGGCGGCCTTTATCAAAACGAGCGGCAGCGCGGTGCCGTCTTTTCAGGCCATGCTCGTCCGCGCGCGGGCGAAGGCGACGAGCTCCCCATCGCGACTTGATCGAAATGCGAAACCTGCCCTCCCACCCGCCCACTCTGCGCCACTTATGCCTTACACACGAAGCGTGCTGGGAAGGCGAAGGCGCGTTCGCTCTGGCTATGGCGGACGTCGACGCCTCGGGCCATTTCTTGATGTTCTCCGAGAGAATCGGTGTTCCTCGCGCGAGCTAAGACGAACACACGTCATGTGGGCATCATTGCGGAACGTTCAATGTGAACCTCGTTTGCAGATGTTCTTTATTTGCGCGCTACCTACAGGGAATAAGTTTGCTCTCATCCGAAGACGAAAATGTTGCTTGTTTGCGCCCCTAATTCTGGCGTTTCTTTTTCGCCTTGAAGTGAAGCAGCGATGAGAAGCAAGTTAAAGGAGAGAGGTAGAGAAGTAAGAAAATGCAGGGGGGTTAAACATGGTCAAGCTCTGTTCGTAACCCTAACGTGGTAAAGGGGAGAGAAAGATAAGAAGCAAAAAGGAGAGTCGCCGTCGAGAAACTGCCAGAAATGCCTAAAGGGCGCGAAATTGTTCGTACTTGTACAGCTATCCGTGATTTATCAAACGTTTATCATTGCTTTTTGCGTTCTTGTCCGCGAAACCAATTGTAATGTATTTGCTGACGAGGATAAACCTTGTTTCCTGCTTCTTCGCTAATCGACAGCGCTACCGCTACTGCGGAGGTTTCGAAACCCTTTATATATGCTGCGTGGGTACATTTCTTTTGTCTATCGGTATCAATCACTGTCGCATCCCATCTGAGTACAGCGACAATTGCGCTTAGTAAAAGGAGGTTGGCTAGTCAATTAGTATATTACCTGACTTTTTGTTTACAGGAAGGTACCGTTAACGTATTGTTTCTGTTCACCCATACTTGAGTTTCTGGATTATGAAGTTACTTAATGCAAACATTTCGTGTGCCGTACCACTTCTACACTGATGTCACTAAAATGTCACTCAGCCTAAAAGCCTTGAACTGCCAAGGAAATAATACGAATAAAAAAAACTAACAAGTAAAACTTCTGTTCTTTTTTTCCTAATTTTTCCCCTTTCATTACGGTTTGCGGTGCATGTGCTATAGTTCACAGAGTCACGTGAAAGTCTGTAAAGAACAAGAGAGAGAGAGAGAGGGGGGAAGGGGAAAGGCAGGGAGGTTAACCAGAGGGGAAGATCCGGTTTGCTACCCTACGCTGGGGAGAGAGGGGAGGGGGAGGTAAAGTGATAACAAAGTAGAGATAAAGAAAGAAATGAGCACAGACATACAAAGCAAAAATAATGGGATTCTTGTAGCTAAGCGGTCCTGCCTTGAAAACGTACCCGTTTCAATTCTGAATTTGCAAAATATTCGCTAAACTAATTGACATAAAAGATAATTAACCCTTTGCGTTAGGTAAACAGTAAATAAGTGATAGCGGGCTATTTCCGATGTCCACCGGCGTGGATATTGTGCCATCACAAAAACTGTACCTTTTCATTATTACTGCACTATCTTTTGAAATAATTACTTAAATATTCGCAGAAACACGCTGCACACGCTGGCAGAAAGAGCCACGAAGAGCTTACCTACACCCCAGTCACCGAGAACGGGAAAGGGATTGCATCTCAATTCAGCTAACCGAGCTTAATTACAAATTTTAAGTTCTAAGTGCATTCTAAAGGCACGTGGATAAATACGCTAAGAAGCAAGCCTTGTCCTTTTAATGAATCACATCACACATGAGAAGCTCTGGAAATGTAAAGATGGGCCACCTGACGCATATAGAGTCCGATTTCCACGGTCAGGAATAATGGTTCCCCAGAACTTCATTGTTGCCACATGCTTGCTAGTAAATTGTTTGGCGCCACCAATGATGTTTTTGCGTGAACTCTGCGTAATTAAAGAGCTGACCAAGGAAAATATGACCCTACACTCCTCAACAGCTCCACGCTCTTGTGCACGTCAGGCGATTCTGAGTAGGGCGTAGCCTATATTTGTCGGGACTGCCAGTTATCTTGGAGAAGGCGTGGTTATTGCGTGGAGTCAATATCTCAAAGCAACTCACACGTATTGATGGACGCCATATCGGAGGCTTCGGTTTAATTCAAACCACCGGTGATGTGGTTCATTAACGTGCACTCAAAGCATGGTACGATAGGTTACTGTGTTTGAACCCCATCAAAATGCAACCACCGTTGCGGGGCATCGAACTCGCGACCTCATGCTCAGCAGTAGAATTCCATAGGCCTCGCAGTCGCCCGAGACAGATAGCTGCATTCCTACGCGCTTTCAGACAGGGGAGCGGCCAACAGACACAACACTAGACATGTTTCCGAAAGAGAGTCGTGCTGCAAGACTCGAAGTGGAACGGCTCCTCCTTACGTTTCTTGAGATATCTTTCTATTCGGCCCAGTGATAAAACTGTTTCCCGTGCGTGAGGCTCGTATACTGATGAAAGTTAGTTCAGAGTGTATGTCCGAGTAAGACGAGAGGGGAAAATGTGCCCAGCAACCCTGTCATGCTTTTTCTTGCTCAAAACATTTACATCACCAATTATATCTTCAGGGGCAGTTAGCTTGTGTCCTCTAAGCACGTCGCTCCATCTGTGTTACGCTACGTTCCGCCTCCGAATTCACAGTGCGGAAAGTCGTTGGCCGGTAGCTTCCAGTACTTTCCACGGATGACCGCACGCTGACTGGGAGCCGTCCCCGTCTGCACGGCTCGGGCCGACAGGGACGGTCGGCCTGTCGAAATTGACACTCGCCGGGCCGCCAGGAGTGCATGTGTGCCAAGGCCGCTTTCCTGCTTAAGCTTGTCCCCTTCATTTTTTGCCTTTGACGCCTAGAGGCAACCGAAGTCGTCCATGCAACCATGCGTGGCACGCAATACACATTCATTCACCGACTGACTGCTGTTTCGCACAACACACACACACAAACACGAAGCTCTTGACTGGCATTATACGAGGAGCGCGTTTTGTTCCGCGCGGCGGACAACGCAGAGACGAATCGCGCTCTCTTTTCATCCATTGTGGACGAAAACAACTCGCTAAGGCAAAGAAACTCGCTTGATTGATCGACGGCGCGTCGACTTGGCCAATCGCACGAATCCGTCTCGCTCGGCGGGCAAATCGTTCACCGCTTTCTTTTCAAGGCGAGCTGTGCTGGCCCAGTCGCTCATCGTTGTGACGAGTATTCGAGAACACGCAGGCGTGAAAGAGTTAGCACCGACGTAGCCTTGGAAGTCGTTTCTCAATTCGCGAGCGCCAGATTCTGTTAGTCATTGTACGGCGGCGGGAACGATGGAAAGAACGCGGGGAGTCAGTCGTGCGCACGATGCTAAGAAGCCGGCAGACAAGCCACGTCCACGGATTGAAGGCGACGTGGCCGGTAGGCGACTTAAAAGAATATGTGCGCACGCGCGCGTCTTGACAATGCTGTCAGCAAACTTGCAGTCTTTTTATCAATCTCCACTCTACGCCCAGTAGCAGGCTGAGTTAATGAACTATGAAGGAAGAACTCCCGCTCTTCAAACAACCTCAGGGCTTACTGGCAGCCGTATGTGTGGGAAGGACAGCCAATCGGAAGTGTGCTCAAGAATAACATTGGAAGGCCCTATGGCTTTCTTAGTGCCTCGAGAGATTCAGATCGAACATTAGTCGCCAAACGCATGGTTTAAACGTCCTTCATTTGGAATAACGCCCGTTCTCCAATGGTAATTATTTGCCTGTGTATCTTCTTCATCGCAGACAAAAGTGTATTCGGGATAGTCAAGAACAACCCTCGCATGGCCGTCGTGGGCAGCGGTGCGAGTCAAAAGTGGGACGCGAATAAAGAACGTAATTCAGTGGGTGACCTTGCGAGACGAGGAGAACGAGAGCTTGCCATGAGGAGAGCATGAAACGTAAAACAACGCTGCCAAAGTACAGGAAGACATCTAGAGACAATATTTTTATCCAAAACCGCAAATTAACCCCCCCAAAAGTTGGGACTCAACGTGAGCGCCTTATGATATAGCTACCTCGTGATAGCTACACAAGAGTCAGGGGCATCGCACACGGAGATAGCGTCTGGTGTTGCGAATTTTAATTACCTTTGTTCACACCACTGTTGCCCATGACAATGTGTTAGAAGGCAGCAAGCCTGAAGCAGATCTAAGGCTTACCCGTATACCTCAGACATGATCACACTCAAAATTAGGCGCGTTGTTTTCGGAGGTTGCGGTTTCGGGTCGTACCGCCGGTTAAGCTGTACCTTCTTCCACTTTCAGCGATTTTTTTAATGTTTAGAATGCGATGGTTGACGCCAAATTTGATCCCCCTTTAAGTTATGATAGGCACTTCAGGAAGTTCATATATGTTTCTTTGGATGTACGTAAGTCGTGATTTGGTTTAACAAACAAACAAAGAAATAAATAAATAAAATTTTAGCTAAAGTGTCCAAATACCCGATTGTTTGGTCCATGGCGAAGGCTTTGAATGATTGGAGTTCGAACTATGCACGCTTGCACGCAATTGTTTCCTGGTACTTCGAGCTTCCGTTCGCTCACAAGTAAGATTTGCGCAGTGCCGCAGCACACCATCACGATAAGTTCCGGCAACACTGCGCAGCAATTATCATGTAAGATTCGCAATATTGCGAGAATGTTTCAAAGAGCTTCCTCAACTGCAGTGACAAAGGCGATATTTTTTTTTATCATTCAAACGGCCAATGCACATCAATGTAATGTTCGCGAGCATGAAGAGTAGTATGGGCGATGGATCCATAACATCCCGCAACCTAAATCGCAGCGCATGCGTTGTTAAGAACGGGCCACTGAGATGCAAGTTTTGCCAGCCAGTTGCGACAGCGGCGGCAACCTTTTCTTGGAACACCCCGTTACGCTCTAGCCTCGTCGCCATTGTGACTAAACGCGCTCGGCGGACCAAGTATTGTTACTGTGCCCGCCACCGCCAACCTGGTCTGCCGCGAGCGGGGGAGTGCCCGCGGGAATGTCTACTGAGGCCTCTTCCCACGCGCTGTTCGAGGCGCAAGACAATGGGCTACCGGCCGCGCTGCGGGGGTCAGCTCGGGGAATAAAAGGCACCTTTCCTGACACAAGCCCCGAGTTTTACGAAGTCCGGCTGACCTCAGTTGGGAACCATGAACATCGCGCAAGGAAGTGTGTGTGTAAGTGTGAGTGTGTAAACCGTCCCGTTGAGAGGTGACTTGTTTACGATGACTGGACGTCCGTTTCCGTCACCTGGGTATCGGGGGAGGACCGTGTGTTTATAAACCACTGTTGTGCGGCTGCTGAAGGCACTCTTTCTCAAGCAGTCATGTTAGGCTGATGTGCTTTCTCTCGCAGTCATGCTAGACTGATGGACTGCATGTAAATACTGTAAATAAACCCATATTCCTCGTTCTCGATGAGAAGCAGTCCTTCCTTTCATCAACGTCCTCAGCGTGGATAAGTTGGACGACGGCATGGGCCAGCTACCTTCTAATTCATGCCCGACTCCAATCTTGACAACGAGTTACGAGTGATGGGATTCAGCCCCAAATCCTAACAACGTTCTCAACCGTATCCTGTCAGGACGTTAAGTAATGAGTTATAAAAGAAAATGGAGTTCACTGCGGTTACTATATAAAAAAATGGCGACTTGCCTGAGCCCTTGTATCAATTGCTATTACACTTACGATATAAATGTGAAACGCTATGACTATATAACCAGATTGGACAAAAGATGTTCGAATCTTGCCGGCATAACTTCCACTTCCGAGGAAACACCTCACTGTTTGGCATACGGCTTTTGTTTTCCGCAAGGAGCTAAAGACTACTCGATAGATAACAGCCATGCAGCTTAGATTCTGCAGATGCTATGCCGCTTAAGTTCGTGCATGGTTGCACAGCTGCAAGAGACGAAGTATGAGGGTGAATCATAAAACGTTTGTCCCTGTTTTTTTAGCTAAATGACGGCTGTAAATGCGAAGTGAACATGTCCATTGCCAGCAGTGGACCTTTCTTCGTCCGGCCTGGCCTTATCTGCCGGTATCTCCGCGGCACGGCGCTGCTGTCAGTTGTTGAAGATGTAGGTTGTCCTTCACACCTCTATGGTAACACGCCCACGGCGTACGAGCAACGAAGTGTGATTCATTTTCTATGGAACAAGGAATGAACACCCATCGAAATCCGCAGGGAAATGCAACCCACGTATGAGGAAAGGTGCCTCGCTTTGAAAAGTGTGAGGTGGTGGTGTTGCGAATTCGCAAAGGTGCCCCTGGCTGAAGACAGGCGCACCTCAAATTTAGTGCTGTGATTGAACAAATGTCTGAACCGTGTGGGGAATATGTGTAAAAATAGTGTACGTGACGTAGAATAGCACGTATATTTTTAATTACCTGTATTTAGCTTATTTTGCCAATGAATAATAGGGGAGAAGACTTTATGATTCGCTCTCGTACAAAGCTGCAATATACTATACCTATACAATTGAACAATATCCATAGAGCTGACCCCGTCATGCCTTGGTGATGAACGCCGGTTTGTGTGAGCCACACTTACTGCGAGCGCTTCTACCGAATGAAGTGCAAAGGCATAAACAGGTCCCCGAGATGCGCCAGAGTGACGAATGACATTACCTGGTGAAATCCCAGCAACTTTTTTTTTTTTTTCACAAGAGCAACCTGCAGCCTTCTTTGTCAACGCCTTCCAGGGGCTTCTTTCAGTGCAATGATAATTAAAGACGCGGCAGTGCGTATATTGAGGCCAGAGGGACCGGTAATACCAAAATACGTTTTACATTAACGCGTTGCGACGTTACGTACGTAAATGTCGTAATTCGAGAAAAAACAACTGCGCAACGTGGACGCAGCGAACGTAGCGCACACCTTTCCAAGAAACCATTCGTTATCTCCTCCCACGACTGTTCGAGTGCACAGCCGTGAGCCCGCACGAGCAGGCCGTACATTGCTACAGCATCGTTTCTTTGCATGTATGCGCTAGCTGCGCTGCTATGGTCACGCTTCTCGATAGCAGCGCTGCTTCGAAATCTTACACTACTTGTTCCTGTGTGGCTTGCTCTTGGCAAATTCTCGCCCGTCGTTCCTACCAGTCATCCTTGTGAGCACGCACCAGCGTGTTGTAATGCCATTCGCACGTGTTCCCAACTAGCCTGACCGAAATCTACAGTAAAACTATAAGTAAAAAAAATGTTGACATGATTTCATCATTCTTTATGCGAAACTATAAAAATAAGGTCCAGTGCAAGCATATCGTTCAATTCTACTTTAAGTATATCCCCATTGCTAAAAGCATTACCTCCAAGCAAGGATTATTGTAAATGAGTTGTCAGTGATAGCACGCTCTTACACTTGTTATAATAGTACCAGATCGTATTTTTCTGCAAGGGCATTTTGTGCTCACTGGGCGCTTGATTCTTGCGATAGGAACTATTGGCGTTAGCAAACATAACAAGACGCTCTCAACATACGATGTCTATTCGAGCAAATATACATGTACACGATGTACGTGTCTTTAAACAAGGAAGCTCGAACAAATTTTCCTGAGTGCGGAAGAGAACAGTAAGAACAACGACAAATATATCCATGATTAAAAGCACGGCCTAGCAAAGCATGATTTCCTCAAAACATGGTTCACAAAGTGTATTAGTACGTACAGAAGAGAAATGGTACATATATACTCTGCCGAGGTCCATGTCATCAATGAAAACATGGAGACCGAAAAAAAAATGTTTCAGCTAAAATGCCTCTTGCGTCATTCTGGGGTTGAGGTAACATGCCCTGCCCTTACTAAAGAACCATACAGCAGAAGATCACGAGAAACCTAATATAAAGTTCCTGGCATGGGTAAACGGAACGACAACAGTGAAGTATTGAGTCTCGCGGTGCATTTCCGCGAGCTCCACGTTTTCCAAACACGGAAGTTGCCGTGATCGTCTGCCATTCCGGCTGTGCCAAAGCTTGAGAGTGCGCGATTCACTGAGTACCGCTACTGCCTCGCTAGTGGTTTTCTCATTTTCGAAGTTGAATTTTCTCTTTGTAAGCTTCAACGCCACTGGCGCCATTCATATTAATCATGTCTGAAAAGAAAACAAAAGCGCCCACTCGGTAGCCATAAGAGCATTTGGAGGGCAGACCACGACGGTAGTGACTCAGTGCAGTATAGGATCAATGCCGTCGTGTAACACAGAAGCTGCGCAGCGGCGACGTTTGGGAAGCTCCATGTAGGTGGTGGCACTGACTCCTGAAATAAGAAAGAAAGAGAAAAAACAATTAGAAAAGAAATGAAACGAGAAAAAGGGGCGTTTCAATGCTGCACGAAGCCTGCTCAAAACAGAAGCGTGGAAGTAAAAAGAAAAACAAGCAACGTAACAATCTGCAGCATACCTCACGCCACCAGAGCGACGAAAACACCGATGCATTAAGGGTGATTTACGAGTCACTAAATTTCTCGAGTGTGGAATGCATGACGCGTTCTGGTTGTCGCTCTCCGTGCTGCGGTGTTTGTGCATCGTGTTTGCTTCACTTTTTTTTTATTCTGTTGTGTTTGCATCTGTCGTCGGGCGCCAATTGAGTGTGCCTCACACTTCTGACTCGGTCCGCTCGGCGCTCCCGCAGCTGTAATTCCTCGATGCCTGCCGCGCGCAGTAACGTCATGCTGGGCCGCCGAAAAGCGGGGAGAAGGGGGGGGGGGGTCAGAACCGAACTTGGTCTTCCGCTCGGTCTCGTAACTCCGTCGCGCTCTCTCCGGCCGTTTATTTACCCGCCTGACGCAGTCTCTCTTCCGATTCCACGCGGCTCCTCGCCCGGCGCTCTCTGCCTCGCACCACCGTAAATCTCCATCGTTATCAGTTAGCGCCGTTTATGCATTCGCCCCCACGCTCTGCGCCGCGGCCGCAGCATCAGCAGCAGCGACCAGACGCTTTTAGCTCCCGCGAGCAGGCACGCAACTCATTCCCCAGCCACCACCGGATGTCCCCGCAGCCGTAGTCGCTTTCTTCCTCTGCAGGCCCTAAATCGTTGCACGGTATAGTAGTCGGCGGCCGGGCTGCGACGACTGCGCTGGCTGCCTTGGGGACCCAGCGTATGTAGTAGACTTCGGGGAAAACGAGCCGAGGTGTCATTTGAAAGTCCGCGCTGCTGCTCCCGTTGATAACTTCTTTTCCGAGAGTGCCAAACGGGCAGCCCCAGCATCGTGTGTGTGTGTGTCTCCGCTGCGCTCGCGATACGCGGCGCGGTATATCTTTCCTCGCTTCCAGGCTGTAAATCAGCCACTTCAAGAATGACGGGTGGCTTCTCCCCGAAGGAGAAGCAAAAATGCGCGGCCGCAGCTGAGCGGAGGAGCGTTTCGTCATGCGTGGTTATAATTTGCTTGCGTTTAACGACGGGTCCCTGGCCTCGCAAGCGCTCGTAAATCATGCGAGAAGAAGGCTGCTCTTCCGCTCGAAAGTTGCGTGGCGAGGGTGTTAACGAGCGCGGGCTGTTCGTCATCCCGCGCAAAACCAATGACGATGTAACCGGGACGGAAAGACGGTCGGCGACTTTCCACTGAATACCGCGATGAGAACGGACAAGGCCCTGAAGCAAGCCATCGCGATCGTCTTGGTTCGTCGCTATAGCTTCTGGCTTCCTCGTATTTATCACCCTTTCCTTTTAGTCGCTGTCAGACTTAACCAGAACACGCATGCGATAATTCATGCTGCCTTATTTAGATGTAGCCTATGAAAATTAAATATTCGTGGTTTAAGAACACGCGGGAGCTAGGCACTTGCAGAGCACTGTCACTAGCAAACATTTTTCTCCATAAAATACAGAAACAATGTAGCGTTAAGTAGTATTCAAAATAACTCTGTTAGTGGCTGTACCAACAAATTGGCAAAGACATCGTTGCGTGCCCCACGCCGATAGGGCATACACAATCAGCACGACGAGCTTCGAATCGTTGAAATATAAAGGGAACTTGCTATGCTTGTCCCATCAGCTAGCGCAGGAGCAGTTGCGTACGGTAAGCAAATGAAAAAGCGCTTCCGTCGGTCGGTATTTCACTTGGTCACTTTTGTGTCTCCCCGCCGAAGCTCACGACGGCCGGTGGAGGTGTTTCGTTCGCGCAGAGCGTCACCCAGCGCAAGTCGCGTTGTCGACAGTATAACGCGTCGAGCACGAATAATAGACACGAACTCCGCGAAAATGAGGCGCCCGTTGACGGCGCGGCATGCGAGGCACGATCTCGAGCCGGCCGGCTGACAGGCGCTGTGAATTCGGGTGCCCTCCTCTCTGCGGCGGCCAGCCGGTTCTTTCGCGGCCGTTTTTTTCTTCCTTTAATTGATGCCTTGTTGCGAGCGGAGGCGCTGCAGACAGCCGCGAGCAGCGCGGCGTCTGCTGGCGTCAAAGGCAGGAAACAGTTGTTCTGCGTCAGGAGAGCAGCCAAAGACAAATTGCTCCCTTGTTTTGCTCGCGCGCTCGGCGCCGCCGCCACATAAAGACGAAGGGCTTGCAGTCACACACACACACACCCTGCACGCCGCCGCCATACATGCTTGGCACGCCTGTCGGTTTCTCTCGCCCAGCTTGCTCGGCGGCATGCTGCGTTCATCGAACGCGTGATCAATTCTCGAGCTGGCGGCTGAAGTATGGACACGTGCGGAGGACGAAAGTTTAGCCAACGGACGCTTAATCCGGACGTGTTGCGTGCTCGAATTGTGAACGCGTTCGAGACAGATTTGTGAATGCTGTAATGCGAGTGCCTCTTTACGCAAACGCTGACACGCTGTTACTCCGAGCCGCTCCCCCCTCCTGCAGCGATTTATGAGAGCCAAATGATCGGAAGGCCGGCCAGTTGGCATTTCTTATTGTCCGTAGAACAGGGGAAAAAGAGATATGTATAGTACCTCGCATGTATTATGGGTTCATATTAAGGGCAGAGTGAAGAGAAATTCAGGTGGCCTTTCTTCTGCTGCCGCAATTCATGCTGCTTCGAGCTTTTCACAACGAGGGTCCGGTGACAGCGCCCCCCGTCTCTGTGCCAACCGAGTGTTTACAACTTTGCCCCTGTCGGTGTTACTCTGACACATTCAGGGAGTTTTTACGACAGGGGCACTGCAGGACGACGGCCTCATGCGACGCGAGCCGAGAACTGATTTTGGCGAACACAAGCGGCTCTCCTTCTTTGACGCGTGTCCTGAAAAAACAGCGGCAAATCCAAGGCGAAAAGAAGAAAGGAGGCGAGGGCAAACGCCGCGCCGACGAAGACAATTCCGACACCAGACGGGCCGCGTTTCTCATGCTCGGCTCTGCCTGAGTCACCCACGACGAACAACGACAGCGGTGGCGGCATGCTCTGCGGGAGGGGAGGCCCCGCCGGGCACAGTTGTCGCGCACGGATGCACTGCTCCGCGAGGGGCGACACTTTTACGGTGACGACTGCTGACGCGTTTAGGTGCCAACGGGACTGCCGACGACAGCTAAGCAGGCAGCACGTCTCTCGGCGCGCAGACCGAGAAGGAGCCGCGACAGCTGTGCCCGCCTGCCGAGTGATAAGGACGGCTCTTCCTGGCTCTGCGTCCTCCGCCGTGGGGCGCCGACCCAAGCGGGCGCCGGAGCGCCGCGCGTGCGACGCAAGACAACGAAGGGGCGCCGCGCTGTGCGCGCCGTCTCGCAGTCTCGCCGTTTGGGGAAGATGCTGGTGCGATATGGGATGGAAAACGCGGCTCACCATCTGGGACCTTCTGGGATGAAATGCACAAATTGGAGAGTTCAAGAGGATGCGGTAACTACTGGAAGAACGCTGGTTGCCTTTGAGTAGTACCAACCACGCAAGGGGTACGGCAGTAGTTGCACGGAAGCTCCAGCAGAGGCACCACTGTAGATGGTGTGCCTTGCGTTATGCTGTTCAATTAGTGGGCTGTCGAACCGAAGGCTTTCTATTATTAGTGCTACGAGTTACTTTTCATCGCAACACTACTACAGCGAAAGGAAGGCATTTTGTTCTTTCGTTGCCAGGCTCGCCACCTATACATCACACATCTTTTAACGATGAGAGGATGCCCACCGCGCTCGCTCATCGGTCATGGAGGTCGCCTGCTGTGCATAACACTGCGCTCAACTTGTGTTCCCCTTTGAAGGTATTTTTATTGGTATACGATTCCAAAAAACAACACTCCAGGCACCAGTTAGTCTTTGGTTCCCTGAACTCAGTTACTGCGATCGGCAGTCTAGTGGTACCTCGAATTCCCGCGTCGTCAGGCGCGTTGCCCATGCACGAGCGGATACTGCCGTAGTGCTGGAAATCAATGTGCTTGAAGTAGTCCCGTGCTGTTACGAACGGTCTGCAAGGGTACCGACCTATAAAATTTTCCCAGCCAGCTGCGGAGGTGGCGAGCGTCCCAGAGCGACCTTAGAACCCTTCCCCACCTGCTGTGGCGACTCGTTCTGTAGGGACGACGATGTGCCGCTACAATGTGCCTCTATGAATAGACGCGGTCGGCGGACCAAGTATTGTTAGTGGATTCGCCGCCGCCACCACGGGTTGCTTGGAGCGGGGGCATTCCTGGAAAGAGATATTTTGCAGCTGTGGTCTTACGGCTGCTAGAAGTAGGCGGTCAATGGACAGACGAGGCGGCCTCTGACTACGGGGTCAGTTCTTGGATCAAGAGGCGCCTGCTCGGGTCAAGACCCCTGTCTGCAAGAAACCCGCTCACTTCGGTGTGTTCAGTGAAGAACACCCTGTGCAGAAGTGAGTGTGTAAACCCTCCCTCTCAAAAGCAGTCGACGACGACGACTTTGGACGCTCCCCTTGGTCGAAGGTGGAACGGCCGTTTTCCTTCACCTAGGGATCTAGGGAGGACAGAGTGTATTTAAGGAGCCATTGGCGGCTCCTCGGTGTGCATTCCTCTTTCAGTCATGTTAGATTGATGAACTGTAAAGTTCTCATGTTCATTTTGTAAATAAATCCCATTTTCCTCGTTCTCAATGGGAACAAGTCTCTCCCTTCAACAACGTGCTCAGCGTGGATAAGTTGGATGACGGCATGGGCCAGCTACCATCTATTTCATGCCCCACCCCAACCATTACAGTGCCCGATACCGCGTAAACGGCGTGGCCTTCATGTGCTTTATTTGCCGAATAATTTTCCGAGCCTACATTATATCTAATGTGATTATTCGCTATAGACGAGCAGGATTCATCGCTATATTACGTACATCCTCTTTGCTTCGCACAAGTAAACGCCCAGTGAATTTCTCGACACAGTTAATTTTACTAATTTTGGACGTTCTCGGATGTGGGAAGACAATTTAACAATGCAAGTGTTTTCGCCCGTCTAAAGCAGTCGTTCGATACAATGTTCGTCTTAAGTACTGTATCGTACGTTCGGTACTATGCTCGGTTCTCGGCCAATTACCCGAACCAGGTGTACTGTTCGAAATACAAAAAACATTATGCTATGTTGGGCGCCGCGTGCGGAAGCCAGGAGGACTACACATGCAGGTGTGACAAGAGCTACAGGCGAGGCCTGCGGCATGTCGTCTTCTACACTGCCGGCGCACACTAATCATCGCCTGATTCGGGCGCTGCGGCACACGAGGGCCGGTCTTTTGAATAACCGCGTACATAAAGCGCTGTTTTATGGCACCTGCCATTCGATTCAGTAAACAATTGCGCCGAGAATGGCAAATGTTTATTGCAGTTTGCTTCAGTGTTTTCACAGCAAGCGATACTCATTGGTGGTTGTGCCCATGCATATGCACTTCGTCTCAGTTTGCTTGCCGAATGTTTTTCGATAAACCAGGTTAAAAAATGATGAAGATGGCGGTGGTGAACTTGTTCGCAAGAACAAAATGCTGAATATCTGACATTCAAGGCTATCGCATAATGAATCATTTGCTTTTTCAACATGCGTTGAACCAACCTGGTTGAACGCAGTCAAGTTTTTGTGTACGCACGCAAGGAGCTCACACAAGTTCAACAAACAGCTAGTGCCAGCTCACGAGGACAATCAATACTAACTTGTGGGTGAACTGCGCTAGGGCGGGACAAGAAAGGAAACAAACACAACCTGGTTAGTCGGGGAATGCGACTCATTCCCCGACTAACCAAGTGTGCATACGCGGCATTATACATGCATGCTCTGTGTATTCCAAATAAATCGTATGTCGATAGTCTGCGCTCGTGTTTGTTTCCTTTCTGGTCCCGTCCTGGCGCATTTTACCCACAGGTTAACATGCACTAACAAGCCCAGCTAAAGACCCTACTGCAATCAATACGTACAAGTGCTGCTGTAAACTCTCGTTTACATCGACACGGACCTAAGTTTCTCCTTCAAATCTAATTGGCCAACAGATAATAAAATACATAATCATGGTGACACCCGGCATTTTAATTACATCCGGTGGCTTTGACATTCATCATCCACTTTGGACAAGCCTCAGGACAAATTCTAAAAGCATGCTTTTTGGCTGATTTTGCTGCAAAACATGGAGTGTGTGTTTTGAGCGATGGTGGTCCAACTCATCTGCGAGAGACTATTTACAGCAGCTGCTTGAATCTAACCTTTGTGTCCAAAGGCTAAATTCCAATGGTTCTTAGATATTGAAACTCACGGCAGCTATTCCAACGTACCTTACCATAAGGGGCCTAGGTGTTTCAATCTGCCCAGTGACCTCAAGATAGATTGACTGGTGACTTCCCGTGCAGGACAGGTGTAGTGATGTTTATACCGGCCCCTTTGTAGACATGATCGCGCCAGCAATGCACGCTTATCCGCATTCATTTACATAATCTAAATGACGCATTGATCTTTATTTATAATTGGCGAGGCTTTGGGCTATCCACTGGAGAGCGGAGACACGGAATATAGGCGCAAAATATCATTTATGACCGCAGCTAGGAAAGCCAGGTGCACACAGAAGAAAATACAGCGTCCGATGAACAAGCTTAAAAGTCTACGATGGACGAGCTGCTATGAGTCACTGGACCGTTGCAAGCTATTACCCGTTGTGTGAATTGGCGCCTTCACTGTGCAGGCTATGCGCATCATAGCCATCGAGAGTTTGACGTGGCTTGTGATTTTTGCGCAAATATTTCTGGTGATGAGGTTCTTGTGAACGACCTGTCGCACGAGATCAGAGCATGGAAGCATGATCCGTGTACTGCAGCAGGACGGCTATTTCGCACTTTGCTAAGAACACCCGGCGCCAGGCTAGCATCGCCGCCGCGAAGCCTGCGCGTGGCCTACGAAATGCATGGCACGCCGGTGCTTGGGAACGCTGAGAAACGCGTCATGCGTGAACCGAGCTCCTCTCTCACGCTTCTTACTGGACACGCTGCACCGTCTAGTGGCACTGCTGGTAAGTCCGTGCGTGGCCTCCGAGACGAGGAGCGTGGCGCACCGCTGCCTGCGAATGCTGAGAATTGTTCTCTCGCTTGCCGCACACTCAGTGGCACATACTCAGTGACCCTAGTTGGCGAGTTCATTGAAGAGCGGCACATACCCAGTGCAGTTGTGGCGCTGCCTGCTAATGCGTCAGGCTGCTGTGCTCCAGAAAAGTTTGTGAGGTTAGTTCAATTCCGCCCAACATTGGAGAAATTTAAGGCATCTTTTCCGTCATTGTAGAGCGGCATACGTCCAGTGGCACATACCTAGTCACCCAACTTGGCGTAAAAGAGGTCAATTGAGGAGCGTCATACCCCTGATGGCACGTACACAGTGAACCATGTTGGAAATAGAAAAAGATTCATTTGGGTGGCACATACCCAGTACTCCAAGTCGGCGCCAAGGAGTTTCTTCGAACAGCGATACCTACCCAGCTCCGCGTCTACATTGACCTATGTCGGCATAAAAGAGGTTTGTTTAAGAGCGGCACGTACGTGCACGTTGTCACGTACTCAGTGACCCAAGTTGGTACGATGGTTGATTTCGAACCCTGTTATCTCATCACAGCAGCGCGATGCGCTACTCATTTGACTACACACCAGCCAGTTACCCAGGTAGACGGGATAGCGGTCAGATACAAACATTCAAACATTGATACATAGATACAAGCATAGATAGATAAACAGACAGATAGCAACCAGAAAGTGTGTGAAGTACCCTAAGAATGCTAACGCATTAAAATGACATTAAGCAACAAACCTTGTTGCTACACTTTTATCGATGAATGGCGCAGACCAGCACCTAAGCAAGTGAGCGCACCGTATGACATTGCAGAAGGGGCCCACACCTGACTTCACTAACCATCGGCTGCATTCACTCGACCATTCTGTCAATTGTGCCTGTTACCTGGTCTACCTGAAGTGAAGAAAATCTACTGTGTCGCTTACGCCTGGACGTTGCATTTAGTTTTGATTGGAATGACCGATTACGCTGAGTGCGACCTCTGCAGAAGTGGCGAAGAAGCTACAGAACACCTTTTGTGCTAATGTCTGTCCTTTGAATACCACCAGGCTTGACTTTCGTACAGCTTTAAGCCAGATAGACACAACAGCTTTCTCGTTGGATAAGGTCTCTCGACCGTATGGTCTCGTAAATCCCAGCTGCAGTAGGACACAGAAGCGCTCCTGTGGTTCGGTGGCCTGCTGCAGCTACGTCGGCGACATCAACCGTAAACTTTTTGTTCTTATCTCATTCTTTTCATCCCCTTTCCGTGTTTTCGCTCTCAGTGAAGGGTACGAAACAATGTGAAAATTCCCGTGCAAAAACCGAGCTGTCCGGTTCGTACGGAAGGAGAGAGTTGCAAGCTACTGAAAAGTGAGTTACGTTGCGAATCACTTTATGCACAGCGCAGAAAATTGACACTGAAACGTCTATATTTCGTATTTAACAGTAAGGCTGGCATAAACACGGAAACTTAAGTATAAAGGAACCTCAGTTTGTCTTAACGGATAATGATCATGATTGCAATAGAGTACCAGACCAAGACTAACATGTATGCTAACTAATTTTCCGCTGAATAGCAAACCAGTGCAGCAGATTTACTGAGAAACAAGTACATTGTGTAAACGAAGATGTATTCTATTCGTTACTGGTTACCCTCTGCTCTGGATGACGTTCTTGGGAAAATATATAAGGAAAATATATAAAGGAACGGCCACCTGTGGTTGCATATTTAGGTGGTTATGCCGCTGAGCACAATGTCGCCGGTCGTACATCAGGTCAGGGCGATTGCATTCCTATATTGGTGGAACGAAAAAAACAAGAGGAATGTGCACTTACAGTTTCTGACCGCAGAATAAAAATATTGTTTCTGTGGGTTCATCAAACTAAGCCTTCGAAGACAATATAATTACTTGGCTCACTCAAAAGAAAAGGTGGCTATTAGGGATGTCACATCGATTTATGTCCGGTTCTGAAGATCAGACGTTGGCATGGACAGATCCTGCTGTGTGACACTAATGCATCTCAGCTTAATAACCTTCACACTCCCCTTCATAGATTTGATAAAACTGCGTTCAGGTCACCGCTTGAAAAACGGGAAGTCGCGAAAGTTTAATACACAGGCTAGCTTGGGCGCCGCGTTGGCTAAACGTTATGCAATGCTAAACGTAATGGCTTTAAAGACAAAACCAGAACTCTTACATGCGTGCTGAACCTGGAAGCTATACACCAATATATGCTTTGTGGTTTTCTTCAGCACTGGCGAGGACAGCGGCCACTGGAACCCTGGAAGCATTCTGAGAGCTTCTGCGCAATCGTCCCTTATCGGAAAACTTTGATCATGGTACCATAGCTAAACACGTGTTGAGCACACCTGTTGGTGGTATCAGTCACGCTTTCTGCTGCAGGCTATATATATATGCACTCGACGCGAAATTTATTCTTTTGAACTACCTTGGATATTCGCCCACGTCTCCATCGCCATCGTCAATCTCCTCCTCTGACTTTCTTCCCATTTCCTTCTCATTCCCGTTCCCATGCTGAGTAGCAGACCAATCACTTCATGTACATCGTGAGCTATATATAAGCGGGAGCTCAGGAGCGCGTGTCAGATAGCCTCGAACCCTGCTATGGGCGCTACGTGGCGGCAGCTGTAGGAAACAAAGTGGAAAGGAGGACGCTGTTTTTATAGCTGTTGGCACTGACACCATGCGTCTCTTTATACAAAATGCGGAACTTCGCATCGCCAGCGCACATTGATAAAGCTGTTTGATATTGCGGTTAATGATAACTTCTTGCACCCGAAGCGGGGTCAATAGGAGCACGGTTTTGAAGCGTAAACATTCGAGAGCTACTTCGCTGTGAAATCTGTCTGTCTGTCTGGAACGCGTGACACGACGCGCTCCATAAGATATACATCAGGTACTTTGGAGGTATATCTGGAGATACCTTGCGCTAAACGCAGGAACGGGCGCCTAAGAGCTGCGCTCTCAAAAAAAAAAAAGCATGACTGAAAAAAAAGTTACTCGCTGTAAGTTACTGTGCAGTAACCGTCTCTCGGCTATCGGCGGCCAGCGAACTTCTCTAAGCTGCCCTTTTCGACAAACGCGGGCGCGGTGAGCGGAAGAGCGTCCCCCTTTCCCCTCTGTTTTCGACAGTGCTCTAACTCGGTTTAGAGGCTATTTGCCACGCGTTCGCTGTGTTCCCGCTCATATCGCTCACGATAGTCATCACTTGATTTTGACAATGCACTTGCTTGTCAGTCAGCTTGTTCCACTACTTCACAGTTCGTACAAAAAGGAATTAAAATACCTGCCCGTCTTCGCTTCAGACTCGTGGATCTTGCAGTCATGATCAGTACGGTGGGAAATAACAGGAGGTTCTTTAAGATTTTTTGGCTTTCCTTCTGAATAAAGTCAAGTAGGTCTCTCTATCTCCTTTTCTCTCACTCTTATTTGCAGAAATGCCGAAGTACACACCTGGCATAAGCCTGATCCTTGTGCGATAGAAAAATAAAAAAACGCACATAGCATACGGTCCCTCTGAAATAAACGAGTTGCATAAAGGTACTCCATAGTGAAGCCCGAAAACTACCGCAACTGGAGCTAAACATGGGACAATAATTTACTCCTGCATAAAAGGAATTGCCATCAGTCCATTAGGTGTAAGAGTACAGATATCACACTAAGGTGGACAATAGGGGTTGCGAATTTTTCATCGGGGATAATTTATTGACTGATACGCATACATTTATGTAAGGAAGTGTCCCCGAGTGTTACGAAAATTGTGCCCTTCTTGTGGAGTGCGCTCGACACAGTCGAAATCCAGGTCACTCGCAAAACGACAAGCGTAGGAATTAAGGACAGGGCACTACAAACGGTGCGATAGTCCCGCAGAGGGGGATAGGGGGATAGAGGGGGCGAGGAGCGGTCGCGAGCGGCTGCAACGAGAGACGTCCACCCGCGCAACCTTCAAACAATTAACCCGGCGGTAAATCACGCCGTCCGCCCGAGGACAAGCGCCGATTAATTCGCGCCGGCGAAGGATCAATTACAGTCTGAGAGGGGTCCCGGCTGCAGGAAACGCGGAAGTCACGACCTTCCAGGCGAAGCTCATTACCGCGAGGAAGACACCCAGCCGAGAGGCCCTTAACAGGGTGCTGGGACGCCTCTCTTTCTGCTATACGTATTTTATTCTTTGCTCTGCACCTCATTCTCTCCGCCTCCCCCTTCTTCGGAGGGTATGTATATGCAAGCCATTCATTTCACGTATATCTATGGCATCCTCGCCGCGGTAGCCCGCAATGTTTGCTGCGAGCGAGCCACCGGCGTGTAGGGAACAGCGCGGGCCCTTGGCTGCTTGCGTTGTCGCGTCGTGTGTCATGCACGCTCGTCGGCTGCGGTAACAAGCTTCCCGCCATTAGGCGAAGCCCGCCGGCCGTACAACGCATGCGAGTGTGGATGGACACTGCGGCACAGTTATGGGGCACTGCACACCCGCGCGCAGCTACAGGTTGCACCGTGGTGCGCCCGCGGGGGGAGTTCGCTTGATGGTGGGAGTCTAATTAAAAACTCCCTCCTAGAGAGACTGGGGCCCCGCGCTCCGCCGCGTGCATTCATCTCCTTTCTTTGCGGCCGCAGCGTGTGCTCGTTCTGTCCCATTTAGATAAGCAAGCGCGACGATGACGACCTAGTGCCTATGAAGCCGCCGCACGAGAAGTATGCGCGTGATTGTTCGTTTAGCTTTGCGTCGCGAAGAGCACTGAACGCAAGTCAAGAAGGCGAGGTGGGGCCCACCGGGCATTAAGTTGGGAAAGGTAAAAAAAAAAAAGGGAAGGAAGAAAATGAGAAAATAATTAACATAATAATAAAGAAAGACGAGCATGTGCACCAAGCAGGAGCAGAGTTCCCTGCGCTGCGGAAACGTTCAATTCAGTTTTAATAACTCATGTACCAGGGTATAATGGCACGGCGTTAACGAGAAGTGTCGCAGCAGACTGCGCATACACGTAATTTGCCATGCAATTCTATCTAATCGTTGTAATAGGTATGCTTCACTGCCCTTGTTTCTGGCTAAATCATCTGCGATAAATGTTTGAACAATAGTTTAGTCACGTGTGCAAGAAAACAAAACAAAATAGTTTTTGTATAAAGTACTGTCAGCTTTCGTTTGTCACCAAGTCGACGAAAACTGTGATGATGCAGAAACGAAAAAAAGAGCCTTTCGTTATTTTAAGGTAGAGTTAACCGCTATGGAAGAAGTTTGCCATGAGGTCATGAATTAATTATGGAACACAATGCATTCCTCGGAAAGGATGTCCAGGTAATCTGGACATTGGGCCTTAGGCCATTTGTTGGACTTCACCGCACTGCTCCAGCTTAACTCAATGAGCAGCATTAAAAAAACAAAAAAAGAAAAGACAGAGTTCTTTAACGAGATCAGCCGAATTTTAACAACTTTCAGATAGCAGCAGCGAGAGGGTGCCAATAACACAAGCCTCCACGGAATTCACGGGATTTGATTTGGGATTAGAGCGCCTTCGAGAAATCTGACGTCATGCTGAACGAACTTGTAGCACTAACAAAGGCACAGACGTACGAAGTCAATCGCCGACATCGGAAGAGCCAGACGCTTAGAAAAGAACATACAACGCGGTTTTGACAAGCTCGCGATACGGCGTTTGATGGCCTGCCGCAAGTCGCTAGACCGCCGCAAGCCTCTTTTTCACTTATGGAGGACGGTGCGAGGCCTGCTAATGTTTCCCGTTGAGTGTTCCCCATTGAGGGCTTTAGCCGTCTTCCGACGCCGACCACATATTGTTGTGGCATAATATTTCTGCGTGAGACTATTCAGCCAAGTGACAGCTGGATGACACCTCCCACCAATACTACCAGCTTCTATCAGACATCCGCCACTGCGTGATCTCCATATGAACCTCCAATATTCCATCTAAGAACTCAAGGCGGCACTTGCTTTGTGCCGACGTACACCATCAACCGACCTGATGCCATTTTATACATAGCCCTGCACCGGTGCCAGGTGAATTCTTTGATCTCTACGACCCTAGCGAGATGGCATGGTTCCCCTAGGCTGGAAGGCTGGTCGTATAGTTCCACTTTATAAGCCTGGAAAAACCGCTTTGGAACTTTCATCATACCACACAATCGCGTTGGCCAGCTGTGTGGGCAAGATGGTGGGGAGGATTATCCTTGTATGGCTGCAGTGGTATCTTAAATACCACGATGTCTATCGAGACGCCATGGAACGTTCTCGGTGTGGCCGTTCTTCTATTGATAATGTCATCGACCAAATAATGTACGTAGAGTACTAAAAATGCTGTAAGCGTCTCTGCACCGCTTTACTCCTCGAAGTTAAGTGCACGTACGACAACTTCACACACGTAGCTATCGCCGACCCTCTGTAAGCGGCAGGCGTGTGTCGTCGGATGTTTTCGCTGGATATAGATATCTCGTGCTGAGATCTTACTTTGTTGGCACCGAGGGTGATCCTTCTACCGTACATTACAGCTGCAGAGGTGTCCTCCAATGTGGTGTGCTCCGCCCTACGCCGTTTAATATAACGCTTGTTAGTCTACTTGATCACGTTCAACCTGCAGTTGAACTATCAATGTATGCGGCTACTATCTGCATTTGGGCGATCAATTTTATGCGCCTGCAGGCGCGAGCAAGGCTCCAGAAAGCTGTAACTCAGACGACTATCTTCGCAATCAATGTCTCGGAGTATCATCTCAAAAGTGGACACTTGCGGCATTTACGTGTAAGTCCCTATGTCATAGTGCAATATGTCAATCAATGGGCAAACTATACAGTATCCGAGGACACACAAATTTTCAAGTCTGATTATTGATAAAGGCCAATCATACCATGCCTTTTCACACGTACGTCCATCCTTCTGCCGTCTGGGTCGCGTGATGCGTGCCGCACGTGTACGTATACACACGCACACGACATAATTTGAACTTTAGAAAATTCGGCACTAGAACCAGCATCAGGGTTTGTAACTGTTTTGAAGCTGTAAAAATTAAGAATCGTGGGGTTTAACCTCCTGAAACAACACAGTCGTTTATGCCTCATAAGGGACATCGTCGTGGAGGATCCCGGATTAAACTTGGCCTCACGAGGTTCCTTAACGTGCACTAACGCACGGTACACAGGCGTTTTTGAAATCCACCCCCACCGGAACGCGGCCGCCGTGGGCGGAAATCGAGTCCGCGACCTCGTGCTCAGCAGCGCAACGCCATATATCCACTGACCCACGGCAATGGATGAAACTATAAAATAAAGCCGCTTTTTCTTTTTTTCCAACGCCATGAGCAGAAAACAGGAACACGTGCACGTGTTTGGTAATTGTGCAATGTCCGGGTGCTTTAGCTCGGACTTGCGCATTTAAAAACTTCACAGCATGACGTAAATCTCCTCAACGAGCCACGTAAAATTTATTATTTTCCCCTCTGCCACCGCCGTGCTTCAGGTCATGCAGGCTAGAGCAGTCTCACCAAATTTCGTGCAACGTTTCGAGGCGCTGAGGGGGACACAAAACTGAGCGTCAGTTTATAAGAAGCCGAGTTCAGGAAGCTGTTTCTAAGCAAACGCAATCGCGATTGACGAGAGAACGTCATAGTTGAGAGACAAAGGCAGCCATAGTTCAGGCCAGTGAAGACTAGTTTTTACTAGCACGAAGTGTACATATGGGATTTGATTGTTGCTCGTTTTTTAGCATTGTCCATTAAGACCTTTAGTGTAGCGGCAGCAGCTTTTCGCGTTCAGCTTTTGGTTAGCTGTCATTAGCTCCGCCGTATGTATACATTGCTGCACGTTTTCAGAGTAACTGAGTGCGGTGAGCCACGCATGGTTAACAGCGCCAGCTGCTCAACCACCAGAACCGTGGTGTCTTGATGTCCAAAGAAGCTTTGATTAAACCAAAGCAAGCCGCAGCGAGTTGATGCCAGGTCGGCGCCCTCTTCTTTTCTCTGAAGAGGAAAAAAACAAACAAAAGGAAAAGTATTATACTTCACGCTTCCTTGAAGTGAAGTGGCTTCTGAAAGTTCTCCTAATCTCGAAAAAAAAAGACAAAAAATACTGTGCCGCAGTGCATAATCACAGAGGAAAAGGTTGCACGCTACATGATTGCGTCACGAAACGCTGAAAACAAAACGAACACCTGCTGCTCTGAGCGTATACCTGTTATGAGGAAACAGCGCGGAACTAATGGTCTCCTGGAAAGATTAAGTCCCGAGACTGCGGCGCGTCCATTGCTTCAAGTGTATGGCGCGAAAGAGACGAGCATGCTCGTTTACCCGGGCAGTGATCTGTGCGTGTTGCAGCAGAGAGAGATATTAATTCTGCTTGGGTTCCGTTTCTAAAACGGAACTGCTCGCGCAAGTCCTCGCACAAAGATTACGTCTGAAACATTCACGACGTTGCATCTCTATACTGTTTCTCCTTGACGACTCGACAATGCGCCCTAGTGCGTGATTATATATCCGTTTTTTTTTTCTTGAAGGTTTACAAGGTGGACCACTGCCGCGAATGCCGAAGGTTTTCCGTGTACTAATTCCTATTGAACAGATACTTTTTCTATTATTTAAACTTTATTTTGATAATGTCCTCGTCACCTGTTTTCGATTGGCCTTAGCAGTCATACGTACGTGACAAGGGCAGGGGTGTGATCACTTAATTTGTTTGTTTCCTTTAAAAAAAATGAAATTGTGGAGTTTTACGTGCCGAAACCACAATTGATCATGAGGCAGCACGCCGTAGTAGAGGGTTCCGGAAATTTGGACCAGCTCTGGTTCTTTAACGTGCACCTAAATCTGCAAAAGGG